>NW_028327187.1:96343177-96968177 GCF_987537825.1 Furipterus horrens | reverse complement strand
GCATAACAGCTTTTGTTTTCTGGTAATAATAGAGATGTATGTCTATAGTAAAAAGCTACTTAGAGGTTCAGTCAGGGTTTTCATCCTATGGAATATCTTAATACTAGTTGTACTATAGTCACCATGAATACTTATGGAATGCAAAGTATTACAAAATGATTTTAATTAGTTTTAAATGACAATCATAAGCAGGATAAGACTTCAAAACTTTCATCCCTGCTAAGAAATTAAATATACGAGGTCTGTCCAGAAGGTATCCAGCCATGTAATATGAAAAAAAGAGACATTCATTGAAGAAGGTACAAGATACAAGAAACATTGTACATAGGACAATGATGCCTCAGTCCCCTTCGAAGTAGGCACCTTGGGACCCCACACAGTTCTCTCAGTTGCTATCAGCTGCCCCATCATATTTTCCTGAATCTTATTGATGGTCTGAAATCTCTTCCCTTTCAAAGGTGATTTTAGTTTTGGAAAAAGCCAAAAGTCACAGGGCACCAAATCTGGGATGTAGGGGGGATGAGTTGCCTGGGTGTTTTGATGTCTCACCAAAAAACCCTGTATGAGAGGTGATGCATGAGTGGGTGCATTGTTGTAATGAAGCTGCCAGTTTCCCATAGCTGTGGCCCTCTGACTCATCTAAATAGTTTCTATGGAGGAATGTTGAAGCTTAACACAAAAATTGATGCAGATTTGTTGCTCTACTCACTTAGTCATTTCTAATGCGAGGGCCACACAGTACACATGTTCATCTAACAGCGTCTACCCCCCTACTGACTAGTACAGTGAAGTCATCATTGTTTACCCGTGCACATTCCAGTCCACTCTCCTTGGCTGCCAGGTTACATCTATGTCGTGCAAACCGTTCTTGTTATATTAACAATGGCTGGACTTTTTCTGGATAGATCTCATATAGTTCCAGTCTTAGGTGGTGTAGGAATTGGCACCTGAGACATAGGTTGAATAAAAATAAGAATGTTATGTGATTAACTAAGGTTTTCTTAACTAAATTAAGACATTGGTATCTCAACAACAGTTGATAGAAGTTATCTCAACTATATTAAAAGATGTTGAAGCATATATTTTAGTGATAAATATTGGATGGTTGAAATACAGTAGTTCCTCTCTGTATCACAGTTCATTTATCGTGGCCTCACTGTGTTGCGGGATTTTTAAAAATATTATATTTAATTATTTATCGCGGATTTTTTGCTGTATCGTGGGATCTTGCAGTACTGTATATGTATGTTGTTAAAGTTACGCAGGTTTAAGAGTGTAGAATATGATTAAGAACATAAGTAGTGTTTATAAAAGTGTGGAAAAGGTTAATAAGGGAATGAAAAAGGTTAATAAGGGACTGGGAAGGGTTTATAAGTGTGTGGGAAGGGTTTATAAAACCTTAAAACATATATAAATACTAAAATAAATGTAAGGTTTCTATTTTGCAGATTTTCACCTATCCTGGGAGGGTTTAGAATGTAATATCCATGATAAGTGGAATACTGTATCACCACGTTTCTATATTTTTAAGCACCAATTGCATTCTTTGTTATAGTTTATCTGTTGAATATTATTGATCATTCATTACATTCCATTTGTATGTCATCAAATATTAATTCAGATGCTAATAAGTCTTGCCCTCTTTTGCCTGTTTTGTGGCTCAGAGCTGTAAATGTGAACCAGGGTGAAACCTAACTTGAAGTTTTCAGCTTTCTTCTTATCCTATTTAATAAAACATTGGCTTAAACTAGGGCATCCATTTAGAATTCAGAAAGAAAAAAAAAACCCTATATAGTTGATTAGTACACTGGATTCTCCTCCCCAAACAAAAAATTCCAAGGCCTATACAGTCTATAATATAACCTCTTATACATCTAAAAAATATTTTGTATCAAATTTCAATGTATCACTGCCAGCCATTTTTATTATATCCCCACAGAATATTTATTCCTGCATTATGAGCATCATGTACAGCAAGAAATATTTTTCCACACACACTCATTTATTTCTGTAAATGGAAAATTGCTTTATAACATAATACCCTTACTATGGCCAAATAACTTTGATACTGTCTTAAAGCCTACTCTATTTTATCATTTTCTATTCCATCTTATTTTAATTTATTTTTATTTTTTAAATTTTATTTATTGATTTTTTTAGAGAGAGGTGAAGAAGAGAGAAAGAGAGGGAGAGAAACACCAATGTGTGGTTGCCACTCACACACCCCCAACTGGGGACCTGGCCCACAACCCAGGCATGTGCCCTGACGAGGAACCAAACTAGTGACCCTTTGGTTCACAGGCCAGCGCTTAATCCACTGAACCACACCAGACAGGGCCCATCTTATTTTTAAATACGCTTACTACAACCCCACTAGACATCATTACAGAACACATTAGTGGGTCCTGCAGTTGAAAAGCTCATTATAATCTCACCTAATACAGGAACCTAATGAACAAAATAAACAAGCAAGCAAAATAGAACCAGAGGCATGGAAACAAGGAACAGACTGACAGTGACCAGAGAGGAGGGGGGAGGGAGAGAAGCAGAGAAAGAAGGGGAAGGGTCTAGTCAAAGAACTAGTATGAATGACCCATGGACATGGACAACAGGGTGGGGAATGACTGTGGGGAGGGACAGGGGAGAGCAACAGGGGAAAGATGGGCCAACTGTAATAGAACAAGAATACAAAAATAATTACAATAAAAAGAAAAATAATAATTTTGAAAACAGACCTGATTAAAAATAAGAACTAGTGAATAAAATTTATGTAGACAAATATTTTTTCTACCTTTGACAGAGGGAATTTCACATATTCTCACCAATTAATTCATTGACAAAATTTTACCCTTTTTATTCACAGAGAATTGTTGTTGACTTCCATATGCATGCTACAATAAAACATGATCAGAAACATATATATTTTAATTTACAATCTAATATGTGTATGTACTCATATACACATATACACACACATATGAAGCAAATATTTGACAAAGCAAATTTACTTTTGCTGTATGCAGTACACTATGATTTTTCTATTTTATTTATTTCATCTGTTTCTGCCCTTTTATTTTATAAGTGTACTGTAATACATACAATTGATCTTCCCAAGTATAACTGAATCACAACCAACAGTTTAAAAAACATAAAAGGAATTTTATGAGAAGATGTTCGTTTAAAATTTTTAACAATGTGAATTACTTCAAATATGTTTTATAAAGATTGAAATTCTCTAAAGTGCAAAAAACACTAATCTTAAGTCTTTATTTTCTCTCAGGGCTTCAGGTTTCTTATCTATAAAGTAGAAATAAAAGTAACAGCAAATACTATGCATGTGTTTACTATGTCAAGCTTTTTTTATAAAGTAACTTATTTAATTCCCACAGAAGTTATATCCATTTTACATATGATTTATATAACTTGCTAAGGATAAAACTAAAATTTGATGGAACCAAGATTGGAAACTAGGTTGCCTACCTAAGTGGAGGACCTAATTTATAAAGCTAATGGAAAGGGTAAATGATTTGAAAAGTCTAAGTCTCTATAAAAATGTAAGGTATTATTTAGATTTAAAAAGTTGTACAAATTCATCTCAAGGCCTAGTATAAACTTAACAGCATGAATTGACCATAAGAATGATGTTAACATTTATATACCTTAATTTGAAACAATTTCTCACATGATTATAAATTTAGCTAATCTTTATTGAGATTATTGGTAATACACCTCAATAATCTTTACTAAGATTATTGATAATACCATTTCAATTAGTTGAGACATTTTGCACAAATCTATAATTTTCATTATAACATCCTGAATCTAAAGTTCCACAGCATTCATTGTTTTTAAAATTATATTTAATCTTTCAAAAAGAATGTTTTTTCTGTATGGTGTAGGGAAATATTTTCAATGAACTTTCAGAATGGGTGGCAAATCTCTACACATAAACTATCTTTCCATTTTGAGCTTCATAGAGCTAGTGTGGTGTATTTGAAAAATGATATATAATTTATCCTCTATCTAAAATTATTTTGACAAGTAATTATATTTTAGATGTATTTTAAATAGCCTGTATTTATCTCACTCAGATTCAAGAGTGTATGCCAAAAGTGAAACAAATCCTTTTCATTCCTAACCTGATTTACAGGAATAAGAAATCACAAGTGGACTCAGAAGTTAAAATTGAATGATACATTTTACATTTAGTCAAATATGGCTTAAAGAAGGAACAGATACAATTACTTTAGGATGAAAAAGAGATGGTGACTTTAAACATCTTTTATGTATGCAAAACAGGATATAATGATACTGTTTATAATTTAATAATCACAAATATTAATACAATAAGATTATTTATATAGATTTTCTTTAAGTAGCTAATCAGTTCAACACTTCTCCATGCAAACCTTTAAGAATATAATCATGGGTTCTTATCAGCTTTCCACAAGTCTTAACACTTGCCATATTTCATATAGTTTCTTTGCAGGAAGTTTCCTTTGAAGTTTGTCAATTTCCTATGCATGGTATGCATAAGAGAAAAGACAATATGAAATGCATCTATAATCATGAGTCTGCCATCCATTTTAGTATCAATACATCCTGTAGCAGGTGTAAACATTTTTAGATACATATTTTTGACTTTTCAATGTAATGACAAAATTCACTGAAAAAATTCCCACAATGGGCACTACTAGTTATTTCTGTAGTTTAAAAATAACATCACCTTATTTCATGTTTTGACTTGAATAAGAAAAAGACCCTCACTGGGAGATAACTTTCAAGGAAACTGATGAATACTTTAAACACCAGATTGTAAAATTATAAGGTAAAGAGGAAGGACATTCAGACCACCGCTGTTTCCCTGCTGCATCACATACTCAACTGGTCTTTCCACACAGGTTTGACTTTTCAAAAGAAATTTTACTAACTTTCAAGTGGTTCCCATAGTCTTGTCCACAAATTATCTACACAAGATTCACCTTCAGCACTTGTTAAACCCCACTTCAGCCTTACTAAGTTAGACTCCATTAGGGTTAGGGCAGGAATTTCTATTACTATCCTCTTCTGGGGTTAAATTTATTGAGAATTCTAGGAATTCTAAGAACATTGGATTTTACCCAGAGGAGAATTTGAACCGTGTGGAGACTTATTCAGAGCAGGGCTCTGCCTTCTAGAGAGAGTTTTGGAAAATCTTAGTACAGTTTTGTTTGTCACAATAATTGTGGTGCATTAGTAGCATTGAGCAGTCCTGCCCAGAGGTGCTAGATGTCCTGCAATGTGCGGGACAATCATTCACTATGCGTAAGGGGCCCACACCCCTCACGAGTTTGGAGTATTGTACTTGGCATTCATGAAAGCAAAAACATAGTAATAAACATCTATAGGACCTAATTCTGTTTTTCAGATAAACAAAATTTTTGCATCATGGTTTCATTTAATACACTGAATTTCCCTAGAATTACTACTGTATATTGGAAGAAAGTTGTACATTGTTTTGTTCAGAATTTTATCAAGTTGTTTGCTATTTCAGAAACGCACATCACTCAGGGATACTGCTTACATATCTGAGTTGCCAACACAGCACACCCCTCAGTATGCCTTTGTAGCTGCTGCATTTATGGTGATTCCCTTCATAAGTGAAAGGTAGTACCTGCTTCTTTATCTTTCTGGTGTAATTGGCCTGAGCATCAACATATTGAAATACACGTATATCATTTGCATTATAAACGACTTTCCTCTTATTTATCAGTATTACAGTTAAAGGTCTTTTAAATTATGATTTTGAATTCAAGACAGTAAAGGGATCATTGTAAGAGGTTATATTGATTTGATGAAACTGAGAAAGAATTGTCCCAAACAGGCTGGAATGTTTTTGCGGGATAAAATTCACAGCATCCTTCTAGAAAGAAATTTTAATTACTGATAAAACTGTAATTCCTGATAAAGTTTCAGCAACTTTCTTCTGTCTCTAAATGCAATTTAGATCTTCTAGGACCTAAGTTACCCAACTAACTGTCTGACTAGCCTAATTATTTATTTTCCTTGTGCCAAACCCAGTGGTTCTCAATCAAGGACAGTTTTTTTCCAAGAGAAATTTGACAATACCTTGAGAACTTTTTGGTTGTCACAACAAGAAGGTGCTATAGGCATCCTGTGGGTAGAGGCCAGGGTTGCTGTTAACATTCTACAATGCACAGGATGGCCTTTGAAAACAAAAAATGATTTGGCCAAAAATGTCAATAGTGCCAAAGTTGGAAAGTCCTGTTCTCACCATTTGCTTGTTTCTATAATATGTGTACCCAAAAGGAGAATTTTGAAATGGTCCATGCTGAAACCTTTCCCCTTAATGCAGGTGTTTATAATTTATTAGAAAAGATGGCTTTTTTCCCATACTATTTAAAGTAGCTAGCCCTGACACTATATAAAAAAAGATAAAAGATGCTGTAGAGTTGTATAGTTTCTAGTTATCCCTATATTCTTTGTTTATGTTCAGGGAGAAGTAAAGAACCATTACAAAATATCTATAAGTAGTGCTAAGGGAGATAGAAAACAAGAAAGTATAACAATCGAGGTAAAAAAAATAAGGATTGGGAAGTAATGGAAATATGGAGATCAAAATACAGAAAGCATTGAAGAAGCAAAATTGTCTAAATTTCTTAACCTAGTACATATGGAAGGATTTGACAATATTGTCAAAATTCCAAATTTTATATTGGTAATGACAATGACACATGGTTTAAAAAGAAAGATTTGGTATCCTCTGTTGATCAAATTTAAATGATGATTAGTTACCTAAAATGAAACATAAAACAAAACATTTGACCTCATTTTAAATATCCAGGCTAATGTCTCCTCACTGGTGCCAAATAGGACTAAATTTCCATGTACAGGTTGGTTTTTAATTAAGAGGCCAGCATCACACATGCCTTCCAAAGAGTAGATATATAAAGAGAGAAAAATATTGCAGCCTTTTTCTTGGGTTATGAAAATATTCACGTGCTATTCAACTATTCAACTATGCCCTGGCTGGTTTAGCTCAGTGGATTGAGCGTCGGCCTGCGAGCTAAGTGTCGCTGGTTCGATCTTCCAGTCAGGGTACATCAGAGAAGGAAAACTCTGACTCCAAAAAACCTCCGCTGCCTTGCGGCATACCTCTTCAGGGGAAAGGCTAAGGGAGTAAACCCCGACAGAAAATCCGGAGCCGGAGTCCCTAAGGCGGTTTGACATTGTAGTCAATACCGGCAACTCCTGCGGCGCACCTGAAGCCAAGCTGTATCGACTCCGTCTTTCCCTTGGACCCTTCAGCTGCGAAGAGAGGGGGGGTCTGCTGCATGGGCAACAGCAGACCCTCCATATTACCCTGCCCAGGCTCTGTAGCTTCAGCGTCATCACAAGATGTCGATTCAACACGGGAGGAGACAGATACCATGTCACTCCCGAGTCGGACTGCACAGCCATTCTCGGCGGTGCAGATAGACTCTTAAGAAGCTACACCATCGTCTCTCGAGACGGACAGCTGCCGACGAGATTCAACTATAAAAACAAAGTTAGTTAAGTTTAAAAATGAGACCAGCAAAATAACTTAGATATTCTTATGAGAAGAAAATTACATTCCTAGAACTTATTTCAATTTAGATTACCCAGACATATAAGCATTCTTTGCTAATTACAAATGCACATGTAATAGTCAATTCCCGAGCTGCACACTAAATTTATTTTGAATCTTTAATGATTTCATATGGTTATAATAGCACACAGTTAGCATTTAGGTTGATATATATTACACCATAAGTCCAGTGTTTTTCAATACTTAGAAACAGGTAATGTAATTCCAATAATAAAGCTTCTCTTAATACACAGGAAGCACACACACACACACACACACACACACACACACACTTATCATATCCTAAATTGTTCACTGTTCATTGTGAAACATAAGCGTTCTTACAACCATTGTAAAGAATCACAGGAGATATCTAAAAATCTTGACTAATTTACTGGGCTTCAAAAATCACAGTTTTTGCTCCAGATCCTGTGATATGTTTTCTACTTCTAGATCCCTTATCAAAGTTGTAAGGAGAGTCATGATAGCTCAATCCAGGAAATTCTGGCATTTAATTTCAGGAAAGCTGAGGAGGACAAAATGAGCAAACTAAAATAAAATGGATAAAGACATGATAATTGAATGCAATGGCTGATCCTGGATTGCAAAACAATCGCTATAAATTATGTTATTGGTTCAATTTGCATGACTTGCATATGGAATGTAGATTTGATAATAATATTATATAAATTTGAAATTTCCTGACATTGAACATTGTGGTATGGTTATATAGTAGGGTCTCCTAGAATGTAGAAGATTTACACTGAACTACTTAGGAATAAAGAACTAAGATATTTGTAACTTACTCTCAAATGATATACCAGGGTTCAACCATGCAGTCAGAAAGTGATAAGGGATGAATTTCTCTTTTCTCTGTCTTTTTGTTCTATCCAAATCTTCAATGGATTTGATGATGCCCGTCCACACTGGGGAGAGCAATCTACTTTACTGAGGCTACCAATTTAAACGCTAATATCATCTGGAAATACCTTCACAGATATACCGAGAAATATTGTTGAATCTGGGCACTCCTTGGCTTAGACCAATGGATAGATAAAATTAACCATCACAAATGGTTAGCAAGTAAAGCAATTTTATTATTTTATATTATTGTTATATATGATAGTAATAATAGTATATGTAGTGAACTGTGTGGTGCTCATCAGGCCTTGTCTTCATTGTTGAGGCATCCTCACCCCAGTTGCTTAGAATTTGAACTACCAACCCATATGATTGTGTAACTCAAAGGGAATTGGGTTTAGCAGCAGGGAAATGTCTTGTGCAAGATTAGATTCCCTCTCAGGAAGCATTCCTTGGTCAGTGACTGGTTTATATGGTGATAAAAATGGCCTGACCTCCCTCACTCAATTTATGACAATGTTGAAGGCTAGCTCTGGAGCTCTTTATATAATAATATCAACTAAGCCCTGCTTCTACACATACATTTCTCACACTAACGAGTTTTATTCCCAATGTTCTCTGTCCTACTCCTCCTTCTAAATTCAGGCCCTAAATCACCTCCTTCAAGAACTTTCTCATCCTCACCACCCCTGAAAGCTTAGCTTAGTTCCATATTTCTATGATCTCATTATATTCTTTGAATGCCTCCATCACTATACTTTTTTTTAATCTTGAATTTGCCTTTATTTACACAGAAACAAACCACTTGCAATTTTTTATTCTTAGGAACAAATTATTTTGATCCATCTCACAGTTTATCATAAGAATACAGACACAGTCCTAGTCTTTCTTGTTTTGTTTTTATAGTTTTATATAAAAATTTATGACCATTTTTAAAATAAAGAGCACAGAAAATAAAAAATAATAATAATATCAACTAAGGTTTCAATTGCAATGACATTAGAATTGTCCCTCTACCCAATCCTTCCTTCTCTACTTACTTGCAGGAGCATCTTCCTAACAGGGGTATCTACCTACAGCATCTTTTGCCCATAACTGCCATTACTGTAGTGTGTTTCCTGGGAGCTATATCTAAGACTTTTAGTACCAAGTATGGTCCTAGAAAGCAAACTCTAAATTGGGATTGTAGGGATACATTATTTTCGGGCCAGAGGCAAACAGATATAAGCATTACTAGTAGGTAGAGTTTGGCTATTATGGTTATCCTCTAAATGCTGTAAAGGTATAATCGTTAATTTTCTTTTTACCACTGATGGACATAACTGGGGTATTGGCAGAAAAGAACACACTTGCAGGTGAAATATTTCTGCTGCTTAAGAGGTGTGAGAAAAATTTTCCATAAATACTATGAAATTGAGTAGCAGCTGCTGTGCACTAATGATTCCTGGAAAAGAGATAATAACAGGCTTAGAGAGACTAATTACCAATTCAGGGAAAATTGTGAAAACCAGAGAATATATTTGACAGCATTTGAGGAGACTTTAATTTATTACAGCCAAAGAACAGAGAGCGCAGAGTAGCAGTTTCTGGACTAATTCTATGAGTCATGGAGCTCCAGAGGTTGAATTCTCAGCCTCAGCAGCTTTTTGATGCCAAGGTCAGGCCCTAATAGGAAAGATGGGGTAGCAAATGAGCCTGAAAATTGTTCCACTCCTCTTTCTTAGAAATGTGGGCACCCTCCTCTCTTAATTTAAGACCATGCGAAGACCTCCTCCCTAAGCCATTACCCTTGCCATCTTCTTTCCTGGAAACTGCAATATAACAAGAGTCAAATTCCAACGTAATTTTTCTAGCAATGTTCTGGGCTTATGAAAAGAAGAGAGGGGCTATATGTTGAAGGAGCTCGCTATTATATACTGGAAGGAACAAGGAGAATGTGTATGGACTGGTTGCTGAGAGATTTAAATCAAGGAAGCAGAAGATGAGGTTCATTAATACATAATTTGTAAATATGTAAACTGTTTCTTGTGATAAAGGAGTGCAACACCCCAGCAAGGACTCCCAGTGACAGCATTAACATGCTCCAAACATCGGTTATGAAAAGAACACTTACAGCTTCAGGAATTAGGAAGATAATACTTCAGATAGACTTTGACCTTACTGAATGAGAATGACTTCAATGGTCAGAGAAATCAAGGTGTAGGACATTTTACACATAGGTATGCAAAAGCAACACCATAAATGTCTATGTAAAGGGTTGCTCTAATTTTGATAAAAAAAATATATATGTATTTAATAATGATGGTGATAATGGGGGGGGGGATGCCAAAAGTACATGTTGATTAAAATGTTGCTGTTTTCGTATCTTTAAATACTGGTTCAACTTGTCTTTAATTTTGTTAAAAGACACATACAAACAAATGTTTTGATTATGCATAGGTAAATAACAGATGCTGTTTTGTAAGTGAGAAAATGAGTTGTCAGGTAAACCCTTCTAATTATGTTGATGACTCTACTTTATGACCATCTTACAGGCTCAATGAAACTAAGCTGGAGGTTGAACCAAGAAGCAAAAGTTGGTTGAACCAAAAGTGGTAATAGGAGAAATAAACAACCTAACTCCCCAATGCAATAGACTAAGCTAACACAGTTAACTTCTCTCTCAAAGATCTGAATGATCTCAAATGGAGAGAATGCAGAATCTAGTAAGACCTCCCAGAATCAGGAGTTGGCAAGAATCCAAGAATCCTTGGTCATTGTTCACTAAAAGTTATAAAGGTGTGAATGGTCACACACCATGTTGTCTAGCAAGGAGCAAGACTCCATTGGAAGGAGTATATCTTATCAATTTCTTTAATTACACTGATGGAAATGAAGAATCTAAATTTAATGTAGACTCTGGAGAAAAGGGGGTTATATTTAATAATAGAGACAAGTGAATCAGTCCTCCTATCTGGTCAACACACCCTTCCACTGGCCACTGATATTCTATGAAGTGTATCATGTGTTAAGATAGGGATACTTGCACCTGCAATAGACAGCTCTAGGGTAGAAATCATACAGTTAAAACCTGCCAGCAATGTCCATTTACTTGCAGATGATGGTGAGAAGGCTCCTTTATTGGGAAAAATAATTTGTTTATACAGATATATTATTTGGAAGTAGTGAATCAGCAAAGACTCTGCTATTCTGTGCAATAATCTGTAGTGGCTCTCAAATTTGGTGTGCATGAGAATAACATGAATAGTTTGTCAAAAAATGACAACCTGCCACTCTGATTCAATACATCAGGATTGAGAATAGATATCTGAATTTTAAAAAATGTATCTGATACAAATTCATATCAAAATTTAAGAAAATCCCAATCAATTGTATCTTCATTATTTGCAAAGTAAATTTTTCTGAGAACTTGAAGGCATGTGTCTTTTTTGAAAATTAATGACATTTTTATTTCTTTATTTTTCCATCTAAGATTAGAAATAAAGACTACTTTTTCATGGGCAGAAAGCAAGACGGCTTCTACAATGTTGTGTCAAACCTAGAGCTTAGGGTAGAGAGATTGATTTAGAAAATGTGTGGGGTCCCTTCGCCAATGTGTTTGGTAAGTTGTCTGTGTTGTTGTTGGCGGTGGTGGTGATGGCAGTGTTGATATTCCAGACTTTTACTTTACAACTCTGCTTTGGGAAATAAAAATCTAGACATGTGACCATGGGTAAGAAAAAGCAATAGGAGAGGAACAATAAGAGACCAGGGAAAACCAGTATTAAGGCAATTTAGAGAAGTAGGAGTCTAAAAAGTGGCAACTCAAAGTCAGAACTTCTTTGTGGAACATGTAAGAATACCTTTGGGATTTCCAGAAAATCACTGCAAAGAGACTCTGGTAAAAGTCAGAAGTTCCAAAGTCAAGTGGCATGAGGTCTTCCACTACTATTTGGGCATTCTATAAAGCTGTGATTCTTGATGACTGAAGAAGTGAGGAAAATACACATGGCATATGTAGTTACTTGGGGTAATGCTAATCAGCGAGGTGGAAGACAATTTGTGTAAGAAAGTATAATGAAATGTCCCAACTTCTGTTTAGGATCTCATCAATCTCATAAGGAATCAAAAATTGAGCTTTTAGACAATGCATTTGGCTTTTGAGATCACTATATAGATATGATCTTACATTCCCTCAACTTGGCCATTGGTGACACAACACCAGCACCTTCAAAGTCTGAGAGATGACAATCCAAATTAATGCTAACTGCAAGAGTATGACAATAACTGGCTTAAGTTTCACCACTGGTTATTTTTTTCAAACCAGAATCATACATTCTCAATCTTTATTGAAATGTTGACATGGACCTTCCCCATACATCAGTAAAATAAAATACAAGAAAATACCTTTTCTTTCAAAGAAATCCTTCAGGAAGAGCAAAAAAAATTGTGAGTAGAGAAGGAAACTACTTAGCTAGCCAGATCGAGCCAAATTAATGATGTGATCAAACCCACCCCCACAGTCATTCATCCATCTATTCATCCTTTCACTCATCCTTTGAAATGTTTGTGTCTGCTCTGTGCTGGGCAGTATTCTCAGTTTACATGGAACTTTTCTGCTATCTATCTCCCCTCTGCCATGACCTTTGTGTTCTTATCTAGCTTCATGGTTTTACAAACAATCTGTATCCTGATGGGTACCTCCAGCTTGGCCTCTAGATTTCTCCCATGAAGACCAATCTTATATATTCAATGAACTTTTCAACATCTGTGCTTGGAGTCAGTAAGTTCAAAGTAGAACTGTTGACCTGCCCCCTTCCAAACTGTTCTTCTCACAGCCCTCCCCAGAGTGTTAATAGCAACTTCATACTAGTTATTCATCCCTACATACTTGGAGTCATCCTTTGCCAAATCTTCTCTTTGTCTTATACCATTGTTTCAAATGCATCAGAAAATCCTGTCACCATTCCTAAACTGAGCCACCATCATAATTCTTCTGGATTATTCCAATTGCCAATTCCGTATGTATAGTGCGCATACATATGTGTGTTCACATCACTCAGCCAATACCAGTGAGAGTATATGGTTTCCAAATTGTTAAACAGTTTAAACAACCAACCAGTTCTCTATTTCACACAACATTCAAATTTTATGGAACTCTCTTAGAAGATGATCCGCTCTATTTTAGCTAATACTCAAATTTTATATAAGCATAAGAAATATTCTAATTGTATTACATACAATACAAGGTGGGCAAAAGTAGGTATACAGTTGTTCATATGGAAAACAATATAATAATTAATAAATAACAATACAAGAATAAACTCACATACTCACACTGTAAACCTACTTTTGCCCCACCCTGCATTCATATTGTAAAATGTCAAATAAAAATTCAAGAATAAGAACTTAAGCAGTTATTTTTGTTTCCACTCTTTTTCTGCTATCTACTCTTATTTTCAGTACAGAGTTATGCTGTTGGAACTTTAAGAAAAAGTTACTTCTGCAGTAAAAGCCTACCTGAAGCTGGTCATCTCACTCAGATTAAGACTCAAGCCTTACAAGGGTTTTACAAAACTGAGTTTAAATCCTATATATCTTTGATCTCATTTCCAATGGTTGTACCCCCTATTTCCCTTTCTCCAACCATACTGATCTTGCTGAACATCACAAACCAAGGATGTCTTCACCTCTGGGCTTTTTGTACTTTTAGTTTCCTTTGTCAATAACTCTCCTCCTTTAATTATAAAATTGTTCGCTCCCTTATTTCCTTTGAGTTTTGCTAAAATGCCACCTTCTCTGGGAGGGCCCTCTGATAGTGTTACAGAATGGGGGTGTCCAATAAAAAACCCCAGAGCTTGTGGCTGGGGGATGGGGAGACGGAAGCAGCTTTTAGGATGCCTTTGCATGCCTGGGTCTAGTAGCTGCTAACTTTGTTGCACAAATGGCTTTGAAACTTCCAAGGCCCAAGAAGATGGGAGGGGTCTTGGACTGTGGGATGGTACTGAGTGAACAGAGCCTGCGTAGGGTTCTGTGAATGGTCAGAACTGGTTGCCACATCCACTGCATCAGAGGACGCAGTCAGGGATTTAAAAAGCAGCTGCAGACATTTTAGCGGGGGCTCTCCATGCTGCTTTAAGAGTGGGGCTCTCACCATGCGGTTTTGAGAAGGAGAGGAGATCCATGCAGTTTTCAGGAAGAAGGCGCTCTCTCACCCCACATGGATTAAAGAAGCTTAGTTCTCCATGTGGTTTTGAGGAGGTTCTCCATGCTGTTTTGAGAGGGAAACACCATGCAGTTTGAGAAGGTTCTCCACACTGTTTTGAGAGGGAAACACCATGCAGTTTGAGAAGGTTCTCCGCACTATTTTGAGAGGGGAATACCATGTGGCTTTGAGAAGGCAGTTTACAAGGAGACTGAGAATCCACATGGTTTTAGATTGAAAGCTGGGGGGCACCACAACACAGAAAGACCTCCCCAATAAGAATTGAATGATTGGCAGCTACCAGTAAAGCTGAACTGTGTCTAGGAAGTAGGGAAACAGTATTTCTAACTTTTCTAAAACTAGCCTGGTTTGGTAGGGGGAGGCAGAACTATGTGTGGGTGTTTTAAAAACATAGGACTTAACGGCAGAAATCTGCAAATAATCTAAATCTATATAACTTTTAAATAAACAATTCTTTTTCTTTTCACTAAACTCTGGAATTGAGAGTTATAATTCTAGTGGTGGGCAATCGGGCCCCTAACTAAACAGCTTGTGGGTTCTGTTTCAATTGGAGCAGCCCAGGGGTTCTGTTAACAATAGTCCTATTCTAAATGTAATGCGTCTTCCATTTCTTCCTGTTTTCTTTTTCAATGTAGCACTTATTATAATAATGTATCATATACTTTATTTATATATATTTTACTGTCTGACCTGTCTACACTGGAATGCCAGCTCCTCGTGGACTTGTTTTGTTCCTTGCAGAAACCCTGTATCTTAATTGTTCCTGACATATTTTTGGTGCTAAATAAATATTTCTTTGTGAAATCAACCAATTAATTCAACCTTGAGCAATAGTTTTCTGTATACCACTTTCATGGTTTCTGTGAAAGGCTTAGAAAAGAAGCCAGTAAAATTAATTGAAAATGGGAGATTACCAAGTCATGTTTTGTTTTATTTCCTTTCTTTTATATTTGCTATTGGGTGCATCAAGAATCTGTATGTCATTCATGATTTATTAACTAGAAACAAAATCCCTGCCAACTATTTCTTTTGAAAAGATATGTTATCAATTTTCTTCTATGTTTAGAAGTTTATTTATCTTATTACACAAAATTGTGCAAATTGGGTCTGTTAGGAATTTTGTAGAGATGTCTGGGTTGGGTTGAAGCTGCTTTCCTTCATTGCTCCTTCACTCGTGTTCCACTATTTAATTCACACAGCAGATTGAACAAAAGAGCAGATGGAGGTAAGGCCTATAGATGTTTCATTAGTCTCTTCATTACTCAGAGTCAGTCATTTATAACACCCTAGACTCCTTCCTAAGATGCAAAGAAGCTGGTTGGCTAAATCTGATAATGTAATATACTAAGATCTTGTCATTTTCTGCTGAATTTCTTTTTTGCCTTTAGAACAGGACAGTATTTTTTGTATAGACACTAAAACATCTAATATTTTATTCAAAAAAATTCAGATATCTTACAACCACCCAAGAACTCCTCCTCTGGATGTGCCCTGAAATCAAGGTAACTTTGAAGCAGTACTCTTTTACTGAAATAAGTTTTTTTTCTTTTCTTCTTAATACATAGTGTTTTTGTACATTTTAGTTCTTGATATAAAGACAGGAGGATAGCCATAAGCAGGATACAACTGCTTGCTTTCTATACAACAATCCAAAACTTTTTAAAGATTTCAGTACTACAGAAACATTAAGCATATTAATCCATAACATCTTCATGGCATCAGGACATTGATTGTGGAAATTTTCATTTGTTCATGCTTAAAAATTACTGTTGAATTGACATTGCTACTCTTCTACCTGACCATTTGTAATTGTTTGTCATATTTCTGTTTACATATTCACTTTGATCTTTCACTCCTTTAAATGTCTATATACATTAACATTTAGACTATTTACCTGACTTTTATAAAACCAAAAAAGCTTTCACAAGAGCAACAAGCCAGATGTTATTTTATTTCTTTACTGACATTTCCATGAGGCTTTGAATATTCCTTTTTGGTCTGAATTTTCTTTTGTATTTCTTACAAATATGAAAATATCTGTTTCTTATGATTAGATATTATTTTGTAGGAAACAAATCAATAAACTAAATTATGAACTCATATCCTAAAAAATGAAGATAATTTATGTACTACAATGTTTTCTGAATTTCTAACATATTTTTGTGTGCTTTATAAATGGTAATAAATGTATTTTATTTCTAGAATAGCACTTCCTTATGTATTTATTTTCATGTCTATCTGTTTTATCTCTTGTGCTTAGAATTATGCCTGATCTTAGAACCTACTCTTTCAGGTTCTTGATAAATTATATTTTGGTGAATATATGTTTTTTTAATTTTGTGCTAAACGGTTTTTTTTAAATAAATCTTATGTTAGTTTTAAACATTTATGGGTATTTTTGTTATAAGGTATATATACTTATTTGCTTTATATTTTCCCCTTGCTTTCTAAATTCAAACTCTAATTTTTTCTACCTGAAACATAGTACAGAATTATTAAGCATCTCTCTATAACCAATTGTATTGGATTGACCCATACTGGATTGCTTGATTCACACAATAAAACACATTTTAAGTTGTAATTTAAAAATCCAGAATGTTATCCTTCTAGGAGGGGAAAAAAACATTACAAATTGTGTATTTTTATATATTTTCTTGGTTAAGAATTATTATCCTCTTTCCTTGAATGTAAGGACCTAAAAAGTGAGACAAATTATGTCAGATTCTTTTGTGAGATGTCATTTTTTTAACCTCCTGAATGAGAAGAGACCTGAAATTTCTCACATAGGATGAAACACAAATTTGATTTATGTGCATTATAATCTCTCATAACTCTGGAAAGAAAATACACTCTTATGCATTTGTAAGTGCCTGGAGGTTTACTGCAACAATATCTTTAAAGTCTACATGAGGGATGGAAAGAAAATATTTCCTTTCTTATTATTCTGGTCACTAATGCCCACGTAAATATATTCAGGAGGCTAAATGTGCTTACAATTTGATTTTGGAAAAGAAGAGTAATAGAAAATTTAACTACATAGAGTCTAAGATGGTTCAAAAAATCCTTGATTGCTTTTTGTTAAATAAAAATCATGATTAATTAGTGATGTCATTACATATCATTACTCACTAAGCCATTTCTCCTCCGGGCGTTACACAGAGAGGTAAAGGAAATGGCGAGGGGAAATAATATCATTTTTTGATGGCTTATCTTAAAACCTAACCCCAATTTTAAAAGAACTCTTGGTCAGGATGAGTTAAAATATTAAAAGCCTACATTCTCTAGATAAGTACACTCTCCCATTTTTATTTTCTTCTGTTAATTAGACTCACTGAACAATAAAGCTCACAATTGACCAAGGATGTGGCTTATTCATGTTCCATGGTGCCAATGACACCAGATTGATCATGATTCTACTTCCTGCCCTGCACTTTCTTGAATCTGTGAATAATGACTTCTAGAATGGATATTTCTGCTTTCTACCAGGTATAAAGTCCAGCTTATGCTCGTTCAAGTCCTGAGCATGCAACCAACATTTCTCCCTTCTGCTTTGTTCACTAACATGTTTCTTATTCTAATACCTTCTCCACTTTATACTGTGGGGGGTTTCATATTGAGAAATATGGAAACATGAATGCTTGGTTTGTTAAGGTAACCCACAGATCATTTACCTGCCTGCTATCACGTGGCTTAACAGAATAATTACTCACCATGCTTCATGTGATTTCCACTTCATACTTCAACGACACCAGAAATTAATTACAGTATTTCCTGCTTACCCTTTAAGAAACTTTATATATTCTATAACAAGCCTTAAAGTCATAACCCAATTACTTCTCTAGCATTTCCTCATAGCATAAGCCACTATCATCTAAAATTGCTTTAAAACTTGGAAACATACCAATTAATGCCCAAGGTCTTGTACTGAAGTTCCTCATCCTACTTTCAAATCTGCCCAAGTTATCTTCAGTCCCATTATATAGTCGTCAAGGTAAATGAGAGTGTTCATTTTATGTTTTTATTTGATGCACATTTGTACATTCCAATAACTGCTGTTATTTCTAAATATATAGCATCTCCCTCTACCTTGATTCAATGTACTAAATCCTCAATAACATGCCCTAACATAAAACTTCTTTTTCTCTCCTGCCAGAAATATACACATTTTCCTTTTCATATATGTCAAGGCTGGCTTTGAACACCAAACTTCTGCAAAAAATTCACTTTCTTTCTTCAGCCCAAGCTATCTAGTATTTTTCATTCTCTACTTCTGAAGGAAACTGTCTTCTAAGCAACGTATTTTTCTTTGTTTAATATAGTCTGATGTCACTCTAAAGAAAGGAATGACAAACACTTTTCATAGTAACTTTATCCATTGGATACCCAAGTAATATATTCTTGGTATATGCTCCCTTTAGTGATTTTCCTAGAGAATTTTATTAAATTTTTGTTCTCAAATTTTATCTTAATTAAAAATTTTTATTTCCCATTTCCAATCCTCCTCCCCACTTACAGGAAATAATTATCACATGTTGTATTTTTTTTTCACTTGGAAAATGTGCATATTTCATGTGTAAGTAATATTAATATGCAAAACTTGTATTACTCATTCTATTTTTTACGTATTTACATGTATTGTATTATTTAAAATACTTGCTGCCCCTCACTGTATGACTATACTTCCCTTCTGCATTGTTATCAATCCTAGCCATGTGACTTGCTTTGACCAATGAAATGTGAGAAGTGGCATGGGCCACTTTCTTTTTCTCTACTTTCACTAGCACAAGTTTTGCCTGCTGGTTTGAATGTTAAACATTCTATATCTTTTTCATTGTTCCTGCCTTAAGACCAAACTCAGTGTAATTACCCCTATAGATATTTTAAAGACGAAAAATTTTTCCTACAGAAAACACAAATATTTCTCTAAACTCATTATTCCTTCAGTCTCCATCACCACCATTATCATTAAGTATACACTGTACAAAATTATTGTTCCCTGATGTAAAGGCTATATATTTTTCCCTTCTTTTTAAGAAAATAGACATACAAGTCCAGGAAACACAGAGAGTCCCAAACAAGCTAGACCCAA
The DNA here is from genome assembly GCF_987537825.1 of Furipterus horrens. NCBI lineage: Eukaryota > Metazoa > Chordata > Mammalia > Chiroptera > Furipteridae > Furipterus > Furipterus horrens. The sequence goes on along the minus strand of NW_028327187.1, from coordinate 96,948,413 downwards.
AGAGGACCACACAAAGACACATCATAATTAAATTGCAGAAGGTTAAAGATAAAGAAAGAATCCTAAAAGCAGCAAGAGAAAAGAAAAGAGCTACTTACAAAGGAGTTCCCATAAGATTATCAGCTGATTTCTTAAAAGAAATTTGGCAAGCCAGAAGGGACTGGCAAGAAGTATTCAAAGTGATGAAAAGCAAGGACGTATAACCAAGATAATCTATCAAGCAAAGCAATCATTTAGAATGGAAGGGCAGAGAAAGTGCTTCCCAGACAAGGTAAAGCTGAAGGAGTTCATCATCGCCAAACCCTTATTATATAAAATGTTAAAGGAACTCATATAAGAAAAAGAAGAAGGTCAAAACTATGAACATTAAAATGACAACAAACTCAGAACTATCAACAACTGAATCTAAAAAACAAGAACAAAGTAAGCAAACAACTAGAACAGGAACGGAATTATAGATATGGAGATCATTTGGAGGGATATCAGCTGGGGGGGGGGAAGAGGAGAATGAAGAAAAGGTGTAGAGATTAAAAAAGTATAATTGGTAGGAACAAAATGGACAGGGGGATGTTAAGAATAGTATAGGAAATGGAAAAGCTAAAGAACGAATATGCATGACCCATGAACATGAACTAAGTGGGGGATTGCTGGAGAGAAGGGGAGAACAAGCCAGAGAGGGGAAAAGCAGAAAACAACTGGGACAATTGTAATAGCATAATAAATAAAATACAGTACACTTTAAAAAGTTCCCCATCAACATTTTACCTTAAAAAAAGAAAAAATAAAACAATTATCAATTTAGTGTATAACACTTGTTTTTAGTAAATTTTGCTGCAATTTGTAGGTTTATATATCTTTTTAATGGGACACATTCTCTACATATGCTTTCTATACAAAATTTTTGTGGCAAATTCTCTGAGGCACCTCTTATACTTGACCTCCACATTTGAAGGACATTTGGGCTACAAATAAAATTTTAGCTTCAAGTACTTTCCCTTCATTTAGAAAATATTATTCAGTTGTAAGCTAATATCTCATAATGTGTAGAGGATTCTTATGCTTGCTTCTATATTTTTAGGTAACCTATTTTTCAGTCTGAAATTTTAAACTTTTAATAATTTGCAATTTTATCAATATCTAAAAAGGTTTTTAAATTCTCTCATTTTACAATCTATGATTTTCCTCAACCTGAGTAATTTTACCTTTCTTTATTTCTGAGAATTTTATCTTGACCATTACTTTGAAAATTATCAATTTGTCTCTTAATTTTCTCCTTTATCCAAGACAGAATCTAAGACTATTAGTATGTTGTAAAAAACACATACTAAAATATTAGTTTTGCATTAGTATATAGTAATGACAACGAGAGAACTATGTCCACATGTCCACATCCAAAAATAAGAGTGATTCCCACAAAGAAGCAAATAAACTAGATGCAAAATAATACATATACATGATTCCAGTTAAATAAAAGAAACAGGTATACTTAACTATAAGAGGTCATCATAGAGTTTAAAATTAGTGTCTTCTTGCAACTATATTAGAATGCCAACTTGGTCATGATTCAAGCAATCATATACAGGGTGGGGGGAAAGTAGGTTTACAGTTGTGAGTACATGAAACACAGAGTTTGTTCTTGTATTAATATCTATTAATTATTATATTATTTTCTATATGAATGACTGTAAACCTACTTTTGGCCACCTTGTATAGGTGGTTCCTTCCTGGACTTTCCATTTAATCTATTTTTTTTGCTTTTTAGCTTTTTAATGATAACATGCTCTTTATCACTGTTACTTTGTATTAAATTTTTATATTTCATCATGTTCATGTTAGCTCTAATATTACTATTTAAAGTTTTATTAGTAAATTTTCCCTTTACCTATTCATATATATTTTATGTTTTCTAATTTACACACATCCACACATACTTATTAATACATGGTCTTATGATTTTGACTGGTATTGCATTGAATTACAGACCAACTTTTAGGGAGAGTTATATCTGAATCATAATATGTCTTCCATTTATGAATGGGATATATCCCTTCATTTATTTCAATTCTGTGTAATTATTCTAAACATGGTTTTGTATTTTTTTATTACATAGATATTGTACAACTTTTTCTTGATTTATAAGTAAATACTGGATTTTGTTTAGATTGCACATGGTATCCTTTAATTTTTTTTTCTTTTTCATTTGTCTGTTGTTGCCACGTGGAATTATAATTAATTACTGCATACTGACACTGTATTCACTGACTTTAAAAAAAAAATCCTTACCCGAGGGTATGTTTATTGATTTTAGGGAGAGAGGATGGGAGAGAGAGGGAAAGAAATATCAGTGTGAGAGAGAAACATAGATCAGTTGCTTCCTATATGCACCCCGACCATGGATTGAACCCACAACTTAGGTATGTGCTCTGACTGGGATCAAACGTGAGACTTTTTGGGTGTACAGGACAATGCTTCAACCAACTGAGCCACCCAGCCAGGGCTATTCAGTGACCTTTATAAGTTCACTAATTAATAACAAATATTTGCCACTAACAGGTAATGAGTGTTTTGTTTCTTCCTTTCTAATTGTTAAATATTTCCCCCTAAATATAATGAAAAGCAGTAAATACAAAATATATAATGTATAAAATACATAAAATATAAAATATATCCTTGTCTTGAGTTTGTTCTTCAAGGAAGTTTATCCAAAATATCTTCATTAAGTATGATGTTCACTTTAGTTTTTTGAGTTACTTTTTTTCAAAACATATGTAGGAGCACCTAAATACATAAATCAAACTGTAACAGATAGAAAAGGATAAATAGGCACCAACATATTAACAGTAGGAAACTATAATACCCCATTTAGATCAATAGATGCATCATCCAGAAAAAGAATAAGTAAGGAAACATCAGCCTTAAATGACACATCAGTTCAGATGGACTTAATATATATTTACAGAACATTCCATCCACAAGCAACAGAGTATACTTCTCAAGTGCACACAGAACATTTTCCAAGATAGATCAAAGAACTTATATGCACGACCCATTGACGTGAACTAAGGGGACTGGGATTGGTGGAGGGAAGACGGGTACTGGGCAGAGGGGAGCAAAGGGAAAAAAATTGAGACTACTGTAGCAACATAATCAATAAAATATACTTAAAAATAAAAAATAAATAAAATTAAAAATGAAAGAAAAGGTGTTACAACTGATACTCAGAAATACAAAGGATCATAAGAGATTATTATGAAAATTATATGGCAAAAAAATTAGACAATCTAGAAGAAATGGACAAATTCTTAGAAACATGCGACCTATCAAGACAGAATCATGATGAAGTAGAGTACTGAACAGACTAATTACTAGTTAAAGATTGAATCAGTAATCAAAAACATTTCCACAAACAAAAGTACAGGACTAACTGGTTTCAATGGTGAATTCTACCCAACATTCAAGGGACAGTTAATACTAATCATTCTGTGTTCATTGCATCATTGTTTACAATAGCCAAGATATTTAAACAACCAAGGTGTCCATCAGATAATTAGTGGATAAAGGTATATACATATGATTAATATATATAATATAATCATATATTATTTATAAAGTCATGCATATATGATTTTTATTCTGCCATAAAGAAGAATGAAATCATCCCATTTGTAATGACATGAATGGACCTCAAGGACATTGTGGTAATTAAAGTAAGTCAGACAGAGAAAATTCTTTCTTTATTCTTGGCTTGCTAATAGTTTTTTTGTTTGTTTGTTTTTTTTATATGGACAGAGATTTGAGAATGAGTACTCAGTTTTATCAAATATTTTTTTCTGAACCTATTTGGAAATCATTAGGTAGTCCACCTTTTTATTTTTCTTTTAATGTGACTTGGATTGATTGATTTCAATTTGTTGATATTTATTTAGACTTTTGTATTTATAACCGTGAGAAAAATTGATCTGCTCTTTTATTTTATTTCAATATCTTTGTCAAGTTTAGTTATCCAGGTTATTGAGACCTCATAAAAGGAGTTTAAATGTGACCCCTCACACACATACTTTTAGATTATCTGGATGAACTTGGATAGTGTTTACTATTAGTTTTCCATAAATATTTGAGAGAATAAACTAGAGAAGCCATATATTCCAGAAGTTTTCTTTGTGCAAAAGTCTTTCATTACAGATTAAAAGTATATAATAGATATGACAGTGGTCTGGTTGATTTTTTTCTTTTTTTGTTAGTTTGTTTTATTTTGTTTTGTCTTGCTTTTTGTCAGTCTTGGTCAGTTATGCATTTCTGGGAATATTTATTTGTAGAAATTTTCATAATTATCAAAATAAATATGTTCATAAGATGTTCTTATTTTATTTTTAAAACTGTTAGAATCTTTATTTTTCCCCTTCTTTTCATTTTTGATATCAGTTATTTGGTCCTTCTGTTTTTTTGTTCTGTTTTGTTTCCTTGGGAAGAAGCCTTTCTTTGCAGTCAGTATTTCCATTTTCTCTCACTGTTCTGAAATTGTATCTTTGTCTTTGTTTTTCAATAATTCCACTGTTAGATGTCTATATGTGAGTTTTTGTATTTACCCTACTTAGTGTGCAGAATTTCTTGAACTGTGTTTTGATATCAATCAATTATGGAGTAAACCCAGCCAATTATCTTTTGCAATACTACCCTACATTTTCCTCTCCTTCATAGCCTTATTGCATATGTTAATCATTTTCAATGTGCCTCATTTTCCTCCAATGCTCATCTCTGCTTTTTTATTGTTTTTTTGTCATTGTGTTTCAGCCTGAATATTTGCCAAATAATTTCAATAACTGTGGTATCTGTTGGTTTGTCTCTGTTGTCTGTTCTGTTTTTCTTTTGGCCTTTTTGGGGGCTATACTATAAATTTTTCTAATAAATGTTAGACATTGTGTTAAGTCTAAGACCCTAAATTACCCATGGAGTGGGTTTACTTCACCATACTCTGATAAACTAAGTATGGAATGATGAGAAGACTGAGACTGGACTGCAGTTTCTGATAGGCTAATTATACTTTTAGTTCCCACTAACATTTATTAGTAACCCCTTCTTCCTTGATGTGTTTTGAACACTAGTTGTATCTCCTAATATGAGGCAATTGTTGAAACCTTTGGCACTCTGATTTTAGTAGCTTTCAGCTTAGTTCCTCTGCCTTTGGCCCTGAAATAGCTTAATAATTAAGCAAATGCCTTCAAGTGAAACTTGACTTCACACTCTGCTCCTTCGTCCTCATTAGGGATGTTGGTCTCTCAAGCCCTGGCTGTCTTGATAGCCACACACTTCAATTTCTGTGTCTCTTGCTATTTTTGAGACTGCTAATATCTCTTCTTGTTCTACTGCCCTGAAACAGTGGCACTTGACTAGATATACAGCAGCCTGCTCAATGCCAAGAACTGGCAACTATTTGCAGGAAAATTCAGCTCACAGAATACTTGCTCACTTCTCTGCAGAATTTTTCCAGGGATTTGATTCCTCAGTTTCTATAGGATTCAGTGGTATTCCAATGAGATGCCTCTGAAGGTAAATGCTTGAATATATCATTTTTTTAAAAGCCTGGTACTTTTAGGGGATTTTTTGTAGCAGTAACACTGCCCCCTCTCACAGGCTAGTCTATCACAGTCAGAAGCACAAGCCTCACCAAATTACACTTGTTAAAATTTTTTGACTGCCACTCCACCAATAAACAGCCATAGTCATTAAATTTACCTTTACAGGTGCACACCACTGGGTTTCAGAGAAAGAATGCCTGAAGGTGACTGGAAACCCCTCACCAGTGAACTTCCTATCTCAGCAGGGCTTTTAATTGCCCTTATTACACCTCAAACAGCAGTGCTTGGTGGCACGAGTGATTTGGACCATTCCATTGCTGAAGGAAGATGTTAAAACTCTCCCAAGGTATCTTAATCCCAAGGTATCTTAATCCACTTTTACTGTTATAACAAAATACCAGACTGGGTAGCTTATTTCCCACAGTTTTGGAGGCTGGAAGTCCAAGGGTGTCAGCATGGTTGAGTGATAGCTTTCTTACATGTCACAGACTTCGTGTGTCTTCATATAATTCCAGGGGTTAGGAAGCTCTGTGGGGCCCCTATTATAATGGCCCCTATTATAATGGCCCCATTCATGAGACCTTCACCCTCATGACCTAAGTACCACCTAAAGGCCCAACTCCTAATACTACCACATTGGCCCTATAGTCTACTTAGAAATTTCTCATGAAATTATAGGTTAATTCTTGGAATTTGTATTTTCTCCCTTCCTCTATAATTTCTCTGTGTAAAACATTTTATAGTATAATCAACATCTTTAAATATTTTGGCAGGAAGTTGAGGCTTGTGTGTAATAATTTCTTTTCATTTGTTTCCTCTCTCATGGCTCTACAGGAAGCTATGTTCCTCATTGTGGCAGAAAAAAAAATTGACTCTTCAATTATATCCAATCCCCAATCACCAGGTTATATGACAAAAGAAACTTTGAAGATGTAATTAAGATTGCTAATCAATGACCTTAAGGTAGAAAGAGTATCTGAGATCATCCAGGTAGGCCAAATCTAATTATCTGAGTCCAGTGGGAGAAAGAATAGATATAGAAGAATAAGTCAGAAAGATTTGAAATAGAGAAGGACTTGACTCTAGTTTCTGATCTAAAGATGGAGAGGCAACATGATGAGGAATTCAGGTGACTATTGAGTTGAAAGTTATCCCCACTTATAGCCAGCAAAAAAACAGAGAACTTGGCCTTACGACCAAGAGGAACTTCATTCTGCCAACAACTTAAATGAATTCTATCACTATTCCTCTTCTTATAAGGTCACTACCAATCATATTGGTTCACAACCCCACCTTTATGATCTTCTTTAATCTTAACTACCTCCTACTTTTACTAGACAAAATATACTTTAAAGCAAATGCTACAACAAGAGACAACGAAGGAACCAGCAATTCCACTTCTGGGTATTTATCCAAAGAAACCCAAAACACTAAATCTAAAACACATACATCCATGTGTTCATTACAGCATTATTTACAATAGCCAAGATATAGAAGCCACCTAAGTGTCCATCCATAGATGAGTGGATAAAGAAGTGGTGCATATATACAATGAAATATGATTCAGCCATTAAAAAGATTGAAATCTTGCCATCTGCAACAACGTGGATGAACCTAGAAAGTATTGTGCTGAGTGAAATAAGTCAGACAGAGAAAGACAAATGCCATATTATTTCACTTATATGTTGAATCTAAAGAACAAAGTAAACAAACAAGCCAAAAAGAAACAAACTCATAGATACAGAGAATATTTTGATAGTTGCCAGATCAAAGGAGGGTTGGGAGATGGGTGAAAAATAATAAAGGGATTAAGAAGTACAAATTGGTAGTTACAGAATAGTCATGGGGTTGTCAAGTACAGCACAGGGAATATAGTTAATAATATTGTAATAACTACATGTGGTGTCAGATGGCTACTAGACTTATTCGGGTGATCACTTCATAAGTTATATAAATGTCTAATCACTGGGTTGTATGCCTGAAATTAATACAATGCTATACATTCACCATAATTGAAAATTTTAAAAATATATGTTAGTAAAAGCAAGGTTAAAAATTCTTAATTGCCTTCTAAAAGCCCTATCTCCAAATGAAATCATGCTAGGAGTTAGGGCTTCAACATATAAATTTTAGGGAGGACATAGTTCAGTTTGTAGCAGTTTCTATGTCTTCCCTGAAAGAAACATTTATTGCCAGTAGTCAAAGGGCTAATATTGTTGAAAACCAAACCCAGAATGTCATCCTGTGAGTGGCTGAATTCAACACAAATTGAATTGCCTACCTTGCAGGGTGTATTCTGTTAAAATTAGGTCCTATATTAGGAAATAATGGGATCCTGAATATTGGAATAGACATACATGGTCAAATCCCAAATAAAGCTAGAATGGACATATATGGTCAAATCCCAAATAAAGCTGGGGTCATCAACCCCCTAAGTCCTGCTAAGCCTTGTTTGTCAGTTGAGGCAGCCTTTCTAGCTCCATCTAAGGAGGTTAACCCTGTTTTGCCTGAGAAACTATAATTCTCCCCACCAAGGTAATCAAGAAAGGCTAAATTTCCAATAGGACTTAAAAGGGTAAGGTGAAATAAAAAGTTTGACCCATTAGGAATTGTGCTGCAAAAGAACTGCATAATTTTTCCAAAGTATATAGACATGAATATGGGGAATCTTTGTGAGAATGTTGATAATGAATATGGGCTAAAAGTGGAAGAAACATGAAGTTGAACCAAGCTAAATTTCTTAATATGGGACCATCAAAGACAGATTTGGGATTCAGTGTTGTAGTTCAAAGGGTTAGGAAGGGCTCTACCAGTTTATTTAGTTGGTTAGTTGAAACATGGACCAAAAGGGAGATTGGCGTGTTAGTCACTGGGGAGTGTCCAGAGAATACACATTTCACCACAACTATGAGAAATAAAGGTATATGGGGAACCACAGCATCTTGAAAATATCTATGGCCACTCTTCTCTGTAGGTCAGAAATCACAGCAGAAACTGCTGCCAGTCAACTGAGATTCTTACGTGCAATGACGGTAAATGTATCTCAAGCGCAAAGTGGTAGCATTTATTTGCCAAAGATAAGGCGGGCCTGGTACCATAATGGAAAGCAGAGTCAAAGCAATAATCAGAATAGTCTAACTCACAAATACTCATACATATGGCATTGGCTAGTTAGTCATGGAATTCCTAAAAGAGAAATAAATGAGCAGTCCTTAAAATTCTTACTGTGTCTGTATACATGGAAGAGTTCTATGTGGAATGAAAAAAAAAAAAAAAAAGTCTAACTTGGATCAGCAAAAACAGAGAATCGTGACTCCTAAATTCCCAGAGTTGAGCCAGTTTACAGACCTAGAGCTCTTTAAGTAAAGGGAAATCTGGGTGCCCTTTTAGAAGCACCCTGCTGTACTGTCAAAAATCTATACTGTTAATCTTTCTTTGAGTCTTCCCCAAAGGGACATAGGTAACTTTTTATCACAGTAACTGTGCTTTGAGGGAAAAAAATATAAGATTTTTTTAGTGGTTATTAGACACTCGCTCTGAACCGACACTAATTCCAGGAAAGCCAGAACATCACTGTGGTCCACCAGTCAGAGTAGGAGGCTGATGGAGTCACGTGACCAATAGAGTTTTAGCTCACATCCATCTCACAGTGGGTCCAATGGGTCCCAAAATCCATCCTGTGGTTATTTCTACATTTCAGAAATTCATAATTGGAATAGACATTCTCACAACTGATACAATTCAACCATTAGCTGCCTGACCTTTGGAATGAAGGATATGATAATACATTAGAAAAGGCGAAGTGGAACCACTAGAATTATCTCTGCCAAGGAAAATAGTAAATAAAAAACAGTACCTCATTCCTAGAGAAATGGCAAATATTAAGGCCACTGTCAAGGATTAGAAGGGTGCAAAGGTGGTGAGTCCCACCTAATCCCCATTAAGTTTGCCTATTTGTCCTATGTAGAAAACGGATCTTGGAAAACAACAGGACATTACTATAAACATAACCAGATAATAACTGAAATGGAAGCTACAGTTGCAGATGTGGTTTCATTACTTGAGTAAATTAGCAGTTTCCTGGTATCTGGTATATAGCTATTTTTTAAAAATTTTATTGAATTTACTGGGGTGGCACTGGTTAATAAAATTATATAGGTTTCAGGTGTTGATCTGAGAACTGCTTTTTTTTCTCTAACGCTATTAGTAAAGACCACCAGAGCAGTATGCTTTCAGCTGTCAACAATAAATCTTCAGTCTCCTAACTCAGAGTTATATCAACTTCCCAGAACTGTGTCATAATTTCATCCACAGAGAACTTGCTCACCTCTGCCTTGCACAAAACATCATCACACTGCTCCATTAAATTGCTGGAATTCCACTGATTGCACCTAGTGATAAGTAACAGCAACAACTCTGGCCAAACTCTGCCAAATGGTGAGAAATAAATCCAACAAAAATTCAGGGACATTCCACCTTAGTGAAAGGTGTGGGTCATAGCGAGATATTTTTTCTAGGGTGAAGGATTAGTTAATGTATCTGACCTCTCCTACAAAGTAAGGAGCCCAATGCTTAATGGGTCTCTAGGCTTCAGAAGCAATTCATCCTTCATTCAATTGTGCTACTCTGTTCCATTTACTGAATGACGCAAAAGGCTGCTAGTTTTGCGTGGGGCCCAGAAAAAGAAAAGTGTCTGCAACAGGTCCAGGCTGCCATGTAAGCTGCTCTGCCATATGGGCCATATGATCCAGCAGACACAACGATGCTTGAAATTTCAGTGGCAGATAGAGAGGCTATTTGGTGCCTTTGAGTGACCCCTATAGATGAATCACAGTGCACATCCTTGTGCATTTGAAGCAAAGCTCTGTTATCCTCTGCAGGTAACTACTCTTCTCAAGAAATGGCTTTTGGCTTACTACCAGGCCTTGTACAGACTGCATACAGTCATGCACCATCAAGTTCCCATGCAACTGCAACTGCCCATCATGAACCCAGTGTTTCCTGATCCAAATCACAAAACTGGGCATACGGGGAAGCATTCCATCACTAAATGGAAGTGGTATATTCAAGACCAGGCCTAAGCAGGTCCTGAAGGCAAATGTAAAATGCATGAGGAAGTAAACCCAGTGCCCATGGTTCCCACTCCTGCTACACTGTCTTCTCTCTCCCAGCCTGCACATCTGTCCTCATCAGGAGTTAATTACTAACAGTTAACTTCCATATGTGCACTTGTGCAATGCCTTACATCGTTATGATGTTCCACACAACAATGTGAACAAGGAACTCACTTCACAGCAAATGAAGTACAATAATGGGGCCTATGATAAAGGAATTGACTGATCTTACTATGTTTCTCATAATCCTAAAGCAGCGGTTCTCAACCTGTGGGTCGTGACCCCTTTGGGGGTTGAATGACCCTTTCACAGGGGTCGCCTAAGACCATTGGAAAACATATATATAGTTACATATTGTTATTGTGATCAATCACTATGCTTTAGTTATGGTTGGAGGTCACCACAACATGAGGGACTGTATTAAAGGGTCGCGGTATTAGGAAGGTTGAGAACCACTGTCCTAAAGCATCTGGCTTGATAGAATGGTGGGGTTGCCTTTTAAAAAACTCAGCTACAGGACCAGACAGGTAGCAATTCCTTTCAGGATCGAGGTAATTTTATTCAGATAAAGTATAGTTAAGGAGATGTATATAGGTGTCAAGTTGACAATGGATAGATTGTGATGTTTAGTTTTATGAATCATCTTGGCTAGGCTATAATACCCTCTAGTGATGCAGTAGCAAAAATGTTGCTTTCTGACTCCAGGACCTTATACTATGTTGGTCTGGATGTCTTAATTCCAAAGGAAGCAATGCTTATATCAGCAGACACAACAATAATTGCATTGAACTGGAAGTTAAGACTGCTACCTGGCCAGTTTGGGCACCTGATGTCTTCTAATCAACAGGCAAAGAAAAGAATTACTATCCTGGCTGGGTTGATTTATTCTGATTAATAAAAGAAGATTGGTAGCTCCCACACAATAAAGGTAAAGAAGAACATGCCTGGAATACAGGAAGTTCCTTAGAGCATCTCTTAGTACTACCACGCCCTGTGATTATAGTCAATGGAAAACTCCAACAACCCAAATCTGGAAGAACTACCAAAAATCCAGACACTTACATAAATGAAGCTTTGGATCACACCATTAGGCAATTAGCCATTACTAGCTGAGGGGCTTGGTGAAAGCAAAGGAGATATGGAACAGGTAGTAAAACAAAGTAATTACAAACACCAGTTATGATCAAGTGACCAGTCAAGGAACTGAAGACTATTGTGAGTATTTCTTCCTTATATTGCTGTAAATACAATTTGTGTGTATGTATACATAATATATACTTTATATAACAAATATTTTATTATTTTTCCTTTCTTAATCACTTATCACTTAACATAAGATATATTCATAACAGATAAGGTTACATGGCAGCACTTAAGTTACACGATATCATGAACAAGAATGAACATCACCCAGGGATTTCATATCCCCTTCTTGGGAAAGGGTTAGTATATCTTTGTTTGTATACAAGATACTTGTTTTATGTTAGGTGGAAAGATGGCATTGTTATTTTTACTTATAGATTAAGTCATCGTCATCGGCAGCCGTCCGTCTCGAGAGACAATGGTGTAGATTCTTAAGAGTCTATCTGCACCGCCGAGAATGGCTGTGCAGTCCAACTCGGGAGTGACACGGTATCTGTCTCCTCCCGTGTTGAATCGACATCTTGCGATGACGCTGGAGTGTCCTCTCCAGTGAAGCTGAAGCTACAGAGCCTGGGCAGGGTGATATGGAGGGTCTGCTGTTGCCCATGCAGCAGACCCCCGCCCCTCTTTGCAGCTGAAGGGTCCAAGGGAAAGACGGAGTCAATACAGTTTGGCTTCAGGTGTGCCGCAGGAGTTGCCGGTGTTGACTACAACGTCAAACCGCCTTAGGGACTCCGGCTCCGGATTTTCTGTCGGGGTTTACTCCCTTAGCCTTTCCCCTGAAGAGGTATGCCGCAAGGCAGCGGAGGTTTTTTGGAGTCAGAGTTTTCCTTCTCTGATGTGCCCTGACTGGAAGATCGAACCAGCGACACTTAGCTCGCAAGCCGACGCTCAATCCACTGAGCCAAACCAGCCAGGGGCTATAGATTAAGTATGATTAAGGATATGTATATATATAGGTGCCAAGTCGACAAGGGATAGACTGCAATAGTTATTTTATGCATCATGGTGGCTAGACTATAGTACCCACTTATTCAAACACTAATATTTTGTGTTGCTGTGAATGTATTTTGTAATTGTGTTTAACATCTATAATCAATTGACTTTAAGAAAAGGGGATTATTCTTGATAATGCGGGAGGGCATCATCCAATTAGTTGCAAGTTCTTAAAAGCAAAACTGGGTTTTCCCTAAGGAAGAAGTTCTGCCTCAAAACTACAGAATCTAACCTACCTGAAAATTCCCAGCCTTCCAGCCTGCCCTACAGGTTTCAGACTTGCTGGCTCCCATAATCATGTATTCCAATTTCTTGAAATTTCAATCTCTATCTCTCTTTAACCACCACTTTCTTACATACATACATTGGTTTTGTTTCTGTGGAGAACTCTGACTAATACACTGGTCCTGAATGATCTTTTATATGACTATATTTGGCACCTATTAATCTAGTGTATTTTTTACAATTTTTTTCTGTCAACTGGCTATCAACCTAATGTTAAGGGAGACTGAAAAGACTTTTACTTAGTGGATGATTGTATTTCCCCTTAAATAAGTTATTTTGCTTTTATGTCATTTTTGTCTTAAAAGGTAAAAGGAATGAAATATTTTTAGATAGAGGGTTGTTTATGACTTGAAAATCATGGATAAGCTCTTATATTGTAACAGCCCTCAACTCTACCGACTTCATTGGTTTCGGAGCAAGCATAATATACACAATGATGTAGCCCAACATTTTTAGACTGATATCACAAAATACTATATATATATGTGTGTGTGTGCATGTGTGTGTGTGTGTGTGTGTATGTATGTGTATGAAATGTTGAATAAATTATTATCAGTAGAGTGGTACAACTGAAAAAGAAAAAGCATTACCATTCAACTTACTATGTTTATAATTACAGTGTATTTCTTTTTTCACGTAATTATTTTATAACTTTCTAATTCTAATCACACTTCTACTTCTTAATACACTTAGCAAAAATTTAAGTATTAAATAATGTAAGATAAATATACACATATAAAATGCATCTCCCATCTTTACTATAGCCTCTAAGTTCCAAATCTCAGACTCAATCACAAGCAATTACTCCTTTATAAAAATCTTTAATTGCTTAATTTGAAGGCTGCAACAATAGCAAAGAAAGTGTTTTTTCAGAAAAGGTTTTATATTTTTGCCTTTTTTATTGTCGTTGCCAAGATAATTTTGAGAAATGAAAAAGAAAAATCAATTATTATCTTACCAGCTAAACACAATTTTCATTTTTGCATATAAACTTTAAGTTTTTTTATGTACATAGACATTTTGCATAACTTTAGTCATTGTGTGTGTTTGTGTGTGTGTGTGCGCATCAGGTCTGTTGAAAAGAGTCCAGCTATTGTTAATATAATGAGAATGATTTACATGACATCGATGTTACCTGGCAGCCAAGGAGAGTGGACAGGAATGCACATGAGTGAACAATGACAACTTCACTGTACTAGTCAGTGGGGGTGGTAGATGCCATTGACTGATCATGTGTACTGTATGGCCATCACATTCAAAAGCTGACCAAGTAGTGCAATGAATTTGCATCAAATTTAGTGTTAAGCTTGAACATTCCTCCATGGAAACTATTCAGATGTTTGAGAGGGCCTCAGCTGTGGGCAACTGGTGATTGGAAGCTTCAGCACAACAACATGCTCACTCATGCCTCATGTCTTGTACAGGATTTTTGGTGAAACATCAAATCACCCAGGTGACTCAGCCCCTTTACAGCCCAGATTTGGCACCCTGTGACTTCTGGCTTTTCCCAAAACTAAAATCACCTTTGAAAGGGAGGAGATTTCAGACCATCAATGAGATTCAGAAAAATACGACGGGGCAGCTGATGGTGATTGGGAGAACTGTGTGAGGTCTCGAAGTGCCTACTTTGAAGGGAACTGAGGCGTCATCATTATATGTACGATGTTTCTTGTGTCTTGTATCTTCTTTGATAAATGCTTCTATTTTTCATATTACATGGCTGGACACCTTCTGGACAGAAGTTTTATACATCTATTTACACCATAATTGTTAAATTAAAGGCTGCATGGAGGTAGGAAATTGGGTGGATTTGTGAGTATGTATCACACTTAAGAAAGGAGAGAGAGTTACTCCAAGAAAAACAACTTCTCCTGGCTCTTTTGACTATAATGAACTCTATAATGTTCATGTGACATAATTTGCTGAATCATATGTCTATTAATGGTTGTTCCAATTTAATGCAATTTAAATTATGCTATATCACAGGTGCGAAAAGCTTATGGCTACTCTTAATAGAAACCTCAACACAAATAAGAAGACTGAGGTGGTCTTTCCAGGGCTAATTTTGTCTTCCAAGGAGATATCAGTGATTTAGGCTTTGTCTATCTTTCTGCTTTTTATCCACTTTTCACATGACCCCCAAATTCAAGATGATAAAATGGCTGTAGGTATCCCGACCACCACATCTAATACTAGGTATAAGGCCACCAACTGTTTCTTGAGAGATTTTGATATTCATAACTTGTGAGTGTGTTCATGTGTTTTACACAAAAAAATATAGTTTAAAAATTAACAAATGGAGGGGCCAGCGCGGGAGGGCCACTGTGGAACTCTAGACGGGGGGGAGAACTCCTAGGCAGGAGAGTGCCACTCACCCCAGCACTTTGACCGATCACGCCAGAGTCCTACAGAACAAAGGGATGGTTTTGGGGCAGGGAGGGAGGTAGCGCATGCAGGTGTATAGACAGGGAGGTGAGTGGAAGCTGTAGCTTTGGAATAGAGACAGTTTTGGGGCAAGGAGAGGAGCCCATGCAGGAAAGCGACTGCGGAGCTCCAGACTGGGGGAGAACTCATAGGCAGGAGAGCGCAGCTCGCTCCAGCACTTTGACTGGTAATGCCAAAGTCCTGCAGAACAAAGGGACGGTTTTGGGGCAGGGAGAGAGGTAGTACATGCAGGCGTATAGACAGGGAAGAGAGCAGAAGCTGTAGCCTGGGAATAGAGACAGGACTGGAGGCAGGGCGGGGATTGCTGGCAGGCACAGGCTGGACCAACAGAGGGAAGGAGTAGCTGGACAAGCCTGAGGAGGGCTGAGGCTGCCTCAGGAGGGGACAACAGAACGCAGCTCACAGCAGAGCGGTGGTAGGCCCACAATAAAATGCTAGCAACGCCAGAATCAAGCAGGATCTTCCCACAGCCAGCCAATCAACCAGAAAAGATTTGAAACCCATGAAATTTTGACTAGGGGTGGACCCAGGAAGGAAAAAAAAAAAAAAAGACTGTGCTTAGAATTTGAATTGAGTTAAAATCCGTTCATTCTTTTATTCCTCATTCTCTCTCTTACTGCCTCTCCCTTTCTTTCTTCTTCTCTCTTTTTCTTTTCTCCCCTCCCCTTCCCTCCTTTCTCTCTCTTTTGCATTTCTCTCCTTCATCCTATCTTTTGTTAATTTTTTTATTTTAATTTTTCTCCCTTTCTACTCCCTCCTCTCCCTTTCTTTTTATTTCCTTCCCTCCCCCTTATTTTTTTCCTCCCTGTCTCTTCTTTTTCTTTCTTTCCTTCTTTCTTTCTAAGTACTTTTAATTTTATTAAATTTTTTTCTTTATTTGGCCCTCCTCTCCCTTTCCATTCATTTCTTTTTTCTTCCCTTTCCCTTCTCTTATTCCTCTCTCTCTATTCTCTCTTTCTTTCTTTCTCTCTATTTTATATTATTTTTTAATCTTTTAATTAAAAAAATTTTAATTTTAATTTATTCTCCTCCCTCTTCTCCCTTCCCTTCTTCTTTCCTTCTCTTTCCTACCTTCCCCTTCTCTACTTTCTCTCTCTCTTTCTTTCTTGCTATTTTCTATTCTGTATTTTTACTCTTGAAAAACTCTTTCTCTAATCTGTTTCTTACCTTCTAACCCCCATATCCCTCTGTTTCAATTTTTGGTAGTCTGTCTGCTTGGATGTCCGTTGTGTCTATCCTCCCCTTCACACTAAACATATAATATATAACTAGTATATAAACCTAATACTAGACACTTCCACTTTCTCACTCCATACTGCAATCCTCTCCTCCTTTTCAAACATACAGTGTAAATGTTAGTTGCTGTCTTGCATAGAGTAATATTATTACTCTATCACCTTCTCTCTCAAAAATCACCCTTCCTTCATTTAAAACAACTCCTATATGTTTCTCCTATGAAATAAGAGTCTTAATATCTTTACAATTATATTAATACTGGCTCATTTGCAGCCGATAGTGGGATTGTGGTTGGGGAAGATTTTGGAGTGTGTGGGTTTCTGGCCTGGGTTGTGTGATTATGTAATAACAGCACCTCCACAGAAGAACTCAAGACAAGGTGGGAAGAGTGACTCTCAATCAACTGTCCAGAGGAAAAGACCCACCAAAGAGTAGCTGAAATACAACCAGACAGATTAAACAAACAACGTAAAGGGCAACACAAGAGCATCAGGCTCAGAAGATCAAAGACACTGTATCACTGAATCCCTCAGGTCTCCTATAAAGAATTTCATATCATGAAAGTAGGAAATCAAAGCAGACAAATCTAATAAACAAAAACAAACAAGAAGAATCCAACACAGGGAGATGCAGAAACAACCTCCCAATGAAAGGAAAAGAGGAATCTCCAGAAAGAGAGACAGATAGAACAGACATAAGCCAACTATCAGACATGGAATTAAAAAAAAAAAAAAGGTTATTATGAAACTTAATGACCTTGCCAACCTCAAAGAAAACTATGACAAACTTCAGGAAAATTACCAACAACTCCAAAGAAACTATAAAGAACTGCAGGGAATATACAATGAACTTATGGAGAACTACACTAGCATAAAAAGGGAAATAGAAACTATTAATAAGAACCAGGAAGAAATGAAGAATACAATCTCTGAATTGAAGAGCACAGTAGAATCAACCAAAAGCAGGCTAAATGAAGCAGAAGATTGGATCAGTGAATTCGAGGACAATGCAGAAAAAAATTCCCACACAATACAACAAAAAGAATAAATATTTAAAAAGAATGAAGAGAGTTTAAGAGAACTGCAGGACAACATGAGACAAAACAACATTAGACTTATAGGGATACAAGAGGGAGAAGAGGGGGAAAGGGGGATAGAAAATCTGATTGAAAAAGTAATGATAGAAAATTTTCCTAACTTGATGAGAGGAAATGTCATGCTAACCCAGGGAGCACAGAGGGTCCCAAGGAAGATGAACCCAAATAGGCCCAGCCCAAGACACATCATAATTTAAATGGCAACATTCAAAGACAAAGCGAGAATCCTGAAAGCAGCAAGAGAAAACAGCAAATAACATACAAGGGAGCTCTGTTAAGGCTAAGAACCGACTTCTCAACAGAAACACTATAAGCCAGAAGGAAATGGTCAAAAATATTTCAAGCAATGAAAAACAAAGGTCTACAACCAAGAATACTCTACCCAGCAAGGCTCTCATTTAAAATGGAAGGTGAAGTAAGGAGTTTCTAAGACAAAGGAAGACTAAAAGAATACATCTCCACCAGATCAGCACCGCAAGAGATACTAAAGGGAATGCTGTAAGAAAAATAAGAAAAAAAGAGAAGGAGAGAAACACAAGTACAAAGGGAAATGAATAAATACCTCTCAATAATAACCTTAAAAGTAAATGGATTAAATGCTCCAATTAAAAGACATAGGGTAGCAGAATGGATATGAAAACAGGACCTACATAGCTGCTGTCTACAGGAAACACACCTCAAAAGAAAAGATTTACACAGACTGAAAGTGAAGGGATAGGAAAAAGTATATCAAGCAAATGGACATGAAAAAAAAAGCTGGGGTAGCAATACTTATATCAGACAGAACAGACTTCAAAGCAAAGGCCATAAAAAGAGACAAAGAAGGACATTACATAATACTTAAGGGAAAAATCAATCAACAAGCTCTAACCCTTATAAACATATATACACCCAACATAGAAGCACCCAAATATGTAAAGACAATTTTGAAAGACTTCAGGAAGGATATAGACAACAACACATTCATAGTAGGGGACTTTAACACACCATTGTCAACAATGGACAGATCTTCGAAGCATAGAAACACCAAAGATATTGAGGTACTGAACAACACTCTAGATCAAATGGACTTAGTTGATATCTATAGAATGTTTGACCCCAAGGAAGCAAAATATACATTCTTTTCAAGTGCCCGTCAAACATTTTCAAAGATAGACCACATGGTAGGACACAAAACAAGCCTTAACAAATTCAAGAAAATTGAAATTATATCAAGCATCTTCTCAGATCACAATGGCTTAAAATTGGAAATCAACTTTAAGTAAAAAACTCAAAAACATTCAAACTCATGGAGAATGAATAACATGCTATTAAATAATGAATGGGTTAATAATGACATCAAGGAAGAAATCAAAAAGTTTCTGGAAACAAATGATAACAAACACACAACAACCGAAAACCTATGGGATACAGAGAAAGCAGTCCTGAGAGGAAAGTTCATAGCAATACAGGCTTACCTAAAAAAGCTAGAAGAATCTCTAATAAAAAATCTAACCCTACAGCTACAAGAACTAGAGGAAGAACAACAAGCAAAGCCCAGAGCAAATAGAAGGAAGGAAATAATCAAGATTAAAGCAGAATTAAATGACACAGAGACTAAACTAACAATTCAAAATATTAACAAAAGTAGAAGCTGGTTCTTTGAAAAGATAAACAAAACTGACAGGCCTTTAACAAGGCTCATCAAGAAAAAAAGGGAGAGGATCCAAATAAGTAAAATCAGAAATAAAAGAGGAGAAATCACAACCAATACCATAGAAATACAAACGATTGTAAGAAACTACTATGAACAACTGTACCACAAGAAATGTGACAACCTAGATAAAATGGACAAATTTCTGGAAACATAATCTGCCAAAACTGAATCAAGAAGAAGCAGAAAGCCTGAATAGACCAATAACAACCAGCGAAATTTAAGCAGTAATCAAAAAACTCTCAGCACACAAAAGCCCTGGACCGTATGACTTCACAGGTGAATTTTACAAAACATTTAGGAAAAAAATAACTCTTATCCTTCTCAGACTATTCTAAAAAATCCAAATATAGGGAAAATTCCCAAACCCGTTCTATGAAGCCAGTATTACCCTAATTCCAAAACCAGGTCAAGACACAATGAAGAAAGAAAACTACCAGCCAATACCGCTGATGAACATAGATGTTAAAAACCTCAACAAAATATTGGCAAACAGGATCCAGCAACACATTAAAAGGATTATACACCATAATCAAGTGGAATTCATCCCACGGATGCAAGGATGGTTTAATATTTGCAAATCAGTAAATGTAATACACCGCATAAACAAAATGAAAAAAAGAACCACATGGTAATATCAATAGATGCAGAAAAAGCATTTGATAAAGTAAAACACCCATTTATGATAAAAACACTCAGCAAAATGAGAATAAAGGCCGTATATGAGAAACCTGAAGCCAACATCATACTCAATGGGCAAAAACTGAAAGCATTTGTCCACTCTCTCCAATCCTATTCAAGATAGTCTTAGAAGTTCTAGCCACAGTAATCACACAAGAGAAATAAAAGGCATCCAAATTGTAAAAGAGGAAGCAAAACTGTCATTATTTGCAGACGACATGATAGTATACATAGAAAACCCTATAGACTCCATGAAAAAACTACTCGACCTAATAAATGAATTCGGCAAAATAGCAGGATATAAAGTCAATATTCAGAAATCGAAGGCATTTCTGTACACAAACAATAAAACATCAGAGATAGAAACTAAAAGAAAAATCACATTTACCATGGCAATAAGAAAAATAAAGTACCTAGGAATAAACTTAACCAAGGAGGTAAAAGACCTTTACCCACGAAACCATGACACTGAAGAAAGAAATTAAGAAAGATATAAATAAATGGAAACATATACCATGTTCGTGCATGGGAAGAATCAAAATCATTAAAATGGCCATACTACCCAAAGCAATTTATAGATTCAATGCAATCCCTATTAAAATACCAACGACATATTTCTCAGACCTAAAACAAACACTTCAAAAATTTATATGGAACCGAAAAAGAGCCCGAATAGCCACAGCAATCTTGAGGAAGAAGAACACAGTAGTAGGAATCACAATACCTGATATCAAACAATACTACAAGGCCACGGTAATCAAAACAGTCTGGTACTGGCATAAGAACAGACATATATAGACCAATGAAACAGGATAGAGAGCCCAGAAATAAACTCAGATCTATATGGTCAAGTCGTCGTCGTCGTCGGCAGCCGTCCGTCTCGAGAGACGATGGTGTAGCTTCTTAAGAGTCTATCTGCACCGCCGAGAATGGCTGTGCAGTCCAACTCGGGAGTGACACGGTATCTGTCTCCTCCCGTGTTGAATCGACATCTTGCGATGACGCTGGAGTGTCCTCTCCAGTGAAGCTGAAGCTACAGAGCCTGGGCAGGGTGATATGGAGGGTCTGCTGTTGCCCATGCAGCAGACCCCCCCTCTCTTCGCAGCTGAAGGGCCCAAGGGAAAGACGGAGTCAATACAGCTTGGTTTCAGGTGCGCCGCAGGAGTTGCCGGTGTTGACTACAACATCAAACCGCCTTAGGGACTCCGGCTCCGGATTTTCTGTCGGGGTTTACTCCCCTAGCCTTTCCCCTGAAGAGGTATGCCGCAAGGCAGCGGAGGTTTTTTGGAGTCAGAGTTTTCCTTCTCTGATGTAATATTTGACAAAGGGGGAAGGAACATAAAATGGAGTGAGAAGAGCCTCTTGAACAAATGGTGTTGGGAGAACTGGACAGGGACATGCAGAAAAAAAAAAAAAAGAAACTAAACCACCAACTTACACCATATACCAGAATAAACTCAAGGTGGATCAAAGACTTAAATGTAAGCTGAGGCACTATAAAAGTCCTAGAAGAAAACATAAGCAGGAAAATTTCAGATATCTCACATAGCAACATTTACACTGATATATCTCCAAAGGCAAGGGAAATAAAGGAAAGAATAAACAAATGGAACTACATCAAACTAAAGAGTTTCTGCTCAGCAAAGAAAACATCAGCAAGATGAAAAGGAAACCAACCATATGGGAAAACATATTTGCCAATGACATCTCAGACAAGGGATTGATCTCCAAAATATATAGAGAACTTATATGACTCAACACCAAGAAGACGGACAACCCAATTAAAAAATGGGCAAAGGACCTGAACAAACACTTATCCAAAGAGGACATACAGAAGGTCCATAGACACATGAAAGAATGCTCAACATCACTAGCCATCAGAGAGATGCAAATTAAAACCACAATGAGATACCACCTCACACCAGTCAGAATGGCTATCATCAACAAATCAACAAACAACGTGTGCTTGCAAGGATGCGGAGAGAAGGGAACCCTGGTGCACTGCTGGTGGGAATGCAGACTGGTGCAGCCACTATGGAAAAGAGTTTGGAATTTCCTCAAAAAACTAAAAATGGAACTGCCTTTTGAACCAACAATTCCATTGCTAGGACTATATCCGAAAAACCCTGAAACACCAATCCAAAAGAGTCTATGCACCCCTATGTTCATAGCAGCGCTGTTTACAATAGCTAAGTACTGGAAACAACCTAAGTGCCCATCTGTAGATGAGTGGATCAAAAAACTGGTACATTTAAACAATGGAGTACTATGTAGCAGAAAGAAAGAAGGAACTCCTGCCATTTGCGACATGGATGGAACTAGAGAGAATTATGCTTAGCGAAATAAGCCAGGCAATGAAAGAAAAATACCTTATGCTATCACCTATTACAGGACACTAATGAACAACATGAACAAATGAGCAAAATTGAAACAGAGGTATGTGAACAAGGAGTAGACTAACAGTAACAAGGGGGGAGGGGGGAGGGAGAGAAGGGGATAAGAAGGGGAAGGGTCTAGTCAAAGAACATGTATAAATGACCCACGGACATGGACAACTGGGTGGGGACTGACTGTGGGAGGAAGGGTGGGCAGGAAGTGGGGAAGCAACAGAAAATAAAATGTGGGACAAATGTAATAGAAAAACAATTTTTTTTTCTTTTCCTCTTTAGTGGGGGGAGAAAAAAAGAGAAAATATAAAGAATGGAAATGCAACTCCAGTGAAAATTAGAAGGACAAAAATTTTCCTTCATGCTGTATATTTTTCTCCCTACCTGATCCCTCCAGAAATAGCCACCCTGAAGAAGTAAGTAATGATATAAGGTTCTTTGCATGAAAATAATAAGACCAGTTGTTAATAGAGGTCTTGTCGACCAAGATTTTGACTGGAATGCCATGCCTAAGAGAGACATGCTTGGGCTCTGGTTGTTACCAAAAGCCCTGAGGAACCAAGGGTGACCTTAGAAGGTAATAAAAACCCACAAGGAAAAAGGACGGGTACCTAGGTTGATGTGCGATCCATGGCAATCTTTCCAGGGAAGGAATGAAAGTTGCTTTCCTGAGAGATGGATAAAAGGGACCTTAAAGACAACGGAAAACCTGAAGGACTTGGAAAAGACAGCTGTCTACAGACAAGGCTGAATGGCAGGTATGTGGCTCCACTTCTGCGCCCTGAAGGGCAGACTGAAGGTCACCCTAAGTGTTCCATGTGTAAGTTCCAGCAAAGCAGTGATCATTTGCTGCTCTTGTTGAGTTCATGCAAAGGAACAGGATAAATTAAAAATGGATCTAATACAGGGGGTAAGCTTAGGGAGAAAAATTGTGACCCAAGGAAAATCACAATGCCCATTGGTAAACTATAAAGTAATACAGCTAACCGTCATTAAAGTCTCCTTTTATTTAAAGTTACCTTTCATTTGTAAGTTAAACTAGATCTGTGACATCATCAAAGATTCTCAATTTACAGTCAAGAAGAATGTCAATGTCTTCCCATTAAGACAGGCTTACAGATTTATAGAATGGTTTGTGGGTTATATTACATAAATTAACATGTGTTTTCTGTTTTCAAAGGGCATAAGCCTAGGATCTCACTACCTGAGTGATTGTCTGTACATATAGGCCACACTTAATCCCGTCTGCATTGCTGCCTCCTGAGACTGAACGGTTTGGCTGAATCAAGTGGCTGGGTTGGTGAAGAATGGGGTGTTCTATGGGGTTCACCTTAAAACAGGTTTCTCTTTTCTATTCCAATGGCTTGGACAGAAAATACTCAGAGGTCTAAGAGGAGGGAAACCTAAAATATTTCCCTCAGCCCAAGCTAAATATAGTAAACAAATGGGTTCTGGAAAGATATGATGTGCCTGACACACCTTCCTCCAAAGAAGCCCTTCTTCTTTCCCTAATTGGGGACATTGAAAAATTAATACCTGCCTTTTGTCATCTAGTGGTTATGGATTGAATGATGTCTTTTAACCCTGTTGCCAAATCTGTTGCCTCCAGAACACAACAAAGATGCCAGCCTGTTAAACCAAGCATGCCGTTGTCCGGGGAGAGCCAACTGACCTGTAGTCTGCAAGAACCTTCCCCATATGGGAAGGCCACCCTCCCCCACACACTCCACTCTTATTAGGGATTTCTGGACCCAAGGGTAGGTAGGACGATGACCATGCCCAGCTTGAAGCACCTAGAAGAGGAGGAGACAATCGCCCACTGTCCTCTATAAGATTATAAAGGGTCTAAAGTCTGAGGGGAGGTGGTGTTACTTTTTTTATTGTTATAAAAAGAAACCAAGCAATGAATTAATTCTAAAATAATAATAACATAGGAAAGGGAGAAACCAGAGAGATTGCATGCATGACCCATGGACATGGACTGGGGAAGGGAGCGATTGCTGGGGGTTGGGGGTGTTGGGTGGGGGGGAGCAAAGGGGAAAAATGGAACTATTGTAACAATATAATCTATAAAATGTAATAAAAATAAAAATTTAAAAAAACTTAAGCAGCCTTTACTACATTTAGGCACTAGTTAGACAAGTCAAAAGTGTAGGGCACTTTCCACTTTTGTTTACTTGATGCTTAATTTTACTGGAGTCATTAAAGAAATATGTTTGCAATAAAATTTTAAAAAGCCAAAAAAAATTAACTAATCCTAGCTCTAACAGCCCATATATATAAAAACGTATGCGTGTATATAAATACATATACATATAAATAATTTAACTAAAAATTAATTATTGTTCAAGTAACACATATATGTGAAAAGATGTAACTGATGAAGAGGAATAATGGAAGTTGGTTAAAAAGTAGGAGTGGCCAAGTATGCTGTTCAGTACAAGCCCTCTGAAGCACTGGTAATGGTGCTGAGCCCCTTGAGCCTTGTAGATAAACTACAGATGCCCAATAATTGAGATTTTTAAAAGTTGTTGGGCTTGTCTTCCATGAGAAGCATTTGTATAGATGTTCTATTATGTTGCAAGGACAATTAACCAGGGGCTATTAGGGATGACCTTAAGGTCAAGAAGACCAATCAAAAAAAATCCAGTAAATAATCTATTATGGTAATCCAGATATAGGCTAATATATTTCAGAACAAGGACCATAGCAAGAAAAAAAGAAAGAAACATAATTAAGAGGAACTTCAAGGGAAAAATAATCTTTCAACTTTTAACAGGGAACAAATTAAATACATCAAAAGTAACTTCAAGTTATCCAGCCTTGATTGCCTGAGTAAAATGTTATACTCCTGAGCAAAACTATACCAGTATTTATATTTACAATTTTCTTCGGGAAAATATTTCTTAACTATAAATAATTAATAGAAATGTTATTAATAGATATGTTGCCTATAGGTTATACATTTAATACATATATTTTAAATGATATTTAAAACTTAGAAGTTAATGAATCCTTGCTGGCTTATACCAGCTAACTGCTTTCAGCTTTCTCTAGATGGGAAGATGTACCTTGCCAGCAATTTTTGTGGTGGTGGTGGTTGTTGTTGTTAGATAAGGACATCTGGAAGTCTCAAAAAGCCAAGCAAGTAGGTTTTAAGACATTCAGGTTTCTAAGACATGTCAAGACTATTGTTCCTAGTTACTTTACTGTAAATTGCTTCACAGTAACTGATTTCAAATCTCTAACTGATGATTCTTCTTGTTGTTTGGACAAGAAAGTTCTATGCAGTAAGTCAATTCCTCTAAAAAGTTTTATGCCGTAAGTGAATTCCTCTAAAAGCCCATAGAGGAAAAGCAATCCTACTCTGACACTTTCATTTTATTCCATAAGATGAGTGATTTGTGAGTGAATTGAGGGAATTCTACAAATCATTTTTAAAACGATTGTGTAAAATGTCTCATTGTATAGATCAGCACATATCTTCCAAACGTAATTGCATACTTGGGATGTGGGAAAGGGAACTGTTTTATTACTAGTTCAGTCTCTTTGAAGTTTAAAGTTAAAAATATTGTTGATTAAAAAAAAATTTATCCTCACTCAAGGACATGCTTATTGATTTTAGAGAAAGGGGAATAAAGGAAGACAGAGAGGAAGAGAAGCATTGATGTAAGAGAGAAACATCAATCAGTAACCTCTCACACAACCCCCGTCTGGGGACCGAACCTGCAACCCAGCCTGACCAACTGAGCCACACCAGCCAGGGCTATTGTTGATTTCTTGACAATCAATAATTAAAGCATTTAGCAAAAAAAAATCATAAATTATAAGAAATTTTAAGTTTCTTTAAACATTTTAGCTTCTTATTTAAACCTTTTCTAGATCTAGATTTTTCAGAAAGTAAAATTTTCTTTCTAAGGTCATTTTTTTAAGCTGTAACTCCTAAGTAATGTTTTATATAATGCCTATCTTATGCAAATAAGGTTATCAGAAACAGATCAGGTGGAAATTTCCTGTACCCTATGAAAAAATTTATTAATACCCATCTTAAAGAAGCAAAGACTATTCAATAAAATGAGAATAGCAATCACCCAGAAAGGACAGGATTAATCACACATGAACTGTTCAGTTACACATTTGAAATAGTCAGCCTTAAAAAACCCAAATGGAACTCTACTTAAGCACTGTATATTTTATATTATGCTGTTTTGTTTCAAATTTTATATATTTTCTCTTTAACTTATAAGGAATTTAGATGATTGTTCATTATTTCCAGCAGAGAAAAAATATTCTCGGGGGATTATGCCATTTTTTGATTTGTTGCTTTTGTTTTGACCTTTTTTTTAATGGGCTGAGAATATGGCCTATAAAAATCTCTGCGAGAATGTACAAGGGGGGGACCCCTGAAAATGGAATTTATTTATTAAGAAATTGTGTATTTATTCTTATATGTTTAAACTTCAGTCGCCTTCCATTTGATGTAATACACCTATCAAGACATTTTTTCCCACCACTCAAAACAGTTTTTGAACTCATAGATGTTGATGCCTTTCAGTGCTTCTGCCACTTTTTGTTTCACTTCTTCCACATTAGCAAAATGTTTCCCTTTGAGGACTTTTTTCATTCGGGAAACAAAGAAAAGTTGCTTGGGGTGAGATCAGGTGAATTGCGAGGGTGGGCATAGGGGTCATGCCATTTTTGGTCCAAAACTGCTGAACACTCAGTGTGGTGTGGACAGGTGTGCTTGTAAATCACCCATCATGAAATGGACAAACGTGGTCATGAAATGGACAAACGTGGAGTCTTCAAAAAATATTCACTGAAGCCAAACACAGCCTCTCACAACAACGCCAGCTGGTCTGCTGATACAGATTGGTTCCTAGAACACTCTCCTAGTGGGTGAAGCTTGGACTACAAAGGGGCCCACCCTCCAAAAGATAATTCTGAGTTTCTTGGGGGCAGTCCCTTCTCATATTTAATTTTTTCTAGGCAAGCTCAAAATTGGTATTTGAAAGCTCTATACAAATAAACTAGATTACTATATGCTCTCTTATAGAGGATAAAGCCTCACCTTCTTAACAGGGAGAAATCCTTTCTCCTAATCCCTCCACTCATAAAAATTTCATTGTGTTGTTTAAATCCCAAGCAACTATACTTTTTTTTTCCTTAAACAAGTATATTAACATATTCTACTGTGATGATTATGGTAGCTTGGTATTTTCTAGGAGTTTTTGCTTTATGTATTTTATTGCTTTTTGGTTTGGCACATAAAACCTGTTACAGTTTTATATTTTCTGTTAATTATATTATTGTAGAAATCTGTATTAGTTTTATATTGCTACTGTAACAAAGTGTTATAAACTCAGTGGCAAAAATAACATGTACATTTTTAATCTTATAATTCTATAGATTATAAATCTGACACAGGTCTCATTGCAGTTAAATCGATTGCATTCCTTCCTGAAGACTCTAAAGGAGAATCAATGTTTCTGACATTTCCATCTTCCAGAGGCCACTCACATTCTTTGGCTCATGGCTCTTCCTCCATCTTCAAAGCAACAATGTTATCACTCAGATCCTTCTTTTGCATCAGAGCTCCCTCTAACCACAGCCAGGAAAGGCTCTCTGCTTTTAAAGACTCAGATAATTAAGTTGTGCCATCCTAGATAATCCAAGATAACCCTCCCCAGATCCTAAAAACTGTCTTTATTTCCAAAGTCTTCTTTTTTTTTTTCAGTTGAATAAGGTAACATACTCACAAATTACAGAGACTAAAGTACCCACATGTTTCGGTGGGGTAACATTCTCCCTTTTTCTCATACTTACTGTTTGGTTTCTGGTATTGATCCTGCCTTTCATGATCTGAAGACTGCTAATGTTTGGTTCTGGTATTATATTCTGCCTTTTATGATATGAATCTTGCCTCCTCTGATTGATAATTGTTCATATTTGTTTTGTGAATCATTTCTCATCTCTTCTTTTACAGCACATCTGTGTTCCCTTTCTGAAGTGATTATTTTTTGGACTGAATATTTCCTTAAAATTTTTCTCACTTTATTTTCTGGGACTTAAAAGAAATTAGTCTACTTTAGTTTATTGTGATAACTGATATAATTGATTTTATTTCTTTCACCTTATTTTAGGTACATCATCTAATAGTAGTTTTTTGTTTTATTAATACAAGAGAAAGGCCATCACTTCCTATGTATCCAGACTAGGATCAATTTAGTGCATTAAGATCAAAAACTTTTGAGGCTACCTATATTTTCATGATGAGATAGTTTCTTCAAGGATTGCATGCAGCAACTTACACCACGCATAGGTCCTCTACATAGCAACGTTGGGGCTATGGAATAACTAGGAAGCTATAATCTTGGCCCCAGACTTTGAGGGAGGAATATGAGTTACAATGAACAATTAACTTCAAGACCTACTCTCCTCTGTAGAAAACTTTCAACAAACGCATCTGTCATTTCCTACAAACAGTACCATGAAGCACATTTTAGTTGCTTAAACTTTCCAGCCAAGGAGTTGAGGGCAAGACAGACTGAGAGCGTGTATTCAGTCCACCATAGCCCCAAATTATTCCTTTTCTACACTCACTCTTCAACCAACCAAAATCAGGTTTCTGTTCCAACATTTTTGTTGTTGTTAAATACAATGGGCCCTTTTCTTTTCTTATGTTAATTTTTATATCATTTTTTAAAAACTCTCATGTTAACTATTTCTACCTTCTTGAAAGTCCTTCTTCACTTGCTTCTCACAAAGTCATATTTTTGTATTTATACCTATTTCCTGCCACTTTGTAAACTCTATTTTTCCCAGCTTTCTTAGATATATTGACAAATAAAAAGTATACTTAAACTGTGCAATGTGGTGTTTTGATATAAATAAACTTTGTACAATATAATAATTACCACAATCAAACTAATATATCTATCACTTCACATAGCTACCATTTATGTATGTGTGGAAAGAGAAATTAAGATGTTCTCACTTAGCTAATTTCAAGTATGCAATGTGTTATTATTAACAATAGTTGTCATGCCTTATTTTGTAGTCCATCACCATAGCCATTCTTTATATATTAACATTATTTAGACTTAACACTAGATCTATTTCTTACTCTGTATATACTCCTTGGTTGAGTTTATCATCTCCCATGATCTTGATTTGGTGATTATCTGGATGTAGAAATTGAGGAATTACAGGAATGTAAGAGGAAACCTATCACTCTTGATTGGGCAGTTTAATGAATTGCTATTAGAAGGACAGCAGAAGAAACAAGTTTTTAAGCGAATTATTGCCACTTTTGATTTTCATGATTTAAGGTGCCTGTTATTCAGTTAGAGAAATTTAGTAGCCAGTTGGTCATATGGTCCTGAGTAGTAAACTATATTCAGCAGAGGTATATATATGGTAATTGTAGCACTTATGAGGCAACTGGAACCATGAGATGAGATGAGTACCTGTATATTATAGAATAATCTGTAGAGTAGGAGAGTAAAAAGAGAACAAAGGCCAAACCTCTAAACAACACCATTATTTAACAGTTAAAAAGAAGTGAGCCTCATTAAATGGCTAAGTATGAACCACTAGAAAAATGAGAGAAAATTCAGGAGAACGTGATATAACAAAATCAAAGGAAATATATGCTTAATACATGGAGTTGGTTGCTTACCTAACAGCTACTCCCTCCTTCAATATAATTTTATAGAATTTAAATTGTGTTCAGTCAGCAATATGTCCGGAAAAGGAAGGAAATATCCTCAGGCTCAGAGGATAAATCAGGATTGATCTAAATAAAGTGTGCTAATTCCAACTCCTTTCCAGGTAATTATTTTATAGATTGGTTTGTGACAAAATGCTGCCAATGAGAAGTCAGGGGAAATCTTCTGGTAGGCTTGGACTACAGTTCTATGGTTAGGCATGAGATAATTAGGTGCCTTTATTATTTAACCCATGAATAGTGGCATTTCTTGTTACTTTTAGCCAAACATTTCTTACTTGATATACTTTGATCACTGAAGAGTGGGTAGTTATCAGCAACAGTCCCTCAATTGTGGAATATAGATGAGTAAAGGAGGGCAAATCAGAGCAAGTGACAACCCAAGTCTGGGAAACTTGTTACTCTTTTTATATGGAGAAAATCATGTGGTACAATTTTTTTCCTGTTATACTGCATGATTCAAACTGTATGCCAGAAAAGAACATATAATTAGCAGAACTGTGAGGAAATTTCAGGGTCTTGTCACATGTGATGTCTCTTCCTCAGGACTTCGAGAATAGAGAGGGGCGCCTAGGTTAAATATGGATAGTCTGAAAGAGAAGTTATAAAAGGCTTGACTAACAGAAGTGCTATATATATCTTGAAATCTAATTTGGCTTAATTTCCAGTGTAGGAAAAGTGCCACACTGACTAGTGTGAGAAATGGCTTAGAAAACTGCCTAAAAGACCAACATTATGGACTTTTTTCTAGCATATTCCTTCCATTAATTATTCTTGGTCAAAGAGGCAGAACCTGCTAGCAAAGATCTGACAAAGGCTGGTGTCACCCCAACTAAAGCTACTGTTGCAAATTGCTTGCTGCAAATTACAAGAAGCTTGGAGAGCATTCAGGAATCTGTCTCCCCACCTAATCGACAGCTGCACTTGCAGACTCTGACTGACTTAACTATTTTAGAACTCAGGAGTCTGTTGAAGGCTTGCACATTTCAGGGGAAGACTTGGACAGTAAATTGCAGTTAATTTCAATCAATTTCAGCTCTTAGCACAGTTGCAGCTACCCATCCCCTACGCTTAGCTATGCAGCAGGCAGGTGTATGTTTTTCCTGCAGCAGCTTGCACACAGCTGGCAGGAGCCGGGTGAGCGAAATGACCCTGTCCTCTACATACTGGGGACCTGTGCTCTGGTCCCTGGTTGCTACTTCTGATCACAGAGGTTCAGACAACAAAGTGGGCAGCCATGTTGTTGCACTTCCCCCAAATATTACAAGCTCCTCCCCACCAGCTGATTTTTAGGGACTTTAAATTGCTAGTACCCTTCCCCCTACCTCTTCATGTATTGCTTTTTCCTATTTTGGAAGCTATATATTAAACACTGAGACACTCAAAAGCAACAGTGATTACAGGGAAAATTATAAACTGACCATACATGCTCAGGAAAGGCTCATAAAATATCAGAAAAGATATTAAGTTTACATGTAAGCATCTAAATAAAGGTAAATAGATGAGCAGTTATAAAAGCAAATATTATGGAAACAATAATTTGTCATTGAACTTTTTGATTTTCACCCAACTTAAAAGACTCAAACATTTACAGAAAAAATAAATATTAGTATAAAAAGCTAATATTACTGTAACTTTGATTTGAAACTCCAAATCTTATTTTCTTCATAATTAACAGACTACTTTATTTAAAAGAATTATTAGTTTATGTTTTGGGGCACAGAACTTATAAAGATACAATTTTGTTACACAACAACTAAAAGGGGTTGAGACAGACCTGTAAAGGAGCCTAGTTTTTATATGTTATTAAAGTTACGTAAGTATAAATTCAAATTAGTGTTATTACTTTAGGATGTTAAATATAAGCCTCATGGTTATTACAAAGAAAAGAGTTATAGAATATTCACAAACAGAAGTGAAATGGAAAAGGAATTTAAACATTTCACTACAAAAAATCAACTAAATACAAATGAATGGGCAATGCAGGAAATGAAGGACAAAACAAGTATAGGGCATATAGAAAACAAACTGCAGAATGATGGAAGTCCCTCCTTTTCAGTAATTACTTTAATGTAAATGGATTAAAATCTCCAATCAAAATACAGACATGGGCCAAATAGATAAAACACATGATCTGACTATATGTTTTCTATAAGAGACTACTTTAGATGCAAAGACAAGTTGAAAGTGAAAGGATGGGCAGAGAAATTTCATGAGAATAGTATCAAAATGAGATCAGGAGTGGCTATACTAATATTAGACAAAATAGAATTTAAAACAAAAAATATGAATCAAAGAAGGACATCATCTAGTAATAAAAGGTTTTCTCCAGCAAGATTACATAACAATTATAACAAGGGGTTAATGTCCAAAATATACGAAGAATTCATAAAACTTAACACCAACCAAACAAAAATTCCTAATAAAAAGTGGGCAGAGGACCTGAGCAGACACTTCTCCCAAGAAGACATAAAAATGGCCAACAGATATATGAAAGATGCTCAACTTCACTAGCCATTAGGGAAATGCAAATAAAAACTACAATGAGATGCCATATCATAGGAATGGCTATACCACCTTCTTACACCAAACACAAGAATAAATTCAAAAAGGATCAAAGACTTAAATATTAGACCTAAAACCATGAAAAACCCAGAGTAAAACATAGGCAGCAAAATCTCACACATTACTCATAGCAATTTTTTTTTATCAGATGTATCTTCCCAAGCAAGGGAAACAAAAGAAAAAAATAAACAAATGGGACTACACCAAACTAAAAAGGTTTTGAACAACAAAGGAAACAATCAACAAAATAAAAAGACAACCCACAGAACAGGAGAACATATTCACCAATACATCTGATAAGTAGTTAATATCCAACATTTATAAAGTACTTATAAAACTCAACACCAAAAAAAATAAACCCACCCAATTAAAAAAATGGGCAAAGGACCTCAATAGACACTTCTCGAAAGAGGATGTACAGATGGTCAATAGATGTATGAAAAGATGCTCAATGTCACTAATCATCAGAGAAGTGTAAATTAAAACCACAATGAGACATTACCTCAAATCTGTCAGAATGGATAAAACATGTAAATGGATAAGTCAACAAACAACAAGAGCTGGCAAGGATGTGAAGAAAGGGGAACCCTAGTGCACTATTGTTGGAAATGCAGACTGGTGTAGCCACTATGCAAAGCAGTGATACCTCAAAAACTTAAAAATGGACCTGTCTTTTGACCTAATGATCTCACTTTTGGGAATATATCCAAAGGAACCCAAAACACTAATTCAAAAGAACATAAGCACCCCTATGTTCATTGCAAAGTTATTTACAACTACCGAGATATGAAAGCAGCCCAAGTGTCCATCAACAGATGGGTGGATAAAACAATTATGGGATATTTACATGATGGAATACTACTCGGCCATAAAAAAGAAGAAAAATTTACTCTTAGCGACAGTATTGATGGACCTGGAGAACATTATGCTAAGTGAATAAGCCAGTCAGAGACATATAAATATCATATGATTTCACTCGTATGTGGAATCTAATGAACAAACTGAACTGACAAGCAAAAGAGGACAAACTCATAGATGGAGAGCAGATGACAGCTAGTGGAAGGAGGAGATTACGGGTGGAGGGATTGAACAAAAAGGAAAAAGCACTCATGGACATGGACAACAGCATGGTGGCTGCTGGGGGGAGAGGGGTATAGGGGATGAAATGGTAGTCAAAAAATATAATAAAGAGTATATCAAAAAGAAAAGAATGGCTATTATTAATAAGAAAAGTAATAACAAGTGTTGGATAGGTTGTGAAGAAAAAGGAACCCACATGCACTGCCAGTGGGAAAGTAAAATGGTGTAGCCACTATGAAAAACAGTAAGTAATTTCTCAAAAAATTAAGAATTGAGTTACCAAATGACCCATCAAAATATACTTAACGCTATGTTCATTGCAGCATTATTCACAGTGGCCAAGACACAGAAACAACCAAAGTTTCCTTGAATAGATAGATGGATAAAGAAGATGTGGTCGATATATACAATGGAATACTACTCAGCCATAAGAACAGATGAAACTCTGTTATCTGTGACAACATGACTGAACCTTGAGAATATCATGCTAAGCAAAATAAGTCATTCAAAAAAGCTAAGAACCATATAATTTTACTCATATATGGAATATGAAACTGAAAGCAATAAATGAACAGGAAAGAAAAGCAAATAAAAACTCGTAGACACAGGCAACAATATGGTAGTTACCAGAGGGAAGGGGGTGGGGGTAGTAGTAAAGGGTAAACAGGGCTAAATATACGGAGATGAAAGATGATTTGACTTTGGGTGATGAGCACACAATGCAATATAAAGATCAAGTATGATAGAAATGTACACTTGAAACCTATATAGTCTTATTAACCAATGCTACCCTAATAAATTTAATAAAAAATGAACAAAAAACACAAAATCTTAATGCAATAAATAAATAAATTTGAAGACATTACTACTGATTTTACATAAATAAAAAAGATAATTTGATAATGTGGATGAAATGGACAAATTCCTAGAAACACAAAACTTACCATTACAAAATGCAAAAATGTAGAAAATTTAAACGGAGCTATAACTGTAAGGAGATTGAATTAGTAATCATAAATCTTCTGATAAAAAAGCCCTGGATCTGATGCCTTCATTGGCAAATTCTACCAAACATTTAGAAAATAATTATTACCAATCCTTCTCCAATTTTTCCAAAAAAATTAAAGAATAGGAAACATTTCCTATTTAATTATATGAGGCCAGCATACACTGATACTACAGTCAGGCAAAAGTACTAGAAAAAAAATAAGCTATAGCCCTTATAAACATTGTTTATACATTGAGTGTGAGAACCTTCAACAAAATACTGATAGAATTCACAAGCATATTATAAGAATTATACACCATGACCAAGTGGAATTGATTCCTGAGATGCAAGGATGGTTCACTATATGACAATCAATGTAATATACTACATCAACAGAATTTAAAAAAATATTATCATCTCAATTGATTCACAAAAAAACATTTAACAAAATGAAACATGATTTCATGATTTAAAAAAAACACTCAACAAACTAGAAAGATAAGGAAACTTTTTTTGCATAGTAAAAACCCTATATGAAAAACCAACATTGAACATCATACCCAAAGGTGAAAGACTGAAAGCTTTTCTACCAAGATCAGGAACAAGGCAAAATGACTGCTTTTACCACTTCTATTTAACATAGTACTGTAATTTCTAGCCAGAGCAATTAGACAAGAAAAAGAAAAAAAAAGCATTCAAATTAGAAAATAAGGAGATTACCTCTGTTTGCAGATATGATCTTATCTGTAGAAAACCCTAAAGATTCCACAAAAAAATGTTTGAACTAATAAATTAATTCAGCAAAGTGGCAGAATATCAGGTCAACATAATATAATGGAGGAACTTGAAAATAAGCTAAGTGAAAGAACCAAGACACAAAAGGTTGCAAATTGTACGATTCAATTTATATGAAATCTCCAGAGTAGGTAACTCCATAGAGACAAAAAGTATAATAATGGCTGTCAGAGACCAGGGGTTGGGGGAAGGTAGGAATGAAGAGTGATTGTTGAATGGGTATGGAGACTTATTTTAGGGTGAAAAAAATCTTTTAAATCTACATTGAGGAGGTGATTGCAAAAACATAATTGTATTAAATGCCACCAAACTGCACAGTTTAAAAGAGTTAGTTTCATGTTATGTGAATTTCACCTAGATGTTTTTTAAATCAAAAAGGTTTTCTCTGACAAAAATTGAGGGATTTTTTTCACCGGTAGACATGCTTTGCAATAAAGGTTAAAATATTTTCTTCAAAGGGAAGGAATAGGACATATGTCAGAATCTGAAATCTACAGAAAAAAAGTAAAGGATTAGAGAACAAATACATAAGTGTAAAATAAAATTTTTCTTTTTCTTTTTCTTATTTAACAGATAATGGTTTAATGAAAATAATTACACCAACAATATATTGAATAATTATAGCTTAAGGATAACTTTTTAAATAATATATTTAAAATTATTTTTAATCTTCATTTTATTTTCTCCATTACCATTTAGCCACCTTATACCCCCTTTTCCCCAGCAATCACCACACTGTTGTCCATGTCCTTGAGTCCTTTTTCCTTTTTGCTCAGTCCCTCCACTCCCTAACTTCTTCCCACCCAACTAGCTGTCATCCTGCTCTCTATCTATGAGTCTGTCCCCATTTTCCTTGTTAGTTCACTTTGTTTATTAGATTCCACATATGAGTGAAATCATATGGTATTTGTCTTTCTCTGGCTGGCTTATTCATAGCTAATGGATAGCTTAAATGAATGACATCAATGATATAAGGGGTGAGAGGGACGAATTGAAAATACTCAGTTTTAAGATACCTGAACTACCCACAAAGCAGTGGAGTGTTATTTGAAAGTGGACTTAAATTACTTGTAAATGTACATATACTGTGAATTCTAGGGACATTACAAGAAAAATGTCAAAAGAAGTATAACTGAGAAGCTAAGAGAGGAGGAAAAATGCTATCATATAAAATTCTCAGTGAAAACCAGAGAAACAAAATAGAGTGAGAGAACAAACACACAAACAAAAACAAGAAAACCACAAGGGAAATAGAAAATAGTTGTGAATATTGTGGGTGTAAATTCAACTATATCAATAATCACTTTAAATGGCAATGTTCTACATATACTAATTAAAAAACAGAAACGGACACAATAGATAAAAAGACCAGACCCAACTACATGTTGTCTAAAGAAACCCACTTTAACTACAAAGACACGGCTATATTACAAATAAAAGGATGAAGAAGGATCTATCATGCTAACACTAATTTTCAAAAAGCTGGCATAGCTATATTAATTTCACATAAACAGACTTTAGTACAAGGAAAAGAGGGATAAAAAAGGGATATTTTTAATGATAAACTGGTCATTTCTCCAAAATGACATACCAGTCCTTAATGTGCATGTGCCTAACATGAGAACATCAGAATGCATGAAGAAAGACTGACAGAACTGCAAGGAAAAACAAATGAATCCACTGCTATAGTTAGAGACTTCAACACCCTTCTATCAGTAATTGACAGTACCAGCAGGCAGAAAATCAGTGAGGTTACAGTCAAACAGAACAACATCATCAATCAACTGGATCTAACTGACTTTTATAAAACACTTCAACAACAGGAAGTCTCAAGCTCACAATGAACATTCAACAAAACAGACCACTTTCTGGATTATAAAACACACCTTAGCAAATTTTTAAAAAACAGATATCATACAAAGAATGCTCTCAGACCAGAACGAAATTAGACTAAAAAATAACAGAAAGATTGTAGTGAAAAATTACAAAATAATGGAGAGTAAACAACACACTTCTAAAATAGCATATGAGCCAAAGAAGTCCCAAGAGAAAATTTAAAATATTTTGAACTTCATAAAAGTGAAAATGCTACTCATCAAAATTTGTAAGCAGAGTGCTTAACAGAAATTTTATAACATTGAACACATATATTAGAAAAGAAAAAAAATCTAAACCAAGACTTGAAGTTCCCACCTTAAGAAACTAAAAGAAGAACAATATAAACCTAAAGCAAAGAGAAGAAAAAATATCTGAAGAGAGCAGAAATTAATGAAATTGAAAACAGGAAATCAATAAAGAAAATCAATGAACCCAAAAGCTGGTTCTTTGTAAAGATCAATAAAGTTGATAAAATTCTGGCCAGACTAACCCAAAGAAAAAAGTCATGAAGTATTACTATCAGAAAGGAAAGAATGAACATCACTACTGATCCCAAGTTCTTAAAAAGGTAATAGAACATTCTGAACAATGCTAAACCCACAAATTTGATAACCTAGATGAAATGAACCAATTCCTTGAAAGACAGAGCTACCAAAATTCATCCAAAGAGATACATATAACCTGAACAAGTGTATATCAATTAAAGAAATTAAATTAATAATTGATAACCTTTCAAAACAGAAAGTAGCAATTTCGAATGGCTTCACTGGTGAAGTCCATCATACATTTAAGGAAGGAAGACTTTCTAACTCATTCTATGAGGCCGACGAACATTGCCTTAATACCAACCTCGGTAAAAAAATATTCCAAGAAAAGAAAACTGCAGATCAATATGTCTCATGAATATAGATGCAAAAATCCTCAACGTTATATTAGCAAATTGACTCCAATAATATATAAAATAAATACACACCATGAACAAGTGAGATTTATTTTAGAAATATAAGGCTGGTTCAATATTCAAAAATCAGTTAATATAATTAATTCATCACATCAACAAAGAGCTTATCCCACTAAAGGTTGAAAATCAATACAAATGTTTCTGGTAAGTTATGATACAGAATGTGGACTGAAAACAACTGTGAATCCCATCTCCCTACCCCTTATGGAATAAAGTTGTTTTATTTATTATCCATAATTTTATAATGATTATATTGGGGACAAATCCTGGCTGGTTTGGCTCAGTGGATTGAGCGTCGGCCTGCAAGCTAAGTGTCGCTGGTTCGATCTTCCAGTCAGGGCACATCAGAGAAGGAAAACTCTGACTCCAAAAAACCTCCGCTGCCTTGCGGCATACCTCTTCAGGGGAAAGGCTAAGGGAGTAAACCCCGACAGAAAATCCAGAGCCGGAGTCCCTAAGGCGGTTTGACGTTGTAGTCAACACCGGCAACTCCTGAGGCGCACCTGAAGCCAAGCTGTATTGACTCCGTCTTTCCCTTGGATCCTTCAGCTGCAAAGAGAGGGGGGGCCTGCTGCATGGGCAACAGCAGACCCTCCATATCACCCTGCCCAGGCTCTGTAGCTTCAGCTCCACTGGAGAGGACACTCCAGCGTCATCGCAAGATGTCGATTCAACACGGGAGGAGACAGATACCGTGTCACTCCCGAGTTGGACTGCACAGCCATTCTCGGCGGTGCAGATAGACTCTTAAGAAGCTACACCATTGTCTCTCGAGACGGATGGCTGCCGACGATATTGGGGACAGGTAATGTATCTTTATCATATAGAGTAGCCACATCAGGACTTAACAAGTGGGTGGAAAAACTAAACATCATTTATTTCAAGCTAGATTTGGTAACTAGATAAGCCTGTGGACACTTCTCACTTTGAGAAGGTACACATGCCTTGAAAAACCACAAGCTAAAAACTTAATATGTATGTATTGGCGAGAAGCACCTGCATAAATATTGAACTAGGAAATAAATGCACATGTAACCATTGGTGATTTTTCCAAGAGCCCACCAACTTTCCTTCTTCCTGGTTTATAGAAATCCATTTTATTCAAGTAGCAATATGTGTGTCCTTCTCCAAGCCACAGGGAAGCCATGAAGGACTCAAAGCACCACTATTCTGTGAGTGATTCTTTCTAGAGGGAGAAAGGTAGGAAGCCAGTTATAGGCAGAGCCACAAGGGAAAGGGCACTGTTGATTTAGGGAAAATTTATACTTCTTTTTTTAGTTGAAAATTCTAAGATGATACTTGGAGATGCTTCAGTCATTTTTGGACCGTAAGCACATACAACTAAGAATAATACGCCAAGTGTGGCCTAGGGGATATATAGAAAAAAGTCCAGCTATTTGCTGCCATTGCTGAGGCATTTTCCCAAATCTGGAAACATCCAAATGTTCTATGATAATTAAACATCTTTACTGAAGGGTTTTATTGTCTTTACTTGTTAATTAGGGTAAAAATTACTCTGCTGTAACAAAGATAACCACAAATATGGTAGCTCAGACCAGATGAAGTTTTCTCTGTGTATAACAGTCCTGGGTGAGTACACAGCTTGGTTCTGTAAATGCCTCAAAAGAAACTAGGTTTATACTATCTTGTTTCTTTGCTACTCCCTCCCTGCACCTTTGGAGTTGCCCTATGGCCACATCAATCAATATCCTAGCCTGTAAGAATGGGGAAAAGTGAAAGCTGAGGAAAAGCAATTTTATTTGTAAAAGGATGTGAGCAGAATGTTGCACACATCATTTCTACTCATACTCAACTGGCCAAAAGTTAGTCAAATTGCCACATGCAGTTTCAATGTCTTCAGAGAGATGTAATCTTAGCAGGGAGCTCATGTTCTGCTAAAACTTTGTGTGAATTATTGGTTTTATATTGCTCAAAAGAAAATAAATGGGAAGAACAATAGGCAGTTTGTTCTACATCGGTTGCAAATGAAACGTTTTCAAAAAAAATTGGTCAAAACAGTCAAGTGTTTCTGAGGTTTTTAAAAAAATAAATGATGAGAATTAATTCTGAAGTTTTATCTTTAAGAAGTTTTTTGATTAATTTGAGAAAAAATAAGTTTAATAAAGTCACATAACAAAAGTCATAATGCAGTAATTTTAAAAAGTTATAAGAAATTTTGATTTTGAAATCCATAAATGAATGAGTATGTAAATTTAAGGTTATTATTTTAAAATATGGGATGAATGAGCATGCCCCAATATAGGGAGATAGAAACAAATATTAATATAGTAAATTCTGTTGTCAGATATTTAAATCTTTAACTATGTTCTTTCAACAAATACAAAACTTATAGTAATTTTTTTCCTTTTTGCATATTATTGATATTGGTAATATTCTATTTAAGATTTTTTTCTATGTTTGTAAAAGAGATTTAACTAGATTTTTTCCATGTATTAAAATATATTTGTCACATTTGGGGATCAAAGATTTGCTGGCATCATAAAGAGGGTTGGGACATATTCCTGCTTTCTCTGTTTCCCAAATAATTCTTTGCAGATTCAAATTTTTCATCCTTAATTAGTTATTAGAATTCTCAAAGAAAGTCATCTGATCCCAGAACTTCTATGTGAGAAAGTTAATTATAAACATTGTGCAATTAATATTTTTTATTTTTCTTGCACCACTGTATCAAATTTTCAAGATAAATGCATAAATTTATATCTTTCTGTCTTGATAACACCTGTATGGCTTGTAATATATTGTTCCCCCTTTTTTGATTCCTGATATTGGAAGTCTGTCTTTTGTTGTTTCTTGATCAATTATGCCAAGGTGTTATAACTTTTATTAGAAATTTCCAAGGAACTTTTAGCTTTGATGATTTTCTAACTTCTATATTGTTTTCTATTTTATTAATTTTTGCTCATATCTAACTTAGTTCTGTCCTACTTTCTCTGATATACAGACAGTTTGCTATATAGATAATCAATTTTTAACTATTTATTCTTTTCTAGTATATGCATTATAAAGCTATTAATTTTCTTCAACACACTGCTATGGCTGCATTCTATAAGTTTTATTAAGACACTTTCAGTATCATTTGGTTCACCCTATATTCTACTTTAAATTTTATCCTCTTCTATAAATCTTGGGTTATGCAGAGGTGTAGTGTTCGATTTTTAGGTTGTTGGAGGTTTTCTTATTATTATTTTGGTGTTTTCTTTCTTTTTTTTTTAAGTATGCTTTACTGTTTATGCTATTAGTTGTCGCAATTTCTTTTCCCTTTGTTACCCTCCACCCAGGGACCCCCCCTACCTCCAGTTGTCCCCCACTTAGTTCATGCCCATTGGTTGTGCATATAGTTCTTCTCAACATCTTCCTGTCTACTCCACTCCCTCCTACTATGCTTCTTAATTCCTGTACCATCTCCCTCCCTTTCCCTCCTTCTCCCTCCCCACTGACCTCCCCCCAAAATGTTCCCCATACCTATAATTCTTTTTCCACTCTCATTGCCTACTTAGTTTGCCTTTGTTTTGATTCCCTAGCTTCTGTTGTTGGTCCTTGTGATGTAGTTTTCATTTTAATGTTCATAGTTTTGATCCTCCTTCTCCTAAACCAGTCCCATTAACATCTCATAAAACAGTGGTTTGGATTTGATGAACTCCTTCAGTTTTACTTTGTCCTGGAAGCACTTCTTCTGCCCTTCTATTCTGAATGACATCTTCGCTGGATAGAGTAGTCATGGTTATAGGTTTTTACTCTTAATTACTTTGAATATTTCTTGCCAGTCCCTTCTTACCTGCAGAGTTTCTTTTGAGAAATCAGCTGATAGTCTTATTGGGACCCCTTTTTATGTAATTATCTTCTTCTTTCTTGCTGCTTTTAAGATTCTCTCTTTATCCTTAATTTTTGACATTTTGATTATAATGTGTCTTGGTGTGGTTCTCCCTAGGTCCAGTTGTTCTGGAACTCTCTGTGCTTCCTGAACCTTAAGTCTATTTCCTTCCCCAAGTTAGGAAAGTTCTGCTTCATTAACTTTTCACATAATTTTTCAATTCCTAGTTCTTCTTCTTCACCTTCTGGCAACCCTGTGATTCAGATGTTGGCCCACTTATAGCTGTCCCATAGGTTTCTGAGCCTCTCCTCATTTTCCTCACTTCTCATTCCCTCTTTCTGCACTGGTTGACTGTTTGTTCCTTCCCTATGTTCCGATTTGTTGATTTGATCCCTGGTTTTCTTGCCCTCACCACTAGTTTCATATGTGTTTTTGTTCATTTCAGCAGGACTAGCCTTCATTCCTTCCCCATCTTGTTTAAGATCTGCTGTTAGGCCTATAAGCATTATTATAACCAAAGCTCTGAACTGAGCTTCAGAAAGATTTCCTATCTGCTGAGCCATTAAATTAGATATTTGCTGTCTGGTCAGCTGTGTCACCTGGATCTCTATCATGATCTGTGCCATCCTGACTGTTTTGTGTTTACCTTTGCTTCTTCGGCAGGGCTGTCACACCTCCTGTGCTCTAAGGGTCAGAGCCCCATGCACTCATCACAACTGGGCGACCCTTCTCACCATGCTGTGGCATTTTCTGTGGGGTTGGGGTTCCAAGATGGATTCTTGCCATTCACTCTCCTCTGAGAGACTGGGAGCCTCCTCCTCCATCCCCACCCACTCTGGGCCTCACAGTCCAAGGCAATGGGGGTCTGCCTTCCCCGGCTTTGGAATCGCAAGCTTACAGGTCTGGTCTGCAGCTGGAAGTGCTCCCCAAGTGCTTCTCTCCTCTCCTTAAATATGGGTGTTTGAGCTTACCGCTGTTCTGCCTCTGTCATTGCTGCTGCCATGGACAGCACAGCTTGAACTCCCCTCCCCGGCTTGGCCCCTCCTACCTGTCTGGACGAGCACCACTTCTTTATAACTTCATACATTGGTCTTCCATTTATTTTCTGGAACTTCTTATTATTTATGGTTTTGCAGTAGTTGTATTCCTTCTTAGTTGTGGAGGGAGATGGAGCATGTCAATCTAGGCCTCCATCTTGGCTGGAAGTCTCCTGTGTTTGTTTGCTTCCGTCTATTTCTTTCTTTATTCTACTGAATATAAATAACATACTCAGTATGATTTCAGTCCTATGAAGTCTATTGGAATCTGCTTTACAGCTGAGCATACAATAAATTTTAGAAAATTTATAAATAATATAATTTAAGATATATAATTTAATAGAATTTTTCTACAAGTACAGAATTTTGTACAGTATTTTATGTGTGCAAGTTATATAAAGTTCTCTAATTGTCCTGATTTTTCATATACTTACTGAGATTTTGCCTAGTAGGTACTGAGAAACATCTGTTTAAAAAAACACTCTTATTGTGAAGTTTTCTATTTATCTCTTTACTTTTGTCATTTTTTCTTACCCTATATATTCTTAGAATGTATGGTTGATATCGTATAAATTAAGGATTGTTATATGTTCCTAGCTGACTGTATATTTTATTATTATGGGATATACGTATAATAATTATTCTTGATTTTCAGAAAATTTCATCTGAAAATTGTAGAATTGCACAAGTATCTTTACTGCTCTTTGTTTTCATCACGTATCTTTATTATTTTGTTTAAAATTTTTCTCTTCCTTATATTTGATATTTGTCTTTATAAAACATCATGAAT
Organism: Furipterus horrens; assembly: GCF_987537825.1. Lineage (NCBI taxonomy): Eukaryota > Metazoa > Chordata > Mammalia > Chiroptera > Furipteridae > Furipterus > Furipterus horrens. The sequence continues at coordinate 96,904,106 of NW_028327187.1, read as the reverse complement.
TTGTATTTTATCCAATCTGACGATACTAGTCTTCATATGGGATGAGTTAGACTTTAAAATCAATGTCTTTCTGATTTATTTGTATTCACTGATTTTATCATTTCCACTTTATTTTTTCCATCTGAGGTTTTTTTTTTTTCTTTGTTTTTGTTTGTTTTCTTCTTTTTTTTATTTTTTGGTAATTGCATTTTTCAGTTCTAAACTTTTCATTTGATTCTTCTTTATGTATTGAAATTTTCCTGTGATAATCTTTTCATTCATTAGTTTTAAGAGAGTTTTGATTACTTTCTACATCATTTTTATAATAGCTATTTTAAATCTTTGTAATATTACTTCCAACATCTGTATCGACCTGACATTGCATATGTTCCATGTGCATTGTTATTTGCCTCACTTATGCATGCAAGATATTTTAAATATATTATGAAACATTTAGTCTTATGGAAGTCCTAAGAATAATGTTGTTTTTTTAAGTATATTTTATTGATTATATTGTTATAATATAAAAAAGGGTAAAGCCGGAGAGCTTGTATGTACAACCCATGGGCATGGACTGAGGGTGGGGATTGATGGGGAATGTTGATCTTTTTAAGAAGGCAGTCAACGTGGTTAATTTCAAGCCACAAATTTTATCCCACCTTCTGTGGGTTGTGGTTCCAACAACAGTTCAGTTTTCAAAGCATTTGTAGTGCCACTGTGTGCCATCAGTCTGGAACCTAGGCCTCGGTCTATCAATTAGTTTGGTTTTCAAAGTTTTTGCTGTGCTAAATAGGATCAGATCCACTGCACCAGTCATTTAAGAATAAGCCCAGGGTATCACAGACAGTTTGGGGTCCCTGGCCCAAGCTTCTCCCTCTCAGTGATAATGTCCTATTCTCAGTCCTTTGTCCAGAGAGTTGCACTTTGATTTCCTGGCTCCAGTGTGCACTTCTGTTTGAGAGGGGCCACACTGTAGAAAGGAAGACAGATAAAAAGAGAAACAATTTTTATCCCTCTGCTCTTGGAAGTACAAACCCAATGAAGAGAGATGAAGGTTTCCCTTTCCTTAGAATTTTCGGTCCTGAAGCCACCATCACCAAAGAATTACTCAGGGACTGGAGAGAGGAAGAACAGACCTTGAAAAAAACAAGGGATTTTCACACTCTCTGAATTTTAGGAGTTCCCTTTCCTTTTCCTCTGGCCAGAACTACAGGACTTCTTCTGGAGGTCTCTTTGGTGTACTCTGGTGCCACATGAATTCACTGACTTCTGGCTGGAAGATTCTGATAAGTCAATAATGGTAAAGTCACCACCATTTGGGGACATTTCCAAGTCCAGCCTTCTTCCCTAACTTGCCAGCTAGTATTTACTTTTTAGAAAACTCAAATAGCTACCCTACACATTCTATCCAGTTTTAGAGCTGTATGCAGTGAGAGAAATGCATGGAATGAGTTCATTCCATCTTACCAGAATTGAAAGTTCTGCAGGCCTTTTCCTTCAAGCATGCTATGAATCTTCCTCTACTTTTGCCATCTTTTTTCCTTCCCACTTTCATCATGTATTTGCTTTTACAATTTCTCTATTATTTGAAAGAAAGGAAATAGGCTAACAATGAAATTGGACATGGAAAGAAAATTCAGAAAAGAATGGAGAATTTCAGTAGGTATATAAATTATTTAAAAAAACTGTAATGGTGCAATGTCCTGTAGAACCCCAAACAGAAGGGGGAGGGGCAGAGTAAAATATTTTAAATTTCAAAACACAAGATTAGGGCAGACCTTTATTTCTTATTGAAAATTTTAGTAGTACTTTGGTCTATCTAAGCAGCTCATTGAAAATTGACAGCAAGTAAAAATTCACACAGTGAAAATCTCAGCCTCATATAACAAACCATAGCATTACCTTGTGGATTCTCAGCTCTAAAGAGAACAGTATTTTGAAGCAATAAGAAAGTATATATTCACTGAAGAGATACATTTCAGACATTATAATAAAATAGAAGTTTTGCTTGGAACAGGAACAGACAGTAATAATCTTTAAAAAGGTCTAATTGTAAATTTTTATTTTGGTTTACATTAATGTTCCAGTCTGATATTAAGCAATAAATGCAAAAATAATATTATTTACAAAATATTTAAGGCATTTTATTTTCATCATAAAATCAATAAATTAAGGAAATGCTAAATTAAATTGTATTCTAAAAATGCACATAAAAAGAAAAGCCAGGATTGCCTAGTACCATTGGATTTTGCATTTAAACAGAAATTGGTTTGTTTGGTTTTTTTAAGCATTATAATAGCAGCTTAAAGGCCCTGGGTTCACATGAAGGCATCCCTGAAAGAACACCATTAGTAACATAAGCAAGAATATTACATATGTCTGAAAGCACATTAAAATGATAATGAAATGAGTACCATTTTTCATGAAGTGTTTATAACGAACATCCTGGTCATCACTAGGAAACAATACTATTAATTCTACATTCTTTCCATTCCTCTCTTTAAAACTTAAGGATCCCACAGTGGTATTTTTTAACAACTTTTGGCAAATTTTCTTGTAGCTTCCCCTTAAAATCTTTGAAAAAAAGCCTTAAAGATTTTTTTCTGTTTGCGTTTCTACTTGTTTGTGTTAGTATTGTAGGTGATTATCTGTCATTTACATATTGCTCAGCTTTTTTTTTTTTATGGTCCAGACCAGATGTTAATGCCTGAGACAAATTAAAGAGTAGTTAGTAATTAAAAATTCTGATTATCACATGTGATGATTTAATAATTGTTAATGATCAAGAAAGCACCATAACTGGCTTATACAAGTTCACTGGTTTTACTACAACAATATAATTAAATTCTATAAAGGAGCTTTGTGAAAAAATACTAATTTTCTGTAACAAAATAATACAGAGTCCTATTAATTATAATGTTTTCAATCACTAAACTTCAAGATAGAGAAATAGTACTGCCCTGCTCAACAATGTGAAGTCCCACATTCTAGAAATCTATGAAGACCTTATACATGCTAGATGGAGGCTTAAAGAGGGGATCATATACTTCTTTGTAACCAGCCTCTACATTACTTCATGAGAATTTATTTCTAACATTGTGAATTCCAAGAAAGTTTAAGACATATTTACACATTACATCTCTCTCTCTCTCTTTTTTTTATTACAGTTGTCCCATTTTCCCCCCATTGCTCCCCTGTACTCCACCGAGCCCCCTTCCCACAGTCAATCTTCATTCTTTAGTCCATGTCCATAGGTCATTCATACTAGTTCACTGAGTAAACCCTTCCCCTTCTTTCCTCCCTTTTCCCCTTCCCCCTCCCCCCTGGTCACTGTCAGTCTGCTCCTTGTTTCCTTGCCTCTGGTTCAATTTTGCTCATTTGTTTGTGTTGTTCATTAGTTTCCTGTATTAGGTGATATCATATGGTATTTGTCTTTTGCTACCTGGCTTATTGATTGATCAATGTACTTATCATTATGAGCATAATTTACTGTGCTTGGAAAACTGCAAAAAAAAAAAAGAAGGCAAAGGCATGATAGCAGGTACAATGCATATCTTATAAAGTACATAGTAATGAGCAATGGGGCAGGGGGAAATGCTTTTGAAATAAAGACTTAAATAATGAACAAAGGGATGGTTATTCAGAATAATGGCTGTGCACCAACTGTAGTTTTGCAATGAATAATTTTAGAGTAAATGAAGCTGGAGTAGGGTTAGCAGGCTATCTGGATGAGTGAAGAGAAATATTCCCCTGAAGAAACAAAATTTGTGTGCAACATCCATGATATTTTCACAATTTATCGATGCTTCATTTGCATGCTAAATGCATGGCATTTGAAAGTATGAAAGATTACTATGCTCAATCTAATTCAACAAGTATTCATGAATCCACTTATGTATTCAAGGCCTTCTAAAGAATACAAAAGAAATAATGACAATGCCCCAGCCCTCAAGTAACTTCTAAACTACCAGGGATGACACGTGGAACCACTAAGTAAGTAATTAACTGCCAAAACAATTGATGTGAAGTTTGGGTACTATAGCATTTCAGACTGTAAAGAAAAAAATGGACTTGAATGATGAGGAAGTTTTTATGAAAAAGGATGACATTTTTGCTGTCACCAATATAAATTTACATCCAGCCAGCATATTACATCACTATCTATGTGTGAGATTCTGTGCTACATGGTTCAGAATATATAAAAATGATAAACCATGTCCTCAAAGATTTTATAATCCAGGAGAATAATAAGGCAAGGTCACATATAACTATAACATAAGTCAGTATATAATATGTTTCAGATTAAATAAATATACAATAAAAATATAAGGAATTTTAGCACAGGTAGTTATCAAGTAAATAAAAGATTCAGAAAAAATATGGCATTTAAAACATGGTATTTCAAATGGTGTTCAAAGAACAGGTTATAATACTAGCCATCTGAAACAGAGAAGTCGCACTTCCAGTAAGAAACAATGGTAACAAAATCTCTGGGGGCTGGAAAAACACAAGGTCTATTTGACATAAAGTAAATAGTGGTAAATAAATATAGAAAATGGGATTAATTGTCATAATGAGCATTGGTCTGAAAGTCAGGAGCACTATTTTAACTTCTCTAGGTAGTGAAAAATCATCGAAATTTTAAACTGGGAATAACTTGATTAGAGCTGTGACTTAGTAAGGCTAGTGGACTAGAAAGTTTTAAGGGGTAAATGAAAAGGAGAAATTTGGCAAATAAAGGGATAAATGGCTTTTACTTCAGGTAGTTTGGTGCTCTGTTTTTACACATTAAGAATTGTAAGGTCTTGGAGACTTGATCAATCTATCATTATGTAATGTTCCTCTTTATCTCTGATAATTTTTCTTGCTATGAAGTTGACTCTACCTGAAATTAATATAGCCACTCCAGCTTCCTTGTGCCTAGTGTTAGCATGGTATATGTTTCTTCATACCTTAACTTTTTATCTGCGTGTCTTTATATTTAAAGTGGGTTTCTTATAGACAACAGAGAGGTGATCTTGTTTTTTATGTACATTGTTGATCTCTGTCTTTTAATTGGTGTATTTAGATCATTGAGGTTTAATGTGATTATTGATATAGTTGGATTAATATCTTGCTGTTTTTTATTTGTTTACATTGTTGTTCATTTTTATATTGTCTTACACTTTTTATGTCTTGTGTGGATCCATTTTATACAATTCCATTTTCTCTCCTTTCTTAGCATACTGATTATATTTCTTTTATTACTTTTTTTTAGTGATTGGCTTAGACTTTGCAACATACATTTACAACTGATCCAAGTCCACTTTCAAATAACACAATACTGCTCCTCAGGTAGTGCAAATACCTCAATAACAAAGTATTCCTAATTTCTCCCTTCCATCCCTAGAGTTACTGCTGCCATTCATTTCACTCACACAAAAACTCTCATCATTGAATACATTGTTGCTATTATTATTTTGAACAAATTGTTACCTTTTAGGTCAATTACAAGTAAGAAAATTAAGTTTTTATTTTTCCATTTCTTATTCCTTCTCTAATGTTCTTTCCTTCTTTATGTAGATTCAAGTTTCTGATTTATACCATTTTTTCTTCTCTCTGAAGAGATTCTTTAAACATTTTTTACAAGGCAAGTCAACTAGCTACAAATTCTCTTAAGTTTTGTTTCTCTGAGAAAGTCTTTATTTCCCCTTCATGCTTGAAATGTAATTTCACAGGATAGATATTTTTAGTTGGTGGATTGTTTTTCTCAAAACTTTAAATATTTCCCTCCATCTTTTCTTGCTTGCTGGGTTTCTGAAAAGTCAGATGTAATAACTTTCTTTGCTCCTCTATAGGTAAGATCTTTTTTCCCCCCTCTGGCATATTTCAAGAGTTACCTTTTTCCCTCCCTCTTAGGAGCACAAAGGGATTATCTCTGATCTTCACTGTGAGAACAGGTAAGGCTCCAGAGATAGAACTCACAAAAGTGTGGGCACATCCCTGTAAACTGGACATGCCTCCCTGCAGTTTTTAACTCTCGGGCTTCTCCACACTGAGCCTCAAGCAATTCATCATTACAGTTTATGTTTGCCTACCCTGGTACTGACTCCCATGGAAATGTCTGCTCATGATTTCTGTTCCAATAAGTTGTGATTCTTTGTATCTGCCAGTCTTTTTATAATTTTGTGAGCAGCAGTTTGCCCTGTGATTTTGATTCTCTGATGAATTTAAAAAGAGGTGTTCATTTTCAGTTGATTCAGTTTTTAAATTGTTAAAATGGAATGACTATTTCCAAGCTCCTTACATGCTGGATTGGAAATGGGAAGACAGGAGGAAATAAGCTCTGTTTCTAATATCATCAATTCACAACAGAAATAGTACTGAATGTCACATACCCATACTTAGGTAGGTCTATATCATCATCATTTTCTTCATATTTTTTAGAATCTGTCATTGAAAAATAGGAGTTTGTAGGAATCATAAAAAGTTGGGGGTGGGGGTGAAAACAGGAGCCTTAAGTCATTAGAGTAAGAATTACTAGTCATTATAACATGATGAGAAACAATGGTAGGGATTCTGTGCATTAATCCATTGAAATTTGAAAAGTAGACATTTCAAAAATCATTTATTCTCTCTAAGTTCCAATTTTTCATTTCTAAAATGATAAAGGTAATGACAACATTTACTTTTATCCTAAGCATGTTGTGAGTCACTACTTGGAAAAGATTTTAAAATATGAAAATTATTTAAAATTTTATTTCAAATAAACAATACTTTCTGGAAAATATAATAAATTTTGAATTTGCCAATCTCAAGGACCATTGATTTTAGTATTAAATATATTAATACAAAGGAGTGTAACAGAATGGGGAATGATCCTCAAAACCACCACAGCCCATGGTTGGGAGATGGGGGAAGGCAACAATACGGCTTTTAAGCTACTTTGCATATCTATGGCAAATTTATAGCTAGATAATAGCTGTGCTGCAGCCCGGGGCAAAAGGGCAGGTGATAGGCTTAAGATACTTTTCATAACAATGACTTATGGTGCTGGAGCCAGCATTTAAAATTAGGGGAAGCTATGAGAAAGGGGGCTATGCAGTTTGAAAGGATGTAGAAGGGCCCCCCTGTCTGCTAAGATGTCTAGTATGAAAGAAGGTGCCATGAAATTTAGGATTAAGAACTGGAGTAAGAAGAGGAGCATGTGGGAGAAGTATGATGTAGGTGTGCCATGATGTAGGAGCATGTTAGAGGAGCATGGTGGAGGAGTATGTTGTAGCAGCCATATGAGAAGAAATAGCTATGCAGTTTGTAGTCAGCATTCCGTCATGAGGTCTGGGCTAGTAAGAAAGCAGGCACGCTGAGCTCTAGCTGACTCTGAAGTCTCCAAGGACTCTGTCTTGGAGATCTGGACTCTATGTGGAATGTTGGAAGTTAGGACATATGAAGAGGACTTCACCATGATCCAGTGTAACATGGCACATGCTTTCCTGGACTATTATATGGAGGCTGAAGACAATGTACCCCAGATCCTGAAGGAGAGAGCTGACAGATAAGGGATGTGGAACTATTAGGCTTGGTTTTGGTTTATAGCCTTTTGGGAAGCAAGGGAAGGCTGGGTGTTTTGGGAGAACAGGGCTCTGAGCTAAAATGCTCCCACCCCCCCCACCCAAGATTGAAATATTGTAAATAAAGACCTGTTTTCCTCAACACTAGTTGTTGGGTCATGCACCAAGGCACCACATGAATGAGACCTGCTTTGCTCAGTAACAAGAGAACAGTGACACCAAAATTAACTTAATATTTACAGTTTATGTCTAAAATAAAAAGATAATTATTATGCATTAGGTGATTTGAAAAGATTATTTTTAATACCATGAATAAAAAATCATTTTGTGTATTTTATGTGAGAAAAGAAGTTGTTTCAATGCTTTCACTCTCTAAACTCAAAATATTAAATATTGAAATTAAATATCAACTATCAGTTATATTTTCTTAAATAAGATTTTATGAAATATATTGCTATTGTAAATAAAAAATTACAAAGATCCATCAAGTTAAGAAACAGTAAGTTCATAAAAACATATGGCCTTTCTCGATACCTAAAAATTTTCACTTTTTACTCTAGAACACTTTGCTAACAAATAAATAGCATCTCTTACATGTGTGAGAAACGCTCACAATAAAAACTGGGACACAGGACTTGAGCAGTAAAACGAGGCCTTTATTCACGAGTCTGCAGAGCCGGGCGCACCCTCACAGCCAGGAGAATGTGCGCGCCAAGTAGACAAAGGAAACTGGTTTTATAGTCTTAGCTTCCCCACCCTGAAATTGCCACCCTAAAGTGATTATCTTTTCTACCCTGAAATTGCCACCCTACAGTGATTATCTTCTCCACCCTAAAGTGATTATCTTCTCCACCCTAAAGTGAGAGCGATTAGCTTCCCCGCCCTAACGCAATTAGCTCCCCCTCCCCTCTCCTTCTTCCCCGTTTCTCCATGACTGGTTACTCCGGAGTTACAATCTAACACGGTTATCTAAATGCCCCTTCTGTGGTTTGTAGATATGCCAGTGCTGTCAGCTCCCTTCTCAGAGACCCTCTAATTACATTTTCCCTTAAGACCCTTTAATTACATTTGCCCTTTGTTACTAATGACTTTTTACTGGTTTGGGAGTCACTATGTCCTTGTTTCTAACACATGTAAAAGTAAGACTTTTCATCAAACTGGTAGATCCCTTCCAGTTGTCCAGTGGTTTCTTTGCCAGTTTTGGTATTGGACTTAACACATTCACTTAACTGGTTATGCATTATCCTGCATATGAATGACAACTTTGTTGTTAATTTAAATGTTTATCTATACATGACTGTTTTCAAAACATATATCTCTTAGTATTTATTTGAATATGGTACTATAGAAATGGAATATAATGATAAATCTTCTGACTGATAGAGTCCGATGTGACACAAATGTCTACTACCAAGGAATCCTGTGTGATCTTGCCTGGTAGAGTCAGCTTGACCCTTAAGATAGAAATAAAACCAGTCATATTTCACACAGTATATAATCCCATGTTCATGTCATTCTTGATGATTCTTGCATATCTTACATTTCTCTTCCTCATGTCGGGCTTCATTTTCTTTTCCCTTTGATCCTGAATCTTTCCTTTGTATCTCAACTTTTGTGCAAGCCATTCTGCCACATAGTAAAGTTCAAACTATCTTTTTTCTGGACAATTTTGGCAGCTCAAAATTGATACTTTATTATACAGAGTAATTTAGTTATTTTTATGAGTTCCCAGAGAGTGCCTTAAAGATGTCCTCTATAATGTTCCTATCAGTCTATCAAGATATTTTTTTTTTAACAAAGGGATGAGCACTTGAGAGTGACATTATGTTGAGATCTTAGGAAGCTAACATGGTTGTGTCAGCTATGGCTTTAACATTGTTCTCAGCTACATATATATTAAAATTCCTTGATTCTATGACACCTTTGAAGGTAAATGGTATCACAAAATTAATGACAGCTTTAATTAGGCAAAAGAACAAAGTCCTGATATCAAAATTTATTTATTTTTAGAGAGAGGGGAAGGGAGGGAGAAAGAGAGGGAGAGAAACATTGATGTGTGAGAGACACATTGATTGGTTGCCTCTGGCACGCCCCCCGTTGGGGATCTGACCTGAAACCCAGGCTGGTGCCCTGACTGAGAATCGAACCAGCGACCTCTTGGTTGGCAGACTAGCATTCAATCCACTGAACCACACCAGCCAGGGCTGAGTTTTATATTTTAATATTACAATTTCGTAAGGGAGGTGCCATTTCCATTTTACAAATGAGGATATTAAAATTCTAGGTATAAGTGAAGTGCCCATGTTCTCTCGAATCCTAGCTGAAGTAGAATTTGGCATGGATATTCTCACTCCAATTCCAAAAATCTTTCTACTACATTATTAGAGTAATTTAGAAAATGTCATATAGGTAAAAGCTAAAGTAAAACATTTATATTTGCTAAAAACAAAATGATAGAGTATTTATAGAGTGATTGGAAAATGCAATGGCAAGAAGATGTGATAATAGAACATTTGACAATGTTATTATTTCCAATAATTATTAAGGAAATGCTTCACTGAAAGTAGAAGGCAGAAAATGTTTAACTATGAAAGGAAAAGCTAAGGTTAACATTATGAGAGGGCCATTCATTCTAAAAGTTATGTCACATGCTCCATTCTGTAAGATTTTTAATTAAAACTGTATATTTATGTACAGGCCATACATCATCATTTTATAGATTTTCACATCAATGCCCTTCTATGTAAGCTAATCATTACTGGAGTGTTGTATCTTTATGAAATTGGTTATTTTTATTCTAACTCACATAGCATCCCTCAAGGATTTAGTAGGAAGAAACACATTGGTAAACTATACCTTTAGGCCCCTGGGAGAAAAATGCTTTAGTACAAAAAGCCACACTATATACTAAATGAGTTTTTTTATGATGCTGATGTTAAGGAAGACTTGACCTCTATCTAAAACTTTCTTTGATATGATTATAGTTTGAAAATATTACATTTGAAAAGAAAAGCAGTTTCTTAAAAATCATACTCTCGTGATAACATCTAAGGTACTTCCAGATCCTTAGTTTGGTGTTTCTAAGTTATTGAATTTGAAAATATAACTTCCATTTTACGCTAAAAATCCTGAAGAACAGAGAGAGTAGACTCTTCAACCTTTATGAAATATAGGAGATCCCAAAGCAAATAATTAAAGCTGTTTGATCATGTGAGTGGACCTAGAAAAAGACCTTCTTCTTGCCCTTTGCACGGAAAACTTCATTATATCATTAACAGCCTTAATAACAGTTTCTTATCAAGGTAACCCAATGTTACCAAGCAACCAGGTCCATTCATGTGATGCCTTTGTGAATGACCCAACAATTAGTGTTGAGAAAATCATGTCTTTATTTGCAATATTCCAACCTTGGGAGGGCTGACATCACTCCTGCTTGGAACCCTGTTCCCCCACGACACCTAACATTTCCCTTGCCCCTCAAAAGGCTATAAACCAAAATCGAGCCCAGTAGTTCCCCACCCCTTATCTGTCAGCTCTCCCCTTCAGGATCTGGGGTATGTTGATTTCAGCCTCCATATTACAGTCCAGGAAAGCATGTGCTGTGTTCCATTGGATAATAGTGAAGTCCAGGAAAGACACACATCCTAAGAGAGTGTCCTCTCTATATGTCCCGCATTCCATGAGTCCAGATAGAGTCCGGGTCTGCAAGGTAGTGTCCTTAGTGGCTTCGGAGTCACCTAGAGTGGGCATGATCAGAGCAGCAGCCCGCCCGCTTTCCTACTAGCCCAGGCCACATGGCCAGATCCTGACTACAAACTGCAGAGCTGCTTCCTGCTTCCCAGTGGCTGCTACAACCAGCTCCTACATCATGGCACCTTCCTCATGCTCTCTGTCTCTTAAGCTTCCTACCCTTCCATTGAAATCCTGAAAATCACATACTCCTTTTGCCCTGGGGTAGTAGCACAGCTATTATCTAGCTATCACCTTGCCATAGATAGTAAAGTACCTTAAAAGCTGTATTACTTCCTTCCCTCATCCTCCAACCATGGGCTGTGGGGACTTTTGGGGATCCCTCCCTCACTCTGTTATAGCAAGACACCAAGAAAATTTAGAAAACATTCATGTGGTTTTTCAAAATCTAGTCAGTTATACAGAGAAAAGTTCGAAATTAATTTATACCCTGTTGTCGTCCTCAATTTATTTTAATTACAGAAATTAGTATTCTTTTCTTGAATTCAGTCACTTTGACAGTACAATACCAAACATGAATCAAGGAGTGATCCATCATAATGAGTGGCAGAACACAAAGAGTATATATTTCAAAAGGCTGTTCAAAGTTCCTATATTTCCTAAGCCCAAAGAGATTGTCTGTAGAAAACCACTATTGCCATCTGTTATTAATGATTACAAAAGATTACATTTTGTATTATGACATAGTCCCTCTCCCACAAGTGAATAGTTTATAGTTGAGTAGATTCTAAAATCTGAATCATAATAACCATAAACTTATTTAAATAGAGAACAAAATCAAATACCAAATTTTCATAAATTATTATAAAACTTTTTTATTACAAATAAAACAATTTTTCACTGTATACAAGTTGATATTTCACCAGATGGATGTTGCACAGAAAGAGGAGAAATAAGAACAAAAATATTCAAAATTTTCAATGCCAACTGAGAAGTTAAGGACTGATTATTTCAGCGAGTGCTCAGTTTTAAGTGGATAATAAATACTTTCAATCATTTTATGAAATTAAAGTATTTCATTATTTTTTAAAAATACATTTACTATTTGAGGGTAGATCTGTTTTACACAAGCTATGCTGCCTTTTCACCTGAGATGGGGATGTTATTGGACAATGTCCTGGTTTATGATTGAAATATCCACCTCAGCCTTCCTTGGGAAAAATGGAGGTTTATTACACACAGCATCTATGAATCTGCTTGTTTTATTCATATCCTCCCCTCTCTCTATCATTCTCACTGAACTGGAAGTTGTTGTGAAGGAAGTAACACTATTCTCCTCAATCATAGTTCCTCTTTGTGAAGGGTGCAGGGGCAAACAGGGACAGAAGTTAACCTCCAGCCCTCTGGCCAGTATAAATATTTCTGATGCAAAAGAAGCTGCTACCAGCTGCTTGTCAATGTCCCAAGCAGATTCAGGCCAAGATATGTTGTTCCTTCTGGCCACTACCCTTTATTAGTTATTGATCATTTTGTTATAAGAGAGCTTCAATGGTATGTGGGAAAGGATTGACAAGGAAGCCAAGGAGAGAAGAAATTAACCCTGGCCCCACATTAGCAGACTCTGCTTAATAAAATAAATGCATGCAGTGGACCATACCTGCACTTCTAGGGAGGCACATCAGTGATCATACACTGTTATATGAGCGTGCCCCATGAGTATCATGTCCCTTCGCTCAAGCAGTTTTTTTTTCCTTTTCCAAGGATTTTTCTTTCAAGCATATACACTGTTCTACCTGAGGAGAATAGTGGTAAATACAGTTTTTCATCTTATGACATTTCCAGGGATATTGCTCTCTGCCACCCCTTCTTCATGGGCAAATCTTGTAATTGCCCTATTGGTCTGCTCTTGATTCACATCTGGTTCCGTTCTTGAGTTGAAATAATCCACTATAACCACCATAGCTACATTATGCTTAGTTGTGATAGATTTCCTAACATGTAGATCAATATCACAGTTAAGGGAGTTTTCATAACAATCTTTTCAATGCTAAAAGGATACAAGAGACAGAAGAGAGATGCCAAGAGCAACATGTGAAGAGCAGGTGAACCATCCTAATTTCTGGAGATGTCTGACACAGAGAGGTAGTTCAGAATTCAAGGATATTGAGTATGAAAAATATTAATATAAATGATAGTTTATCAGTTTCCGAGAAGATAAGGCTCCAATGCCTTGTTTATTTGGGGCAATGATGATTTTTACATTTGGATACAGGGAATCTTCCTTCTTGGCAGAGAAGAAAGGACAAGAATTGTAGTTCAAACTAGCCAACTTAGAAAAGACAACACAAAACAGAGAATAAGGATATGTGTACATTTTCCTTTTTAAAATGTCTGTGTTTCCCAGTGGACAATAAGCTCCATGAAAACATGGACAGCATTGGTCTTCTTCACCATTGGATCTTCCTCAGAAATCAGTAGAGTGCTTGGTACATAGTAATTTCTCAATAAATGTATCTTGAGTCATAGAATAAATGTTATCTGAGGAAAAATGTTGATGACAAAGCAGCTGTGACTACCTTAACACTTTGGAAGAGAATATTAGTTTTGATAAAATCCAAATCTTATGCATGTTTTCAGAGGATATTTAGAAAACACAGAATAAAAACACTCAAGGGTGGTAGTCAATGGAGTTTTATAGGTTAGGTCCTTGGGAGGTAAATTCTTAAATTGACACTTGAGCACAGTAAGTTTACCGGGGAGTGACGTCTGGGAGAATGAAAGGACATAGGTAAAAGGTGTGATACAGGCTCAGGAAAGGCTTCAGGTGGTCCCACGGGGAGCTGCAGAGCTCCCAAGTCCTTGAGAATTAGCTGCAGCTAGGGAGAAGGAACATGGACTTTTTACCCCCACCCTTGCATTGACCAGTAACTAGATATGGTGTGCCCCTGGAAGGGTGTGCGTGTGTGGCCAACAGTAAAAGACAGCACTCTGTAGCAGAGGGCAAAGCCTCAGAAAGGACAGAGCTTAAGGCTGTCAGCAGCTAACAACCTCGGCAGCAGGGAGAAGTGAGTCTACTCTGAAGAATGGATCTGCACTCTGCCTGATGCCATTCACTGCAATGGGAAAGGGTACCACTCAGAAAGGGTTTCTAAAAATTAGGTCTTAAGGATAAAAATTTAGCATTGAATAACGATAAACAGATGCACCAGAGAAAGCAAAGGGACAGTGGCATAAAGGTAATATGCGTTCAAGGAAGTACAAGTATAAATTATGTCTAAGATTTATTATTTATGATGATAATAATAATATGAGAATGGTGGTGGTAATAGAAGTAAAGAGCATTTAGCAAGTGCTAACCATGTGTCAGGGACCATGTAATTATTTTACACAAAGAGTAGAGCCAAATATTATTTATGGTAATCCGGATAAAAATTATTAATGCATGAATGTGATAATCCATCCTTCTGGCCAGATGTCTGAAGAAGAAATGTCTTTCTTTATCAATATATGCCCACAGTTTCTCCTTTGCTGTGAACAATCTGACTAATATATGAAGAGGAAATTATGAGAAAAGTTTCCAAATGTAGAATGGATTTGTGGTCTCTGGCAAGGGCATGTAGTCAGAGGGAAGGTAGGTTGCAGTTATCCAAAGTCAATAGCAGGAATTCTCATGGTGATTTAACTATTTAGTAACTTGAGTGTAATGGCAGATACCAAAACTTACACATATGACACAATTGTATAAAACTCAATAATCAAATATGTGAGCAAATATATACATGCAAACATACATACATGTATGTCAGTACCAGTAAAATTGAGAAACTTAAATAAGATGAATGGATTATATCAATACCAATAGCCTGATTGTGACAGTGCACTATAGTTTTATAAAATGTTATCATGGGGGAAACCACATAAAAGGTACATGAAATCTCTGAAAATTACTTATTACAACCACATGTTAATATATAATTATCTTCATAAAACTATTTCATTGAAAAGTAATAATGTGGAGAAAAACAAGATGGCGGAAGAGTAAGTGGAAGCTACACTAACCTCCTCCCAAAACTAGTCTGGATTTACAACTTAATTTTGGAGAAATCATCTGGAATAACCAACCAAACACTAGCTGGTGAGAAGTCTTATAACCAGGGAGAGACAGAAAAGGCTACTACATCACAACGTGACTGGTAGGGAGTGCGGAGACCCGGAAGGGCTGGCTGGACTCACACGAGTGGCAGCTAAAGGGACTGAGAAACAGAACAGAAGCTGGGGGTTCCCCCTGAGAAGGGCAGGGTCTAAACCCCCAGCTGGTCTTCTCAGCCTACAGCAAAAGAGTGGAAAGTAAAATAGTATTCAGCTGCAAGAAGCGAAATGCCACAGGGATTCTTGCTAGCCAGAGAGAAACAGCTGGAGAAAAAGAGCTCTTAAGCGGATCACGTGTGAAAATATTTTGGCCCCCACTTACCCTGGGCTCAAGCAGATGGAAGGCAGAGAGGACTAGAGACACTTGGAGAGAGTTTGGTGTGGTGACTTTGAGGGGAGAACTAGGGAAGCAGCCAACCAGGTCCCACTCCTGACTCATCCCCAGTACTGCAGGCAGAACATCTCCCCCCCCCCCAAGTGGCAGCAGCCTGAGAGGAAGCAAAAGCCCTGCCTACAGGAATTAAGCTGCCACACACACGGTCCTTAAGACTGATGGCTAGTCACAGATTGAACTGATTAACAACTAAAGAAGTCAGACAAAAGAGTAGATCCCTGGAAGTCTCCAACAGGCTGCCTAGGCCCAGACTAGTACAGGGTCTGACGCCACCAGGGGCAGATCCAGGAAGTGCAGATTATTCTAAGAAGCACCAACAAACAATAGGAGTCACAAAAATGGGGAGACAGAGCAACAACCCCCCAACAAAAGGAAAGGTAGAATCCCCAGAGAGAGTGCTAAATGAAATAGAGGGGAGCAAACTATCAGATATGGAATTCAAAACATGGATTATGGAGCTCAATGAGCTCAGCGGAAACTACAAAGAACTCCAGGGAAACTACAAGGAACTCCAGAAAAACTACAAGGAAATTACTGAGAATTACACCAGCATGAAAAAGAACATAGAAGCTATCAATAAGAGCCAGGAGGAAATGAAGAATACAATCTCTGAATTGAAGAACACAGTAGAAGGAATTAAAAGCAGGCTAGAGGAAGCAGAAGATCAGATCAGCGAGCTGAAAGACAATGTAGACAAAAACTCCCAGACAGTGCAACGAAATGAAAAAAGACTGAACAAGACTGAAGAGGTTCTAAGACCGCTGCAGGACAATATGAAACATAATAATATCCATATAATAGAAATTCCAGAAGGAGAAGAAGAGCAAGGGATAGAAAACCTCTTTGAAAAACTAATGACAGAAAACTTCCCTCACATGAGGAGAGAAAGAGTCACGCAAGTCCAGGAAGCACAGAGGGTCCCAATGAAGATGAACCCCAACAGGCCGACTTCAAGACACATCATAATTAAAATGGGAACATTCAAAGACAGAGAGAACCCTAAAAGCAGCAAGAGAGAAACAACTAATAACATACAAGGGAGCTCCAATAAGGCTATCCTCAGATTTCTCAGCAGAAACACTACAAGCCAGAAGGGAATGGCAAAAAATATTCCAAGCAATGAAAAACAAAGGCCTACAACCAAGAATACTCTACACAGCAAGGCTCTCATTCAAAATGGAAGTTGAAATAAGAAGTTTCCAAGACAAAAGAAGGCTAAAAGAATACATCTCCACCAAACCAGCATTGCAAGAGATGCTAAAGGGTCTGCTTTAAGAAGATGAAGAAACAGAGAGAAACACGAGTACAAAGGGGGAAAATGACAATGAATAAGTACTGAAAGAAAGAAGGAACTTCTACCATTTGCAACAACATGGATGGAACCAGAGAGAATTATGCTTAGCAAAATAAGCCAGGCAACAAAAGAAAAATACCTTATGCTATCACCTATTACAGGAAACTAATGAACAACACAAACAAATGAGCAAAATTTAACCAGAGGTATGTAAACAGTGAATAAACTAACAGTAACAAAGGGGGAGATGGGAGGGAGAGAAGGGGGTAAGAAGGGGAAGGGTCTAGTCAAAGAACATGTATAAATGACCGATGGACATGGACGACTGGGTGGGGACTGAATGTGGGAGAAGGGGGGGCAGAGTGCAGGGAAGCAAGAGGGGGGGAAAAGTGAGACAACTGTAATGGAAAAACAAACAAAAAAAATTTTAGTGGGGGAAAAAATGAAAATATAAAGAATGAAAATGCAAGTTCAGTGAATATTAGAAGGACAAGGATTTTCCTTCACATTGTATATTTTTCTCCCTATCCGATCCCTCCAGAGTTTGGCATTCTAAAGAAATAAGTAATGACATAAGTTTCTTTGAATAAAACAAATAAGATCAGTTGTTAATAGAGTTTTTTTTTGACCAAGTCTTTGACTGGAATGTCATGCCTAAAGGAGACATGCTTGGGCTCTGATTTTACCAAAAAGCCCTGAGGAACTGGGAATGCCTTTCAAAGGTAATAAAAACCCACAAGATAAAAGGTCTGGTACCTTGGTTGAATGTGCGTTCCATGGCAATCTTTCCAGGGAAGGAAATGAAGGTTGTTTTCCTGAAAGGTGGCTAAAAAGGACCTTAAGGCACAATGGAAAAACAGAAGGACTTGGAAAAGACAGGTGTTTACAGGCAAGGCTGAATGCCAGGTATGTGGTTCTGCTTCTGTGCCCTGAAGGACAGACTGAAGGTCCCCCTAAATGTTCCTTGCTTAAGTTCCAGCAAAGCAGAACTAAAGATCATAAGTGATCATTTTCTGTTCTTGTTGTATTTATGCAAATGAACAGGATAAATTAAAAATGAACTTAATGGGAGAGCGGATCTCTGCCCGCTGGCAGAGACGGGACTCGACCAAGTGGCATTGGCGCTGAAGGACAGGAGACAGCGTGCTGCCGGGCAAGTGAGAACATAATTCTCCTTTATATTTTTCTCTAGTGGACGGTGGAGACGGGAGGAAAGTTTGGGGGTGGTAGGCCGTTCTGGAGGAGCCCAGGCGCAGAGGCCCGCTCATCCACTCCTCAACCCTACCATTGGGTCGCGGGGGCGCACATAGGGAAGTGCTCTCACTCACTGGCCCAGGTGCGCTGGGCCTTGAGTCCAGGCATCCCTCGGACACTCCCCAACGGCCATAAGATCAGTGCCCCAACGGGCACAGGGAGGGCCCACTGAACACGCAGAGGACTGTGCACAGACACCCCTAGACAGCTCCCGTGGGCGCAGGGCCCCAGGCCGGAAAGCAGACCACTAGCGCAGGCTCTGTTTGTGCCCGCCCAGACGGGTGAGGGAAGGTGGGCGGCTGCAGCACGGGAACAGCGGGAGGCGGCGACCCACGGATGCTCGATTCCACTGAGCACAAGTGTCCCTGGCCCTGCCCTAAGAGGCAAGAGACCAACTCCCGGAGCTCGGCTCAGCGGGACTGAGGGCACGGGGCGGCGCGCGAGCGCAAAAGCACCTCAGCCCGGGGTCAGTTGGCGCCAATCCCGGGGAAAGCTCTCGGGCCGCCCGCGTGGGCAGAGACACCTCGGCACGAACGCGGAACCGCCGCAGCCCAGCGAAGGCAGGAGCCAATCCCGGAGAAAGCGCTCGGGCCGCCCGTGCGGGCAGGGACACCTCGGCGCGAACGGGGAACCGCCGCGGCCCAGCGAAAGCAGGAGCCAATCCCGGGGAAAGCACTCGGGCCGCCCTCGCGGGCAGGGGCACCTCGGCGCGAACGGGGAACCGCCGCGGCCCAGCGAAAGCAGGAGCGAATCCCGGGGAAAGAGCTCGGGCCGCCTGCGCGGGCAGGGACACCTCGGCGCGAACGGGGAACCGCTGAGGCCCGGCAGCAGTGGGCTCCAACCGCGGGGCAAACTCTCGGGCCGCACGAGAGCGCAGGGGCTTGCACGCAAGGGCACCTCAACTGGCTCCAGCGGGCAGCAAGGGAGCGCGCCGTGCCGGCAACCGCGGGTGCGCACCATAGCGGCAACCGGGGGCGCACACCAGTCCTGCAAAAAACAAGAACCTCTGACCTGCCACACTAGACCAGCTGCGGACCCAGAAAAAGAAGGCAACACACCAAGGCTAAAACGGAGTAAAAACATCGATTTTTTTTTCCAAATTTTTTCTCCCAAATTTTTTCTCCCTTGTTCTTTCTTTCTTCTTTATTCTTTCTTTTCTATCTTTCTTTGTTCCTTTCTTTCTTCCCTTTTGGGGTTTTTTTTAGGGGGGGTTTTGTGGTAAATTTTTTATTTTCTTCTCTTTCTTTCTTCTTTTCTTTCTTCTATTTTCTTGGGGATTTTTTGGGGGGGTGTTTTTCCTTCACCTCTTCCAATAATAACAAACTTTATCTCTAACGTGTTGCATATAACCTCTCCTTCTCATCCTTTCTCTTTAATCGTGGTTTATTCGTTTGTGTGTCTAGCTTAGCCCCCCTATCACTCTAAATAAATATAATATAACTACTATATAAACCCAAATACAATACAATCCCACTTTCTTACTATACTATGTATTTTTCTATCCTTTTCTTCTATTTTTATTAACATACAATGTAAATATTACTAACTGGCTTGCACAGTCTCAACTATTATTAATCTATCAACCCCTCTATCAAAAATTATATTTTTCCTCCCCCAAAACAACTCTTATCTATTCTTCTTATAGTATAAAAGCTCAAATCTCTTTACATTTATATTAATACGGGCTAGTTGGCTAACGATAGCAGGATAGAGTGGGGGATACTTTCTGAGGGTGTGGGTCTCCTGCCTGGGCTGTGTGTTTATGTCTTTAACAGCATATCCACAAAAGAACTCAAGACAAAGCAGATAGAGTGACTCTCAACCAAGTAGCCAGAAGGAAGATCCTATCAAAGAACATCTGAAATATAACCGAACAGCATAAACAAACGACATAAAGGGTAACTCAAGACCATCAGGCTCAGGATATCAAAGAGACTGCACCACTGAAACTCCCAGACCTTCGATAAAGAATATTACACCACAAAGGAGGGAAGTCAAAGCAGACTACCCCCCTCAAAATAAATAAATAAATAAATAAATAAATAAATAAATACAAACAAAAAGAATCCAATATGGTAAGACGCAAAAATAACCCCTCAATGAAAAGAAAAGAGGAATCCTCAGAAAGAGAGATAGACGAAATAGACATAGCCCAAATGTCAGACATGGAATTCAAAACAATGGTGGTAAAGAAGCTCAATATACTCGACATCCTTAAAATCAACTATGACAACCTTCAAGGAAGTTACCAGCAGCTCCAAGAAAATTACAGGGAACTGGCAGAGAACTACACCAGCATAAAAAAAGACATAGAAATTGTTAACAGGAACCAGGAAGAACTTAAGAATACAATCTCTGAACTGAAAAACACAGTAGAATCAGTCAAAAGCAGACTTAACGAAGCAGAGGATCGGATTAGTGAGTTAGAAGATAATGCAGAGAAAAACTCCCAGACAATACAGCAAAATGAAAAACGATTGAAAAAATATGAACAAGATGTAAGGGAATTACAGGATAGCATTAGGAAAAATAATTTAAGGATCATCGGAATACGAGAGGGAGAAGAAAAGGAGCATGGAATTGAAAATCTGATAGGAGAAATAGTGACAGAAAATTTTCCGAACCTGATGAGAGGAAAAGCTATGCAAGTCCAAGAAGCACTGAGAGTTCCAATCAAGAGGAACCCCCAAAAACCCACTCCAAGGCACATCATAGTTAAAATGGCAACATTCCAAGACAAAGAGAGAATCCTCAAAGCAGCAAGAGAACAACAGCAAATAACATACAAGGGAGCTCCGATAAGGCTATCAACTGATTTCTCAACAGAAACATTACAAGCCAGACGGGAATGGTCAAAAATATTTCAAGCAATGAAAAACAAAGGCCTACAGCCAAGAATACTCTACCCAGCAAGGCTCTCATTCAAAATAGAAGGTGAAATAAGGAGTTTCTCAGACAAAGGAAGACTGAAAGAATACATCTCTACCAAACCAGCATTGCAAGAGATGCTAAAGGGACTGTTCTAAGAAAAAAAGAAGAAAAAAACAAGAGAGGAGAGGAACAGAGGTACAAAGGGAAATGAATAAATACACGTCAATAATAACGTTAAATGTAAATGGATTAAATGCTCCAATTAAAAGACATAGGGTAACGGAATGGATAAGAAAACAGGATCCACATATTTGCTGTCTACAAGAAACACACCTCAAAACAAAAGATTTACACAGACTGAAAGTAAAGGGATATAAAAAAATATTCCAAGCAAACAGACCGGAAAAAAAAGCCGGGGGTAGCAGTTCTCATATCAGACAAAATGGATTTCAAAGCAAGGACAATAAAAAGAGACAAAGAAGGACACTTCATAATACTTAAAGGAACAATCCATCAAGAAGATATGACTTTGATAAACATATATGCACCCAACATAGGAGCACCCAAATACATAAAGCAAATACTAGAAGACCACAAAAAGGATATCAACAACAACACACTCATAGTAGGGGACTTCAACACTCCATTATCAACAATAGACAGATCATCAAAGCAAAGAAACACCAAAGATATACAGGCATTGAACAACACACTAAACCACATGGATCTAACTGATATATATAGAACTTTTCACCCCAAAGAAGCAAAATATACATTCTTTTCAAGTGCACATGGGACATTTTCAAAGATAGACCAAATGATAGGTCACAAAACAAGCCTCAACAAATTCAAGAAAATTGAAATCATATCAAGCATCTTTTCAGATCACAATGCCCTGAAACTAGAAATCAACCTCAGAGAAAAAAATCAAAGACACCCAAACTCATGGAGATTGAATAACATGCTATTAAATAATGAATGGGTTAACAATGACATCAAAGAAGAAATCAAGAAATTTCTAGAAACTAATGATAATGAGCACACAACAACCCAAAACTTGTGGGACACAGCAAAAGCAGTCCTGAGAGGGAAGTTTATAGCAATACAAGCATATCTGAAAAGGCTAGAAGAATCTCAATTAAAAAACCTAACCACAATGCTACAAGAACTAGAACAACAACAACAAACAAAGCCTAGGGCAAGAAGAAGGAATGAAATCATCAAGATCAGAGCAGAACTAAATGACATAGAGACTAAACAAACAATCCAAAAGATCAACAAAACTAGGAGGTGGTTCTTTGAAAAAATAAACAAAATCGACAAGCCTCTAGCCAGTCTAATCAAGAAAAAAAGAGAAGACACAAATAAACAAAATCAGAAATGAAAGAGGAGAAATCACGACTGATACCTCAGAAATACAAATGATAGTTAGAAATTACTTCAGACAACTGTATGACAAGAAATTTGACAATCTAGAAGAAATGGACAAATTTCTAGAAACATACAACCTTCCAAAACTGAATCAAGAAGAAGTGGAAAGTCTCAACAGACCAATAACAAAGAAGGAAATTGAAACAGTAATCCAAAATCTCCCGGCACACAAAAGCCCTGGACCGGATGGCTTCACAGGCGAATTCTACAAAACATTCAGGGAAGAACTAACTCCTATCCTCCTCAAACTGTTCCAAAAAATCCAAGAAGAAGGGAAAATCCCAAACTCTTTCTATGAAGCCAGTATTATCCTAATCCCCAAACCAGGTCAAGACACAACAAAGAAAGAAAACTACAGGCCAATATCACTGATGAACATCGATGCTAAAATCCTCAATAAAATATTGGCAAACAGGATCCAGCAACACATCAAAAAGATCATACATCATGATCAAGTGGGCTTCATTCCAGGGATGCAAGGATGGTTTAATATTCGCAAATCAATAAATATAATACATCACCTAAACAGAATGAAAGACAAAAATCACATGATCATATCAATAGATGCAGAAAAAGCATTTGATAAAGTTCAACACCCATTTATGATGAAAACACTCAGCAAAATGGGAATAAAGGGAGCATATCTTAACATAATTAAGGCTATATATGAGAAGCCTGAGGCCAACATCATACTCAATGGACAAAAACTGAAAGCATTCCCCCTGAACTCAGGAACTAGACAAGGTTGTCCACTCTCTCCACTCCTTTTCAACATAGTGTTGGAAGTCCTAGACACAGCAATCAGACAAGAAAAAGAAATAAAAGGCATCCAAATTGGGAAAGAGGAAGTGAAACTTTCATTATATGCAGATGACATGATAGTATACCTAGAAAATCCTATAAACTCCACTAAAAGACTACTCAATATAATAAGTGAATTTGGCAAAATCGCAGGGTACAAAATAAATATACAGAAATCTATGGCATTTCTGTACACCAACAATAAAATAGCAGAGACAGAGACAAAAAAGAAAATACCATTTACTATAGCAACAAGAAAAATAAAGTACCTAGGAGTAAACTTAACCAAAGAGATAAAAGACCTGTATTCTGAAAATTACATAACATTGAAGAAAGAAATTAAGGAAGAAACAAATAAATGGAAGCAAATACCATGTTCTTGGATGGGAAGAATCAACATCATCAAAATGGCCATACTACCCAAAGCAATTTACAAATTCAATGCAATCCCTATTAAAATACCAATGACATATTTCACAGACCTAGAACAAATACTCCATAAATTCATATGGAACCAAAAAAGACCCCGAATAGCAAAAGCAATCTTGAGACAGAAGAACACAGCAGGAGGAATCACAACACCAGATATCAAACAATACTACAAAGCCACTGTAATCAAAACAGTATGGTACTGGTATAAGAACAGACATATAGATCAGTGGAACAGAATAGAGAGTCCAGAAATAAACCCAGGCCTCTATGGTCAACTAATCTTTGATAAAGGAGGAAGGAACATAAAATGGAGTGAGAAGAGCCTCTTTAACAAATGGTGCTGGGAGAACTGGATAGGGACCTGCAAAAAAATGAAACTAGACCACCAACTTATACCACACATGAGAATAAACTCAAGATGGATCAAAGACTTAAATGTAAGCCGTGACACCATAAAAGTCCTAGAGGAAAACATAAGCAAGAAAATATCAGATATCTCACGTAACAATCTCTTCACGGATACATCTCCTAAAGCAAGAGAAATAAAGGAAATAATAAATAAATGGGATTACATCAAACTGAAGAGTTTCTGCTCAGCAAAAGAAAACATCAGCAAGATGAAAAGGAAACCAACCATATGGGAAAACATATTTGCCAATGACATCACAGACAGGGGACTGATTTCCAAAATATATAAAGAGCTGATACGACTCAACATCAAGAAAACAAACAACCCAATTAAAAAATGGGCAAGGGACCTGAACAAACACTTCTCCGAAGAGAACATACAGAAGGTCCATAGACACATGAAAAAATGCTCAACATCATTAGCCATCAGGGAGATGCAAATAAAAACCACAATGAGATACCATTTTACACCAGTCAGAATGGCCATCATCAACAAATCAACAAGCAACAAGTGCTGGCGAGGATGTGGAGAAACGGGAACCCTACTGCACTGTTGGTGGGAATGCAGACTGGTGCAGCCACTATGGAGAACAGTATGGAATTACCTCAAAAGATTAAAAATGGAACTGCCTTTTGAACCAATGACTCCACTACTAGGATTATACCCGAAGAATCTTGAAACCCCAATTCAAAAGAACTTATGCACCCCTATGTTCATTGCAGCACTGTTTACAATAGCTAAGTGCTGGAAACAACCTAAGTGCCCATCTGTAGATGAGTGGATCAAAAAACTGTGGTACATTTACACAATGGAATACTATGTAGCAGAAAGAAAGAAGGAACTCCTGCCATTTGCAACAACATGGATGGAACTAGAGAGAATTATGCTTAGTGAAATAAGCCAGGCAAAGAAAGAAAAATACCATATGATATCACCTAATACAGGAAACTAAAGAACAACACAAACAAAGGAACTAAATAGAACAAAGAGCAGAATAGCAGTCAATAGGGGGGGAGGGGAGAGGGAGAGAAGGGGGATAAGTAAGGGAAGGGTTTAATTAAAGAGCCTGTATGAAAGACTCATGGACATGGACAACGGGGAGGGATATGATTGTGGGAGAGTGGGTGGGTTGGGTGGGGGAGAGAAATTGGGGGAAAAGGGGACAACTGTAATTGAAAAACCAAAATAAAAAAATTTAAAAAATAAAAAAAAATGAACTTAATGCAGTCCCTTTAATGACAAGGAGGGTAATCTTAGGGAGAATAATTGTTATTCAAGGAAAATTACAATGCTCAGTAGTAGACTATAAAGTAGTGCAGCTAGCTGTCTTTAAAGTTTATCTTCATTTAAAGTTTGTTTTCATTTGACAGTTAAACTATGTCTGTGGTATTATCAAAGATATTTAATTTACAGGCAAGAAGAATGTCAAGTGCCTTGCAACTGGATGTCTTTCCGATAAGACAGTCCTACAGATTTAGAGACTTGTATGTGGATTATGTTACATAAATTAACATGTGTTTTCTGTTTTCAAAGGGCATAAGCCTATGATCTCATTACCTGAGTGATTATCTGTACGTATAGGCCTCACTTAATCCTGTCTGCATTGCTGCATCCTGAGACTCAATGGTTTGGCTGAACTAAGTGGCTGGGTGAGTGAAGAATGGAGAGGTCTGTGGGCTTCACTTTAAAACTGGTTTCTCTTTTCTGTCCTAATGGCTTGGGCAGAAAGAGCCCAGAAGCCTGAGATGGTGGAAACCTAAAATATTTCCCTCAACCCAAAGTAAGTATAATGGGCAAAAGGATTTTGGACAGGTGAGATGTACCTGACACACCTTCCTCCAGAGAAGCCCTTTTTTTCCCTAATGTGGGACATTAAAAAATTAATATCTGTCTTTTGTCATCTAGTGGTTATGTATTGAATGATGTCTTTTAACCCTGTTGCCAAATCTATTGCCTCCAGAATACAACAAGGATGCCAGCCTGTTAAATCAAGCATGCCGTTGTCCGGGGACAGCCAACCGACCTGGAGTCTGCACGATCCTTCCCCAAGTGGAAAGGCCACCCTCCCTTCCACACCCTCACTCTTATTAGGGATTTCTGGACCCAAGGGTAGGTAGGACGACAACCATGTCCAGCTTGAAGCAGGTAGAAGAGCTCGAGACCTTCGCCCATTGTCCTTCATAAGATTATAAAGGGTCTTAAGTCTGAGAGGGAGGGATTATTATTTTTTATTGTTAAAATAATTAATTATTTTTAAAAAAGAAGAAGAATATATGAAAGGGTGAGGCAGGAGAGCTTGTATGTATGACCCATGGGCATGAACTTGGGAGGGGATTGTTGGGGGAGGGGGGTTGCTGGGCAGAGGGGAGCAAAGGGGAAAAATTGGAACTATTGTAACAATATAATCAATAAAATATACTTAAAAAAAAAGAAAAGTAATGTGAGTGAACCGTTCTAAAGGTCAAGTTCTATTTGAGTTTATATTATTGCCTACTTTAATAATTCTAGGGGCAAACTGAAACTGATGTTTTTGGAAGTAATAAAGTATTATCTATAAATCTTCCTTATATCTTGCCTATTTCTTCCAGATATTGAACACAAGAGACCCCACCCTGTCTTCTACCACTGATTCTGCAAGAACTGAAAAGGGATCACTATCTTCAAGAAAATGTGATGTCTATGGCCAGGGCATAGAACAGACAATTAAGGTGAGGTAAAGAACACAGAGTACCTTTAAGAATAAAAACAACAATGGCTCACATGTATTGAACAGTTATTTGTGTTAACTGTGTTAACTGGATGTTCTTTAACTCTTTAATCTTCAAAATAATACCTCAGGGTAGCACTTAGTAGTGCCATTTTACAGGGGGATTAAATTTCTAAGGTCATAGAGCTAATGAGAGGGACTTATGTTCAGATCTTTGCCTAGGCTTCAGGTTCCTACCTCTGTGGTAGATCAGGAACAAAATACAGCTTAGTGAAAACTCAGAATCTGGAATGTAGGACAAAAGATGAAGGACTGTGTCTTCACTATGTATATTTTGAATCCAGGTAGATATACTGAAGACTTAGGGGAAAATCACATGGAGTAAAGGATCCAGGCAGTAATTCATGGGTCATTCATATGTGCATTTTAACCATTCTCCAACAGAGAACACTGTGGTCAAATCTCTAGAAACAGAGTCACACAGCTATTGCCAAACACTATACAGTTCTATTTTTGCAGATTTTCTCTGTTGGAACTTTAAGATAAATACATATTTTGTGTCATATGAATTATAGCTTACATTTATAATTTGAGATCATTGTGGAAGCCTAGCTGGGACTATCCCTGAAGAAACCACAGTTGCCTATTTTCTCCCCAAAGGAATAGTTAATGCTGCTGAAGATAATCTAGTAAGGAAATTAGGACCACCAATGTAATAAGAGAACATGTGTCAGAACAGGTGGAAACCAGACAGAAAAATAAGTACTTCTTTTCATTTTTCTCTTCACTCTGCATCTACCTCCCTCATTTCTCTTCTCTCTCCTCCTTTCCCATTTTTAAAAATCCCTTTTCATTGTTATTTTCTTCTACAATGTGCTTTCTCTTCCTTCATCTCTCTTTTCCTGGGATTGCCTTCCAATTCTATTCCCAATCACACAACTGCATTCCCTGTTCAGACACACAAATGCAGCCTCATAATGTTCCTCATTTTGTGAAATATGAAGTAAGCCCATCCCACATCCCTCTTTCTCCTCTCAAAACCCATTTCCCTGTGTCTAAATACTAAGCCACAATTAGATTTTAAAGTATTCCTACTTGCTACAATTGTATGTGATAATAAACATTACAACAATTTCCTTCCGAAGTTCTTCAATTTGTTTCTTATAAAATACATCTTTATGTTTATCCTTAAGTACATCTCATTTCTTTGCCCCATTTCATATTGCACATTCTAGGTTATTTTACAGTGTGGGCTATTTTTGTTTTACAAACTCAGAATTTTTCTCCTCTCTGCTATTCCTAGGTAATCATCTATTCCCCTCATGTAGGGCTATCCAAACTTAGCCTGACAGAGGTCTTTGCTGGACAACATCCAAGAAACACAGGTCATCATCCTGCTGTGATGATTGCAGATGTTTTCATTTTTGATGAAAGGGGAAAGAAGAAACAAGCCACAGTTAGCTTAAGTCCCAGTATACCTGCTTATCTTGATGGAAGTAAGATAACAAGCCAAATGGTCCAGGAATCTCAGGCTGAAAACCTGTGTCTCCCTGGATATGCATTTGGCCAATTTAGCTAAAGAAAAGTTATAATTTTGAATCATTTTTTATCCATATGAGATAAAAGATGCTTTTTTTGTCCTAATTAGCTTTAATGTGTTTCGTTCTTAGTTATTCCAGATGCACTTAAGCTGCTGCATCAGTTTACATTCCTCTCTTTTATAGATTTAAGGAATTTAGATAGAAATCTTTCTAAAGTACTTCAAAGCCCAAATTTATTCAAAATCTACTCTTCAAAATAATAAAAAAAACACATTAAAAATGTATTCAAAAAGAGAGGAGCAATTGAAGATTGCAAAAAAAAAACTAGTTTATAATTATTTATTTAAAGGTCATTTTCATCTGATTTCCCCAGTGGCTAACAGAAAACAGAGCCCTTCAAATCCCAGCACTAATTATAAAGAAGGAGAAAGTGCACTAAAGTTCTTGATAGTGTGTACTGTAGGGAACAATTTTGCCCTCAGAGGCACATTTTTTTCCATTTATAAATTCATAAAACTATCTTTCAATTTATTTGAACTCATTTCAATTGCCATTTTTAATAGTCTCTTGGCTATATTTAACAGTTCAGAAATCTATTTCTCCTGACTTTTCCATTATGACAATTAATCATTTTTATTTAACAATTTCAGAGCTCCAGATATAGAGTATATTGTGTGCACACATTCAATACATATTTCTGATGCAACAGATGCTTCATAACCTCAAAAATAAACAACCTACATTCATAAAGTAATTATAAGTAGACGTTATATGCTATTCTATAGCAAATAAAACAATGCACACTGAAATAAATACTTGCTAGGCAGAGGTAAAACAAATTAATAAATTGACAACGATGTGGCTAAAAGAAGCTAAATCTTTTCTAACCTCATAAAATAACAAAATATTAATAATTATCACAGAGCTATATACTTAAAGGCACATTATTACTTTGAGTAGAATACTGGAACATTAGAATTGCAAGAAAACTTACAGCAAGGATTTCTAACTTTTATAAGAATCAAGACTCTTGAGCATCTGATTAATGCCATGAGCCCTCTCTTTAGAAATACATACAATAAAACACACTTAAAATTTTGCTTAACTATAGGTAGTTTAAAGAAACCTGAAGATCTCTTAAAGATAATACATTCTAGGTTAAAAACTCTTGCCTTAGATGTAGCTTTAAAATGTATATAAATAATGATCTGATCTTTCTGGAATACCTCTAGTGTCAGGAAAGTCACTACTTTACATGTTTCATTTTTTAGATAAAGGTAATAGTGCTTTTTTTTTTTTAAAGGTCTGCTGTCTATTAACTGAAGACTGATTCTTTTGAAATTTTATCCACTATTATTTAGTTCTGAAAAAATAGGGTTACAGAGAATAAATCCCATTTTACACGATAGCATTTATACATAATATATAGCTATAATAGCCTTCTAAGCTTTCCTCTTGTTCAGGCTAAATATCCCCAAAACCTTTAATCAATCCTCAAAAAAAAAAAAAAAAAACCCACTAGCTTTGTGGTTCTTAAAATCTCTGAGAATTGCAATTCCTTCAAATATAGCAACCACATGTAAATGTACATGTAAATTTATCAGACAAGAGTTCGTTGTCCTAACTGTATGGAATCAAAACATAAGAGTGGAAAATTAGTCACCTCTTTCTCACAAACCTCAGTTCTTAAAGTTGGATCAGATTAGGAAGGAACAAATATATTAAGTAAAATTAGGATCGCACCTCTACAATTATCAAGAACTTTGACTCAGAAGAAGAAGATAATGCTATTAGCTTCCTACTTTCTCCTTAACGTTTTATCCATGAAATCTCAAGGTAACAGGACAAGACTATCATTGTAATTAAGAAAAATTTAAAAAAACCAATTATATGGTGCCCTAAAAGAGTAAAAATTTAAGGGACTAGTCATTATGGAATTTTGAAAGGAGAGTAGAGAATTTTCCAACATTTATTTAGACAAAGGACCTGGGATGCAGGAATGGTACAGGAATGGCCTAGATGAAATGTCTCTCAGGGTTATCCTTTTGCTCTTCTGATTTGGTGGACATCAAGAGACTTTCTGATTGTTCACTTGAATCTTAAAGACCCTATTACTGGAAAGGAGATGCTCTGGGCAGAAACTGTAAGCATTTTAGTCACTGAAATCTAAGTCCTACCCCCAGACCACCAACATTGTTATTTAATTCATCTCAATGATGACTCATATTTAGTTTGTATCCATTTAAAAATTGAATAATTTTACCCCTTTTATTAGGTTGTGCCTTTTTTCATATTGAATTTTTCATGTGAGTCTTGGACATAAGGACAGAACATTATTATCAGTTTGTGACTGAAGTTATTCTAGAACAGACAAGATCAATCCAGTTATTTGGATATAAATTTAGTGGTACATCAGCTAGCAGTTCTAGTTCACAAGCAAATTGATGGTGCTGGTGGATGAGGTTGAGATTCCTTCTATTTTCTAAAATTATTGAGGAACTTCTTCAGCTTTCATCATTCAAAAACTTAATTCTTGTCCTCATTAAAGTCACTGAAAGAATACTGAACAAGACAAGACTGAGAGAAACCAATAGAAATATTGGTATAATTTGATAAGGGGCTATTAGCGATGACTGGCCTTTGTATTAGTTTCCAAAGGCTGCTATAACAAATTATCACACACTTGGTAACTAAAAACAAGTCCTAAGCTGGGTATGTATGTTTATCTTCATTAAAAAGAGATAAGAACTTACAGTCAGAAGAAGATATTGCCTGCTACTCTCTCCCTAACATTTTTTCTATGAAATCTCAGAGAAGCAGGACAACAATATTATTGTAGCTAAGAAAAATGACATTAAAAATCAATTGTTTACATTGTACCCTAGCTTCAGCAGGATATTCAAATCACCAAGCTCAAAAGAAACAAAAACTTACACAGATTTTGGCCTGTCTTCCCCATCTGTACCTTGTGCTTGTGGGTTCCAATTCATTCCTGTTCTTACATTTTGCGCTCATCTTCTTTACCTGAAACCTTGCCCTATGGATTTCTATTTGCACCAGCATCAGATGCAAGAACAACAACATCTCAGATATGCTTAGCCGGCTCCCACAATTGCACAAGGTGGAGTTCAGAGGATAGAGGTGAGAGCCATGGACAATTATCAAAGAACTTCTATCATTTTTTCCAGGTGGATTTCAGAATTTCTAGGGATCAGTGAATCTTTGGTGGGTTTCCACCGTCCCCCTTTTTAACAGAAGTTTTGTAGCGTTTATCTCATACCTGTTTTGCCATTACATATGTTGGCTATGTGAAGGGCAGATGGCTTGTTACTTTAGTTTCCTGCGTCTACAAATTGAGAATTGTGCAGGAATAGCTGTCCTTTGGAACTACCCTAAACCTTACTTATATACTGAGGTCTTGGACTTGGAGATAATGTTATAATGGGATAAGTCTTTCATGTAACTTTAGAGGGGATGAGTGCATTTTGCATGTGGGGAGATGTGAATGATTGAAGACTAATAAGCAAGCTCCAAGATGGCCCCAAATGATGTCTACCTCTGGTATTTTTGTTCTTGTGTCCTTAAGAATCCCCTACCTTTTGAGTGTGAGCTGGGTTGAATGACTTGCTTCTAGCTAAAAGGATGTGACAGATATTATGGGACATCATGTCCAAGTTTAAGTTACTAAAGAACTTTAGCTTTTATCCCTGTTCTTTATTTCATTCTGGGGGAAGCGAGCTGCAATGTTGTGAGTAACCCTATGGAGAGGCCCACGTGACAATGAACTGATGCTCTGGCCAAACTGAGGCCTGCCAAAAGCTATGCGAGTGAGCTTGGAAGTAGTTTATCTTCTAGTCACATTTCCACATGAGACCCCAGCCCTTGGCATCTCTTTAACTATAGCTTCACTAGAGCCCTTTGAGGCAAAGACATCAAGCTAAACCACATCCAGATTCCTGAACAACAAAGATTGTGAAATAATAAATATTTGTTTTAAGGCCCTAAATTTAGAGGTAATGTGTTATATAACAATAGAGTACTAATACACTGATACTCTGGAATAATTAGTTTAAAAATTATTAGCTAAATTTGAATGCTTCTACAAATGAAACACCTTACCCACTACAGTCTACTTTTATTTCTCCTTTATTTTTATATTAAATATTTATATATTACATATTTTATATTTATTTATATATATTAAATAAATTTATATATTATATACATTATATATTATACATTTTATATTTATTTAAATATTATATTTTTATATTTATTTATATATTAGATAATGTTACTCTTATGTACCAAAAGTCCATTTTAATTCATTATGAATGCACCTAGTTTACCTTTCTATAAGCAATACATCTTTTCTTAAGTATATTTTATTATGTTGTTACAGTAGTCCCAATTTTCCCCCCTTTGCTCCCCTTTGCCCAGTACCCCACTTTCCTCCAGCAATCCCACTCCCCTTAGTTCATGTCCATGGGTTGTGCATATAAGTTCTTTGGTTTCACCCTTTCCTATATTATTCTTAACTTCCCCCTGTCTATTTTGTACCAACTAAACATGCTTCTTAATTCCTGCACCATTTCCCCATTTCAGCCCCTTCCCCCTCCCAGCTAATAGCCCTCCAAATGATCCCCATACCTATGATTCTATTCCTATTCTGGTTTCCTTATTGGATTTTGTTTTTATTTTTTAGATTCAATTGTTGATAGTTTTGAGTTTGTTGTAATTTTAATGTTCATAATTTTGATCTTCTTTTTATCAAGTAAGTCCCTTTGACATTTCATATAATAATAGCTTGGTGGCAAGCAAACACAGAAACCTGTCAAGATGAGGAGACAGAGAAGTATGGCCCAAAAGCGGGTACGGATCAAGGTTCCAGTAGGAGAACTAAGCAACGAGGAGATAGCCAACCTAACAGATGTAGAGTTCAAAACACTGGTGATAAAGATGCTCACAGGCTTCACAGATATGCTTAAGTATGGCAAACGCATAAGGGAAGATGTAAAGGCTATGCTAAATGAAACGAAGGAAAATCCACACAAAACCAATGGTGAAGGGACTAAAATCAGAGTTCAAATCAATGATTTGGAACATAAGGAAGAAATAAGCAGTCAAACAGTACAGAATGAGGAAACAAGAATTGAAAAAAGTGAGGAGAGGCTTAGGAACCTCTGGGACAACTTTAAACGTGCCAACATCCAAACCATAGGACTTCCAGAAGGAGAGGAAAGCAAAAATTTGAAAACTTATGTGAGAAAATAATGAAGAAAAACTCCCCAAAATTGGCGAAGGAAATACACATACAAGTACAGAGAGTCCCAAACAAGGTACAGCCAAAGAGGACCACACCAAGACACAGCATAATTAAAATGCCAAAGGTTCAAGATAAAGAGAGTATCTTAAAAGCAGCCAACAAAAAAAGCAAAGTTACCTACAAAGGGGTGCCTATAAGACTATAGTTTCTTGGGGGGGGGTTGTGTTTTTCTTTTAAAACATAAAGATAGCATTTAGCTATTTCTATGTCACCTTGATTATGTTGGAAATCAATGTCCTCTTATTGGTATATTCTGTTTCCTATGACAGAAAAGATAAAGGGAAGTAGGAGCTGTGTAGTTTAATATTCCCTTTTTCAATTCTCTCATTTATATGGTAACATTTCATCTTTTCCCTCTCCAAATAGTACCTTTCTTCTATTTTCTAAACATAATTAAAATAACTACATATTCTTTTGTCATAATATTTTATCACAAACTTCCATTCATTTAGTATTTTAGGATTTTGGTTGGCTGGTTGGTTAACTGATTCATTAGTTGGATAATTTGTTTCCACACTATATCTGAAATGCTTCATGCCTTATTTTTCCTTGTTTTTGTTCTCCTTAAATTTTCATTAATGAATGTTTTAAAGAGCTACTAAGACAGTTATGCCCGGGTTCAAACTGGCTTCTGAATTCCTCTCTCTCCCCATCTTAAAAAAGATAATTCTTGATTATATAAATAGAAATTTGTCATAAGCATTATTCCTAAGTCGTAACATTGTTTATTTTATGCGACCTAATTTAATTATTAAAGACTCAGATGATGTCTTTCTTTCATTCCATTACATTTTTTGAGCAAAGACTATAAGACCAGTGCCCTGATTGAAATTATTTTATATTCCATGTGAAGAACTAAATAAACAAACAAAATTGAAACAAACTCACAGACACACAGAGTGGACAGGTTGTTGCCATAGGGGAAGGCTGTTGTGGAACTGCGTGAGAGAGGTGAAGGGATGGAGAAGTACAATTCGGCAGTTACAAAACAGTCATCAGAATATAGTCACTAATGTTGAGATCACTGTGTATGGTGCCATGAGGGTACTGGCAATGTCGGCTAGACACTTTATCAAGTGCATAACTGTCTAACCACTATGCTGTAAACCTGAAACTAATACAAAATAATATTAAAAGTAAACTGTCATTGAAAACAAAAATATTTTCTATTCCAATTCATAAATATACAAACATCTATTGTTAAAACATAGACAACAAAACACACACATACCACACAACTAATTATTATTGAGTAACTTTCCAAACATTTCTGGTACTTTTTTTTCTCAGATTCTTCTACATTTGTATAAAGACTTTAAACAACCCCATCAATCCAGATAAATCTAGATTAACTCAATTCCCACATTGTTTCTCTTATTACTGATGGGTTTTCTTCCAAGTGTTTCTTCCCTCTTTGTGGAGTTTACGTCTCCTCTCTGCATTCACACTTGGCCTAATTAACATACTTATATCTCAACAATCCCAGCTTTGCCCCACCCACTCCCCATAACCTCCCTAACTAAAAGCACTGCACTCTCAAAAATATTCTTTCAGAAAAATCATAAATATAACTTCAACTTCTATAGCTGTAGGTTCAGGCTATACTGTTGCTTGTCATCACTTGGACAATAAAATGTTCTTTATTATTCTTCTTCAATTATCTGTTTATATACCATTTAAATTCTGCATATTTTATATATTTTACCATATTTCTCTTGAATCAGCCCTTAAGGGATCTTTTTCTTACTCCGAACTTTACCTAACTTGACATTATTAGGGTAATTTTCAGTCCTTAATTATAATCCTTAAAAATTGCCAGGTTATGATATGAATTAAATGCTTACACATATGTTAACATGAGAATTAGATTAACAACTCAGTCTAAGCACATTTGTATAAGTTGTACACCTGAAACTAATATAATAGTGTATGTCAATACACTAAATTTAAACTAAAATATGAGTGTGGATTCTAGGTCTCGCATGCAAACTTAGGGTAGCCAGTTTGCACTTAAAACCCAATGAAGAAGCCACATGAAAACACAAAGGGAAGATTCTCTGTAAGAGAAAGACTCCATCCATCCTACCTCTGTTTCAAAATGAATGACTTCTAGAATTATTTCTTTAAAAAACAAGAGCTTAAAGCAAGTATATGTAAGTCATGTATGTATGTGAATGCAAAGGATGTGATTTGATTACTCTGGTTATCTTAATAGCCAGGAGATCGTACCAAAAATGCCAAAAATGCATAATCTCCCAAAGTGCTCAGATTTTTTTTGCTATTGAAAGATTTCCAAGCTACAGAGTACTTTTATAGTCTTAATATTGTTTCCTTTAGATGGAAAAAGTTAAGGGTTTTAGATTTCAGCTCATTTAATTTTAAAATTTTTGTTTCAATTCAGATTTTTATTAACTTAAAGTCCTTTAAAATCAAGTGAATTAAATGAAACAATGAGTTAGACAGCTGCTTACTTGAGAGAAAGGAAGGTATAGAACAAAGCAAAATGGATTTCAGAGGAATATAGAGCATGATGTAAATACTG
Organism: Furipterus horrens; assembly: GCF_987537825.1. NCBI lineage: Eukaryota > Metazoa > Chordata > Mammalia > Chiroptera > Furipteridae > Furipterus > Furipterus horrens. The sequence goes on along the minus strand of NW_028327187.1, from coordinate 96,867,736 downwards.
GATTGGCTAGTATTAGATATGAATTATTAAATAATTTACATAGAATATATGTCTCTATCATATGTATAACAAGTATAATTATACACAACTTGTGACATATTATAAAAAGATCAAATGAAGTAATGCATATGATTCCTAGCCTATAATATGTTTAATCATTAAAAGTTGTAAGTCATATCAGTTTGCTTGTTTACTTATTCAGCAGCATGGACTGATAGATTTGTGTTTTCTTTAATCAATTATAACCCTAAAATACTATTATTTATTTTGATATTCACATTTCCTCCAAGTTAGGTTTTTTTAAAAAAATATATCTATATGTCTTTGAGTATTTACTGGGTTGGTCAAAAATGTCTGTTTATTTATTTCCCATAAAATAAAAGACATATTTTTCATTTTTAGCAAAACTTTATTGATTTGGAGATTTTGAGTAAGTTGGCTATCTCCTGCTATTGACTTCTAGAGGGTAGAGGCCAGGGGTGCTGCTAAACATCTTCCAATGCATGAGACAGTCCCACAGCAAAGAATTATTTGGACAAAAATGTCAATAGTACCAAAAACTTCACAAACCACTTTTGACACATTCAATCAGTCACAGCGCCTTCTCCATACACTGCACAAATCTTTTTTTTTCCATTTCAGTTGCATTTTGACCTTTCTTGAAATAATAAAGCATAATACCCTGAAAATGTTGCATATCTTCTTTTAGCTTCAATATTAAAATGACTGCACAAAAATTCACCAATTTTGATAAGTTTTTTTAAAAATGCATGCTGATATGACAGCTTTCACAATACCATGTAACAAAATTGTTTCAAATGAAGATAAAGACAACTATGCACCATCGTATGGGAAAAAAACCGTAACAGACTTTTTGGCAAACCCAATACTAGTCTCTGGTACAAAAGGATGTTCCAGGCTCCTCTTGGATTTTCCCTACCCCAGCCCTGGAAGAATTAGTAATTTCTACCAGGAGCTCTGCTTCCTTTTAATGACGGATGATAATTAGAAACCAAGGTCAAAGTGCTGTGTATGTTTAATGCTGCTGGCATTTCATTGCTTCTTGGCCCCCTTAGCAAAAAGTTTATATCAATACTTTCAATTCCAGTCCAACATTGCAAGATACATTCTAGTCTTGCTTTTTTCACATATACAACTCCATTCTTCAATAGTAAACCTGTATCTCATTATCAGTGTTGCAGTGTTGATTCTTTCTGAAGGATTTGAGAATTGTTTCAGGCCTCTTCCTAACTTCTGGTGACAGCCAACGATCCTTAGCAAATTTTGGCTTGTAGACCCATCACTCCAATCTCTGTTTCCATTTTCACACGGTATTCTCCCTTTGCCTCTGTATCTTCATACAGCCATTTTCTGATAAGGATATCAGGCATATTGGATTAAGGGCTCATTCTCCTCCAGGATGACCTCATGCTAACATACTAATTATATCTCTGATGACCCTATTTCCAAATAAGGTCACATCCTGAGATACTGGGGGTTTAGATTTTAACATATTTTCCTTTGTGGTGGACACAATCCAACTCATTACACTACATTTGGAAGCTCTCTAAATTTTCATATACACATTTGTCATTTTCAGGTTTTTCTGATGAATTGACTATTATGAAATATCGTGCATTATTTCTGGTATTATTCTTTTTGTATCTATCATTTTGCTATTTATTTTTCTATTTATTTCATCCACTTGTTTGCATAGGTCCATTAATTTTAAACTTTTTTCTTAAAATACCTAATCAAATTTATAGTTGTTGTATTAAAGTTTATTTGAGTTGAAACCTCAGAGTCTGTGTCTATTAACTGTTTCTACTCTTTGATACTTTACTATGGGTCACATTCTCCCGTTTCTTTGCTTGACTTGTGGATGTTATACTGTAGATGCTCTGATTTTCTCTTTCTCTGAGGAGTGTTGATCTTGACTTTTGTTTTAAAAGTTTGTTACCTCTGTCTTTATTGAGGTGGGCAGTAGCTGAAGTGCCTACTCAATTTCTTGACCCTTGTATTTTGTTCTTTCTTCTACAATCCCATGTGTACTGGGTGCTCTCTCTTTTGTACTTCCCTTCAATTCCTGACTTTTCCCATTGCATTCTAGATGCTCTTGCAGCCTCCACTTTCTGGCTGCTCATGCCAATGAGATTACAACTTTACTTTTGAGCTCTAGAAACTTCATTTTATCCATGGTTATTTATAAAAGGCTTTCTAAACTCAAATGCTGCACAATGCACATCCCTTATTTCAAGTGTGATTCTTCCCACTTTCTGAGCTTCTTCCTGCTTTTGATTGTTCTCCAGTACCTTTAATTAATGTTTTTGCCTATTTCATTTTGGCTTGGTTTGGTTTGTTTATTTTACTACTTTGTCCAGAGTTTACAGGTGCTATCTGTGAGAAGATTAATTGAAGCAAGTTACTCTCATTTGCTGGAAATAGAGTTGATTAATTCATAAACAAAGATTACCATTGTGTATGCCATTTATTATGTGTCAGAAACATTTCCCCCCTTTAGTTTCAAGAAATTGTTTTTTGTTTTATACATACTAACAGTTTAACTCATAATAATGTACAAGGTAGATACTATTATTTTCTCCATTTTATTAATGAAAAAAAGTAGGCATATCATGTTTACCTAACTTTCCTAAGTCTACACAACTATTAAGTGTTAGAGGCAGGATTTGACCCCTGGCAACCTGGTTGCTATGGTTTGCTGCATTTAAAAATTATAGCCAAATGTTTAATCTAATACAGTCATCAATTTCCAAAATTGCTTGGCTTCATAAATCTATATCCAACATGTCATATGAAAAAAAAACAAAATTATACATACAATGGATACATAGTACTTGAAAGGGTCTGGGTATGATATTTACTATTGTCCTTTTTCAAATATTGATAGCAGTTTAAGAATAAATGGGTCACAGCTGAAGAAAAGGAAAGAGATTTTTGATTTGGAAAATGATAATTTATTCCTAGAAAGTAGTGCTACACAGTAGAATGGATCAAAATATGGTTGAGAAAAAAAAATTAGAGGAAAAGTGAAGTAGGTTTGACATGGTGAGAGATAACAGATTTAGAAAACTAGGAGAGGATGGGGCATACTAGCCAAAGTTAAATGAGAAGGCAATGGTAAGTTAGAAAATATATCAGAGGAGAAAATATTCAGACAGATGTTATTTTTAGAAGTAAAATTTCAGAAGTGTGAAATAAATGTGGAACTTTTTAAAACTCTCTAGCGGAAAGGTGTCATATAAGTGTGATTTATTTTACATCTTGCTATGAGGCAGAATACTGCATGAAAACAATACCTTCAGCAAAATGGAGATTTTATGCATAGGATATGGAGGTCTTATTAGCATTTCACATCAAACTTTGGATGAATCAGCTACTTAGAGAAAATAAAATCCAAAACTCCAAATTAAGCTTTTAAGGACTCACTCTGTAAAATTTTGAATTGAAAATGTGCTAGTTATGTGAATACTATACTATCAGTATCTCCCCTAACCCATAGGGCAATGTATATAATGTGAAATTTGAAATATTTTTCAACTGAAAGTTATAAATTCTTATTTTCTAAATATAAAACATTTATTTCACTCGTGTTAAATCTGCACTTTCATGGAATTGGCTGTTACAGTATAAGTTATGGCCATGTTGTGATTAGATCATTCTAATTCACCTTTTCTGAATATTAAAATATTGCTACAAATATAATTTTATCATATATGTTATTTTAGTTATAGTAACTTTTATTTTCTAAAATACATATTGTGTTTGTAATGTAAAAACTTAAAGGCTAATCTATGTGGAGAGACCATATTCCCAGTTTACCCAGAAAATAATAAGTTATACTCTGTCCTTGAGACCCATCTGGCTTATCATTTAAATCCGATTTTCCATTTGTAACACAGTATGAATTTTTAGGTCTTTACATTTTGCATATTTTTAAATTTACAGATAAGTTGCAAATATAGTACAAAATATACTTAAATATCATTCACTCAAGTAGCCCAAATGGTAATATTTTATAGAATCTTACTATGGCATCAGGAAATTAACACTAATAAAATATTATTAATCAATTTAGAGAGTTTTGGTTTTTGTTTGTTTTCCACTTATGTCACTTTTCTAGTCTAGATTATAGTTCAGGGTCTCACATGCATCAGTTTGTCTTATCTCCTTGGATTCCTCTAAATGCAATAGTTCCTCAGTCTTACTTTGTCTTTCTAGACCTTGACACTTTTGAAGATTACTAGCCAGTTGTTTTATAAAATGATTAGATTGAGATTATGCATTTGGACACAAACAACGGAAGTGACATCTTGCACTTGCCAGTGCAAAATTTTTGGGGCTACATGAAATCAATACATATTATTATTGGTTAAGTTCATTGGCCTTTTTTTTCCTCTATAAAGTTACTATTTCCCCTTTTTGTCATTAATAAATGTATTTTATGGAGATACTTTGAGACTATGTAAGTATCTTGTTTCTCATGCTTCAACCCACTTATTTTAGTAACCATCAATGAATCTTGCTTGTAATAATTATTATTGTAGTATTTACCTAATTATAATTTTCTTTTAACATTATTTTTCTATACCTATATAACAGAATTCTACTGTATGGAAGAGCTGTCCTTCTTCCTCCATTCATTTATGTTATTATTTATTTATATTAGTTTGGACTCATGAGTATTTATTCCCAGATTTGGCCATTAGCAGTTTCAACAAGTTGGTTCCTGTGTACCTTTCATCATACACCTTGTTCAGGCTATTAAAACAAAGTACCATAGATTGACTGGCTTGTAATTAACAGAAATTTCTCACAGCTCTGGAGACTAAGAGCTCTATATCAGGATGCCAGCATAGCCTAATTCTCTGGTGAGGGTCCTCTTCTGGGTTGCAAACTGCTACCTTGTCATTGTATCTGCACATGGTAGAAAGAGATTGAGAGGGCTCTCTGAGGTCTCTTTTATAAGGGCACTAATCCCATTTGTGAGGGCTCCACCCTCATGACCTACTCACGTCCCTAAGACTCCACCTCCTAATACCATTACCATCAGGGTCAGAATTTCAACATATGAATTTTTAGGTGACACAATAAGTCTGATTGCATGCCCATCACTTGTGAACAATTTCTTATTTTCTGGCACCATAACTTCATCTTGATTTATCTTGTCTTTTTCCTACCCCAGCCCTGCAAGAATCCTTGGTTCCTTTAATTAGAGAATAGTATTTAAAACTAAGATAGTGGCCATTAGCTTGACCATTTACTGCTAAGTTGTCATTGTTCATGCGTACACATACACAAATACATACACACATACATATATACAAAGCAGGCAAAAGTAGGTTTACAGCTGTAAAGATGCAAAACACAGTTTACTCTTGTATTATTATTTATTAATTATTGCATTTTTATTTGTCTTACAATGATAAACCTACTTTTGGTCACCCCTGTATTTATAATCTATTGATCCATATATATCTATTACTTCATACTGACATGTCCAAGTCCAATAGAACACCTAGGTTCCATTATAGTCTTCTCTCTTTCCTTATTTGTAACAACATTATCCGATAGTGAGAAATCTGAGTTTCATTGTCCACAATATACTTATTCATTTGCTTATCTCTACTATACACATAAAATAGTTTCAGTATTTCTAGCTCACAGGAGTGTGAGTGCAAATTTGTTTTATTTATTTATTTAAAAGATTTTATTTTATTTTTAATATTTTATGTATTTATTTGAGAGAGAGGAGAAGAGGAGAAGAGAAGGAGAAAGGGAGGGAGAGAAACATCAATATGTGGTTGCCTCTTGCATATTCCCATCTGGGGACCTGGCTCACAACCCAGGCATGCGCCCTGACTGGGTATTGAACTGGCAACTCTTTGAGTCACAGGCCGGCACTTAATCCACTGAGCCACACCAGCCATGGAAAATTTATTAATTACGGTGTTTGTGTATTGGATTCTGTTTTGTTGTTTTCTTTTGCCTTAGCAGAAACATTTACTATTTTTCAAAGTTAGTTGGGTTAGTTGTTTTCTTTTATTCCTTTTAGTATGACTATGAGTTCCATCTATAATAGAGTTAAGTTTCTTTACTACTGTTTATGTTCTATTTTGGGGTCCCATATTTTGGGCTGCTTTTAACTGTTTCTTAATTTTAGTTTATTAATTTCCAGAGTATGTGAAACATTACCATGGCTTGAAGAATCAGCTATACAAAAAGGTACATCAGAGGAGGGGAAGATGACCGTGGAGTAGGGGCAGTGTTCTCTGCTCACTCCTGTTAAGGAGAGACTCCAGGAATGAATGCAGAGAGGAGTGACTGAGTGAGTGTGGATCTCCGATAGCGTGAACGGGGAGGAGAGTGTGGGAGCAGCGTGGAGGGGGGTGGAGGGGTTTACCACGCACTGCAGACTGAGTCATTCCGGGACCCTGTGTGTCTGCAGTACCAAGACGGAGAGCTCACTAGCTGAGAGCTGCTTGGAGGCTCCCCCTGCTAGGGGCACACCAATAAGTGAATTCTTGTAGGGAGTTAGGGAGAGGATTCGGCTGAAAAAGCCAGAGGAGTGAGAGAACAGTGAACGACCAGGACTGGGAGAAACTGTGTGATCTGAGTCTAGAGGGAAATCTCCTCAGCTGCAACCTCCAATCGAAAGCTTGGCACTCCGGGGCCCGCACAGCACTTGCGCTAGAGCCCTACAGAACAAAGGGACAGTTTGGGGGCAAGGAGAACGGCAGCACAGAAAAGCTGCTGCAGAACTCCAGACCAGGGGAGAGCTCCTGAGCAAAAGAGCAATGCATGCCCCCAGCGCTTTGAGCAATCACACTAGAATCCCACAGAACAAAAGGCGGGTTTGGGGCTAGGAGAGAAATAGGACGTGCAGGGTGTGTAAGTAGGGAAGAGTGGAGGCAGTGGTTCTGGAGTGGAGACAGTTTTAGGGCGGGGAGAAGGGCCCGCAGGGAAAGGCTGCTGCAAAGCTCCAGACTGGGGGAGAGCTCCTGGGTAGGAGAGCACTGCTGACTGACCACACTGGAATCCTACAGAACAAAGGGACAGTGCTGGGGAGGGAAGAGAGATAGAACGCGCAGGCCTATAGACAAGGAAGTCAGCGGAAGTTGTAGCTCGGAATAGAGACAGTTTTGGGGCAAGGAGAAGAGCCCACGCAGGAAAGCCTCTGCAGAGCTCCAGACTAGGGGAGAGGTCCTGGGCAGGAGAGTGCCACTGGGCCCGGCCCTTTGACCGACTGTGCCAGAGTTCTGCAGAAGAAAGGGACGGTCTTGAGACAGGGAGAGAGGTAGGGTGCGCAGGCATATAGACAGGGAAGAGAGCAGAAGCTGTAGCCTGGGAATAGAGACAGGACTGGAGGCAGGGCGGGGATTGCTGGCAGGCACAGGCTGGACCAACTGGGGGAAGGAGTAGGTGGACAAGCCTGAGGAGGGCTGAGGCTGCCTCAGGAGGGGACAACTAAACGCAGCTCACAGCAGAGCAGCGGTAAGCCCACGAAAAAAAGACTAGCAACCCCAGAATCAAGCAGAACCCTCCCACAGCCAGTCAACCAACCAGAAAAGATTTGAAACTCATGGAATTTTGAATAGGGGTGGACTCAGAAAGGAAGGAAAGAAAAACAAAAACAAACAAACAAACAAAAAATACCCAGAGACTGTGCCTAAAAGTTGAATTGAGTTAAAATCCTCTCATTCTTTTATTTCGCATTCTCTCTCTAACTGCCCCTCCCGTCCTTTCTTATTCTCTCTCCTTTTCTCCCCTCCTCTTCCCTCCCTTCTCTCCTCTTAGCATGTCTCCCCTGAATCCTATTCTTTATTTTTTAATTTTAAGTTCTCTCCCTTTCCTTCCTATTCCCTTCTTCCAATCCCCTTCCCTTCCCCTATCCTTATCCTCCCTCCCTTTCTTTTCCCTCTCTCTCCTTTCTCTGTGCTAAGCACCTTCAATTTTACTAAATTTCTTTCTTTATTTTGTCCCCCCTTCAGTCTACATTCGTTTTTCTTTCATCCCTTGCCCTTATTTTCCTCCTCTCCCTATAAATATTCTCTCTCTCTTTCTTTCTCTCTCCCTATTCCACTTTATATTCTAATCTTTTAATATTCAAATTATAATTCTAATCTATCCCCCTCTCCCTTCACCCTCCCATTCTTACCCCTCTCCCTTTCCACCACATCCCCTCACTTCTCTCTCTCCCTCTTGTATTTCTCTCCTTCATCCTATCTTTTGTCAACTCTTCAATTACAATCTTTCCCTCCCTAATACTTCCTCTTCCTCCTGATTTCTTTCCCTCCTCCGTGTTCTTTCCCTCCCCCATCCTCTTGCTTTCCCATCTCTTATTCCTCTCTCTATATATTCTCTCTTTCTCTCATCTTGCAATTTTAGATCATGTTTTAATCTCCTAATCTTTTTTTAATATATAATTTAAAAAAAATTTTAATCCAGTCCCCCCTCTTCTCCCTCCCCTTCTTCTTTTGTTCTCTCTCCTACCCTTCTCTTCTCTACTTTCTCTCTCTCTTTCCTCTCTCCCTTCCAGTCTTGCTATTTTCTACTCTGTATTTTTATTCTTGAAAAATTCTTTCTTAATCTGTTTCCTACATTCTAACCTCCTCAGCCCTCTCCTTCAATTTCTGGCTGTCTGTATGCCTGGATGTCTATTGTGTGTATCCTCCCTTCCACGCTAATCATATAGCATATACCGATTACATAATCCTAATACTATACACTTCTACTTTCTCACTATACACTGTAACCCTCTCCTCCTTTTCAAACATACAGTGTAAATGTTAATTGCTGTCTTACATAACCTTGATCCCAATTGCTAATATTATTACTCTATCAACTTCCAGCTCAAAAATTACCCTTCCTTCATTTAAAACAACTCCTATCTGTTTCTCCTACGAAATAAGAGTCCCAATATCTCCACAAGTATATTAATACGGGCTCATTTGCAGCCTATAGTGAGATTGTAGTTGGGGGAGATATTGGAGGGTGTGGGTTTCTTGCCTGGGTTGTGTGATTATGTTTTAGCAGCTCCTCCACAAAAGATCTCAAGACAAGGTGGGCAGAGTGACTCTCAATCAACTAGCTAGAGAAAAAGATCCACCAAAGAATAGCTGAAATACAACCAGACAGATTAAAGAAATAACATCAAGGACAACACAGACGGAGATCCAAGAGGGCGGGGGAGTAAGTGGAAGCTACACTAACCTCCTCCCAGGACCAGCCAGTGCTGACTCAGCCCCAGTACAGCAGACAGACCATTGCCCTCTAAGTGGCATCAGACTAAGGGGAAATAAAAGCCCTGCCTACAGGAATTAAGCTGCCACACCCACGGTGCTTAAACCTGACGGCTAATCACAGATTAAGTAGATTAACAACTAAAGGAGACAGACAAAGGCAGTAGATCACTGGAAGTCTCCAATAGGCTGCCTAGGGCCAGTCTGGTACATGATCTGACGATACCAGAGGCAGATACAGGAAGAGCAGATCATTCTAAGAAGCACAAACAAACAATAAGAATCACAAAAATGGGAAGACAGAGAAACAACTCCCCATCAAAAGGAAAGGTAGAATCCCCAGAGAGAGTGCTAAATGAAATAGAGGGGAGCAAAATATCAGATACAGAATTCAAAACATGGATTATGGAAAAGATGAATGAGCTCAGCGGAAACTACAAAGAACTCCAGGGAAACTACAAGGAACTCCAGAAAAACTACAAGGAAATTACTGAGAATTACACCAGCATGAAAAAGAACATAGAAGCTATCAATAAGAGCCAGGAGGAAATGAAGAATACAATCTCTGAATTGAAGAACACAGTAGAAGGAATTAAAAGCAGGCTAGAGGAAGCAGAAGATCAGATCAACAAGCTGGAGGACAACGTACACAAAAACTCCCAGATAGTGCAACAAAATGAAAAAAGACTGAACAAGACTGAAGAGGTTCTAAGACAGCTGCAGGACAACATGAAACATAATAATATCTGTATCATAGGATTTCCAGAAGGAGAAGAAGAAGAGCAAGGGATAGAAAACCTCTTTGAAAAACTAATGACAGAAAACTTCCCTCACATGAGGAGAGAAAGAGTCACGCAAGTCCAGGAGGCACAGAGGGTCCCAATGAAGATGAACCCCAACAGGTCCACCTCAAGACTCATCATAATTAAAATGGCAACATTCAAAGACAAAGAGAGAATCCTAAAAGCAGCAAGAGAGAAACAACTAATAACATACAAGGGAGCTCCAATAAGACTATCATCAGATTTCTCAGTAGAAACACTACAAGCCAGAAGGGAATGGCAAAAAATATTCCAAGCAATGAAAAACAAAGGCCTACAACCTAGAATACTCTACCCAGCAAGACTCTCATTCAAAATGGAAGGTGAAATAAGGAGCTTCCAAGACAAAAGAAGGTTAAAAGAATACATCTCCACCAAACCAGCATTGCTAGAGATGCTAAAGGGTCTGCTTTAAGAAGATAAAGAAACAGAGAGAGACAGAGAAGAACATGAGTACAAAGGGGAAAAATGACAATGAATAAGTACTTATCGATAATAACCTTAAATGTAAATAGATTAAATGCTCCAATTAAAAGACATAGGGTAGCTGAATGGATTAGAAAGAATGACCCACATATATGCTATCTACAAGAGACACACCTTACAACCAAAGATCTACACAGACTGAAAGTAAAGGGATGGAAAAAAGTATTTCAAGCAAATGGACATGAAAAAAAAGCCGGGGTAGCAATACTTATATCAGACAAAACAGATTTCACAGCAAAGTCCATAAAAAGAGACAAAGAAGGGCATTTCATAATACTTAAGGGGAAAATCCATCAAGAAGATATAACCCTTATAAATATATATGCACCCAACTTAGGAGCACCCAAATATATAAGGAAAATTTTGAAAGACTCCAAGAAAGATATAGACAGCAACACACTCATCGTAGGGGACTTTAACACCCCATTGTCAACAATGGACAGATCTTCGGAGCAAAGAAACACCAAAGATATTGAGGCATCGACAACACTCTAGATCAAATGGACTTAGTTGATATATATAGAAGTTTTCACCCCAAAGAAGCAAAATATACATATTTCTCAAGTGCACATGGAAAATTTTCAAAGATTGACCACATGGTAGGACACAAAACAAGCCTTAACAAATTCAAGAAAATTGAAATTATATCAAGCATCTTCTCAGATCACAATGGCTTAAAATTGGAAATCAACCTCAAGGAAAAACCTCAAGAACATTCAAACTCATGGAGAATGAATAACATGCTATTAAATAATGCATGGGTTAACAAGGACATCAAGGAAGAAATCAAAAAGTTTCTGGAAACTAATGATAATGAACACACAACATCCCAAAACCTATGGGATACAGCAAAAGCAGTCCTAAGAGGAAAGTTCATAGCAATACAGGCCTACCTTAAAAAGCTAGAAGAATCTCTAATAAAAAATTGAACCCTACAGCTACAAGAACTAGAGGAAGAACAACAAGCAAAGCCCAGATCAAGTAGAAGGAAGGAAATCATCAAGATCAGAGCAGAATTAAATGACATAGAGTCTAAACAAACAATTCAAAAGATCAACAAAAGTAGGAGCTGGTTCTTTGAAAAGATAAACAAAATTGACAAGCCTTTAACCAGGCTCATCAAGAAAAAAAGAGAGAGGACCCAAATAAATAAAATCAGAAACGAAAGAGGAGAAATCACAACTGATACCACAGAAATACAAAGGATTATAAGAAATTATTACGAACAAGTGTATGGCAAGAAATTGGACAACCTAGAGGAAATGGACAAATTCCTGGAAACCTATAGTCTTCCCAAACTGAATCAAGAAGAAGCAGAAAGTCTGAATTGACCAATAACAGCTAGTGAAACTGAAGCAGTAATCAAAAAACTCCCAACACACAAAAGCCCTGGACCGGATGGCTTCACGAGTGAATTCTACAAAACATTTAGGAAAGAACCAACTCCTATCCTCCTCAGACTATTCCAAAAGATACAAGAAGGTGGAAGACTCCCCAACTCGTTCTATGAAGCCAGTATAACCCTAATTCCAAAACCAGGTCAAGACACAACAAGGAAAGAATACTACAGGCCAATATCTCTAATGAACATAGATGCTAAAATCCTCAACAAAATATTGGCAAAGCGGATCCAGCAACACATTAGAAAGATCATACACCAAGGTCAAGTAGGATTCATCCCAGGGATGCAAGGATGGTTTAATATTCGCAAATCAATAAACGTAATACACCACATAAACAAAATGAAAGACAAAAACCACATGATCATATCAATAGATGCAGAAAAAAGCATTTGATAAAGTACAAGACCCATTTATGATAAAAACTCTCAGCAAAATGGGAATAGAGGGAGCATACCTCAACATAATAAATGCCATATACGAGAAACTTGAAGCCAACATCATACTCAATGGACAAAAACTGAAAGCATTCCCCCTGACATCAGGAACAAGACAAGGCTGCCCACTCTCTCCACTCCTATTCAACATAGACTTGGAAGTTCTAGCCACAGTAATCAGACAAGAAAGAGAAATAAAAGGCATCCAAATTGGAAAAGAGGAAGTAAAACTGTCATTATTTGCAGATGACATGATAGTGTACATAGAAAATCCTTTAGACTCCACAAAAAAACTACTCAACCTAATAAGTGAATTCTTATTCAAAATAGCAGGATACAAAGTCAATATTAAGAAATCGAAGGCATTTTTATACACCAACAATAAAAACTCAGAGATAGAAACTGAAAGAAAAATCCCATTTACCATAGCAACAAGAAAAATAAAATACCTAGGAATAAACTTAACCAAAGAGGTAAAAGACCTGTACACAGAAAACTACATAACACTGAAGAAAGAAATTAAAGAAGATACAAATAAATGGAAGCATATACCATGCTCATGGATGGGAAGAATCAACATCATTAAAATGTCCATACTACCCAAAGCAATTTATAGATTCAATGCAATCCCTATTAAAATACCAGCAACATATTTCACAGACCTAGAATAAATACTTCAAAAATTTATATGGAACCAAAAAAGAGCCCGAATAGCCACAGCAATTTTGAGGAAGAACACAGTAGGAGGAATCACAATACCTGATATCAAACTATACTACAAGGCCACGGTAATCAAAACAGTCTGGTACTGGCATAAAAACAGACATATAGATCAACGGAACAGAATAGAGAGCCCAGAAATAAACCCAGGTTCATATGGTCAACTAATATTTGACAAAGGGGGAAAGAACATCAAATGGAGTGAAAAGAGCCTCTTCAACAAATGGTGTTGGGAGAACTGGACAGGGACATGCAAAAAAATGAAACTAGACCACCAGCTCACACCATACATCAGAATAAACTCAAAATGGATCAAAGATTTAAATGTAAGCCGTGATACCATAAAAGTCCTAGAGGAAAAAATAGGCAGGAAAATTTCAGATATCCCACGTAGCAACATTTTCACTGATATATCTCCTAAGGCAAGGGAAATAAAGGAAAGAATAAACAAATGGGACTACATCAAACTAAAAAGTTTCTGCTCAGCTAAAGAAAACATCAGCAAGATGCAAAGGAAACCAACCATATGGGAAAATATATTCGCCAATGACATCTCAGACAAGGGATTGATCTCCAAAATATATAAAGAACTCATACGACTCAACACCAAGAAGACAGACAACCCAATTAAAAAATGGGCAAAGGACCTGAACAAACACTTCTCCAAAGAAGACATACAGAGGGCCCATAGACATATGAAAGTATGCTCAACATCACTAGCCATCAGAGAGATGCAAATTAAAACCACAATGAGATACCACCTCACACCAGTCAGAATGGCCATCATCAACAAATCAACAAACAACTTGTGCTGGAGAGGATGCGGAGAAACGGGAACCTTGGTGCATTGCTGGTGGGAATGCAGACTGGTGCAGCCACTATGGAAAAGAGTTTGGAATTTCCTCAAAAAACTAAAAATGGAACTGCCTTTTGAACCAGAAATTCCATTGCTAGGATTATATCCAAAAAATCCCGAAACACCAATTCAAAAGAACCTATGCACTCCAATGTTCATAGCAGCACTATTTACAATAGCCAAGTGCTGGAAACAACCTAAATGCCCATCTGTAGATGAGTGGATCAAAAAACTGTGGTACATTTACACAATGGAGTTCTATGTAGCAGAAGTAAAGAAGGAACTTCTACCATTTGCAACAACATGGATGGAACTAGAGAGAATTATGCTTAGTGAAATAAGCCAGGCAAAGAAAGAAAAATACCTTATGTTGTCACCTATTACAGGAAACTAATGAACAACACAAACAAATGAGCAAAATTGAACCAGAGCTATGTAAACAAGAAGTAGACTAACAGTAACAAGGGGGGAGGGGGGAGGGAGAGAAGGGGGTAAGCAGGAGAAGGGTCAAGTCAAAAAACATGTATAAATGAACCACAGACATGGGCAACTGAGTGGGGACTGAATGTGGGGGAAGGGAGGGGCAGGGTGCAGGGAAGCAAGAGGGGAAAAAAGTGAGGCAACTGTAATGGAAAACCAAACAAAAAAAATTTTTTTAGTGGGGGAAAAATGAAAATATGAAGAATGGAAATGTCAGTTTAGTGAATATTAGGACAAAGATTTTCCTTCATGTTGTATATTTTTCTCCCTATTTGATCCCTCCAGAGTTTGGCATTCTAAACAGGTAAGTAATAACATAAGTTTCTTTGCATAGAACTAATAAGACCAGTTGTTAATAGAGGTTCCTTTTTTTTTCTTTTTTTTTTTGACCAAGTTTTTGACTGGAATGTCAAGCCTAAAGGAGACATGCTTGGGCTCAGTTTGTTATCAAAAAGCCCTGAGAAACTGGGAATGACTTTCAAAGGTAATAAAAGCCCACGAGATAAATGGCCTGGTACCATGGTTGGTTGTGCGGTCCACAGCAATGTTTCCAGGGAAGGAACGAAGGTTGTTTTCCTGAAAGATGGCTAGAAGGGACCTTAAGGCACAATGAAAAACCAGAAAGACTTGGAAAGGACAGGTGTGTACAGGCAAGGATGAATGCCAGGTATGTGGCTCAGCTTCTGTGCCCTGAAGAGCAAACTGAGGGTCACCCTAAATGTTCCTTGGGTAAGTTCCGGCAAAGCAGAATGAAAGATCATAAGTGATCATTTGCTGCTCTTGTTATCTTTATGCAAATGAACAGGATAAATTAAAAATGGACTTAATGTAGTCCCTTTAAAGACAAGGAGGGCAATCTTAGGGAGAAAAATCATTATTCAAGGAAAATCACAATGATCAGTAGTAGACTATAAAGTAGGGCAACTAACCGTCTTAAAAGTTTCTTCTCATTTAAAATATGGTTTCACTTGAAAATTAAACCATGTCTGTGATATCATCAAAGACATTCAAGTTGCAGGCAAGTAGAATGTCAAGTGCCTTTCAACTGGATGTCTTCCCAATAAGACAGTCGTACAGATTTAGAGACTTGTTTGTGGGTTATGTTACACAAATTAACATGTGTTTTCTGTTTTCAAAGGGCATAAGCCTATGACCGCATTACCTGAGTGATTGTCTGTATGCATAAGCCTCACTTAATCCTCTCTGCAGCGCTGCCTCCTGAGACTCAACGGTTTGGCTGAAATAAATGGCTGGGTTCGTGAAGAATGGGGTGGTCTGTGGGCTTCACTTTCAAACTGGTTTCTCTTTTCTATCCTAATG
The DNA here is from genome assembly GCF_987537825.1 of Furipterus horrens. Classification (NCBI taxonomy): domain Eukaryota; kingdom Metazoa; phylum Chordata; class Mammalia; order Chiroptera; family Furipteridae; genus Furipterus; species Furipterus horrens. Next base: position 96,851,956 of record NW_028327187.1, on the reverse strand, counting down.
GCTTGGATAGAAAGGGCACAGAGGTCTGAGAGGGGGGAAACCTAAACTATTTCCCTCAGCCCAAACTAAGTATAATGGGCAAAAGGGTTTTTGGACAGGTGAGATGTGCCTAGCACACCTTCCTCCAAAGAAGCCCTTTTTTTCTTTTTCTTTTTCTCCTAATGTGGAACATTTAAAAATTAATCCCTGCCTTTTGTCATCTAGTAGTTATGGATTGAATGATGTCTTTTAACCCTTTTCACCAAATCTGTTGCCCCCAGAACACAACAAGGATGTCAGCCTGTTAAACAAAGCATGCCGTTGTCCGGAGACAGCCAACTGACCTGGAGTCTGCATGATCCTTCCCCATGTGGGAATGCCACCCTCTTCTCCACACCCCCACTATTATTAAGGATTTCTGGACCCAAGGGTAGGTAGGACGATGACCATGTCCAACTTGAAGCAGCTAGAGGAGCTTGAGACCTTCGCCCATTGTCCTTTACAAGATTACGAAGGGTCTTAATATCTGAGAGGGAGGGATAGTTATTTTTTATGAACCATGGGTATGGACTTGGGGGGGAATGCTGGGGGAGGGAGATGCTGGGTGGAGGGGAGTAAAGGGGAGAAAATTGGAACTATTGTAACAATATAATCAATAAAATACATTAAAAAATAATTTAAAAAAAAAAGGTACATCACCGTTCCATCCTTACTACCCAGTTCTCTTTCTCTATTCTTGGAACCACCCACCTCTTATAGATGACCCATCTCATCAGGCTCTTCTTTGTCCTTTCCATAATTAGGTTGAATTTTTGAGAGTGCGTATATGTGTTTGTGCGTGTGTGTTCTCATTGTTACATGGATGATAGGCTACTATAGGTACTTTTTGCACCTTGGTTTTTTTCAGTTACCAATACATACTGGAAATTAATCCACATCAGTTCATAGAAACCTCCAAAATTCTTTTTTACAGCTTCATAGTATGAGTTTATGTTTATGTCCCATAGTGTATTTAACCACTTTTTCTGTATAGGCATGAAGGTTTTTCCCAGTATTTTGCAATTACAAAAACTGTTCATTGATTAATCTTTTGTACACGTGTGTTCATATTCTTGTAGGTTTATTGTCAAAGCAAATTCCTAGAAATGGGATTGCTGGTTCAAAAGGTAAATGCATATGTAGTCTCATTAGGTGTTAACAAAATCCCCAACAAAAGAGTTAGTTTGCATTACCACCAGCAATGTATTTAAATTAGTGTTTGGTTCCCCACAGTGTCAACAACAGAATGTATCACCATACCTTTTAACTTTTCCCAGTTTGATGGTAAAAATGACATCTCAGTATTGTTTTAAGCTGCATTTTTCTAGTTATGTACTAAAAGATTTTTTCATATTTTAAGGACCATTTTCACGTCACTTTTATGAATTATCAGTTCATGCTTTTTTAAAATCATTTTTCAATCATGTTTCTGGTCCTTTGTTCCTTAATTTTTTTAGGGTTCTTTATATCAGGGATATTAATTAGCTCCTTGTCTGCAGTGTAAGTCACAGATATTTTCCTCGAGTTTGACAGTTTTATTTTGACATTTTTGAGTCACTTTTTGTTGTACAAAAGAATTTTATAGTCTGATTTATCAATCCTTCCTTTTATTGTCTCTGAACTTTGAGTCATAGCTAGAAAGCATTTTCCTACACTGAGGTTGAAGAGCAATGCAACCATGTTTTTCTTTTAGTACCTTACGCGGTTAGGGTCTTTACATTTAGATCTGATTATACTAAAGATCACAGTGCAATGATGATACGAATGAAGAGAACTAAGAAAATGATTAAAGTGTGCAATCATGACCAATAATATACTCTGTTCATTATTTTTAGGACATAAAAAATGCAGTTTTATGTTATGCATATATATATAGTATATTTTTAAATTATTTTTGATAATTGTTTTGGATAGAACTTTCTTTAAGCACTGATATTATAAAAGCCATTAGGACTATTTCTAAAATTTCATAAATTTGAATATCTTAACAATTCCTTTTGCTCTCTAAAATTGTACTTCTGTGGTCAGTGATTTTTATAGTCTCTATCAAAACATATTGTCTTTGTTTGTACCAAATACAAAATAGCAATTGGTGCTATAAGAATTCTTAAACTAATCCCATGAAAATATTCTACAAGCACCCAAATTCATATTTGGGAGTAGAATATATTTTCTACCAAAAGTAAACTTCAGGTTGTATTTCCAACTTCTTTGAAATAGAAAAAAAGCAACCAGCCACAGAAGGGAAGTTAAGGCAGCCTTAACATTGGGTAGCAAACACACAATACAGATGATTTATCATAGAACTGTACACTTGAAACCTAGATGATTTTATTAATTAGTCACCCCCAAAATAATAATTAAAAAAGAAAAAAGCAGCATTGAAAAGAACTTCAATTTTGAAGGCAGGAAAATTATGGGTTTAACTTTCTTCTGCATTTCTAATTTGCTGTAACCTTTCTGACCATGAATTTTCTTACTTTTAGAATAGAGATAAAAATACCTTCCTACTATAGCTATTTCAAGGATTAAAAAGATAGAATGTATAAAACGCCTTACACATGGTAAATACTCATTGGATCTTGTTGGGTCCTTTGACTCTAAGGATCAGAGATCATTTCCCAGGAGCCAAACTAAGGGCCAGTGCTGAAGACCCTGTGAATGGGCAATATTTGAGCAGTTCAGGCTCACTGAATAAACCCTTTCCTGCACACTTACTATTGCAAGTTACCATTTATCATTTGCTTTATATAATTTATTACATGTTTTTAATATGAACCTATTATGTAGTGAAGCGAATAGGAAGTTCAGTGAATTTGACTCAGGACCTGCATGATCCAATGGATTCCTCTGGAGTTCTCATATGTTTGTTCAGTGGCGAAGAATTAGTTGGGTTAATTTAGGCATGATTGAATGAAAATCAAGTGCTAGGATTCAGGTAAACAGAATTGAAATTGTTGAGAAAATAAAAGGTTACAAAGAAGAACTTTAAATTGGCTACATACAACCTGACTACATACGTTAATTTTTTTATTCATAATTTTCATACACTGCTGAATATGATTCCAGTAACCGACATCTTACAAAACTAGGATAACTATATAAGTTAACAGCCTGTATCAATAACCTTTTCCTGCATTAAAAATAAAAAAAACTCAGTGGCTTAAAACAATAACAATTTATCATTGCTTATGAGTCTATGGTTGAGTTGGCAGTTCTGATGATCAGGGCCGGGCATGACTAAAATCGAATGGTTTGTTCATATGTCTTTAGCTAGCAAACCAGTTGGCCAGAGACTAGTTCTTATAGGATGGTCTCGCATGTCTGGTGTTTTTACAGATATGTATTGGCAGGGGTAACAAAGGTGGCTGGGCTACATGTCACTCATCATTCAACAGGATAGCTTGGGTTTGATAATGACAGAATTCCAAGAGAATGAGTGAAATTATGCCATGCCTCTTAAGTTTTGTATTCATGACTGGCACAACGTCACTCTTGCTGCATTGTATCTGTCAAAGAGGTTACAAGAATGCCCTAGAACCACACCGTGGGAAATAGACTCATTTGTTTGATGGGATGAGCTACAAAGTCACATTTCAATGGGTAATGGGAGGAGATAATTACTACCACAATTGTAAACAATCCACAAAACCCTCTACAGTTCTTTGACTATTTGTGCACTTACCTTTATATAATTATAAACATTCTACAAGGAGTGAATATAGAGACATTCTGATTTAGGAATTCAAAGAACTGTCTTTTGATGAGAAAAAAAAATGGTGTGCTTTTTATTCATGCATAAAGTTCATTATGGATCACAATTTTATCACCTGGCAAACTCAATTTAATTTTTAATATAATGTCTCTTAGTTACTAAGTAGCTGTTTACAAGTAAAAGAACACACTGAAAAACATTCCTAGTAAGTAAATAAATAAGAAATAAATTAGTAACTATTTTTCCTATTCACAATGTTTCATTTCATTATGCTATTGTATTAATTGAGATAAATATTCCATGACAATAAAGAATGTATAAGTGCATTTTCATCACTGTGGGAGATTTCCTAAATTATTTGTTATATCACTGCCATGCTCATATACTATTCTACATATTTTGAATAGTTGTGCTAATTTAAATATGATACTAAGATATTTCCAAATTTCACCAAATTGGAACACTTAAATATTTAATATTTGTTTCAGCTGTATTGAAACACATTCTAATAATCATCACAGACATTTCACAGGCATAGAAGATACAAGTAACATAAAATGAGTTTTGCTGGATTAATAGGTAGTGCTAAAATCTCAATGACTTAATCCAGGTCAGCTGTCTTCCAAGGGTTGGCTCAGCTTTCCAAAATGCATGAATTTTATGACACTCTATGAATGGCATGAAAGAGTACAAGGCAGATCACTGAGCTAAGTTAAAGATCTTAATTATTGTCATCTGAAAGTGCTTCATAATTCTTATACTCACTACTTATTAGTCAAATCAAGTCATGTGGCCTTTTTATCTTCAAAGGGGTAAAACCATGTTGTCCTTCAATGTGCCCAGAAAGAGAAAAACTGGAAATATTGATGAGCTGCATTAATGTTCCCCATTATAATAGTTATTAATTTGAATGATTAAAAAGCAGTCTCTTTTTAAAAATAAATTCGCAGAGACTTGGATTTCTCGTGAATGTAAGAGAAACATGAAATGCAAATGCAGCTTTTCTGGCCTAACAAAGAAAACAAACAAATTTATAGCTTTCAGACAGAAGTGTCAATTTGAACAGAATTGCCTGGCCGGCAGTTACTAGTAAGATGTTCAATTAGATATTAGAATTACCAAATTTTTAAAGGTTAAAGTTTAAAAACTTTAGCAACCATCTTGCTGTCCATGTGTCGTAAAGATTTTTTCAGATGTATAGAAATTTTTAAGCAGGAAACCTTTAAGATGCAGAAAAGTGTTGTTTTTGTTTCTGTGGAGAGGGACTATTCTCTCTTTCTTGGAAAGATTTCTTTCATGTAAATTAAGTCCTTTCTTTTTTAAAGCCAAGAGGTGGATTTTAAAAAGAAAGGCCAGCAAGTAAAGTACAAATTACTATACTATACAAAGAAAAGGGTCAGAATGGGATTATTAACAAAAGGGATATAAGCCATATAATTTTCTGTATCTACACTAACTGTATAGTGTACGAGGTCTGTCCAGAAAGTATCCAGCCACATAATATGAAAAATAGAGACATTTATGGAAGAAGACACAAGATACGAGAAATGCTTACACAGTGCAATGACACCTCAGTCCCCTTCAAAGCAGGCACCTTGGGATCTCACACAGTTCTCCCAATCACCATCAGCTGCCCCATTGTATCTTCCTGAATCTCATAAACAGTCTGAAATATCTTCCCTTTCAAAGGTGATTTTAATTTTTGAAAAAGCCAGAAGTTGCAGGGTGCCAAATCTGGGCTGTAGGGGGCTGAGTCTCCTGGGTGATTTGATGTTTCACAAACAAACTCTGCACAAAATATGATGAATGAGCAGGTGCAGTGTCGTGAGGAAGCTGCCAATCACCAGTTGCCCATAGCCGTGGCCTTCTGAATCATCTGAATAGTTTCCATGGTGCAATGTTGAAGCTTAATACAAAATGTGATTCAGATTCATTACTCTACTTGCTCAGTCATTTTTAATACAATGGCCACACAGTACACATGCTCACTCAACAGTGTCTACCTCCCCCACTGACTAGTACAGTGAAGTCATCATTGTTCACACATGCACATTCCAGTTCACTCTCCTTGGCTGCCAGGTTACATCAATATCATGCAAACCATTCTCGTTATATTAACAATGGCTGGACTTTTTCTGGACAGATCTAGTATATCAAGTGTTCCAATGGTCGCAATTTCTCCTTGAGCATCTCCCTCTCTGGCTGCGGTAATGTCTAAATTTATAGACATTATTTTTTTATTGTTGCTACTATTACAGATGACCTCTGTTTTCCGCCACTGAGACATTATTTTTATTTTAACATTTTGCTGTTGCACACAGAAGGTCTACGTATAGTGGTAACATAGTAACACATTAGCACCAATAAATACAATATAACAGATATGATAATAGAGTAACTGGTCATCAGCTATTAAGAACTGGATTTACAAAATGGAAGGAGAGACATCATGTGAAGAAGGAGCAAAAAAAATAAAAAGCAAAACAATTTTGTACTTGTTTGATAATGTGTCAGAGAAAAAGAAAGACTTGTACAGGAAGCTTGTAATGGATCATTTGGTACTCACATGACCAGAAAAATGGCTCTATGTGAGAAGAAATGATAATGGTCATGAAGGGGGATGGGACTGACATAGGCTTAAGGCACAGACTTCAACATATTGTTTGAAATTGAACCTTGTCATTGTATTTCAGATTATCATATTTTACTCCAACCAAAGGTTTCTGCTCTGAGGTTTAAGAATAATATTCCCTTATTTATGGTAATACCAATGTGTATCGAATTAGCATGTAAATATATGAGGTTTCACATGCATAAAATTTTGTCTTCATCCATTTTTATTGATCACTGCATTAGAATTGAGCAAGAGCTATAGAAAGAACATTCTTTTTGCTTCCTTCCTCTGTTGGCTTAGGTTTTTTTTTCAACGTTATATTGATTTATAGAGAAGTTGTTTGTTGTAGAAGTCTTAAGTGTATCTCACTGAAATGTACTTGGCCCAGGAGAAAATGTGTTTGTGTCAGAAATTATTTAATTAACACATAGAATGTAGGCTTTGTGGCCTTGTCACCTTTCTCTGATCTCATAAACTGATTTTCATACCTTGATGGCAAATTTCAAGGTAAAACCAATATAATTGCTTGGATGCTTTGGAGAAAGAGAATGCAACATCATTCAGTTCAGTCAGTCTGACCCAAAACCTAGCACAGCATGAAAGTCTCTATATACGGGCCAAGAGACAATGGCATTGCTAGAGCTACCATTGCTAAAGGAAGTTACAAACAGCGGCTCTTTCTGCTTGGCCATGTTAAGGTAGCATGTTGTTTTCCACCCCAAGTTAGACTATAAGCCCTGGGGAAATTTGTACATTTTTTTCAACTTTCAGGGAAAAGCTGGTTGTGCTCTGTTAGAAATGTGACTATATTTCATCAATGGATAAGACATTCCTAAGTGATTTTGACCCTATTGTTAATATGCAAAATTACCCTGCACGTTCAGTTGTTTATCTTCAGCATGAATGTTATGTGTCAAGTACCTAATACCCTACATTCTTAGAAGTAAAGAATGTGATGTGTCGTAATACATGAGAAAGAGAGGGAAGGTTCCTCTGAAAGGCCATTTGTGTGCTAGTAGGAATAAAACCATTTTGTTGTTTATCATTACTCTTAATGTACTAAAATTCAGGACTTCATAACATTTTTTTTAAGTTATAATGATGTCATGATCCACAGTGCTGGAAAGCCCAGCCTTAATTAGCTTTACACTTTTCCATGTTGTCTGACTGGGCTTCTCACACTGCCAGTCATTTTGTAAACAGGTTCGTATTTGTCAAAATACAGACATGGCAGGTATAGATTCATAGTCATCACATATGCTGAAAATTTGCTGACCATGAACATTTTATTGAAAGCATATGTGACACCATCTTGAAATATAAAAAATGATATATTGGAAAGTCATAAAGTATTGCTCTGCATTTATTAATTGATTAATTTTCCTCAAGCACACTTATGTTCATTCTCTGAATAGAAAGAGGAAGAAGAAATCTCTGACACTAGCTGCCATCTGATTCCCTAGAGCTAATTTTGTAAACAACTGTTGGTTCTAACCCTTTGCTGCATGCATTTTCAAGACTTATATTTTTGGAACATGTATTGTGTGCCAGGGTGTATATTATACAGTGGGGAAACAACACAGGTATAGTCAGGGAATCAAATGTTATTACTATCTAGTAACTCTGCAAGATAGTTTATAACATGCAAATACACATCCACGTAGTTGGCATAAAACCACGAAATAGCACAGTGTCACTTCAACTGATGACTCCAAGTTCAATCCCTCTGGCAAAATATTTCCTGGCTGTTTCATATGAGACCAGAAATAACTCTAGAGGTAAAGAAATGAGTGATGGGGGTGACCTAGAGAAGCTCTTGGCCTAGAATAATACAAGTTGCACAAGCAAGGGTTACATATAAATAGGAAGATGCTGTTAGTATGCTCAACCAGAAGGGTGAAATAAAAACTGGGGCAGAAAAGAGACAACTTAGTGTCTCAATACTAAGGATTTTGCCCATACACTGGTGAAGGGTATAAAGAACAGAAGCACTGAAGTACAGATGACAATTAAAATCATTCTGTTATTTCATATGTCTATGTAATTGATCCAAGCCTAACACCTCTAATTCCATGAAAAATTCACTTGCTTACCTGAGATTTATGCAAATATCTTAGAGCTTTTTATTCTCATGGTAAATTCTTGTTCCATGTACTTTTTACTAGTAAACTCTAGCTCTCACATTTTACTGCTATTGTCTTCTTTTTGCTACATATTGTACAGATATGTAACTCAGCCTGTATTCCTTGATTACTGGGGAAAAAAATCACTTGTTTACATCACCTGTGTATATAGCATATTTTAAGGAAAATTTGGAGTTACAAAGAAGATTTATATCAAACAATATTATAAACTTATATATCAATTTCTGTTTTAAACCCCATTGACAGGTGTTTTTCACACTGGCTATGTTGCTCAGCATATAGGTTCTAAGATTGCTGAGTCTTCAAAGTAAAGCCAGGCATTGTATTAGCACACACTTCTGAGTTTTCTGATAACATGGAGTTGCTCTGCCTTTCTTAGTTTTCAAGATCTTTTACAACTCTGTTAATTGCATAAAACAAATATCAAAACAAATGTTTCTTGCCCACAGACATCCAAATTAATTGTGTCCAGTAGAAATGCAATTCCTCTCTCCCATTGTACATCACTTTTTCAACTCATCAAAAATGTTGTTCAGTATTATCTTACTGATTCCCTTATTAATCAATGAGTTCAATAACATCTTTGACACATGTTCATTTTATACTTGTGTGAGATTTGTGATTAAAACTCTTTTGAAATTTAACCTTTAACAGGCTCCAGAACAATTTGCTAACTTCTTTCTTTGCCTTCAGGATAACTCATCTTTCCTTGTTCCTCTATTTTCAAGACTCCTTTGTGCTTACTATCAGAGACTCAATTACCCATAGCCTCCTTTGTGGATATAAGAACTGATTGTGCATCCTTTGACAGAGGGCCATGATATCTGTGTTTCACTTGTTAGCATCAGAAAAGAATCTGAAGCTGTTGTTTGCAAATATCATTTCCCATTCAGTTGGTGGCCTTTCTTGTTGTTGGCAGTTTCATTTGCTGGGCAAAAGCTTTTTAGTTTGATATAGTCCCATTCATTTATTTTTGCCTTTACTTCCTTTGCCTTTGAACTAAAATTCCTAAATTTTTTTCTATGACAAAGGTTCATAAGTTTAGTACCTATGTTTTCTTCTATGTAACTTATTGTTTCAGATCTTATACTTAGGCCTTTAATCCATTTTGAATTAATTTTTGTACTTGGGTACAAACTGTAATCTAGTTTCATTCTTTTGCATGTGGCTGTCTAATATTCCCAGCACCATTTATTGTAGAGATACAAATGGCCAACAGATATATGAAAAGATGTTCAACTTCACTAGTTATTAGAAAAATGTAAATCAAAATTGCAATGATATACTTCCTCACATGTATTATAATGGCCATTATCAACAAGAAAATAATAACTATTGGAGAGCTTGTGCTTGTAGAGAAAAGGGAGCCCTCACTCACTGCTGGTGAAAATGTAGACTGGTACAGCCACTATAGAAAATAGTCCTGTGGTTTCTCAAAAAGTTTAGAATAGAGTTACCATATGACCCAGCAATTCCTCTTCTGGGTATCTACCCAAGAAACTCAAAAACACGTATTTGCAAAGATATATGCATCTTTATGTTAATTGCAGCATTATTTACAGTGGCCAACACATGGAGAAAATCAAAGTGTCCTTCAACAGAGGATTTGGGTAAAGAAGATGTGGTACATATATACAATGGAATACTACCCAGCCATAAAAAACAAATACAAAAAACACAAGATTTTGCCATTTGTGACAACATGAATAGACCTTGAGAATATTACGCTAAGCAAAATAAGTAAATCAGTAAGCTAAGAAACATATGTAGGATATATCTGGGATATAAAACTGAAACTCATAGACATAGACAACAGTATGGTTGTTACCAGAAGGATGGGGGTGGGGAGGTAGTGGTGCGGTAAGGGAGCCAAATATTTTGTGACAGAAGATAATATGACTTTGGGTGGTAGACACACAATGCAAAATACAGATCATGTGTCACAGAATTATACAATTGAAACCTGTATAATCCTGTTAACCAATGGCACCCCAATAAATAATAAAAACATAACACAAAAATATAAAAAGTAAAAAGAAATCAACCATAATTATTTAAAAACAAATTTGAAGAAATTGCATGTTCCATATATTTTTCTCTCTCCCCCACTGGTCTCTGTAATTTTAAAAGAACAATATAGATTTTTACTTCCTATGAATATAGATTATGCCATGACTGCTAGAAATCAGAATCTGCAACCATGCAGTTTGATTTTTTTTACTCCGTTATACACCTGTACTGTATATTGAACTTTAAGCTGTTAAGTATTTATATATGATTCATTCCACAGGGTGTAGTAAGTACTTCTTAACTAGTTTCTCATTATTTTTATAATTTGGAGAATTAAAGGAATCTCAATTTTCTTAAAAGGTACTTCAGCAGAGGGGCCACAATACAGACCAAAAATCAAACTAAAATAAAGTAACAAATCCTTCTTCACCTTTCTTTTTTTCTTATGAAAGCCCTATCTAGAATGACTCATGACCAATCTGATCCCAGGCATTAAGAAATTTGGCTACATAGTTGACGTCTATATCATTCTGCAAAGTCATCAAAAGTTATGCATTAACCTTAAATTTACAGCTTGCAATATTATTCATTTATGTTTAGAAGCTCAAGCTAAAGTTATAAGTGTGTGTACTCATAGGAAAGAACAAGTAACAGAATGGCTGGCATCTCATGTGAACTGAAAAACCCTTTTTTGGTGCAATTGTAATTACCAGTCTACCTGAACTCACCTCAATCTCTATTCAGTCCATAAACACGGGAGCTGTATAATCTTTATAGAAAAATATAATGGAAAAATGGAAAATGCTAAAACATATTTTACTTTCACAGATATTTTCCTCCTTTGAATAATTTACTATTAAATAAAACAAAAAAAGATAATAAAGATGTGAACATGAAGATAATGTTAAGAATAACAGTCTCTTAAAACGAAGAGGTATATTTCTTCCCAGCTCCAACAAATGTACTAAAAGGGAAAATATAAACTATGTTGGCTCAAGAGTAACTGCAAAAATTTATTTATCCAGTGTTTAAACAACATGGAGAGATAGCTTAAATCTTAGATTAGCATAAGAAGTGCCCCTTTAAAACATAGACCTACTGCTTACAGAAGCTATGAAAAAATTCATTATTCAAGTCATAAAATATATGATTATATTTATCTTTTAATCTTTCCCAAAGAAAATTTCTTAGTGTTAATAAAAATGAGAAACTGGCATTGAAATGTTATATTAGTATAGTCAAAAATGAACTGCATATAAATTACATACTTTTTCAAGATTCTATTGATGTAAAATTATGTAATTGGGTCATTGTTATTTATAAAATACACCAGATGAAACATTTAGTTTAAAGTACTTACTGTTTCCTCACAGCATACAGTGAACTGGGAACTAACTGTCCATTTCTTTCATAAATATAAGTAGAAACAAACAAATAATATGGAATCCAAGGAGAAAAATCAGCAGCACATAGACTGGATCAGTGTATGTGCAGACTATGACACAGCTGACTCAATAATTCCATCTTCAAAATCTGCACTCTTGGTCACAGCTAGACTAATCATGTAACAAACTTCGCAGATCATAAAGACAGCTAAAATAATCATATGGGTCAGGGGGGTGACTCATTCAGTTTGCTTATGTGAATATGATCAGACTGCAGAGAAGTTGGCCACAGTGAAATAAATTACCTAGTAATGTCCATCAAAGCAGATAATCAGCATGGATAATTCAAGTCTGAATATAGATGCAGAATATAAAAGATGACTTTTCACAAAAGTTCCAGCTAATCCAGTATTGTCAGTGTATATTGATCTTCCAAAAGAATTTTCTTACACAGGGACAATGTGGAAGTTTCCAGAAAAACTGGCTGTCAAAAAATATATCTCTTAGCTCAGGATTGATCGTTTTGGTTTTCTTTTAAACATTAGAATGTTTAAAATACTATATAGACACACACACACACACACACACATGCACACTCATAATATTCCTATACTATGGTGATGTCTTAGAGGAAAAAACTAGGTCCATAACCAGAAACAATCCTAATGTTATTATGTAAATCTACAAAATATTAATGTGGATTATGAAATGTAAAATTTCAGGATTGATTTTAAAAAGACCATTTCCTCAGGGAAGACAAAATGATTTTTTTTCTTTGTTGGATCTGTGTGAAAATCAGTGTATTTTTAAAAAATTTGCATACAATAAAGTACACAGATCTTAAGTGAATATATTGATGAGTTTTGACAATATCTTATAGTACATAGTGTAATCCATACACCAAGATATGGACAAAGTTGATTTTCACCCAGGCCCGTTGATCCTATAAACAGATACATTTAAAAAAAATCTCCCCACCCATTGGTGCTCCGGGACACAGCTTACTGCAAACAAACATCTTTCCCTACATGACTTGACTTAAGACTCACAAATGCTCACCTTGTTTACTTGTATGACAAGGCCAGACACAGACCCTCCCAACTCCCATTCTTTGCCTCATAAATTACAAGCTGAATTGTTTCATCTCCACTGATCAATCAGAACCAAATGTTTTAAAAGTACAATGTCATTACGTTTCTTTCCTTCTCTAGGCTTCCAGAATTTGATTCACCCTCACCCTGAGCCACCTTCAAGACCTTCCTTAATAGCCCTCTCTGAGAATAAGGCTGAGTTCAGGGTAAAATATCCTCTGATCTATTGTTTGCACTGCTCTCTCATCCCTGTTGCCCCACATGGTTCTTTCCAGAGTAAGCATTGTTTATTCTTCTCTATAAAAGAAAAGTCCTTTCTGCTTAACCTTTGAGATGATTGTAGATCTTAGGGTGTGATGATTCACCCTATTGCATTAATCCCCCTCCCCTTGCTGCAATTAATTATTTAAAATAGTTTCTTCTTATCGAAGTCTGGATTTGTTTTTTTACTTGACAGTTATGGTGCCATGACACCTATGGATATTGGGCCTCAACTACATACTCAGACCATCAATGCCCAAATAATGGCACCTTATGGGTCCTTGGAACACCACTTCTCTTTGCAATTCAACTAACTTTTGATGTGTTCAACTCTCAAACCAGTGCTCTGGATATCCTGTCTGTTGTAAGGAGTTACTTTGATTCTTTAAGGCAAGGAAACTTTTCTTTGACCTCTCTATCTCTCCTCTTGTGGTTTTTCCTCTGTGCTCTAATTTGGCAATTGTGTAAAGGAATTTCCTTGACAGAGCTGGGGAGGTTGGGGTGGGGATTTCAGGGACCAGAGAATTGTTCAAGAAAATTAATCAAGCATGACTATTTACTATCTCATTTAAGATCTTATCTCAAATTTCAATTTCTAGTTCCATGGGTCATACAACTCCACTAGTTACCTTCCCTCATCTCTTCCCACTGACTATATTCTTCACCAATAGAGCACTAATTAAGTTAAGCATCTCTAAATATAGAGGTTAACTTGGAACTATAATGATGCTCTGTGATTCTTGGGATCTCGTCATGTTTCTTTATCTCTGGGACAGCCTCTGAATCCTGGGGATCCAAAACTCCCTCTAGACAATTTGCTTATTTCTCATGGTACAAAGAAGCCAAACACCGTCACATGCCACTTAACGAGAGGGATATGTTCTGAGAAATGATTCCTTAGGCAATTTTGTCATTGTGAAAACATCATAGGGTGCATTTACACATTCCTAGATGGTCTAGCCTACTACACACTTAGGCTATATGGTATTGCCTATCACACCTGGGCTACAAGGATATATAGCATGCTACTGTCCAAAACAACACAAGATCAAATCAAGCACAAGAGAAAATGATACAATCTAGAGATGTGGTAAACATGAGCTGCATGAGGCTGCTGTCAGTGTAAACTGGCATACTGTTTTATAGCAAACATTTTTTATAACTATAAAGAGCATACTATAAATAACAATAAAAATTAGAGCACTATAAATACATAAACCAATAGCACAGTCATTTCTGTTCATTATCAAGTATTATGTATTGTACATAAGTTTAAGTACTATACTTTTATATGACAGGCAGTACAGTAGGTTTGTATACACCAGCATCACCATAAACACATGAGTGATGCATTGATCTACAATGTCACAATGGCTAGATACCATGTCCTTGGGTGATAGTAATTTTTTAGCTCCATTATAATATTAAGGGACCACAGGTCTTATATGCCATCTGGTCATTGACTAAAACATAGTTATGCAGTACATGGCTGTTACAGAGTGGGGGTTTCCAAAAATCCCCAGAGCCTGCAGGTTGGGGGATGGGGAAAAGGGGACAGCCTTTAAGATGCCTCTGCATGACTATGGCTAGTAGCTTAGTGTCTCAGTTATGCAAATGGCTTTGGTTCTTCCAAGGCCCCAAGAAGATGGGAGGGGTTTTGACCATGGAATGGTGCGGAAAGAGCATACAGAGCCTGCACAAGGTTCTGTGAATGGTCAGAACTGGGTGCCGCGCCCATTGTGTCACAGGACACAGTCAGGGGTTTAAAAATAGGCGGCAGACATTTTATCTGGGTCCTCCATGCAGTTTTGAGAAGAGGAGAACATGTGGCTTTGAGAAGAGGAGATCTCCATGTGGCTTTGAGAGAAGAGAGGAGATCCGTGCGGTTTGCAGGAAGGAGAGAACTCCATGTGGCTTGGAAAGGAAAGGGAGAATACCATGCTGCTTTGAAAGAGAGATTACCATGTGGCTTTGAAAGGGCAAAGCACATGTTTTCCTGGACTGTTATACGGAGGCTGATGACATCGTACCCCAGATCCTGAAGGAGACAGCTGACAGATAAGGGATGGGGAACTTCTGGGCATGTGTTTGGCTTCTAGCCTTTTGGGGAGCAAGGGAAGTGCTGGGTCCCGTGGGAGAACAGGGCTCTGAGCTGAAGTGCTCACTGCCCTCCCCAGGTTGAAATACTGTAAATAAAGACCTGTTTTCCTCAACACTAGTTGTTGGGTTTTACACCAAGCCACCACGCAAAAGAACCCCCTTTTGCTCTGTAACATGACTAATTATTTTCTCCAACCAAGCTTAATCAGGACTTTTAGCGATATCAGTCTATCTCACCTGAGGCTATTTGGTCTCTGAGGGACCATCTGCCAAACTCAACTGTTGCTCTCTCACCCACTCCAAACACAAAGGCACTCACATCTTCCTCAATTTTCTCTCCTTTCTCAGCTTCTCCAAAACTGTTTTTGTTTCCTTCACCTCCAGGTCCCAACTCTTCTTATGTGTACCCGTCTTCCCTTGAAGCTAACACACTTTCCCAGCTCTCTTATTTCCTACAATTATTCAAAAGCCTGACCCTGCTTCCCTGGTGCTGAGTTCCCAAGCACAGGAATCCGCAAAACCTCACTCGCCATCCCCCCAACAGGTCATGTTTAAGCCTTACTTTCAACTTGATTTATGTGCAATCACAAAGGATTTCCCTTATCTTAAAAAAGGGGATGAATTTCTATAAAAGTTAAGTTAGTGTTAGGGATATCTTTTCCAGGGCATCCTGATCTGTGCCAATTAACCCAACTTCTTAGAATACATAAAGATACCCCCATATTGTCCTAGGAACTTAAGGCCAAATGTGTCAAAATTAATGAAAATTTACAATAAACCAAAATATGCCCATAACATATCACAGAGAAAAGGACACTGGAGAACAAATTTTTAGATTCCATTCCCATCTAAAAGCAACTGGTCAAAGGTTCAGGAGTGCAGACAACAAGAAGATGAATCAACCTCTAACTACAGGCATTGCTTGGAAAACATCTGGAAGGATTATTCAGTTCTGATCCTAAATGACTACATGACATTCACTTTAGTCACTTGCTTTGCTAATGGGCTCTGCGTCAAATGAGAGAACATATTCAATATATCATATCAATTGCCAAAATGCCTTTCTCTCTGAGATTCAGGCTTTAGCAAAATACCATGAAGATGCACACGATTATAAAGCAAAATTTAAATATTTACTCACAGCTCTTCAATTGAAACCATTTGAGGGTAATCATAAGAAGGACTTCAAGCAATCCTCAGCTTCGCTTCAGTCTCCCATGGGATACTGTAAGAGAAAAGGAAATTGGACTAAAGATTAACCAAAAAGAAAAAGAATCTGAGTCTCAATGACTCCCAAAAGAATATACTTCTGTCTACCCCCCAAAACCCTTAAACACACTGGATGAAATAATCTCTGTCAGTGGGGACCCAGGTACTTTTTCTGGTGGGCACTAGAACCACCTATTCTACCCTTAACACTTCACAGCTCCCCACCATGATTCCCTTGGAGTACACAAACCCTTTCCATGGTGGTGTTAGATAACTTTCATGATTTTCCCATTTCCTTTTTTTAAATTTTTTAAAAAATTTATTTTTGGAGAGAGGGAAAGGGAGGGAGAAAGAGAGGGAGAGAGACATTGATGTGCAAAAGAAACATCAGTTCGTTGTCTCTCACATGCCCCTTATTGGGGACCAAGCCCAAAACCAGGCATGCGCCCTTACAGGGAATCGAACTAGGAACCCTTTGGTCTGCAGGCCAGCTCTCAATCCACTGAGCCACACTAGCCAGGGCTGACTTGCCCATTTCTACACAATTTTCTGTATCTCTTGGACTCCGTGATACCCAACATATATTTTTGTTAAAACCCCAACCCCTGTTCATCTGTTAAGCATATATTATTGGAATGTTAATACTTATGTTCTCCTGAAAGACTACTCTTGAAGACCGGGAACACTCCCCTATTCACCTTTGTTCTCCAACAGTTTTGATACGACACATCAATTTCCTTGCTGCCCTCATACTGCCCCAATCTCTTGACAGTGTCTGCATTCAGAATATGTTCACCCATATTCTTAGGTCCCTATGGGCTTATAGGATCAGTAGACTGAGGATATATTGGGAGAGCAGTGCCTGCCCCTAAAAATGGAAATAGATACAACTATGTTCCTCCCTAAACTACCCTCGTATTCTTTAAAGCCTGAAGCTTTAAAGATTTCAGACCTATTATTTCAGGACTTCTTGACAAGGGACTCTGAGTCCCTACTCCAATTTCTGCAATACCTTATTCTCCCTGCTGTGCAGGTTCTGACCACACAGAGTGGAATTTGCCCCAGCAGATTTTGGTGTCTGCTGAGATCTTCCTTTGGATATGCCACTTATGAAGCTTATTGGATGCTACTCTGATAGTGTCTGAAGCTGGCCACTGGGTGTATTTGTTCTGAGCTTCCCAGGAGGGACTCATGTGTAGGCCAATGTATGACGCTGCCTGTGACTGGCCCTTGGCAACTGGTTTGGAGCAGTCTCAATGTGGCTTCTTCTGTAAATCCTTGTTTATAAGACTTTTCAGCTAGTCATCAGTTGTTTATTCAAGATGACTATTCTATAATTTAGGTGTAAGACCAATTTGGTCCTTGGAGGAGGTAAATGTAGCTTCCCCCTACTTCACTGCCATCTTGGTTCTCCAATCTGTTTTTTAAACTTTAAAATTGTGAGTCCTTTGTAAACAAAAGTGAAATTTGGAAGAAGCAGCAGTGTTCTTAGTCTCCTGACACTTGCAGTCACTCCCTCTGAGCTTCTGCAATAGGGCAGCAGCCTGAAAGGCACCAGAGACATACAGGGAGGAACTGAACCATCTGGCATCAAGGCAAGAGCTGAGGGGTGGGGGAAGGCAGCCCCTTCTGACATTAAAAACACATTTAAGGGATTTGGCTTTCCCACGTAATTCAACATCCATTCAATATGTAAATGACTTTACTCATTATTCCAGTAGAATTTATGGCTTATTGACAGTTACCTAATAATTATAGAAGCTCTAGTTTGAAAGAAGCATCAAATTTTGAGAACCAAAATAAAACATTGTAGTCCTCCCACTCCTTATCTAGGACATGATATCTCCCTTGAGGGAATAACTTGGTTCCCTGAATCTACCAAGCTCATTCTCAATTAGCCTTATTTGAAGTGAACAGACAACTTCTAGGCTATCTGGGATTGGTTGGCTGTTGTAGGATGTTGATTCATAATTACTATAGTAACTCCTTTATATGATTATTACAGCATCACTTTTATATGATTACAGAAATATTGTCTAAAACCGTACAATGTGTCTCTTTCTCTTAACAGCTTTTAAATGCTTTAACATTTCCCTTTTCACTGCCTCCATCTTGTAGCTCTCAAATTTCTTGCCCTTTTCGCTATTTGTTCATGGGAGAGGACATTCTTTAGGCATCACAGAAACATAATGAGAATGAGAGGCACATGGGATATTTTAGCCTCATTCTAGATTTGTGCTCCAGCCACAACTGATGAGCTATTTCATACCTTGAATATTCATATACCCCATGTTGTTCAAAACTTTCTTCTGACTGAAAATATGCAACATGTTCAACCTCTCCCCTTATCTATTGTGAAATCCTTTTGCTTTCTATTTCTAACATTTCTTTTCAGATTCCTATTCAGTATTGTCAGAACCTTTATCCCACTGTTATTCCTCTCTTGACTGAAGAAGAATCACATGACTGCATTGCAGCTAACCAAACTTTACCCCTTCTCCACCCTGGTCTTTCTAAACTTCCTCTTTTTGACCCATATTTCATCATCTTTGCTAATGTTTCATGCCTCAGCACAACAGAAGGGCATTTCCAGGTAGGACATGCCATTACCGATTTCCAAAACCCTTTAGAATATGAGCCTCTACCTAGTCAATGCAAAAATCAGCTCCAGTAACAAAATTTATAGCTCTGGCAAGAGCCTGCACTTTAGCAACAGAAAGAAGAGCAAATGTCTACATATACCATAGATATGCTGTTGAAGTGGTACATGACTTTTGTGTGTTATGGAGAGCCAAGAGATTTATGAATGCAGCTGCAACACCAATTAAAAACAGGAAAGAGGTGGTCGACCTTCTAAATACATTATTATTGCCACAAGAGGTGATTATCCTCAAAATCAAAGCTCATGTGGGCAATAAAATACCTGAGACAAGGGGAAACTCATTAGCTTGTAATATGTAAATTAACAGTTTATAACTTTGTCCCAATCCCATTGCAATCAGACAAGATATTATTTATTCCACTTACCACATGATCCTCTAATCAAGGAAATCAAAATATCTTATTATAAGACTCCTGAAAATTAAAAGGCCAATTGGAAACAAGATGGATATATCCTCTCAGATTAGATTCTGAGACAACCATAAACCACTTCATCTTGCCTCAGTAACTTGTTTGAAATTTATACTATGACCTTCACAAGATTACTTATCATGGGAAAAAAATCAACTACTACTCCGATAGTGAAGAGTAAAGTGCACTCCTTACCTAAGGTAAGTGGCACCCTTTTGCCCTGTCTGTCAAAAAACATAATCCTGGAAAAGGTAGGGCAATATACCAATGGTGTATTATAAAATTATACACTTGAAACCTATATAGCTTTATTTACCGATGTCACCTCAATAAACTCAATAAAAATTTAAAAAGAAAATAGCACAAAATTGCTATCATATAAAAACAGATCATATAGCAAAAAGAATATTTAAAATAATATTATAAAGGTTTGTCTGTTAGTCAGTTAATAAAAATATTGGTTTAAAAAAAAAAAAGAAATCTCCCCACCCATCTGTGAGTCAGGAAACGACTCACTGCAAAGAAACACTCTTCCCCCTAGGATTTAGATAAAACTCAGGAATGCCTCTTGTTTATCTATGACCAGGCTAGAGAGAGACCCTACAAATTTCCATTCTTTGCTTCATAAATAACTAGCCAAACTGTTTTGTCCCCACTGATAAATCGGAACAAATGTTTGATAACCAAAATCTCTCCTTCCCCAGGCCCCCAAAATTTGACCTACCCTCACCTTGAGCCATCATACAGCCCCTCCTCAATGGTCCCCTATGAAAATAGACGGACTTCAGGGTAAACATTTTCTAATCTATTGCCCAATCCCAATACTCTCTCATCTTCCTTGCCCCACATGGTTCTTTCTAGCTTGAGCCTTGTTCACTCTTCCTTGTTAAAGACCCTCTTCAAAATAACCACTGAGACACTGTAGATCTTCTGTTCCTAGTGTTCTCCCTATTAATGGCCCATCTCCCCTTATTGCAGTAATCTTTTCAAATGAAGGTTTTGCTTACCTGAGTCCAGAATTATTTCTATCTGGTAGTATAGTATAGAACACTTCCTTCACCCCAGAAATACCCTTCACTTTCTTCCCAGTCAATCCCTTTAAAAAAACAAAGTTTATTCTGATTTTTTCACCATAGATATTTTGCCAGTTCTAGAACTTAAGTAAAATAATAAGTACTTTTCTGTCTGCCTTTTTTTGTTCAGCATAACACAGGCCTCCTCAATAAGCAGCACTATTGATCTTTTCACACAAATATTTGTTGAGGGGGCTGTCTGTGCATGAAGGAAGTTTAGCAACATCCATGGCCTCTACCTACTATGTGGCATTAGAATGCTCCCCCTCACCCCACATTGTGACAACCAAAAATGCCTCCAAATACTGCCAATATCCTTGGGGTAGGCAGAGAAAAATTGTCTCAAGTAGACAACTAATTTATGGTTTGAGATCTGCCCATGATGTTGTGTGTACCAGCAATTCTTCCCATTTTAATACTGAGTAGTGTTTCATTTTATGGATAAACAATATACTTTTTAAAGTCTGTTCTCCTTTGGTGGACATTTGGGCCATTTCCAGATTTTTAGTTATTTTGAATAAAGTGTTAATATTATAATTCAACAAATCTTTTTTGCATATGGGTTTGTGTTGTGTGTGTGTGTGTGTGTGTGTGTGTGTGTGTGTGTAAATGCAGAGAAGTCATGGTTAACTTTCAGAGAAACTGCCAAATAGACCATGTTTTAAAGAGGTAGCACCATTTTACACTACCCCCTTGATATGAATTTATCATGCCAAGTTATGATAAACTCAGTTTCTCAAATACTTACCAACATTTGGAGTGGTCAGTTGTCTTATTAATCATTCTACAATGTACATAATAATATACTTATATTTGCATGAAGACTAATGATGTCAAGCACAGTTTCTTACCCCTATTGGTTATTCATACATCCTTCTTTTGGAAGGGAATTCTCAAGTCTTTCAATACATTGACCTTTACTAAATGGGTTGCTTATCTTCATACTATTAGTTCTAGGAGTAACTTGTATATGTCAGATATATTTTTGTATATATTTTCTTACAGTCTGTACACGTAACAGCTTTTTAGGGTGTTTTATGCATCAAAAGCTTTGATTTTTTGATGAAATCCATCTTAAAAATTTTTTCTGGTTAGTGTTTTATGGAGGTGCTTCTCCTCCTCCAAGATTGTGAGACTATATTCTCCTATTTTTTCTTCTAAAGTTTTCATATTATCAGGTTTATGATCTGTATCAAATAACTCATTGCATATGATTTGAGGTTCATTTATTCTTTCGTAAAAGCTGTTGTTCCATCACCATTTGTTTGTTTGAGATGGACGGAACCTTCAGCATTTTTGTCTTACTGCCTATAGAGTAAGGTATTTGGCCTCATGCAAAGAGAGGCCTGGATTTTGTCCCTAATTCCTAGAAAGCAATCTCTTAAACTTTGGAAGTTTTCAAAAAATAGACATGTCTTTTTATTCATATGGGCCATCTAGGACCATATCTGGATAAAAAGAAAAAAAGAAGAGCTTGCCCAAGTTTTGATTGGAACTGCATTAAATTAATAAATCAACTTGGGGAGAATAATTTATAACTTAATGTTGAACCTTCCTACCTATGAATTTATACTCAAGACTTTTATAATAATTGATGCTATTATAAATATTTTATTTTTATGATTTTTAATATATAAATGTTCCTAATTTTTTAAAAATTGACTATAGATTTTTCAACCTTGCTAAATTTACTTATTAGATTTAGTAGTTATCTGGTAGCTTCCTTAGAATTTCCTATGTATACAATCATGTTATCTGCAAGGGAACAAAGTATTATTTTGTCCTTTTTCATCTATTCACCGACTATATCCTTTTTTTGTCTTATCGCATTGACCAGGACTTCCATTACAGTGTTGAATAGAAGTTGTAATAATGGAAATTAATTTTTATTTCTAGTCTTATTGGGTAAAACACTTATATTTTACCAATAAATAAAATTTTAGGGACTTCCAGGCAAGATGGAGGCATAGACAGACACGTTGCATCTCCCTCCACAACTAAGAAGGAATACAACTACCTCAAAACTAGAAACAACCAGAAGTTCCAGAAAATCGAGCTGCATGGAAGTTCAACAAAGATATAAAGAAGAAATACTCATCCAGACAGGTCAGAGGGGTAGAGCTGGGGCAGAGAGGACACGGTGTGGTGGTGGCGGCAGCCACAGCAGTTGCAGGCCAGTGGAAAGCACAGCTACATGTTTTAAAAAGTCAGGAGGGACACCTGGGTAGCGCTTCCAGCACCAGACCAGACCACACAGTTCACTGACCCAGTGCTGGGGAAAATCAAGCCTTGTTAGCTCTGACTGTACAAACCAGTGAGGGTTGGGACGGGGGAAGAAACTGCTGGTCTCTCAGTGGAGTCCAATCTTTAAAGGGCCCCCATGGCCCTGGAACAGTCACAGACCCACCCATGCTGGGAACAGTGGCCAGGGCAACAGCTAAAGGGTGCCAGTCCCATACGGAAGTGGGAGAAGTGCCTGGAAAAGAGGCAAGTGCTGGGCAGGTGGTATTGTTCCCTCTCACACCCCTTCCCCACATACAGTGCCACAATGGGGTGAAAGAGGTAACCCTATACTGATGAATCCCTAAGGCTCAGCCCCTTAAAACATAACAGGAGCGACAGCTCTATATAAGACACAGAGGCAAATAAACAGAGGAGCCTGTCAAGATGAAGAGACAGAGAAGTATGACCAAAAAGGGGGAACAGATCAAAGTTCCAGTGAGAGAACTAAGTGACGAAGAGATAGCCAACCTAACAGACGCAGAATTCCAAACACTGGTGATAAAGATGCTTACAGGCTTGACAGATATGCTTGAGTATGGCAAACACATAAGAGAAGAAGTGAAGGCTACGTTAAGTGTAACCAAGAAAAATCCACACAAAACCAATGGTGAAGGGAAGGAAACCGGGGTTCAAATCAATGATTTGGAACATAAGGAAGAAAAAAATAGTCAACCAGTACAGAATGAGGAAAGAAGAATTTTAAAAAGTGAGGAGAGGCTTAGGAACCTTTGGGACAACTTTAAGTGTGCCAACATCTGAATTCTGGGGGTGCCAGAAGGAGAAGAGGAAGAGCAAGAAATTGAAAGCTTATGTGAAAAAATAATGGAGGAAAACTCCCCAAATTTTGCGAAGGAAATAGACATACAAGTCCAGGAAGCACGGAGAGTCCCAGGCGAGCTGGACCCAGAGGGGATCTTACCAAGACACATTATGATTAAAATGCCAAAGGTGAAAGATAAAGAGAGAATCCTAAAAGCAGCAAGAGAGAAGTGCAGAGTTGCCTAAAAAGGGGTGCCTATAATACTATCAGCTTCTTTCTCAAAAGACACTTTGCAGGCAAGAAGGGACTGGTAAGAAGTATTCAAGGTGATGAAAAGCAAGAACCTACAACCAAGATTACTCTATCCAGTAAAGTCATCATTTAGAATGGAAGGGCAGATGAAGTGCTTCCCAGATAAGGTAAAGCTAAAGGAGCTCATCATCACCAAACCATTATTATATGAAATGTCAAAGGGACTTACTTAAGAAAAAGAAGATCAAAACTATGAACACTTAAAATGACAACAAACTCACAACTATCAACATCTGAATCTAAAAAATAAAAACAAAATCCAACTAAGCAAACCAGAATCAGAACAGAATCATAGGTATGGGGATCATTTGGAGGGTTATCGGCTGGGAGGGGAGTGGGGGAGAAATGGGGAAATGGTGCAGGGACTAAGAAGCATAATTGGTTGGTACAAAATAGACAGGGGGAAGTTAAGAATAACACAGGAAAGGGTGAAGCCAAAGAACTTATATGCATGACCCATGAACATGAACTAAGTGGGGTGGGATTGCTGGAGGGAAGGGAGGTACTGGGCAGAGAGGAGCAAAGGGGAAAAATTGGAACTACTGTAACAACATAATAAAATATACTTTAAAATTTTTAGCTGTAATGTTTAGACTTCCCTTGAAGCAGATTGAGAATATTGCTTTCTATTCCTAGTTTTTATGAGAGCTTATTTTTTCAATTATAAGTGAACATTGAATTTTGTCAAATGCCTTCTCATTTACTGAGTGTCTGTTATATTTTCTGTTCTTATATTCTGTTAATGTAATAAATTTTAATAAATAATCTTTTAAATATCCCTGATCCCTTTAAATGCACATTTTAAAAAATAATTTATTCATTTGCTTGTTTATTTATTTATTTATTTTTAGAGAGAGGGGTAAGGAGAAAGAGAGGGAAAGAAACATCACTGTGTGGTTGCCTCTCACTCGCGCCCTCAACTGGGGACCTGACGTGCAACCTAGTCATGTGCCCTGACTGGGAATCGAACCAGCGACACTTGGCTTGCAGGCCGACGCTCAATCCACTGAGCCACAGCAGCCAGGACTTAATAATTAATTTTGTGTGTTAAAGTAACCTTGCATTCCTACAATAAACATATCTTGTTTATGATATATTATAATATTTGTATATTACTACATTAAACTAGTATTTTGTTAAGGGATTTTGTATCTGTCTTTGTATCATGAGGAATATTAGTTGATTACTTTTTCATGTATCACATTTCTGGTTTTAACATCAGAGTTATAATGGCTTCATAAATTTATTTCTAAAGTGTTGTTTTTTAATTTTGAATACATATTCAATGTCTTCATCAGATATAGGGCTATGCTAATTTTTTATTTATTATGTCAACTTGATAATTTGTCTTTAAAAAATAGTCCAATTCATTTGGCTGTTAAGTTTATTGAAATAATATTTTATTAAATGTATTGGGGTGACATTAGTTTATAAAATTACATAGCTTTCAAGTGTACAATTCCATAATACATCATCTGTATAGTGCATTGTGTGTTTAAATGGGTCAAATATATGGTGACAGAAGGAGACATGACTTTGGGTGAAATAAACTTGTTAATAACATGACTTTATTATACCTTTCGGGCTTTTATTTTTGCTTCTTTATGTTCTGCTCGGATAGTCCATCTATTCTTGAGTGTTCTCCACTTCTTTGGGTTGCTGTCTAGAAAGTGTCTCCTGTTAGAAAAATGGGGGCGGGGAGGACAGAGATCATTTTGTTGTTCCTCTTCTCTCAGAGATCACAGTCTTACTGTGCCTCTTGTCCAACACTTACAAAAAGTTATTTGATATATTTTGTTCATGTGGAGGGTTGGTATGATAATTTTCTCTTTCATAGCCGAAAAAAAAAAATCTCCATTAAGTATATCTTTAATAGATTTTCTACCTTACTTAATAAGTTACTTTACAGCCTGAATAGAAAAATATTTAGGTAAATTGGATGCACCAATGAAAGATATTAATTTGGAGTCTTTTCTAAAAGTTTTTTTTTTTAAGTAATTGGTATAATTTGCTTTATTTCTAAGATTTATATGCATAGATTTACAAACATGGAATACTTGTTAATAACTAAAGATGCAATTACACATTGGATCTTTTTCTTTTCAGTTTTATTAACATTTACTCTTTCTTCAGAGTTTTAATTGCAGTACTCTACAATGAACACCTCCCACCGGGCTTTATTCCTATTTTTTTTCTTCTTAGGATGTTTCATTGTATACCTTCCTACCTAATTCATCTATTTGTCTGGTTAATTTTTCATGTTCTCCACTTGTATGTAAGGACTGAGAGGATAGATATTTATCTCTTTTGTTCCTGTTAAAGGACCTCTGCTTGGAACAGAGCCTGATGAATAACAGATTTGGATAAATTAGTGAATCAATTAATAAATGAAGTTATGCCACTTGCTCTTCCACATATTAACATGTGAATTTTTCACATTAATCACTACAAGTAATAAATTATTTTAAAATCAGCCTGCAAAATCTTCTGAAGACAGAAAACTTCCTGTGGATTCCAGTCAGGATTGAAGCCCAGTACCTCCTACTTGACTCAGATGACAACATCCTGTAGAAATTAAGACGATGGTCTAGCTCCCTATGTGCTAGGAAGAATACAGAGGAGATTCAGTTATACTGATTTTTGAATCTGGAAATAACTCAAATCCTCACCATAACACACATGCTGTCAGCCAAAGAGAATGTTCTTAGAAAGACTTCTCTACAACTCAATTTATCCTGCCTTAACTTTTCTCTAAACTAACAGGCCAGAGGAGCCAAACACTTGGCCTGAGACAAAGCTTTACTTTCACTGTAATCTTGCACTCTTTTTTTTAAGTATATTTTATTGATTATGTTGTTACAGTAGTTCCAATTTTTTCCCCTTTGCTCCCCTCTACCCAGCACCTCCCTTCCCTTCAACAATCCCACCCCCCTTAGCTCATGTCCATGGGTCATGCACATAAGTTCTTTGGCTTCACCTTTTCCTATATTATTCTTAACATCCCCCTGTCTATTATGTACCAACCAATTATGCTTTTTAGTCCCTGCACCATTTCCCCATTTCTCCCTCTCTCCCCTCCCAGCTGATAACCCTCCAAATGATCCCCATACCTATGATTCTGTTCTGATTCTGGTTTGCTTAGTTGGATTTTGTTTTTATTTTTTATATTTTTAGATTCAGTTGATAGTTGTGTTTGTTGTCATTTTAAGCGTTCATAGTTTTGATCTTCTTTTTCTTAAGTAAGTCCCTTTGATATTTCATATAATAATGGCTTGGTGATGATGAGCTCCTTTAGCTTCACCTTGTCTGGGAAGCACTTCATCTGCCCTTCCATTCCAAATGATAGCTTTGCTGGATAGAGTAATCTTGGTTGTAGGTTGCTTTTCATCACATTGAATACAGCTTGCCAGTCCCTTCCTGCCTGCAAAGTGTCCTCTGAGAAATCAGCTGATAGTACTATAGGAACCCCCCTGTAGGCAACTCTCCGCCTCTCTGTTGCTGCCCCCAGGACTCTCTTTTTACCTTTCACCTTTGGCATCTCATTTTTTTCAATTCTTGCTTCCTCATTCTGCACTAGTTGACTGGTTTTTTCTTCCTTATGTTCCAAATCATTAATTTGAACCCTGGTTTCCTTCCCTTCACCATTGGTTTTGTGTCGCTTTTCCTTTGTTTTACTTAGCATAGCCTTCACTTCTTCTCTTATGTGTTTGCCATACTCAAGCATATCTGTCGAGTCTGTGAGCATCTTTATCACCAGTGTTTTGAATTCTGCATCTGTTAAGTTGTCTATCTCCTCATCTGTGAGGTTGGCTATCTCCTCGTCACTTAGTTCTCCCACTGGAACCTTGATCCATTTCCCCTTTTGGGCCATACTTCTCTGTCTCCTCATTCTGACAGGCTCCTGTGTTTGTTTCCCTCTGCATCCTAGGTAGAGCTGCCAATCCAATTACATTGTAAGGGGTGGATCCTTAGGGATTCTTCAGTACAGGGCATCCTGTTTCACTACGTTGTGGTGCTGTATCTGAGGGAGGGGTCCGAAAAGGAACAGTGCCACCTGCCCAGCTCTCCCCCCTTTTCCAGGCACTTCTCCCACCTCCTTATAGGACTGGTGCTTCTCTAGCTGCTGCCTTGGGCCATCGTTCCCAGAATGGGTGGGTCTGCGGACATTCTAGGACCATGGGGGCCCTTTAAACAAGCAGACTCTGCTGAGAGACGAGCAGTTTCTGCCTCCACCCCAACCCTCACTGGTCTGCAGTCAGAAGCAATGAGGCTTGATTTTCCTTCTTAGTTGTGGAGGGAGACACAGCGTGTCTGTCTACACCTCCATCTTGGCCGGAAGTCTGTAACCTTGCACTCTTAACTAAATAGTTTAAGGAGCAAATTTATGTCTTAGTCCATTTAAAAAAGTATTATCTCTGGTAACACTAGTTGGTTACCTCTGTTATTCTCCTTCACCAGGGTGGAGGAAATGTGGTAGTACCTCTTACATGCTACCCACATAAACATTTAGCAAACTAGATATCATATATCAAGATGTTTATTAAAATGTTTTAATAACACTTTATATTGTTATGTAACTTTGATATTGTTATCCAACATTAAGTGAATTGTGGGATTTCTCTTTGGACCCATTTTTATCAATCTTCCTAACATTCAAATTAGAATTACATTACAATGATAGAGAAAAATGCCCTCCAACAGAATTATCTGTTATCCCTTTGTGATATGTTTTAAAATTTAAGGTCCTCTACTAAAATAATGAAATAATAATATAGCCTTTGATTCTTGATTTGTGCCTGAATGAATACTGAATTATTTACTAATTTTAGTGTCTGCCTATATACGATAGATTAAGTAGGTGAAGAAGCCACATTACAAATATCAATACTACTATTAAATTAGTATTGTCTTCAAAGAGAAGGGAAACACATACCCACAATTCAAGCCACTTGAGTTAAAGTTTTAAGTCTGGTAATTCTAATTTTCCAACTTAAAAGTGAGTTTAATATCCTACTGAGACTCTTTGAAATGTAAAACAATCATATAACTTTCTGAGAGGGTACAGAAATTAGAGACACTGTCAAGATGCAAAAGAAATTATAGAGCTAAATGTACCCTCATGAAATCATGAGTCACTTTTCATCATAAATATTGCTATCACCTGGTAGACTTAATTTTCTGCAATATTTAAGGAATTAGTTTAGAAGATAAGAGACTCCTCCCTTGCATATTTATTAGCACTACTTGTTATATAAATATAGAACAGAAATAAATTAATTATAATGAAGTCATGTAGCCAAAAAATAAGGAAGTTGTGAGGTAGAAAAAAAAATTTCTTACCTTTTAATTATACAAAATATCTCTTCTCAATATTAAAAATAGCCATGTAAATTTTAAACGGAAATTAAGAAATTGTATATACAAAAATTAATAAGAGAAATTATGTGGAAATCCTACCACTGCTTTAAATGAATACAGATCATTGATGATAAAATATGAATGAATATATATTATAATTCTTTGAGAATATGATAAATTTATGTACAGCAAAGAAAAATTATACTGATCATACATATTTGTGCAAAGTAATTATCAACAGAACACATTAGAGCTTGCTTCTTGTCATCATTTTTACAGATTATATATACTCGATTTAACATATAATTTGCAGTTTATGATAATTGAGATTTAAACTACAAATCATACGGTAAAATTATTTTTCATATTGGATAACTCTCATTACCCACCCCACAAATATTTTCCACCATATGCTTATCACATGGACATCCTAAATATGTAAAAATGAACTCATTATTTTTCTCCAACTTGTGTTTCCCCTCCCATATTTTAAAAATATTGATCCATGCCTTTACCATATGTCTAGTGGAATTGAAACATAGATCAGTTTCACAGAGAAACCAGTTGAAGGCTAATATCAGTAGGCCAGTGAACTAAGTCTTATAGGTAATTAAAATATAATATTCAATGTGGCTATGGAAGGTAGGGGATAAGACTATTAGGCATCAGAAAGCTAGGAGTAAAATAGTGAACAATTAATCAGAGAAGCAAGGGAAGAAAATAGTATACATGAGTATCAGGGGCCAGCTGTGCTCCAGGTATAATTTTATAGATTTTAATGTGGTATAGTTTTTAAAAGGGTCTGATTCTAGAGAAAACGACAACACTACCTCATTTAAAAAACTTCTTTTTCCTGTTAATTCCGTCTTTATAAAGTATCTTCAATTAATTCCCTTTTCTGCATTCCTATTGCCAAAGTTTTGTATCTCATACCTTTTATGGTCAATACAATAGTCTCTTGCCAGGTTTCTGTTCTTTTAATCATTCTTCATTCTAGTGTATCCCACATAGTGCTGAGACATTTATATTCTACAGCTAATCATCTTTCCATAAATTTGCATTGGCTTCCACCAAACTAAAGAATAAAGGCCATATTCCTTTGTTTGAAAGTGTATGTTCTCTTTCATTTGAGGCCAAACTTTCTTTTTTCAATCTTTACACTCTAGCCAACTAGACTACTCATTATTCCAAAAATGTACCCAGAAGTGTGATATTGCTGTCCATTCTCTTGCCCTACTCTCATTGAACCTTGCTTACTAGGATCTCTACTCAACAACACTTGTGAACAAGAACTGAATTCATAGTTATCCTTATATTCTGAACATAACCTACCTAGTCTTGTTCAGCAAATGTTTTGAAATAGAGTGTCCAGTCTCAGTTCTTTGGAAAAATAATTTTATGATGTGTGACAGCTCTGAGTAAGGTGTCTCAGGATAATGAATCTCTATTGACTAAGTTAGTTTCTAGTTTTTAGCCCCATCCAATTGTAGGCCAAGTACAAAATTGTGTGCAACATAATAATGAATTAGAAAACAAATTTGACAAAGAGATTAAAAAGCAATGATTACTAACAAACTACATTACAATGAAAAAAGGATAGGTATCAATGTGACATTAAAAATCTCCTTAGGAAAAATTAAAAATCCAGAAAAGTATGTAACCTATTGCTAAGAGGTTAAATTATTAGAGGTCTAGTATTATGTGTGACTCTTTCTATATATATGAACTTAATATATAGATTATGTTCTACATATTTTTCATGTGTTTTCTTAATGGTCACAACTGTATATTAGTTATAAAACATTCTAATGTGATTGCTTGATGATCAACAATAAAACTTCATAAACATAGGTTATTAAAAGTTTAAGTACTTAAAAGAAATTAAAAACCCAGATAGATAATCCTTCTGTTTCCCAGGGCAATATTATACAGACTTCTGCCAGAAGCAAGGGATACATATATATATATGAATAAGCCAAGAACTCTTTAAAAAAACAAAACAAAACAGTTTGAAGGGTATAAATGTGGTGGTCTCTGAGGATCCTTGAGAAGTACATGGAAAACATCAGAGGAACACAGAGGCCTGGAAGCCCAAAGAACTGGCATGGGGGGTACAGATGGAGTTAGTAAGGGAATAAATGCAAATATCTGTCGGAGACAAGAGGAAAGGTTTTTTGTAGAAACTCAAATTCAGGAAGTGCACTGTATATGTTTAATCATCTTACTACAAACAATATGTCTTCATAAAAATCAAGGAAAAGAATTCCTAGAAAAATAATAAACTCTCAGAACATGGAAATATGTATGAAAGGCAAAAATGAGACAGCACACACAGAATAGTAAAAGCTGAAACATATTTTGAAAATAAATTTAACTTTAACAGAAAAACAGGTATTTGGGGAACAAATGCTTGAACAGAAAAACATGAAAATGTATTGTATGTTTGTAATATGCATGCATGAAAGGTTCACAGGTTTTATGTAGATAAGAAATCAATAAGCTGCTGTCACCAACTGTGATCGATGTGTTGGTCCCCAAATGGAGATTCTATTGTTTTGGCATAATTCCAAGTTTCAGATTTGAAGTTACAATGGTCTCTGAAAATATGTTTACACAGCCTAAGCAAGCAACAAAAGTGCACACAAAGTGGGAACATACAGAGCATTCAGCCTTTGAAAAATGTGTGTTAGTTTACCAAGGAAGGTCATTGTACCTGGCTAAACCATCATCAGCCTTTCTTCCTAAAATTCTATCTGAAACCCCACTAGGTTAAATGGTGGGGAAATATAGCACAACTGATGTAAAACTGCAAAGGACAGGCCTTTCTGTTCTCTTCAAGATGCCACAGATGATGAAGTGATGACCAGGACCAGAGAATTCTGAGTACTAATATCCTATCTTAGCCTAACTTTCAACCAACCATGCCTAATGATATTTTCTGGGAAGAGTCATAAATTTTTGTAATCCTTAGTTTCAGTAGCTTCTTGGCAGTTCCTCTTAGAGAAGGTACCCACTTCTCTTAAGAATGACTCCTACAATCCTTCATCATTATCTGTTTTCTGCTCAAAATTGCCCCCATAGCTATATCTGGAGTCTCCCATGTGAGCTCGCAGTGTTCCTTGCCTCATCAAATCATTCCTGGAATTCTTACTGGTGGATAAGTTAGTATTTACTTCTTCCAACATAACCTCTAAAAGAAAACTCATAGCACATTGCACATCCCCTGGTATCTTTCTAGTGACCAGGTAAGACTCTTAATGAATCATGTTCATAAGAAACGTATTTAAAATCCTTAAAAACTACATTAAGGAAGAGAATATAAGCAGCTACCGCTGGTGTTATATTGTCTCCAAATACCTGAGATACTCTGCCTTGCATAAGGTTTTAATTGAGTTGTTGCTTCTATTTATAAAATGAATTCATGTTTATTATAGATAATTTGGAAAATTTTAAAGATTTGAGAAGAGATTTCAAAGAAGAAAATATAAGTTAACAATGATATCATCCACTCATGTCCATCAATAAATTTTAGTGTATTTCTTTTACTAACACACTAGTGTGTTTGTGTGTGTAGGCAAATGAGTGCTCACATAACTGAGATCCTATATTATTTATAGTTTGTTATTCTGATTTGCTCAATGCATGTTTTGTCATGGGTATTTTTGTGTCATTTAAATTAAAAGAATCAAGAGGTTGTTTTAAAGTATTATTCTTAATGGTTAATTAATATAGCTTTTCAATAACATTGTTGTGTGGGAACTTCAGGTTTTACCACTTAAATGTTATTCATACATTTCTTAGAATAAATCTTTGTATTCATCTTTGATTATATCCTTAGGAAATTCACCTTTCTAGTCACTTATATATATATTCAATGTATATTTATTGAGAATCTGCTCTCTGTCAGGCATTGCGGTGTAAGCATTTGGAATGCAATAGTAAATGAAAACAAGCCATAGTCTTCACTCTCAATGAAAGAGAAAGAAGAGTCTAAACTGGCATTACATTAATAAAAATAGGATTTCATATTGAGAACAATTATCTGAAGAAATCAGCAGTGTTCTATGATAGAAAATCATGGAAATGGGGAGTGAGGAAACCAGCTTCAATAGGAAATTCTTCTTGTTTTTGGCTGTGGTAATTATGCTGAGACACAAAGCACAGGAAAGGGCCACCCAAGCGTGATCCTAGGGGAGAACATTTCACCTTAGAAACCTCGTGGAGCAGAGGCTCCACCTTGGCCAGCTTTCCAAGAAGCAGAGCCTGAGACAGGTATTTTGAGGCACATCATGTGTTGAGGGATTGTTCTTTAGGGGAAACTACTAAGACAGCAAGGGCAGCAGAATGGGAAAGGGGCAACAGCTGAGTGAGGATGTGTTCTCAGGTGAAGTCTAGCCTTGGCCTCATCCTTAGCGGAAGAGCCCTGAAGCATAAACCATACCACAGAGCTTTCTTCTCCTGAAGTCAGGGGCTGACCATCTTTACCTATACGACAGTGTATTATTCATTCGGCTGAGAGCTGCATTGAAGCTATGGGAGAGATATAATTCCCCAGGCAAGACAGCTCCTGTTGGCCAAGGTTGATTTGCCAAAGAAAAGAGGCACTGTTAACCTACAATTGCCCAGGCAATTACATTTACTATAGGCTCTAAGGTAAGAGAGAACTCAGAGCCCTCTAGAAAATAAAATAATGCTAGTTAAGTTTTGCAGTTACTATCATTGCATAATAAACCAGGCCAAATTTAGTGGCACAAAACAACCACCATTTTATTATTCTCATGGATTCTATGGGTAAGGGAGTCAGACTTGGAAGAGCAGAGATGATTTATCTTGGGCCTTAGCTGGAAAGAAACAAATGAGTTTGGAGCTATTCATCTGACTGGGAGCTGAAATTATCTGAGCCCTTTCTTACTTAAATATCTGATGACCAGACTGAATTAATGTGAAGGCTGTGCTCAGCAGGAACTGTCATCCAAAGCACTGACATATTGTCTCTCCATGTGGCTTGAGTTTTCCAAAGATCATGCAAATGACTTCTGAGAGGGAAAATCCTAAGAAAGCCTTCAGAGAGCAAACATTCCAATCTTCATAGCCTTTTCAGTTCTAGCCTTGAAGGTCACACAGCATTACTGCTGCTCTACCTTATCTACTGAAGAAATCACAGGCACACCCAAATTCAAGAGAACTGGACATAGATCCATTCTTCAGCAAGAAGAATGTCACAAAGTGTTGGTCTTTTTTGAAACCTCCACAATGAACAAGGGGAGGGTTATGTAAGATAAACTTAGAGAGGCAGGTGGTGAGAGAGGATTGCAAATTAAAATTTCTATTTTGCAATTGCTAAGTTCAAATACACTGAAATATGTAAGTGGAGATACAAAATATGCAGTTGGATGGGTGTGACCAGTGCTCAAAAGAAAGGTCTAATCTAGATACATGAGTAACTAGTTATACATAAATGATTAAAATGTAATTACTTGTTAAGAAGATATTAATATTCTTATAGTCACTCAATGTATATTGACTTAGTTTCTCTTCCAGAAATGTGATATAATGTTATACCCCCACCAGAATAATGGCAGAATAACATATGCAGATAACTTGATCTTGCTTTGGTTCAGGGTAAACATTCGCAGTCCTTAAGGTCAGTCATCCTGGGATTGTTGTTAAACAGTCAATCCCTTTTGTCAATTACCAAACTTGGCTTTCTAAGTCAAATTCCCAAATACTTCTTCCAACATTGTTCCCATAATATGGCAGCATATATAACCATATCGAGTTTCTGATATCCTCTAGTTTACTAAATTTCAGGTATACGTAAACTAAATCTTGTTTGGCAGTGAATCTTAGCATAACGGCTTGAATAAAAACAACAGTTACTTAAGGAACTAGAGATGAAAGGGTATTAAAAAGTCATCATGAGCTACATCCAGTAGAAGGATAATGTGCCAATAGCAATACTAATTATTTAAGGACTTCAAACTGTAGTTGTGAGCTCAAAAAAAATATTCTAGATTCAAAGAAAATGGCCCACACAAGTGATCCTATGGATTCATAGTTCCCAACTCTGAGTGACTTTGGCCCCCAGGGCACATTGACATTGTCTGGATACATTTTAGTTACTCAGGATTTGGGTGAGTGGCTGCTACTGGCATTTAGCAGATAAAGGCCAGGAATGCTGCTGAACATTGTCCATTGCACAGGAGTGCCCCCCCCACCACCAATCAATAAAAAATTAACCAGTCCAAAGTATCAATAGTTTTGAGGTTTAAAAAAATATCCCTTCTATGTACTAACTTCAGAGCCCAAACTTTTTGTTGTGTGGATTACCCTAACTGTCCAGTGGGCCTTCCCTCCCAATTGTTTATGCTTGCTGATCCATGATGAGAGGACAAATATAAAGGGGAACATTCAGAGTCATCAACTTCAAATTAGCAATGAAAGGTTGCCAGAAATTCATAGAATTGATGAGGAAAGGTAGATTTCAAAATGCAAAATTGAGACAGAGTCACTAATGGCCAGGAATTAGAAGTGGTGCTTGAAGTAAACTATTATAGGGATATGCAATAAAGCATCAGATCAAAAAAGACAAGAGGACAAGGATAATGAATCATTATAATGGTGAATAAAATTAAAAGAGGCTTCTGAGAGGGGAAAGACAGCATTGATGCATTAAGTATTACATATAAATTGGAACAAATAAAAGAAGACTCTAGTTGGGTACTGTAGCATGTTTTTGTATAAAACTGCTTCTTTGCTTTAGTATACGAAAAAGGATATTATTTGTTAATCTTATTTCAGATAATATAAACAATGCTGCTCAAAACATCAACGTTGAACAGCATTTTGAACACAGTCATTCTGAAGTTAAATGAAGGGACTCTTGGGCTTCACTGCAATTTTTCATTTTGTCTCAGTATATTTGCATTGATGAATGTACACATATAATCCATGCATCTCTACTAACCACAGCAATAGATAGGAATAATATGAATATCATAACTAGGAACACACTTGGGAGATATGCATCAACATGACCAAAACACATGCTGCATTATGAAAATGCTAAAGAATCATTTGTAATTTAAAGTATACCTGGTACTAGAAAGAGTAATGGCAAACTGATGGTTTCTTATAAAAGTAATGCTTTGGCTAACAACCCGGAGGAATTGGTAAGTGGTAGTCATGAGATAAACAACATAGTAACACAAAAGAACCAGAAAGCTTACTGGATAATTATTTAGGCTTACCACCATATTCTGGGAAAAAAAATTCTAAAGGTAGCTCAGGTGATGATAAACCATTCAACGTTGTGAACTCTTCCTTAAATAAATATGGTTTCATTTTAGTTTTAAGATTTAGGAAGCAGTAGTAATTACCTGTGAGCTTAGAAATCTGTGTTTTGTGGTTAACTACATATGTAGTCTCAGTAGGCATAGGTAATTTTTCTATCATCAAAATTCTCTTAAATGAAACTAATCAAATAAGCTGAAGTACACAGGTAGCTATAAAAATGTGGAAACAATAGAAACTAAGGCTCCACCAAAACTACTTGTACACTTCCCAGTGAAGGCAGAGATGATTATAATCAGCTCCAACTTCATTACATATTATTTTTAAAAGTTATAATTCCAACTCTGGCTACCCTTTCCTGCAGTCCCAATGTCTCTAATAGAGGCTGCATTGCTCTATTTGATTATCTTATTATCCCTTGCATTCAAATTACCTAAAATCTAGCCCTTAACAGAAACAAACTCAGGGCTGAAACTCAAAATCCTTCTTTGGTTTCTGTTATATGTAAAAAATGCTTTGTAAATTTGAAACTCCAAACATATACATATAATACATTTCACATAGATATAGTGCAAACTGGCATGAGCCTTGTCAATTTTTCCTTTAAATCTCTTGAACTTATTGTTTTTGCTCTGCCTCTACCTAAGTATGGATACACAATCTTTAGCCTAAGTTATACAACCTCCCAATTGTTTTTCCTGCCTCCAGCCTTCTCTCAGCATTGATTGAAAAATAATCCTCCTGATGGGAATGCAGACTGGTGCAGCCACTGTGGGAAATGGTATGGAGGCTCCTCAAAAATTAAAAATGGAACTGCCTTATGACCCAACGATTCGACTTCTGGGTATATATCTGAAGACACCAAAAACACTAATTCAAAAGAATATATGCACCTGTTTCTTGATTGCAGCATTATTTACAGTAGCCAAGATACTGAAGCAGCCCAAGTGCCCACTAATAGACAAGTGTATAAAAAAATATGTGGTATATATATAAAATGGAATATTATTTGGTCATATAAAAGAATGAAATCACCATTTGCAACACCATGGATGAACCTAGGTGGTATTACGCTCAGTAAAATAAGCCAGAGAAAGACAAATACCATATGATATCACTTATATGTGGAATCTAAAAAACAAAAGAAGTGAACAAACAAAACAGAAATAGACTTATAGATATAGAGAACAGACTGATGATTGCCTGATAGGAAGCGGGTTGAGGGACTGGGTGAAAAAGGTGAAGGGATTGAGTACAGATGGCAGTTACAGAACAGTCATGGGATGTAAAGTACAGTATAGGGAATACAGTCCGTAACATTGTAATAACTAGGTATGGTGCCAGGTGGGTACTGAAAATATCAGGGGAACATTTTGAAAGTATATTATTGTATAACTACTATGCTGTACACCTGAAACTGATACAAAATAATATTAAATTTAAATTGATTTTAAAAGAAAATTTAAAAAATTAATACCCCTGAAACACCTGCAAAGCATAGCTGAAAAGCCTTAATTTGATGTTCAAAAACCCTTCTTAGTCTGGCCTTTATCTTTCCAGCCTGATTTCCCACTATAATCTTTTAAGAAATGTGATACCTATTAACTTGTCTCCTAAGGGGTCCCCTAGAGACACCATTGTTCATTTTCATGTTCCTCCTGAAATGACCCTTTTCCTCTCTACATAAACAAATGTTACCCAGCCTTGAAAGCCTTGCCAATGTCTACTTCCCCTTTATGCCAACTCAAATAATGACACATTACCAGTTAGAAGGCAGTTAATATTCATGAACAATTTATTCAACTTAATTAATGGATAGAATTAATGCAGGAGCCATGAAAACTGACAAGAAATATGTAACTCAACAGTTGGTGCTAGCATCAATATTTTAAATGAATGTGGTTAACCAATGAGTAGTCTAGAAATCATAATATGCACCACACATTAATATTTAATAAAAAGAGACCAGAAAATCAGATCCTATAGTTCAATGCTGGTTACAAGCAGAATGCTAACTGAGTAGGGCAAATGCTTAATGTGTAATCAAAGACACTGAAAACTGCCAAATACAGGAAAAGGAAAAGGGCAAGTTATCCAATGAAGCAGAAGAAGACTTACATGTAAGTGGTTTGTAAAGAAAAATATTACATCCATTTCATTATTCCATTCAGAGTTTGACTTTTGCCCATAACTTCAGTTGTGAAATAATCTTACTCTACCAGTTCATCCTTCTCGTAGTTCTCAAGCATTTCCCATAGGCCACTGCTAGCATTAACGGCCAGAGGAATAACAAAAAAGAAGGGATTTTTATTTGTATGGAGTCAATATTTAGTTTGAATGCAAGAAAGGGGAACAACGTAGATTTAATATTCCCCAAAACTCCCCACTAATTAATGAAAAGATCTTTGGATATGGTCCCACATTAACTCCAGTCTAAATTTCTTCTGTTAGGTAGACATGAAATATCCTGGATGTTAAATATTATGGAGAAATGCGGTAAAATATAATAACATTACTGTATAATAATTTTTTTCTCAATAATATCCACAAGTCACTATTTGGGGGATCATTATCCTGTCTGCATCCACATTCCCTTAAAAAATAAACTTTTATTGTGTTGAGCCACCTAACATTGTGATTTTTTTTTACAGCTGCCTGACTTAATACATCAGGGATATATAATAGATAGTACCAGGCAATCAGGTCTTTATCTCCTGTTTCCAGAAACTCCAGGCCACCACCAGAGAATCATGCATAAAGCCTGAATGAGAAGAGTTGAGGGAGCTATGGACTATCTGAATGAATAGGCTTTCACTCAGAGAAGCAGAATCATGGTCAGGCTTGCCTCTACAGTACGACAGTATTAGTTCACATTATACATAGTGTACTGCTGATGCCCCCTGGATACCTTGGTTGACCAAACCCAGCTACATAAAAATAATAGCTCACAGTCATTGAGCTATGCAGGCTTCCAAGCAATTTTAAATTATTTCATCCAATCTTCACAAATAAATTTATGATATAGGTAAGTTGTTTTTGTTTCTTCCCCAAAACAAACAAAAAAAATGTAATTTATACAAAGTCATAAAACTGTAAAGCTACAGTTAATGCTGGAATTTGAATCTCTGTGTCTGGACACTAAAACCTATGTCCTTTAACTACTTTGCAATAATTCCTCCTGCATAAATCATACAGGCAGGTAGAAATATCTGATGGCAACACCCTACTGATTCGCGGGAACTTTCCATCAAGGGGCATATGGGGAGATGATATAAGATTGTCTACAATCTCCCCAATCAGGAAACTCAGAACATTCCATCTGCTTAAGAAAGTTAGAATTCTAACACCAG
This sequence comes from Furipterus horrens, assembly GCF_987537825.1. Taxonomy (NCBI): domain Eukaryota; kingdom Metazoa; phylum Chordata; class Mammalia; order Chiroptera; family Furipteridae; genus Furipterus; species Furipterus horrens. The sequence continues at coordinate 96,811,908 of NW_028327187.1, read as the reverse complement.
CTTTGCCCATAGATTCCCCATTTATCTGCTTCATCTATTTATCACCTGAATTCTAAGACAAGAATGCTTACGGTTGTGATATCATGTTAGGAGGTAGAATGAATGTCTACCAACTAATTTTGACAATGCACAATATGCCTGATTTCCCACCTACAAAATCCCCCATTGAAATGAGTATATCAATCATATGTTATAGAGCAGTGCTCCCAGTTTTCATTTTTTAAAAAATGGTATCTACAGAGACACTCCTTCTAAGAGTTCTTTGACTTCAATTTCTAGCCATATGATTACTGTCAAAAGTTTATCAAATTCTCAGCATCCTATACCAATTCTGGGAAGCCCAAGTGGTCTCACAAATGGATGTATTGGGGTTACAAACATCATTCACTACCAGGAGGATAAAAAATTGAGAGTAACTTTTCAAATAGATCCTTCAAACTACCTAGGTGCTTAGGAAAGCCTGCCAAACTTGCTAGAGTTTACTCTCTCCCTAAGGCAGACAGATTAAAACATATATTAGCTCCTGAAATGGGGTCTAATTTTCTATCTAGATCTGTGATGTTCAGGATTGTGGGAATGTTTCAGCTCCACCAGTTAATAACCTAGTTCACCCCTTTTTTGCTCAGTCTTTAGAATGAAGCCTCTATGTCACATCAGTGTATATATTTGTACTAACTACATATATGTCATTGGTTAGGATGGTTACAACTTTGCATTGATGATTATTCTGAAAATCAGGCTAAGGAATATCTGCTTCCATAAAGCTAGGAAAGAGACTAAACTACTTCAGCAAACACTCATAATGTTTAATTAAATGCAAAGCAACACTCAAGCAAATCTCAGTAGCTATTCTCATCCAAGAATAACATTCAGATGCCTGTTATACCAAGATACAAGAGCTGATAAAAGAACCTTATAATTTAGTGCTTATTGGAAATGTGGGGTGCATTCTAATTAAAATACATAACATATGTCCAGAAAGTATCCAGCTACAGACTATGAAAAATAGAGAAATTTATTGAATAAGACACAAGAAACATTGTACACAAGGCAATGACACCTCAGTCCCCTCCAAAGTAAGCACCTTGGGACCTCACACAGTTCTACCAGCATCTCTTCCACTGTTCAAAACAGTCTGCAAAATCCTTTGTTGGAATTACCATCAGCTGCCTCGTCATGTTTTCCTGAATCTCATTGACAATGGTCTGAAAAATATCTTCCCTTTCAAAGGTCATTTCAGTTTTGGGAAAAGGCAGAAGTCCCAGGGCACCAAATCTGGTCTATAGCGGGGCTGAGTCACCTGGGTGATTTGATGTTTCGCAAAAAAACTGTGCACAAGACGTGATGCATGAGCTGGTGCATTATCATGATGAAGCTGTCAATCACCAGTTGGCCATAGCTGCAGACATTTTTGTCATACGTATTGCATCTCTCGACCAATGAAGAACACTGAGGTAGCACTCCTTATTAACTGTTTGGCTTGGAGGGGCGTACTTGTAATGGACAACAGCTTCCCAATCAAAAAACACAATTAACATGGTCTTGATCTTATTGTGACTTTGCTGTGCCTTCTTCAGGCATAGAGAACCAGGTGACTTTCATTGGGATGACTGTGCCTTTGTTTCTGGACTATGGTGTAGATCCATGATTCATCTACTGTTATGACCTTCTTAAGGAAATCTGGATCATTGGTAGTGATGTGTATCAAGTCATCAGCAACCACAGCAAGATGTTCCTTCTGTTCTGGTAGAAAAAACCGTGGAACAAATTTTGCTACAACACATTTCATGCCAAGATCCTGCATCAAAATCTTTGACACAGTAGTTTTTGGAATCCCCAGATCAGCTTCTAGTTCTCACACTGTCAGCTGTGGACCTCTGCTGGTTGCAGCCTGTATATGTTCAACATTGTCAGGTGCTCTGCTTGCAGGCCTTCCAGAATGTGGATCACTTTCAACAGACTCTCAGCCATCTTTGAAGCATTTATGCCACAATTTTATTTGCACTGTACTCACTGCATCATCCCCTGAAAGCCTTCTGAATCATCTGAATAGTTTCTGCCAAGGAATGCTCAAACTTAACACAGAATTTGATTCAGATTCCTTGCTCTACTCATTCAGTCATTATGAATGCAACAACCACACAGTACACATGCTCACTCAACTGCGTTTACGGTCCCCGCTGACTAGTACATTGAAGTTGTCATTGTTCACACATGCAGATTCCAGTCCACTCTCCTAGGCTGCCAGGTTACATTGATGTCACACAAACCATGCTTATTATATTAAGAATGGCTGGAATTTTTCTGGGAAGACCTTGTATATATGGCAAAATATGATCTTTTAATCTATAATGATTAAAATCAAATTCTTAATAAATTTCCCTCTTCCTCTTTAAAAAAATTTTGACATACAAATAGGTCATATCTAGTGTATACAACTTGATGAGTTTAAAGATTCCTCTTTCCCCTTTTTAAAGTCTCTGCATATGGGGTGAACAAACGTAAGTTTACAGTTCTTCATATGGAAAATAATACAATAATTAATAAATTATATAACAAGAGTAAACTCTCTGTTTTTAAAATATTTATTTATTCTTAGAGGAGGGGAAGTAGAAAGAGAGGAAAGGAAACATCAATATATGAAGGAAACATCAATGTGTGAAGGAAACATCAATATGTGAAAGAAACATTAATTGGTTGCCTCCCACACACACTCCAACTGGGGAACAGCCTACAACTCAGGCATGTGCCCTGACCAGGAATCAAACCAGTGACCTTTTCCTTTCTGGGAAGATGCTCAACTAACTGAGCCACACTGGTCAGGGCTAAACTCTGTGTTTTTCAAACAATTGTAAACCTACTTTTGCTCCACCCTGTATACTAACTAAATCAAAGAGTGTAGTATGTCTACAAAGTAAGCCATTAAATATTTATTTATATAAATTAAAATGTTGATACTAATAAAATTTAATATTAGCATTTATAATATTATATATGTTTATGTGTATGTGTGTGTATGACATTTCATACAACAGTAGAATACCCACTCTTCTGTAGCATGGATTGAACATTCTCCATGAATAATCATAAGATGGGCCACAAAACAAGTTTTAAAACTTTTTTAAAGACTGAAATCATACCAGATATCTTTTCTGATACTATGATGTGAAACTGGAAATCAACAAGGAAAACTCACAAATATGTGTAAACACATACACTAGAAAAAAACAGTGGCCCAAGAGGAAATAAATATTTTTTTTAATCTGAAAACAAAATAAACTGACAAAAAAAACAGAGGAGACTTCTGGCCAAGATAGAGGCCTAGATGGACACACTGCGTCTCCCTCCACAGCTAAGAAGGAATACAACTACCTCAAAACTAGAGACAACCAGAAGTTCCAGAAAATCAAGCTGCATGGAAGTCCAACAAACAAAGATATAAAAAATAAATACTCATCCAGATAGGTAGGAGGAGCGTAGCCAGGGCAGAGAGGACGCAGTGTGGTGGCGGCAGGAGGAGTGGCAGTGACAGGCCAGCGGAAAGCGCAGTCACACATTTTTAAAAGTCGGGAGGGACACCTGGGGAGCACTCCCAGTGCCAGACAGGAATACGCAGCTCATGGTCCCAGTGCTGGGGAAAATAAAGCCTCATTGCTTCTGACTATGCAAACCAGTGGGAGTTGGGGTGAAGAAAGGAACTGCCAGTCTCTCAGCAGAGTCCACTTGTTTAAAGGGCCCCCACAGTCCTAGAATGTCTTTAGACCCACCCACTCTGGGAATGACAGCTAGAGCAACACCTAGAGAGGCCCCAGTCCCATACAGAAGTGGGATAAGGGCATGAAAAAGGGGCAAGTGCTGAGCAAGTGGCATTGTTCCCTCTCAGACGCCTTCCCCACATACAGCGTCACAACATGGTAAAACAGGTCACCCTATACTGACAAATACCTAAGGCTCCGCCCCTTACAACGTAACAGGTGCAACAGTTCTACCTAAGACACAGAGGCAAACAAACACAGGCGCCTGTCAATATGAGGAGACAGAAAAGTATGGCCCAAAAAAGGGAACGGATCAAGGTTCCAGTGAGAGAACTAAGCAATGTGGAGAAAGACAACCTCATAGATGCAGAGAGAGACAACCTAACAGATGTAGAGTTCAAAACTCTGATGATAAAGATGCTCACCATCTTGACAGATATGCTTAAGTATGGCAAACACATAATGGAAGAAGTGAAGGCTTTGCTAAATGAAATGAAGGGAGATCCACACAAAACCAATGGTGAAGGGAAGGAAGCAGGGGTTTAAATCAATGATTTGGAACATAAGGAAGAGAAAAGCAGTCAACCTGTACAGAATGAGAAAATAAGAATTGAAAAAAGAAATGAGGAGCTGTTTAAAAATATCTTGGACAACTTTAAACATACTAACATCCTAATCACAGGGGTGCTAGAAGGACAAGAGGAAGAGCAAAAAATTGAAAGCTTATGTGAAAAAATAATGAAGAAAAACTCCCCAAATTTGGGGCAGGAAATAGACATACAAGTCCAGGAAGCACAGAGCGTCCCAAACAAGCTAGACCCAAGGAGGACCACACCAAGCACATCATTATTGAAATGCCAAAGATTCAAGATAAACAGAGAACCTTAAAAGCAGCAAGAGAAAAGAAGAGTTACCTATAAAGAGGTGCCTATAAGACTATCAGCTGATTTCTCAAAAGAAACTTTGCAGGCAAGAAGGGACTGGCAAAAAGTATTCAAAGTGATCAAAAGTGATGAAAAGCAAGGACCTACAACCAAGATTACTCTATCCAGCAAAGCTATCATTTAGAATGGAAGGGCAGATGAAGGGCTTCCCAGACAAGGTAAAGCTAAAGGAGTTCATCATAACCAAGCCATTATTATATGAAATGTCAGAGGGACTTACTTAAGAAAAAGACAATCAAAATTGTGATCATTAAAATGACAACAAACACATAAATATCAACTACTAAATCTAAAAAATAAAAACAAAATCCAACTAAGCAAACCAGAATCAGAACAGAATCATAGGTATGGGGATCATTTGGAGGGTTATCAGCTGGGAGGGGGGAGGGGGAGAAATGGGGAAAAGGTACAGGGACTAAGAAGCATAATTGGTTGGTACAAAATAGACACGGGGAAGTTAAGAATAATATAGGAAAGAGTGAAGCCAAAGGACTTATATGTACAATCCATGGACATGAATGAAGGGGGGTGGGATTGCTGGAGGGAAGTGGGGTACTGGGCAGAGGGAAGCAAAGGGCAAAAATGGGACTACTGTAACAAAATCAATAAAATATAATTAAAAAATAAGTAAATGACAAAAACAAAACTGAAACAGAGGCGTATACACATGGAACAGACTGACAGCTGTCAGAGGGGAGGGGAGAGTGGGTACTGGATAAAAGAAGGTGATGGAATTAGCCAAAGAACATATATGCATGACCCATGGACACAGACAACAGTGTGGGGATGGCCAGAGGGGAGGGTGTTGGGGGCTGGGTGGGCTGGTCAAAGATGGGTGGATGGGAATATCTATAATAGTGCCAACAAAAAAATAAAATTAATAAACAGAATGGGGATGTCCTCCATATACTGTCATTGAGAAATCTCTAGGATATATTGTCAAGTTAACACAGAAAGGTATAGAGAATACTTACAGAATGCTATATTTATGTCAGGGCAAGTATTAGAATCCCTACATGTCTGTATATTTGAGTGTTTTGCATGCATTTACCAAAAGAAACGTGGAAAGAATAAATAAGTTTGTAGACCAAATAAACATAATGACCTATGGTATGGTAGAGGGGGTGACAAATAGGTTGAGGGGACCAGTGATGAAAATGAGTCTACTCTATATTTGTATGTATCATGTAAGATGCATTATATATTAAAAATACATTAAAACATAAATTTAGATTGAAAATTATGAAGGGAAGGGGGACCTTGAGAACAACTATTGGGTCAGATTCAGTTTTATCTGAACATCTCGTTATGTAGCCCAAAGTTTTTGTCATCCTGTGTTCCAAACTTTTATGGAAGGCAAGTTTCTTAATCTTTAATTTTTTCATCCTCATTCCTCTAATAATAAATCACTTGAAGAATGGGAGCTCCTCATTTGTATGAATGCTAGAATTGCAAATGCATTCCAGGAACTAAATAGGGGTTCACTTCCAAACACATCTCCTTGATTTCAAATAGATGCCTCAAACACCAGTCTTGGGACCATGCTACTTCAACAGATAAAGATTCCCTGTAATTGATCTCCTTCTTGTGCTTCCTATAGAAGGGAGCTGATCTTAATTGTAATTTTGAATAAAGACTACTGGTAAACAAAACTGACTTTGAGGTGTGGAATCCCTAATTTTAATGTGCTCAGGATGTTGTACTAGTAAAGCTCAACTATTATAGATTGAAGTTATGAAATCATTACAGATGATATAGACAGTATTTTTGGAAATAAATAATTTTCAGATGCAGTGTGTTTCATGCAAATAAAGCTTCTGAGCACATGGCATATCACGTTTGTCAGAACACCAAGGGGAAGTAGAGCACCCCATTAGAGAATTCCCCTACCCACAAAACTCTACAGCCATTAACCAGCAATTAAAACTCAACAAAATAATTAAGCAGTTACATCAAGCAGCTGTCTTTACATAACAGTGTGTTAACTAGAAAAGTATAGTTACCATAAGGGTAATCTTTAAGATAAAGAGTCAAAAAAGCCAAATATATATCACAGAGAGATGGCATCTCTCAAATAATGCACTCTTCTATGCTGCAGCCCACAGGATCTTCATAGCCTAATTCTAGAAAACATGTTTACCAATCCCATGTTATCTGGACCCATCAATGTGCCTCCTTGCTTTATGTCTTATCGATGGCCAAACTACATAAAAGTCTCCTTTGAAGAAAGTGTGATTCATCCATGTCATTATTCCTGTGGAATTTATGTATAAAAAAATGCTACTTGTCTCTTCCCACAATACACAAGTTCCTACAACTTATGGCTTTCACTGTTGTGACCTCATGCAACATCAAAACCTGTACTAGAAAAAAAAAAAAAAAAAAAAACCTGTTCTAGCTCTCTAAACTGGAAGAACCTCAGCATACCTATTAATTTCTGTAACATATCTTTTAATACAAAAGAATCAACACAAGCCCTGTGCTAATACACCCCAGTCACAAGAAAAAATTCCTAGATCAAAAATTATTTTCTCATCCAACCCTTCCAAACCCTGAGCAACAAGTTTTGGATCATTCAGGTTTATAAAAGTAATTAGCTATATCACATGGTCTCTTTAATTTCTTCCAAATAGTCCTATCCATAGAACCTTACACATACACCCCCATCTCATGCCTCAACATTTGGTACCAACAACTCAACATAATATGTGATGAAGAACAAGAATCCATTATATATAACTGTGAAATGATATTTCATTGACTCCACAACCAGTCCAACATATGAAACAATGGGAACGTATATATCAACAGTTTGGTCAAGGATTTCAACAGGTAGACTACCAGTTGCCACTATGATTAGACTGAAGGAGTTTGATGGAGTGAGGATTTTAGTTCTGTGATGACTTCCTTTAAGCCATAAAAACCCCTGCCTTATGAAGCTTCTGCCAGGCATGATTCCAACAGACTTTCTCCCTCTTGCATTTTATTGGTCAATATCTATCCAAATCTAAACTCCTGCCCCGGTGATCTTGATCTCTTAGAATTATTGTTCATTTTTGGCTCTTTGTTATTTCTGAACTACCAGAACACAACCTAGAGAATAATGCATAGCATAGAAATAATAGAAGCAGTCTTTCAATTCTTCCCCCAGAAAAGATCTCTGTGAGTATGCTATTGAGTGCAGAAATAGATATGGAGCAACGTGAATGTTTCCTGTTAATCTGACATATTTTATTTCTGTGTATCATATTCAAACTGATGAAAATAGAAATAAAAATATGCAATATACCACAGTTTTTTGATCCACTCACTTACTGATGGGCACTTAGGCTGGAGGGTATTATGCTAAGTGAAATAAGCCAGTCGGTGAAAGACAAATACTATATGATCTCACCTATAAGAAGAATCTAAAAAACAAAAATAAACTAATGAGCAAAACAGAACCAGAGGCATGGAAACATGGTACAGACTGACATTGACCAGAGGGGAGTGGGGAGGGGGATAATGGTGGAAAGAAGGGGAAGGATCTAGTTCAAAGAACATGTACAAATGACCCACAGACATGGGGTGTAGGGACTGAATGTAGGAGCAAGGGGAGGGCTGGGTGGAGGAGGGCAAAAGGGAAAAAATGGGGCAACTGTAATAGAATAACAATATTTTTTAATATGCAATATAGATGTGGTTTGCTAGACCAGACCTAAATATAAGTCAAAATATAAGTTTGTTACTCAATAATAAACATTTGTTTCATTAAAATCCTCAAATACATACTGAAATTTCAACTTTACTTAGTTTATTAATTTTGTGAAATATTTAGACTAAATTTAAAATACAAGTATCTTCGGCACACATATATACGAACACATGCACACTTAAAAAATTAAACATTTCTAATAATGATTGTATAAAATCGACACCTGTAATACACTGTGTGTTGAATTGCAATATCCAATGATGATATTAACATATGATCCTGAATGTCAAATTCCTTATTTAGAAGGAAAATGTACACAAGTATACACAAGTTCTTTCATCTTTTTATCTGTAATGAATATGTAAAAGAACCATTCAGAAATTCCAAAATGAGCAGGTATTGAGAAGTTTTGCTCCTAACTTATTTCCCTGAGTGTTTAAGGGGATTCTTATAAAGTTATTTTTTTATGAGATACTCATATTATTAATAATAACTCCCCTCCACAATTTAATAGTAAAGCAATTCAAATAGAAATAATATCAGTTACTCCATCCAGGTGGCTAAGTTGGTTTGAAGCACTGTACTATGCACCAAAAGGCAAAAAGTTGTGGGTTTGATCTTCGTTCAGGGTGCGTACTAGAGGCAACTCCTCGATAGCTCTCTCTTACATCAATGTTTCTCTCTGTATCTCTCCCTTCCTCTCTCTCTAAAATCAATAAACATATCCTCAGGGTAATAATTTTTTAAAAAATAACATTAGTTAAGATGTTGTGTCCTTGGTAATCTTGTTCCTCCAAAATCATAATTATGTTGGCCTACAAGTACTGAGATTCTAACAAGTGGAAAGTAGTTTAAGAAAAAAGTGCTTTTCCTCCCCAAGAGTTTAGTAGGGCCCATGATTCCTAAACTCTACTTGAAATATTTTTTTCCTTTTTGGTTTTATTTCAGCATATATAATTTTAAAATATAACAAATAGTTATTAAGTAAACATTTATGTAACCACCATTTAATTCAAAAACAATATCACCAACCAGTCAGAAAGACCCTTAGCCTGATATTGTGGTAATAATTTCCTTATTATCATTATCATTTTGCAACCAGTGATGCATTATGGTAATAAAATATAATGTATGTGTTGTTTATGTGTTTTTCTCTCAATAATTTACTAAGATTCATCCATTCATTTTCACTGATAAATATACTACATTTTCATTGTTTAGCCAATGTGTTTACCATTATACTGTCAAAGTGTGTTTGGGATGTTTCCTGTTTGGGGCTATAAAAGTCAACATTATTAATATTCTGTGTATGTGTATCTAGCACATATATGCACCTAGGTCTCTAGGGCAGCACTGTCTACTCTTTGCATTGATTGAAATGTCCTATCTGCATTGCCCAATAGAGTAACCAGTAGCCACTTGTGGTAACTGAGCATTTCAAGCATGGCTAGTGAAACTGGGGGGCTGAATTTTTTAATTCCGTTTTATTAAAATTAAATCTATACTTGAGTACACATTCAAGTAGTGATGACCATTGGCCAGCACAGACTAACTTGAACACCGTATTAGTACTAATGATCACAAGGATTGATGGGTGGAATAACAGCTTGTGATTGCATTGGAGAGCTTACATAAAGAAAATGAAAACTCAGGCCTTTAAACACTCATTTCAAGTCATCATCAGATGAACAACCTCATAAACAATATCGTACCTCTTGTAATATCAAATGTTTCTGAAAATAAGATCCAAAATTAACTGCATTATTTGTAGGATTAAAGTTCAATTCACAGATTGTCAAGTTTCTAATGTGAAATTTAGAGCATCAGTTGAAAAGGAGTGGGACTCTAAAAATTGGATTAAAAAAAATAAAGAACTCGTGGATATGGCCAACAGTGTGGTGACTGTGTGGGGAGGGTGAGTGGAGGTGGAAGAGGGTATAGGGGGGATAAATGATGATGCAAAAAAATAAAATTAAAAAACAAAGAAAAAGATAGATAAACTTCCAAATCTCTCTGATGTTTTTGTGCTGTAGGGAGCAGACTCTCCTTCTGTGTCTGAAAAGACTATGCTTCGCTTATGTTGGGCAATATAGTATCATCAACTGAGGCAATTTTCTTGCAAGCAGATGCAATATTCTGCTCAAGTCCCGTCGCAACCACCCCTTATTAATTCTAGAACTATAAACAAAGTTAAACATTGGCCTATGCTGACGGACAAGTGTTAAGTAAGACTCAAGAAGAAATAATTGGTATTCTAAAAGTGTTTCAGAAACATGGGGAAAATATATGCTAGAATAGGCTCTAAGGAAATCTTTTGTCTAAGCCAAGTATGATATTATAAATTATTGGACCACGCTGAATTTATTAATATGGATACCCCTACCAAAGTGTTTGGATTAAATATGTTAAGTCGAATTAACAGTGGCTTTAAAGATTTACTTGATTGGTTAATTGAAAGTTGTTGTACTTGCAGTGGCTGACATTCAATGAAGCTGAGATGCTAAAAATTTCATGACATAGTGTAGGAGAAGAAATTAAGGAGTTGAAGGAGATAGGGATATTACATTGGACTTACCATATGCATCCTGGATATTCACTCCAAACACTATAACCTTTGAGAGAGCCAAGAAGACATGACCTTTGCTAAGGCATCGGGAAGTTCCTTAAAATAGGAACATCAACTTCTTGTAAATGTTCTGGGGTAGCTTTTTTTTTTTTCCTTCTATATAATGGTGCAGAGAGTGGAAGACACCACCATTGGATGATTCTCCCTATTTCAATGCAGATGACGCTATTCCAGAGTGACAAAGGCCCTGTGTTTAACTGTCAGGGACAAGGTGGGTGCATTTAACACAGTGGGCAGCAGCAAGAAAATCATAATTGCAATATTATGAAGTAGGGGATCACTGGCAATAGCTTATTAATCAAAGAAATATTATAGATGAATAGTCTATGAAAATATTACTTCTTTTCTATAACAGGAAAATATCTAGGTCTTATAGCTATAAATCTGACTGGAGTTGCCAAAATGAAAAGCCACTCACTTTCTAGACTTAAGCCAGTTCACAAACCTACAGCTCTTTGACTGATGAAAAGGCCAGGTGGCCTTTAGGAAGAGCCAGGAAAGATTGTGAATCTTCCTTCAAGCCTTCCCCAAAGTGATCTGTAGCCTTTCAGAAAGGCTATTTTATACTGGAAAAAAAGGGAAATATTCATATTTCATGGATTACTAGATACTGATCTGAACTAACAATAATTTCTGGAGATAAAAAAGAATGTCACTCTGGTCTATTAGTCAAAGTACAAATATCACAGTCAAGTGATAAAAGTAGAAATGGCCCAGGTGAGTCACCCATAGGCCAGTGGAGCCAAAACACACTGTGTGGTTATTTTTTCCAGTTTTTGAATATGTAATTTTCTACTTGAATCATGGGTGACAGGCTAGAAAGGGCTAAAAGCAGGCCTCCTGACTTCCTTTCCCTACCAGAAAAATAAACCAAAAGCAATTCTGATTTCCAAAAGAAACTGTAAGATGAGTCTTACCATCAAAGACTTGAATACTGCACATTGAATTTAACTCACTTGTTTGGCCTGTGCATATCTTGGAGATTGACTGTGAATTACTGTACATTCAATCAGATGGTTATTTAATTACGGCTGCTGCTACAGCTATAGTATCTTTACTGAAACGAATCAACACAGCCCTGACAAGGGTCTATAACTTTTGATCTGGCAAATACTTTTCTCTCTAAACCAATTTTCAAGGAGCAGCAGCAGCAGTTCATTTCTACTCCATTGGTTCAGGGCAAGCAAGTAACTTTTTGGTAAAGTAGCTGGACATTTAGGACATGCCTCTGAACCAATGAGCAAATAAGAGAGTTAGTCTACTGGCTGACTTGGTTGTGCCAGATTACAAAAAAAAAAAAAAAAAAAAAAAATAGGGTCGCTGCTACAGGATGGAAAATGATAGGCAACCAAAGGGATTCTTCAGGTTTCTTTATGACTTTTTGTGCAATAATAATGTTAACAAAAATCATAGCAACAACAACAGCACAACCTGTAGGACAACTGAGGATTCAGATTCTCAAGCCTTGAAATTTTGGGTCATCCTGCCAGGTAAAGAATACAGATTAATTAAAGTGTTTGTTGAGGAAAGTGATAATATAGAATCTTGCAAAAGGAGGAAATATGACTATCAACTCTTGTCTTATATTCACTAACAAATATGAAAAGCACATCAGATATGCATATTTTCTATGTTGATTGTTAGGTGTGTGTATAGATGTGAATATTATTTCATTTATTATCTTTTGAAATAACTATTTTATATGAGGATCTGGGGGTAGTTAACTTTAAAATTTAGTCTTTAGGTTACAGAGGATTCGGATGAGATTGTGACTGAACTGGCAAAGGTTAACACTGTCCAGAGATAGCTATATTATCTGTTGGGACTTAGTATCTCCTTTCTTAATAAAGAGGATGCGAGTGTCTTTGTACAAAGATTGCCATCTTGTTAGCAGAAGTATCAAGAACTTAATGTTGCTGTTGTGAGAAAGTTCAAATATGTGGTATGGCTTGCAATTCAGTGGTGCATAATGAAATGGGAGAACTGTGCCAAGTCATTTATAAAGCATGTCCCACTCCAAATCAACCTTTTAATAATGTTCTATGTGATGCTGGAGACAGGTCTGTACAAAAAGCACTCACCTTTTAGAAGATGGAAGGAGGAATGTTCTTCTTATTGTTTGCTTACTATTCCTGTCAATGTCACCCAGTGTAACTAAGCATTTGCCTAGAAGCTACAGTTGCTTCCAGGCTACATACATGTTGTGTGATCCCAGAACCAACAGCATTGTACCCTACCAGTGGTGTTGAATAACTGTTATTGAAAAAAGGAGTGAATAAATAAATGGATGTCAGAGTTGAAAGTAGCTCAATATATTAAGTTCAACCCCTTTATTATACAGAAATTCTCAATAAATATATTTGGTTATATCAAGTAACCATGAGAGAAACAAACACACAAACTAATAAAATTTAAGCAAATAAATATAAAGTTCTAGAAATCTCCCATTTTTAAAAAATTAAAATGCACATTAAATTATATATGTGAAATGTATATGTTATAGCTAGGAAAGAGTTAAGTAGCAAATTTCTAAATGTTGCAAGCAGATAGGGAAACATATATAGATTTTCAAAGTAAAAACCCAGCCCTGGCTGGTGTGGCTCTGTGGATTAAGTACTGACCTGCAAACATTGGGGTCACTGGTTCAATTCCCGGTCAGGGTACATGCCTGGGTTGTGGGCTAGGTCACCAGTTGGGGGTGTGTGAGAGGCAGCTGATTGATTTTTCTCTTGCACATCATGTTTCCCTCCCTCCCTCACCCTCTCTAAATAAATATAAATAAATAAAATCTTTAAAAAGAAAAAGAATAAAGAAAAATCATGAAAATGTTATAAAGAAAAAGATAGTTGAATTATGAGGAAAACATTTCTAGGAAATATTTAGTTTGAAATATATTTTCCTTCCACCTAAAAACACAGTATTTTTTAAAGTACATCTTCTTGAACAGTGCTACTTAAAGGACTTACATGGGGGAGCCAACTATCGGTACATTATTGTACTTTCACCAGAAAAATAAATAATGATACATTTCAATAGAAAGACTTACATGAAATATAATTGACAAGCTTTATACGATCAAGACAGAAGCCTATATTTCAAGTACTGAGCAATTACAGAGGGAAAATTGTTCCATGGTCTAGCAACACTTAGAATGGCCACATTGGTATTGATTAGGAATAGACAGAACTGAATGAGTTGGGTTAAGAGACAGATCCAGGAATTAAATACCTCATATGTCCTGACTTTTACTTCAGTGATGCACAATGTAGGTATAGTACTTACAGTACTTATTGGGGAACCTGAAAAAATGCAGATTCTTATTCAATAGATTCTACATTTCTAATGATTCTCAAGTTAAATGGATGAGGATGTAAGGCACTGTGTCTTACCATTCTTTGTTTTCACAATACATAGGAGGACAAAAGTAGGGTAAATTACATTTCATTACCTTAAAGGTAAATTCTAAGTAAGGGTACAAAATAATAACAATAATAATAATTAAAAAGGCAAATAATACAAATAAATAATACAATAATAAATAATAATATAAAAATAAACTCTGTGTTTTGTGTACTCACAACTGTAAACCTACTTTTGCCCACCCCTGTATATAACACTATGTCCAGAAAATGAGAGAGAGTGAAAGATTATTGATGGATAAAATGAATAATATAGATAACATTACTGATGAATGATACTTATGAATGAAAAATGAGTTTTCTACTTTACTAGATACAAAATGCTTTCTAAAGCTATAAATAAATATATTTGGGGATGCCTGAAAACCTGGGTAGTTTTTTTCTTTTTATATCATTTAGCACACTAGCAGGAGTGATAAACTGAAATGATTAAATATCATGTAACTTCTTCCATTGGTTGTGGTTAAATAGACATCTGATCCAACCCAGGGCACCTATTTTTTGTTCTCTAGTAATTTGCAGGAAGAATCACTTATTAGTTATGTTTGAACATTAGGCCTAGAAAGTCAGGTATCCTCAGGAGCTAAGAGTGACCTTATTTTCATTTCACCACGATGGACTGTGGTCAGGAAAAAAAAGAAAGATAGGTATGGTTCAGAGAGAGGAGAACAAAACAGACACAAACAGAAAAAGGAAAACCATAAAGAAAGCAAACAGGCGATGGTGAGATGAAGAGACCTTGGTCACAGAAGACTTTTCACATTCTGGTTTGAGTTGCAGGTGAGGCTAATTCTGATGCTTCAATTTTCTTAAAATCCCCTTCACCTTTTGCTTCACTTTAACTCAAGTGATTTTCTCCCTTTATCAACCAAACAATCCAATTACAAGAAAGTTCAACCTCTGTCATTTTCTCTTTCCATTAGATGAGGAAACTAAGGCCAAGAGACATTATGAGTGATTCTTCCCCAAGGTCATGTGACTGAGAAGTTTAGCATCTCCTCACACCCCTAATCAGAAAAAATAATGTTCTAAAAAAAAAAGTGTAACCATGTACTCCCACATAGTGAATTCATTTCAAGGAATTTATACCAAAGAAAGTTATAAGTAAAACATATTCATTGGAGTGTTGACATGGTAACAAAACTGGGGAGAAAACCCTCAATATACAACAGCAGGAGAATTATTATTTAAATTATAGCATAGGAGTTCCATTACATTTTATGCAGGCATTGAAAATGACTTATAAAACGATGTAGCAATATTGATATTTCTGTGACAAAATTTTTAGTTCATAAAACAGAAAAGTACTGTTTATTAAAAATATTGCAACCTAGTAAAATTTATACTTGTATAAATAGGAATTGAATTAAATAGATCATTTGCTAACAATTTTCGGCTTGTGGAATGTTTGGAAATAGTTATAAAATTGGTTATTGTTACCAATAATGTTATAATATTAATAATATATAAAATATAGATTATGAGTGAACATACTTTACATTCAAGTATATACATATTTTACAAATATATTTATATATATTTGACATTATCTTATTTGGGAAAATACAAAATATTCTTATCTCCCACATTTTCACTACCCAGAAAATATTTTGGAGTATCCACCTTATGAAGGTAAATAGTGAGAATTATTAGGGAAATATTAACATTAGTCATTACCAGTGTTTAAACTTTTTGAGGTAAAATTAAAAACAATGTGAAATCTATAAAGTGATTTAGTGTGTGGATTATAAATATAAATTATTTTATTTAATTTAATGCTACAAACATTTATAAAATACACAATATGCTTGGAACTAAAGAAAAAGATAATGCATAATATTTATGCCTAAGAAATGCATAGTCAAATGGGGAAAATGGGTATAAAGTAATTTAACAATATATTGAATGAAATAAAATTAATGTATATAGTGCACAATTCCATTTCTTAAATTTTTAAGTAAATTTTCTTAACATCTGCTTTATAGTCTGACTAATAACTAAATTGTCTTTTCTCATTTAAAACATGGATTTTCTTTCATCATATTTTCACAACATTTATGTATTTGTCAAGGAGATTTCCTTCTACAGAATGTGTCCCATTTGTGTATTGAGGTATTCTACTAATTCTCATCCCAGCAACCATGCTGTTCAAAGGACTGTAACTGATTACAAGGCTTAATTAACTTGTCAAAGGAAAGACAGTAATTTTCAGTCAATTTTCACTTTTCCAAATGGCCAGAAAGGAAAAACCTAACTCCAGCATACACTCATACATACATGGGCTATGTCACAAGATGATGGTAAATTACCCAAACTTGCCCCTTGTAACTTAGAATGAGTGCTACAAATAAATAAGAATAAGCAAGCATCAGAGTTTTCTTTTAGTCTGTATGGATCTTCATCATGTCAGTCTTTGGTAGCAAGAATATGTAGAAGTTGATGTTACTGGTTGCTTCTCTAATAAATGAATGCCTATGCAGCCTCCATTTCTGTTCCTTATTCCTAAGAAAGATCCAAATCTGGTTAGGCATCAAGTGGGTAGCATGCATCTCACATGCCACAGGAGAAGTTGACCACACTCCCAGGATCATCGGTCAATAGTAACCCCATTTTGTTGGCCAGTGTTAGTTTCAGAAATGGATATGTAAGGTGATTTAGAAGTTGAGACACAAAAGAGGGCTTTGCTACGGAGTTTTGGAAAAGTTCTTCTTTAACCTTTTGAACATTTTTTTCCCCCCAGAAGCCGCTCTCTCTTTTCTTTTTCTCTGATCATTTAGTTATGAGGCCTAGGTTGGAGTAAACCATCTTGCTTCTAACCTGTGAATGAATCCAGCCATTCATTACTAGAAAATAGAGCCAGAAGAATCTCTGAGAAAGGAGTCACAGCTAATGTTTAACCCTGGAAACTGATTATACATTAGGATGAGACACATTAAATCATGTTTAAAACAGATTGGCTTGGGTTTCAGTTGTTCAACACCACTCCATTCATTCATTCATTCACGAATATTTACTGAGCAACTACTAAAGCTGGAAAATATTTTAACAGTAGGGTGATACAAATAAAAAAATTGTATATATATATATATATATATATATATATATATATATATATATACACACACACATATATATATATATATTATATACCTTCATTCTTTTGGAATGTAATGGTCATTCATGATTTGAAATAAGCCCCAGGACATACATGAACTCTAAAGTATAATGCTTTTCTTAAAATTTTATATGTAAGCAGAAAGAATATTACATGATTATAGCAGCCACTGTGGTCTCCTCAAATTTCCATGTATGTCTACAGATTCCTGTGTCTGTTCCCTGGATGAGGGAATCTAGGAATACCATGAGGGGGACAGAATGCCCCCAAATACAATATTCAAGCAATGAGAAATGGGAGTTGGTAGACATCCCCCAGTGGGAAAATTCCAGTTTATTCTCCCAGAGCTTTAACCTGCTCCTTTAGAGTCCAAACTCCCTTCTTGGTTTTCCTTCCCCATTCCATCCCCATACTTCCTGAGATCATATCCTAAATAAACCACTTGCACTCAAATCCTTATCAAAGATTCTACATTTGGGGCAAACCAAATTATGACAGTGGTATATACAGCCATCAGTTGTTTAATTACTCCTCTCCATGCTGTTTCTTAAAGTTTAGGCATAGGCCTGGCCGGTGTGGCTTAGCTGTTTGAAGCATCATCCCATAATCAAAAGATTGTGGGTTTGATTACCAGTTAGGGCACATACCTAGGTTGTAAGTTTGATCCCAGGTCCAGGTGTATATGATCCCCAATCCAGGCAACCAACAATGTTTTTCTCTCACATCGATGTCTCTCTCCCTTCCTCTCCCTCTAAAAAGCAATAGAAAAAAATGTCCTTGGGTGAGGATAAAAAAAAATTTTTAATACTAGCATAAAAAAAAAAGACAATTCTGATGCCCTAGCTTTTTTGCACGAAATAGTGCCAGTCACTAAAGAGATCTATTGCATTATTTAGACACATCTCTATTTTTAAGCAATAGGGTACTATATTCTTTGCACATCCTTCTCTGAACTTTTTCTTATAAGCATCTTCTGCCTTCCAAATGAGGTTCTGAGTTTCTTCTTATGAATTAAATCTATCTTTCTCCATTGAGCTTTTGCTACTCATAAACACCCAATAAATCTCTTAATATCCTGTGCTTCAAAAATACATTTCTGAATCTATTGCTTCTTTTTTTCTCTGGCCTTCACATTTCTTCTTGTTTGACTGAATCTATAGTTGATTTGACTCTCTCTTCTCTTGTACTTCTTTCTTTCTTTCTTTGTCCTTTCTTCCCTCCCTTGCTTTTTCTCTGCCTCTTTTCTTTTTTACTTCCTTCCTTCTTTCTTTTATTCTTCCATTCTTTTTTTTTTTTAATTTTCAGCCAATATTATAGTCACTTAATAAAGATCCACAGTACTCATTAGGCCTGTTCTACTTTCTGTGATTAATTACTCTCATTTGCCTCTCTGCCCAATATACATGGCACAGACTAGGGTCACAGCAAAAACTGAAATCACAGGAAGCCCAGTGGGTAATGTGCTATGATGATGACATGATTAGGATTTCCATCATGTATATAGGTATCTGCACTAACTCCCAAACCAAATAGCAGCCTCGTGCCAGAAAAAAAGTTGAAATCAATCTTCCTGAGGGAATAAAAGGTTTTTTTTGTGGGGTAGGGTTGTTTCTTTTTAACCAGAAGACAGAAATTGAAGATATATCTATAATTTTTTAACTGCTTAAGATTCTTTGTGGGTATTTTTTTTTGCATTTTTATTAAGATTCAGGTTATATAAATACATGTATTTTCCTTCCCTATATCTTATGGTTCATGGCATTTTTTAAAGTATGTCAATTACTTTTCATTTTCTATATTTCATTCTTTCTATCTTTTTTCATAGTAGGATGGGGCTGACATAACTCACTGAAAATAGTCACTAAATTCACGGGTTTTTAAAATCTGAAACACTGGCATTTTTTTCATTTCTTTGAGAAAATGATACAAGACACAAACCTTCTAGTAATTGTGAAGTTAAGCTGCATTTACATAGGGTAGGTTTTACTAAATTACAAAATGCTAAAGAAAGAAAAATTCTGGTGTGTGTGCATGTGTGTTTGTGGTGTGTGTGTGTGTAAGTCTATGTGTCCATGAATGATCCCAGGCATGTGTATCATGAGGAGAACATGAGTTGAGGAAGGCATTACAGCCAACTTTCCATCTATTTGAATTAAATTAGTGTATATTAACAGGTAGCTCTTCCATCAATTAATCAAGGTAATCCTAGGTACACTCTGTATATCATTGATTTTATCCAAATGGAAAACATTATCCTTATTTTTCTTAACTATTAATCTCTGCTATTTCTATCAAAGGGGAAAGACAAAGGGCTTGAGAGCTTCCAATTTCAAATCATAGTTTTACATAAGTTATTGGGATGACCCATAGAATCAAGGTACCTCTTATAAAACCCACACATGCACTTATGTCTCCCAAATGGGCTTTACCTCCACCCACAAAAAAATCTAAGAGCCCAGACTTATAACAATGCCTTGAGAAGTTGCTGATATTCCAGTTGGTATTTTAATGACCTACATGGCCTAATCTAGAAAGAAGTCAATCCTAATATTGAAGGAAATGTTAATGCTGTTAGACCTCAAGCTTTATAAGTCATGAGGCCTAGGGCCTGCAGATGGTACCTGGAATTTATTAAGTGATGCTAAGTGCATGTTACTGGGTCTTTCATCTTAACTACATGTCTCAGAAACAAGCTTATTGCCACCCTGGCTGGTGTGGCTCAGTAGATTGAGCACTGGCCTGTGAACCGAAGGATCGCTGGATAAATTTTCAGTCAGGGCACATGCCTGGGTTGTGGGCCAGGCCCCCAGTCGGGCGCATGAGAGAGGCAACCACACATTGATGTTTCTCTCCCTCTTTCTTTCACTTCCCTTCTCTCTAAAAATAAGTAAATAGGCATCTCCCTCCATAGCTGAGAAGGAATACAAGTACCACAAAACTAGAGACAACCAGAAGTTCCAGAAAATTGAGCTGCATAGAAGTCCAACAAACATAGCTATAAAGCAGAAATACTCATCGAGACACGTAGGAGGAGCAGAGCCGGGGCAGAGAGGACACAGTGCGGTGGCGGCAGCAGCAGGCTGGCAGATGGCGCCGTCATACATTTTCAAAACTAGGGAGGGACACCTGGGGAGCGCTCCCACCACCAGACCAGATCTCACAGCTCATAGTCCCAGTGCCAGGGAAAATGAAACCTCATTGCTTCTGACAGGGCAAAGCAGTGGGGGTTGGGGCGGAGGAAGAAACTGCTGGTCTCTCAGCAGAGTCCACTTGTTTGAAGGGCCCCCACAGTCCTGGAACATCTGAAGACCCACCCACTCTGGGAACAATGGCCAGGGCAACAGCTAGAGAGGCGCCAGTCCCATATGGAAGTGGGAGAAGTGCCTGGAAAAGGGGCGAGCGCCGAGCAAGCAGCATTGTTCCCTCTCAGACCCCACCCCGCAACACAGCACCACAACGTGGTGAAACAGGTCACCCTGTACTGATGAATACCTAAGGCTCTGCCCCTTACAATGTAACAGGTGCGACAGCTCTACCTAAGACACAGAGGCAAACAAACACAGGAGCCTGTCAAGATGAGGAGGCAGAGAAGTGCTGCTCAAAAGGGGGAACGGATCAAGGTTCCAGTGGGAGAACTAAGTGATGAGGAGATAGCCAACCTAACAGATACAGAGTTCAAAACACTGGTGATAAAGATGCTCACAGGCTTGACAATATGCTTAAGTATGGCAAACACATATGGGAAGAAGTGAAAACTATGCTAAATAAAACTAAGGAAAATCCACACAAAACCAATGGTGAAGGGAAGGAAACCAGGGTTCAGATCAATGATTTGGAACATAAGGAAGAAAAAAAGCTGTCAATCAGTACAGAATGAGGAAACAAGAATTGAAAAAAATGAGGAGAGGCTTAGGAACCTCTGAGACAACTTTAAACATGCCAACATCCAAACCATAGTGGTGCCAGAAGGAGAAGAGGAAGAGCAAGAAATTGAAAGCTTATGTGAAAAAATAATGAAGGAAAACTTCCCAAATTTGGCAAAGGAAATAGACATACAATTCCAGGAAGCACAGAGAGTTCCCAACATGCTAGAGTCCCATAGAGGACCACACCAAGACATATCATAATTAAAATGCTAAGGGTGAAAGATAAAGAGAAAATCTTAAAAGCAGCAAGAGAAAAGCAGAGAGTTACTACAAAAAGGTGCCTATAAGACTATCAGCTGATTTCTCAAAAGAAACTTGGCAGACAAGAAGGGACTGGCAGAAAGTATTTAATGTGATGAAAAGCAAGGACTTACAACCAGGATTACTCTATCCAGCAAAGCTATCATTTAGAATGGAAGGGCAGATGAAGTGCTTCCCACAAGGTAAAGCTAAAGGAGTTCATCATCACCAAGCCATTATTATATGAAATGTAAAAGGGACTTACTTGAGAAAAAAGAGGTCAAAACTACGAACATTAATATGACAACAAACTCACAACTATCAACAACTGAATCTGAAAAATGACAACAAAATCCAACTAAGCAAACCACAATAGGAGCAGAATCATAGGTATAGGGATTATTTCAAGGGTTATCAGCTGGGAGGGGAAAGGGGGAGAAAGGGGGAAATGGTGCAGGGATTAAGAAGCATGATTGGTTGGTACAAGATAGACAGGGGAAGTTAAGAATAATGTAGGAAAGGGTGAAGCCAAAAAACTTATATGCAGGACCCATGGACATGAACTAAGGGGGCTGGGATTTCTGGAGGGAAGGGGGATACTAGGCAGAGGGGAGCAAAGGGAGAAAAATTGGGACTACTGTAACAACATAATCAATAAAATGTACTTTAAAAAAACAAAAATTAAGTAAATAAAATCTTTAAAACAAATAAACCAGCTTATTGCCTAGAGCCCTGAGGTTCATAGATATTTATAAATCTGGATGTTTTCTACCAATTTGATTAGTTTCCTCCCTTGTACTATTAATTTGGATCTCATGTAATAAAACTACTAGCTCCATTTACATGAATTACTCTGAAGCATGGATACCCTCAAAACAACCCCAGACAAAGTTCATTCTCAAGCCAGACTCTTGAAATCTAACCTGGAGTCCTCAGGAACTGACCACCATACTCAGTGCCTTTCAGTCAGGCCCACTTAACCAGATACTTGGAGCAAACTATATAGTTGGGTCCTGTTCACTCCAATTCAACTTGCAGGGAATTATCTTTATAGCTTCCAGTTGTTTCAAACCTTACCTTTGTTTCTTCTTGTAGTGTTACAACTTTCAAAACAACCATATGATACCTGTTTTCTCCTTAAAATCTCATAATCTGTGATGGTACATAGCTAGCTGAGATAAAGACCAGCTTAACATGCCCCCTGTCAGAATCATCAGACAAGTCACTGTATAGTACTAGATGGAAGTATCCAAAAGTAACAGTGCAGTTTTGGGCAGGAAATAAAAAGTCCTCTCCCCTTAATGCAGGCCCCAAACCTCAAAGAATACTGGGAACATTACTGTATAAATGGATGCTGTTTAATGTCCAGTGCCCAGTTCTTACATATTTTATCAATGGAGAAAAATGACAGCAGTGAAACCACCAAAGAGAAATTTAATTTGCTTGAATATCAGAGCGGGCTTTAAAAACCAGGATGAAAGTTTTCAAAGCTATTGCTGTTTCTCAGCTTCCCATATTACTGTGGAAAAATTGCTAGCAAATACTGTGTCAAAAGGTCATTCAACTTTTAAGAAGACACTTGTTTGAAAATTCTTATTTCTCTCCATCTTTATGGATTCCTCAATCTTAAAACTTTTTGTGACTGAAATGAATTTTAGAATAAAGGAATGGCTTTCTATATGAACTAAGTCAAATATATTCAGAAAGGACCACTGAAATACCAAGGATTTTTCTTCTTTGATTTTTCCTGCTTTTGATAATGAGTAGAACAAATAATGTTTATAATAAATCTAGAGACATTCCATTGTTGACTAATAGACATAAGTGTATTATTACAAACTACAAATGTTCAGATATCTATACACATTTAATCAAAATGATTTATCCCTTTCATATGCCAAATATTTTTATATATTTCCCTCAAAACCAGTTCCTCTTACTACCTCACAAACTTAACTATATTTCATTCAGTCCCACTGAGACTATCAATTCTGTACCAATACATACTGCAAATTTTGTGATTCTATGATTTTATTACATTATATAGTATATATATATATACACATGTGTGTGTATATATATATATATATATATATATATATAAACTACATTTTTCCAACTCCAAAGTAATTTTTAAGTGAATCACACCATTGACCTCTATGAAATAATCAAACTACTCAGATAAGCATTTGGAACTTTGACTCACAATGTACTGCTAGCAAAGAAACATTTTTTTTTTTTGTATAATGCAACTCTCAACAAGTTGATGTGATCAATATCAGTTGCTTAATTCAATAAAATGACCATTATGTCTTTTCTTTCATGATGCTGCATAATCAGTTGTTCTGATCTTTTATTCAGTTGTTTTAGATATATATAAACACAGCTGGAGATTTTTTTGGAAGACATTATCAGTTTGATCGTATTTTCTGTAATAATCACTGTTATCTACTTTATCTCACAGAAATAATCCTTTAAAACTGCAAAATATCTATCCAAAGAAAATGAATACACTATTTCAAAAATATATATGCACTCTCTATGTTCACTAAAGCATTATTTACAACAGCCAAGATATTGAAGCAACCTAAGTATCCATTGGTAGATGAATAGATAAATGAAATGTCTATTTCATAAATGAGTTATTACTCGGCCTTAAAAAAAGAATAAAATCTTGTCATTTGTAGCAAACATGGATGGACCTAGAAGGTATGCTAAGTGCCTAAGTCAGACAGAGGAAGACAAATACTATATGATTTCACTTATATGTGGAATCTAAAAGCCAAAATAAATGAACAAACAAGACAAAACAGAAATGGACTCAGAGATATAGAGAACAAACTGATGGTTGCCAGAGCAGAGGGAGGAGGGAAGATGGCTAAAAAAGGTGAAGGGGAACAAGAGGTACAAACCTCCAGTTACAAAATAAGTAAGTCACAGGGATGTAATGAACCACATAGAGAATATAATCAATAGTATTAGTATAACTTTGTAATGTAATAGATGGTTACTGGATTTTTTGCAGTGATTATTTCATAAGGTATATATGAGTAAACGTTGAATCACTATGTTGTATACCTTAAATCCATACATTGTATGTCAACTGTATTTTAATTTAATTTTTTTAACTGCATGATATCTGAATGTAATAAAAATATAACTTTTGAGATGGTTTTGAATAATGACCTTAAATTAGGTGGAACTACATTATTTGAATGCAACTGGCCTGAAATTAATCATCAGCAATTTAGCTGTAAATAAGGTCAAGTGCTGAAAAAGGTTTACTTTGTAAAAATCATCATTTATCTTGGTCTTTACACCAGTTTATCTTTTATGACTTTCAACATGTTTTCAATAGGCTTCTTCTCAAACCACATTAATGATATTTTTTCCTTGCTAGTGTTCCTATTTCTTATTAAGATTTCTTATTCCTTCTTTATTCCATATAGGCTTATTCTACTTGAAGTCAGTGTATGACTTTTGACACAACGCAATATATTTTTTTCCATTTGAAATATTCTCCTTCTTTGATATCTGGAACACATATTTTTTTCCACCCACATCACACCTCTCCTTTTCATTCTCCTTTAATGTCGCCGTATGTTATCCATTGCTGCATAATATTATGACAGACTTAGCGACTTAAAACAACACATTTATTATTTATTTCAGTTTCTGTGGATCAGGAGTCTCAGCACAGCTTAGCTGGGTCCTCTACTTCAGGATATCAAAGGTTTCATCCAGGTGCTGGTCGGGTCTGTTGCCTCATCTGAGACTGGACTAGAGAAGAATTTGCTTCCAAGCTCATGTGGTAGCCAGCAAAATTCAGTTCCTTACAGTGTGACGAACTGATGCCATGTGGTCTTCCCCAATATGAACACTTCTTCAAAATCAGGCAGGGAGAGAGTCTCTTAACAAATGGTGATTTCCAATCTTATGTAACAATCTTATGTAATAATATCACATAAATGCAGTCACTTTGGTTAGAAGTCATAGGCCCTGCTTATACTCAAGAGGAGAGTAATGCACATGGACATGGATACAAGGAGGTGGGCATTATGAGAGCCGTCACAGTGTTCTTTTCTTCTATCATCTCTGGTTCCCCAGGACTTTGTTTTGACCTTTTCCTTTTATAGCCAACATCCGACTAAAACATCATTTGCCTATTGGATATCTCATGGATACCTCAAACCAAGCATATGCTCAATCAATTCCTTCATTTTTCAACCTTTTTCTTCTCCTCCAAGACTCATCTTTATTTTGTTTGTCTTAAATATCTCAGAGAATGACATCATCAGCTGCTCAGTTCAATGAAACTGGAGTCATCTCTCTTTTCTCCATGTCTGACATATTTCTATCTCCAATGCTACTGCCTTCTATGAATTTCTTCAATATCCCCCTAATGTGAAATTCTTACTACATGCTCTTGGCATGATTGTATATTTAGAATATCCCAGAAAAACAACTGAAAAATTCTATTTAAAATAAGTGAATTCAGTAATGTAGATGGTAATATATTTATGTGCAGACAGTAGATTTTCTATACACCAACAATAAACAGTTTGAAGATATAATGAAAGAATGCATCTCTTCCATTTTATTGGACACTGAATTTATTTGTGAGCCAGAAATACAATGGCAACATAAACTAACACTAAATTTAAATGCAATGTAAGACTTATACAAAGAAAATTATAAAACTCAAACAACAAAATAAGCACTGAACAAAGGAAAACCTATTTTAGATAAGAAAGGTCTACACAAAAAAGGCATCACTTTTCCCTAGGTAATTTGAAATTTTCACATAATCCAAATTAAACATACTAAACAGTTTTTGTTGAAAATTGGATCCTTAATTTGGTAAAATAAATTATAAAATATCCAGGAAAAATATAAATAATAAAATAAATGAGGAGATAAGTTGAAACAACTAAATAATTACAATGGTGTGGTACTAGTACACACAATTTAATATATAGTAAATTTTGAATTTTTGATCAATAAAAAGATTGACTATACAATAAATCAAGACTATTCAACTAGATCATTATATGCAAAATAATTTCAATATCCCATGTTATGCACAAGGATAATTCTCAGATGCATCAAAGGCCTAAATATAAATAATAAAACTATAACAGAACTAGAATAAAACATTGGAGCATCCCCAGAGAACCTTGGAACCGGGGAGGCCTACCTAACCATGACCATGCTTTAAAGGAACACTGAAAGTTTTAAAGGCAAGCTTGATAATTGAAGCAGAAATTTTCAAAATAAATATGATATGGACACCATAGGCAAAGTCAAAAGACAACTGACAAGTGAAAATGAAAACAATACTGAACAGACAGGCAAAAATTCAATATTTAATAACAAACTCTATTAACAAGATTGGTTGTATGAAACATATCCTTATATATCGTGGGTAGAGTGTATATCGGGACAGACCTAAGGTTGGGCACTTGGCAATATTATATAGTCTTAAACTGTTTTCATGATTACACGCCAACCCCTTATATTAGTACACAAAGTATGGCAGGATGTCAGTTTAGTTTATCTTACTTGTATCCTCTCCTTTCATTCCCTTTAACAGAAATTCTCATCTCATCCTTCCTTCATAGATGCTATTATGTCTGAAGTGATTCTTTTCTCAAATCCCTTACATTTCACCTAAATCCTATACACCCTTCAAAATCTTCAAGAGCCGACTTCTCCAGGAATCCTGCCTTGACGGCCTCTCCCAGACACCCTCTCTTGTTCTCTCTCTCTGATTGTCCTCTCACTGCAGTCTTCCACAACACATGTGTACCAGGAGTCAAAGAATTTACTACACTTCTGTAAATATTTAATTCTGTATCCCCAACCTTAAGTGCATTATATGATGCTGAGTGGAAAGTGAATGCCAGCTTAATTCACGAACTAATGAAAATTGTTTTTTGAGCCCCAAATGGCCCACATTGTTACATTGATTTATTTTTATTTATTTCCCATTGAATTTATTGGTGTGACATTGGTTCATAAAATTATACAGGTATCAAGTGTAAAACTCAAAAAGAACATCATCTGCACACTGCATGATGCACCCATTGCCCCAAGCACAGTCTCTTTCCATCCCCATTCCTCCCCTTTTGCCCACCTCCACCTACTCCCACCCTCTCCCCTTCTGACTATCACCCACCACACTATTGTCTGTGTCTATGTGATATATATATATATATATATATATATATATATATATTACTAGCATCACTTACTAGCATTTTGCTTAATCCCTCCATCTTCTTTCACCATCCCCTCAACCCCCTTCCCCTCAACAGTTGTCAGTGTGTTCTGTATGTCTATGCCTCTGTTTCTGTTTTGTCCATTTATTTTGCTCATTAGATTCCACATATAAGTAAAATCATATGGTATTTGTCTTTCTCTGACTGGCTTCTTTCACTTCACTTAATAATCTCCAGGTCCATCCATGCTATCACAAAAGGTAAATTTCCTTTTGTATTTTTCACAGTCAAATGGTATTCCATTGTGTAAATGTACCACATCTTTTTCATCCACTTATCTACTGATGGGCACTTAGGCTGTTTCCAGATCAAAATAATGCTGCTGCGAACATAAGGGTACATACTCATATATTCTTTTGAATTAGTTTTCAGTTTCTTCAGCTATATTCCCAGAAGTGAGATCACTGGGTCAAAAAGCAGATCCATACTGTTTTCCACAGTGGCTACACCAGTCTGCATTCCCACTAACAGACTTCTAGGGTTCCCTTTTCTCCACATCCTTGCCAACACTTGTTGTTTGTTGATTTATTGATGACAGCTATTTGGAGGGGTGTGGGGTGATATCTCATTGTGGTTTTAATTTGCATCTGTCTAGTGATTAGTGACATTGAGAATTTTTCCCATATATCTAATGGCCATATGTATGTCCTCTTTGGCAAATAAACATGATAAAGTACATAAACAAAATGAAAGATGAAAATCATCATCATATCAATAGATGCAAAAAGCATTTGATAAAATCCAGCACCCATTTATAATAGAAACACTCAGCAAAGTTGGAATAGAGGGACCATACCTCAACATAATAAAAGCCGAGGGCAAGATGGCGGAGGAGTGAGGAGAGGCTGCGGTTTCAGGCTCCAGAGACCCGTCTCCAGTTTGGGCTAACTGCAGACAGAACATCTCAGTGAGCAGCTGGATACTGGCAGGAGTCGAGCCAAGGCACTGCTGGATTAGAGAAAATCCATCTGGGAACAACCTGTTTAGTGAGGATAGCAGAGGAAAAGGGGACGAAACGGGATCCCTGACTGGGGCGGATGCCCGAGCTGCAGCGGGAAGCACACAAAGGCTTTTTGGGGACCACAGGCTGCCCCGGGAGAGGAGTTGGGAGGCGGGCGGATCTCTGCCCGCTGGCAGAGACTAGACTCGACCAAGTGGCATTGGCGCTGAAGGACAGGAGACAACGTGCAGCCGGGCAAGTGAGAACATAATTCTCCTTTTTATTTTTCTCTAGTGGACGGTGGAGAGGGGAGGAAAGTTTGGGGGTGGTAGGCCATTCTTGAGGAGCGCAGGCGCAGTGGTGTGCTCATCCACTCCCCAACCCTCCCCTTGGGTCACAGGGGCGCGCATAGGGAAGTGCCCTCATTCACTGGTCCAGGTGCGCAGGGCTGTGAGTCCAGGGGCCCCTCGGACACACGCCAACAGACATAAAATCAGTGACCCAACGGGCGCAGGGAGGGCCCACAGGACACGCAGAAGGCTGTGTGCAGTCACCCCTGGCCAGCCCAGTGGGCGCCAGGCCGAAGTCGTCGGTGGCGGCGGCGGCGGCAGCCGTCCGTCTCGAGAGACGATGGTGTAGCTTCTTAAGAGTCTATCTGCACCGCCGAGAATGGTTGTGCAGTCCGACTCGGGAGTGACACGGTATCTGCCTCCTCCCGTGTTGAATCGACATCTTGCGATGACGCTGGAGTGTCCTCTCCAGTGAAGCTGAAGCTACAGAGCCTGGGCAGGGTGATATGGAGGGTCTGCTGTTGCCCATGCAGCAGAACCCCCCTCTCTTCGCAGCTGAAGGGTCCAAGGGAAAGACGGAGTCAATACAGCTTGGGTTCAGGTGCGCCGCAGGAGTTGCTGGTGTTGACTACAACGTCAAACCGCCTTAGGGACTCCGGCTCTGGGTTTTCTGTCGGGGTTTACTCCCTTAGCCTTTCCCCTGAAGAGGTATGCCACAAGGCAGCGGAGGTTTTTTGGAGTCAGAGTTTTCCTTCTCTGATGTGCCCTGACTGGAAGATCGAACCAGCGACACTTAGCTCGCAGGCCGACGCTCAATCCACTGAGCCAAACCAGCCAGGGGTGCCAGGCTGAAGTACCAGGCAGGAATCCGGAGCGCAGAGCACTTGCCCAGGCTCTGTGTGTGCCCGCTCAGGAGGTGCGGGAACGGTGGGCGGCTGCGGTGTGGGTACAGCGGGCAGCAGCAACTCTAAAATACTCACATCTACTGAGCACAAGTGTCTGCTGCCCCGCCCTAAGAGGCGAAAAACCAACTCCCGGAACAGGGCGCTGCAGCCCTGAGGCTAGCTGCCCAGCCGCTTGGGTGCACACTGGCACTGAAGCCAAAAAACACCTCAAGGGCTTTCTCGGAGCTCGGTGTGGTCTGCTTTCTAGGAGTGGGGCGTGGCAGGCCGGAGCTTAATTCCCCGGACACCTTGGGCGCCCACCGATGCTTGAGCCAAAAAAAACACCTTGAGGGCTTTCCCGGAGCTTGGCACCGTCTGCTTTCCTGGAGCGCGGCGTGGCAGACCTGAGGTGGGCTCTTGGCTGCCTTGCATTGCGCCCTGCCGGCCACCTCGCGCACACCACTGCTGCAAGGAATAGGAATCTCTGACCCATCACATTAGACCAGCTGTGGACACAGAAAAAGAAGACGACACAAGAAGGCTGAACTGAGTAAAAACATTCCTTTTTTTTTTTTCTTTTTCCCTTTTTCCTTTTTCTTTTCTTCCTGAAAGAGGAGGGGAGGAGGGAGGAGGGAAAGAAGGAGGAAAAAAGAAACTATATCTTTAATCTGGTTTATATAATCTTTCCTTCTTACCCCTGTTTTTCAATTGTTGTCTATTTGTTTGTGGGCCTAGTTTAGCCTCCCTTTCACTCTAAATAAATAGACTATAACTACTATATAAATTCAATACTATATAATTCCACTTTCTAACTATATTCTGCACTCCTCCCCTTTTTTTTCTACATTTTTTAACATACAACGTAAATATTACCTACTGTCTTGCACAGTTTCAACTATTATTAACCTATTATCCCCTCTCTCAAAAACCATATTTTTCCTTCACTAAAACAACTCTTATCTATTCTTCCTATAGTGCAAAAGCTCTAATCTCTCTACATCTAAATTAATACTGGTTCGTTGGCTAATGATAGCAGGATAGAGGGTGGGGGATATTTTTGAGGGTGCGGGTCTCCTGCTGGGGCTGTGTGTTATGTTTTTAACAGCATCTCCACAAAAGAATTCGAGATAAAGTGGATAGAGGGACTCTCAATCAACAACCCAGAAGGAATATCCTAACAAAAAATAAAATCTGAAATATAACCAGACAGCATAAACAAATGATATAAAGGGTACCCCAAGAACATCAGGCTCAGGAGATCAAAGAGACTGCCCCACTGAAACCCCAGATCTACCATAAAAAATCTCATACCACAAAGGTGGGAAGGCAAAGCAGACAAATCCAAATAACGAAAACAAACAAGAAGAATCCAACATGGTAAGACACAGAAACAACCTCTCAATGAAAAGAAAAGAGGAATCCCCAGAAAGAGAGGTAGATGGAATAGACATAGCCCAAATGTCAGACATGGAATTCAAAACTATGGTGGTGAAGAAGCTCAACATGCTCGAAAACCTCAAAAACAACTATGACAACCTTCAAGGAAGTTACCAACAGCTCTAAGAAAATTACAGGGAACTTGCAGAGAACTACAGCAGCATAAAAAAAGACATAGAAACTATCAACAAGAACCAGGAAGAAATGAAGAATCCAATCTCTGAACTGAAAAACACAGTAGAATCAGTCAAAAGAAGACTAAACAAAGCAGAGGATAGGATTAGTGAGTTAGAGGATAATGTAGGTAATAATTCTCAAATGATATAGCAAAATGAAAAAAGATTAAAAAAATATGAACAAGATGTAAGGGAATTACAGGATAGCATTAGAAAAAATAATTTAAGGATCATCGGAATACGAGAGGGAGAAGAAAAGGAGCATGGAATTGAAAATCTGATAGGAGAAATAGTGACAGAAAATTTTCCGAACCTGATGAGAGTAAAAGTTATGCAAGTCCAAGAAGCACTGAGAGTTCCAATAAAAAGGAACCCCCAAAAACCCACTCCAAGGCACATCATAGTTAAAATGGCAACATTCCAAGACAAAGAGAGAATCCTCAAAGCAGCAAGAGAAAACAGCAAATAACTTACAAGGGAGCTCCAATAAGGCTATCGACCAATTTCTCAACAGAAACATTACAAGCCACAAGGGAATGGTCAAAAATATTTCAAGCAATGAAAAACAAAGGCCTATAACCAAGAATACTCTACCCAGCAAGGCTCTCATTCAAAATAGAAGGTGAAATAAGGAGTTTCTCAGACAAAGGAAGACTGAAAGAATACATCTCCACCAAACCAGCATTGCAAGAGATGCTAAAGGGAACATTCTAAGAAAAAGGAAGAGAAAAAACAAAAAAAGAGTAGAGGAACAGAGATACAAAAGGGAAATGAATAAATACATGTCAATAATAACGTTAAATGTAAATAAATTAAATGCTCCCATTAAAAGACATAGGGTAACAAAATGGATAAGAAAACAGGACCCACATATTTGCTGTCTACAAGAAACACACCTCAAAACAAAAGATTTACATAGACTGAAAGTAAAGGGATATAAAAAAATATTCCAAGCAAATGGACCTGAAAAAAAAGCTGGGGTAGCAGTCCTCATATCAGACAAAATGGATTTCAAAGCAAGGGCAATAAAAAGAGACAAAGAAGGACATTTCACAATACTTAAAGGAACGATTCATCAAGAAGATATAACACTGATAAACATATATGCACCCAACATAGGAGCATCCAAATACATAAAGCAAATACTAGAAGACCACAAGAAGGATATTAACAACAACACACTCATACTAGGGGACTTCAACACTCCATTATCAACAATAGAGAAATCATCCAAGCAAAGAAACACCAAGGATATACAGGCATTGAACAACACACTAAACCACATGGACTTAACTGATATATATAGAACTTTTCACCCCAAAGAAGCAAAATATACATTCTTTTCAAAGGCACATGGGACATTTCCAAAGATAGACCACATAATAGGACACAAAACAAGCCTCAACAAATTCAAAAAAGTTGAAATCATATCAAGCATCTTTTCAGACCACAATGCCTTCAAACTAAAAATCAACCTCAGGGAAAAAAATCAAAGACACACAAACTCATGGAGAATGAATAACACGCTCTTAAATAACGAATGGGTTAACAATGACATCAAAAAGGAAATCAAGAAATTTCTAGAAACTAACGACAATGAACACACAACAGCCCAAAACCTATGGGACACAGCAAAAGCAGTCCTAAGAGGGAAGTTCATAGCAATACAGGCATATCTGAGAAGGCTAGAAGAATCTCAAATAAAAAACCTAACCATAAAGCTACAAGAACTAGAACAGCAACAACAAACAAAGCCTAGGGCAAAAAGAAGAAAGGAAATCATCAAGATCAAATCAGAATTAAACAACATAGAAACGAAACGAACAATCCAAAAAATCTACAAAACTAGGAGCTGGTTCTTTGAAAAAATAAACAAAATTGACAAGCCTCTAGCCAGGCTCATTAAGAAAAAAGGAGATAAGACCCAAATAAACAAAATCAGAAATGAAAGAGGAGAAATCACAACTGATACCACAGAAATACAAACAATTATAAGAAATTACTACAAACAACTATATGGCAAGAAATTTGACAACCTAGTAGAAATGGACAGATTTCTAGAAAGATATAACCTTCCCAAACTGAATCAAGAAGAAGTAGAAAGTCTCAACAGACCAATAACAAAGAAGGAAATTGAAACAGTCATCCAAAATCTCCCTGCACTCAAAAGCCCTGGACCGGATGGCTTTACAGGTGAATTTTACAAAACACTTAGGGAAGAACTAACTCCTACCCTCCTCAAACTGTTCCAGAAAATCCAAGAAGAGGGAAAAATCCCAAACTCTTTCTATGAAGCCAGTATTACCCTCATCCCAAAACCAGGTCAAGACACAGCAAAGAAAGAAAACTACAGGCCAATATCACTGATGAACATAGATGCTAAAATCCTCAATAAAATTTTGGCAAACAGGATCCAACAATACATCAAAAAGATCATACACCATGATCAAGTGGGATTCATCCCAGGGATGCAAGGATGGTTTAATATTCGCAAATCAATAAATATAATACATCACCTAAACAAAATGAAAGACAAAAATCACATCATCATATCTATAGATGCAGAAAAAGCATTTGATGAAGTACAACACACATTTATGTTGAAAACACTCAGCAAAATGGGAATAGAGGGAGCATACCTTAACATCATTAAGGCTATATATGAGAAGCCTGAAGCTAACATCGTACTCAGTGGACAAAAACTGAAAGCATTCCCCCTGAAATCAGGAACTAGACAAGGCTGTCCACTCTCCCCACTTCTATTCAACATAGTCTTGGAAGTCCTAGCCACAGCAATCAGACAAGACAAATAAATAAAAGGCATCCAAATTGGGAAAGAAGAAGTAAAATTATCACTATTTGCAGACGACATGATAGTATACCTAGAAAACCCTATAAAATCCACTGAAAGACTACTCGATATAATAAGTGAATTTGGCAAAATAGCAGAGTACAAAATAAATATACAGAAATCTATGGCATTTCTGTACACCAACAATAAAATATCAGAGACAGA
Organism: Furipterus horrens; assembly: GCF_987537825.1. Classification (NCBI taxonomy): domain Eukaryota; kingdom Metazoa; phylum Chordata; class Mammalia; order Chiroptera; family Furipteridae; genus Furipterus; species Furipterus horrens. Next base: position 96,777,165 of record NW_028327187.1, on the reverse strand, counting down.
AGCAAAGAAGAAAATACCATTTACTATAGCAACAAGAAAAATAAAGTACCTAGGAATAAACTTAACCAAAGAGATAAAAGACCTGTACATTGAAAATTATGCAACATTGAAGAAAGAAATTAAGGAAGATACAAATAAATGGAGGCAAATACCATGTTCTTGGATGGGAAGAATCAACATCATCAAAATGGCCATACTACCCAAAGCAATTTACAAATTGAATGCAATCCCTATTAAAATACCAATGACATATTTCACTGACCTAGAACAAATACTCCAAAAATTCATATGGAACCAAAAAAGACCCCGAATAGCAAAAGCAATCTTGAAAAAGAAGAACACAGCAGGGGGAATCACGATACCAGGCATCAAACAATACTACAAAGCCACTGTGATCAAAACAGTCTGGTACTGGCATAAGAACAGACATACAGATCAGTGGAACAGAATTGAAAGCCCAGAAATAAACCCAGGCCTCTATGGTCAACTAATCTTTGATAAAGGAGGAAGGAACATAAAATGGAGTGAGAAGAGCCTCTTTAACAAATGGTGCTGGGAGAACTGGACAGGGACGTGCAAAAAAATGAAACTAGACCACCAACTTACACCACACACGAGAATAAACTCAAGATGGATTAAAGACTTAAATGTAAGCCGTGATACCATAAAAGTCTTAGAGAAAAACATAGGCAAGAAAATTTCAGATATCACACATAACAATATCTTCACGGATACATCTCCTAAGGCAAGAAAAATAAAAGAAAAAATAAACAAATGGGACTACATCAAACTAAAAAGTTTCTGCTCATCCAAAGAAAACATCAGCAAGATGAAAAGGAAACCAACCATATGGGAAAACATATTTGCCAATGATATCACAGACAGGAGACTGATCTCCAAAATATATAAAGAGCTTATATGACTCAACATCAAGAAAACAAACAACCCAATTAAAAAATGGGCAAAGGACCTGAACAAACACTTCTCCGAAGAGGACATACAGAAGGTCCATAGGCACATGAAAAAATGCTCAACACCATTGGCCATCAGAGAGATGCAAGTAAAAACCACAATGAGATACCACCTTACACCTGTCAGAATGGCCATCATCAACAAATCAACAAACAACAAATGCTGGCGAGGATGTGGAGAAATGGGAACCCTACTGCACTGTTAGTGGGAATGCAGACTAGTGCAGCCACTATGGAAAACAGTATGGAATTACCTCAAAAAACTAAACATGAAATTGCCTTTTGAACCAGCAATTCCACTGCTAGGATTATACCTGAAAAATCCTAAAACCCTAATTCAAAAAAACTAATGCACCCCTATGTTCATAGCAGCCCTGTTTACAATAGCTAAGTGCTGGAAACAACCTAAGTGCCCATCTGTAGATGAGTGGATCAAAAAACTGTGGTACATCTACACAATGGAATACTATGTAGCAGAAAGAAAGAAGGAACTCCTGCCATTTGCGACAACATGGATGGAACTAGAGAGAATTATGCTTAGTGAAATAAGCCAGGCAAAGAAAGCAAAATACCATATGATATCACCCAATACAGGAAATTAAAGAGCAACACAAACAAATGAACTAAATAGGCAAAGACTAGAATAGTTGTCAGTAGGGGGGAGGGGGGAGGGAGAATAGGGGGATAAGTAAGGGAAGGGTCTAGTCAAGGAACGTATATGAATGATTCATGGACATGGACAACGGGGAGGGATATAATTGTGGGAGAAGGGATGGGCTGGGTTGGGGAAGCAATGGGGGAAAAATGGGACAACTGTAATTGAATAACCAAAAAATAAAAATTAAAAATTAAAAAAACAAAAACATAATAAAAGCCATATATGACAAACCCACAGCAACATCATACTCAATGGGCAAAAAATAAAAGCATTTCCCTTAAGATCAGGAGCAAGACAGCGATGTCTGCTTTCACCACTCTTAGTCAACATAGTACTGGAAGACTTGGCCAAAGTGATCAGACAAGAAGAAGAAATAAAAGGTATCCAAATTGGAAATAAGGAGGAAAAACTGTCATTATTTGCAGATGACATGATATTGTGTATGAAAAACCCTAAACACTCCTCAAAAAGACTGCTAAACCTAATAAATGAATTTAGAAAAGTAGCAGGATACAAAATTAATATTCAGAAATCAGTGGCATTTTTATATACCAATAATGAACTATCAGAAAGAGAAATTAAGAAAACAATCCCCTTCACTATTGCAACAACAACGAAAAATAGGTAACCTAGGAAAAATTTAACCAAGGAGGTATAAAACACCTGTACTCAGGAAGTTATAGGATACTAAATGAAGAAATTGAGAAAAATAAATAAGTGGAAGCATATACATTGTTCATTGATAGAAAGAAGTAACATCATTAAAAACTCCATACTACAAATTCTACAGTCTACAGATTCAATGCAATTCCTATTGAAATATCAAAGATATATTGCACAGATCTAGAATAAATACTCCAAAAATTTACATGGAACCACAAAAGGCCCCAAATAGCCTCAGCAATCTTAAGAAAGGAAAACAAAGTTGGAGGTACCACACTACTTGATATCAAACTATGCTACAAGGCCATTTTAATCAAAATGGTATGGTACTGGCACAAGATCTGGCATATAAACCAATGGAACAGAAGAGAGAGTTGAGAAATAAACCCACGTCTTCGTGGTCAATTAATATTTGACAAAGGAGGCAAGAATATGCAATAGGGTAAAGAAGTCTCTTCAATAAATGGTGTTGGAAAAATTGGACAGATACATACAAAAGAAATGAAACTAGACCACCAACTTACATCATATACAAGAATAAACTCAAAATGGATTAAAGACTTAAACGTAAGTTGTGAAACCATAAAAATCCTAGAAGAAAGCATAGGCAATAAAATTTCAGACATTTCTCATAGCAATATTTTTGCAGCTATATCTCCTCTGGCAAGGAAAACAAAGGGAAAAAAATGAGACTACATCAAACTAAAAATCTTTTGCACAGCAAAAGAAACTATCAACAAAATGAAAAGGGAACCCGCTGAATGGGAGAACATATTTGCCAATGATATGTCTGATAAGGGGTCAATTTCCAAAATTTATAAAGAATTTATACTACTCAACACCAAGAAGACAAACAGCCTGATTTAAAAATGGGCCATATAATAAATTTAAAACATCCAAATTATCACCACAGTGCCATAGAAAAGAATTCATCTTCTCATATTCTTTTGGCAATGACTATGCAATCAAATTATAGTTCTATTTTTCTATTACTTCAAGGAATAACCCTACAAATATCTGACACTAGCATTTAAATCTAAAATGTGATCACCCAATGACCATTAGGAAAAAAGACTGTAATTAGACAAAATTAAATTTGTTGACTCATGCAGTGAAGAAGGACACTACAGAGGAATGTTCTTCCAGAGCATGGAAGCATCATTTTTTAGGGTGGGGTTCCTGCTGAAGGATTATAAGAGGATCAGTTCTGGATTTGATATTGTTCCAGATGTGGAATTAGAAGGGTGATTAACTAGGGATGCACTGCTGTCATAAAGGAGTAATGCCTTAGCAGTAGGGCATTCCCAGAAACTGATGGGAATGGCAGAGCAAATCTGGGCCATCACCGACAAGGGGGTCGTTACATTTTACAGCTATTGCATGACCTTAGGAAAAACCATGATTCATATAAACTGTGCACCTGGTTTTGCCTGCATCTGTCCTCCTGGATTGATTTACTACAGGACCGTTCTTTTTTCAATCTGATATGGCTTTTACTTTTCAGTGATGGACATTTTTTTTTTAATCTTTCCACAGTTTGTGATTTATAGAAGTCAATTAAATTTTTCATACCTCATTTACATCACGTGTGAAATTTGATAATATTTGTCTCAAAGAATTATTATTTAAGAATTAAATAATCTAATTATTTACATGTATATTATAGCATCTCAATATAAGTTATTAAATAAATCATAAATAAATAAATCTATTATTATCATTATTATCAACTTTCAAAATAGCTGGCAGGGAAAATCAGTGTAATTGGACTCATTGTTGTTTTCCAAAGAGAGATATTTTATTAGTGAAAAAAAAACAAAAAACTCTGCCACTGAATTTGAATACGTAAAATATTTGTTAGGATAAGCAACCAAGTAGAATATAACTTTGAATGTCAGAACAAAAAGTTCAAACTCAGTCTATGAGGTAGTTGAAAGATATGAAGCGATGTATACTCTGAGAGAAGTTTTAAATGCCATTCCAGCTTGCCTGAGTAATGTGACTATTATATTTTTGTCAAATTTGGCATCATTCACCTGTCTCATATCACAGCATTATCGGAAATGAATAGGCTTTACCAAAGTGCCAAGTTGTCAAATATTTCAATCCTCTTAAAAACACCTTATTATTTAGCACCAAAGTACATCCGTATCTTTGAAATAAGGCCCATTACTGTTTACATATAAATATATATTTATATTTTTCAGAATGTATTATAGTGAAAGGAGAAAAGGGAGGATGTGTCCAAAGTAAATAATAACAACCCCAACTATCCCCAGACTTCATTACACTTTGTAGCATTCTCTCTGAACATGCCACAGTTTTTCCTCGTTAAGTTAGTAATATAAAATAATCATTTTACAATTCAGAAACCTAGACTTCAGGCAGTTCACAGCTCATTGATTCTTAGCTCTCTTTAATATATTTCATTCCTTTTCAAGAAATAAGACTTAACAATAGGAAATATAAGGTTCCCTAGAAAATGTAATGACCTTTTGGGTCCAAGTCAACTTTCAAGATTTACCAAGTCCTGATTCTGTTACCAGACAGCAAGCTGGGGTCCTGCTGCCTGCCACCACCCTCTAGGCAAAATTCCTAAGACAAAGGTTTAGTGATAAAGGAGTCGTGATTCAAAAGCAGTCACTTAAGCCTATCAAGTCATAGCTTTAAGTGCTTAAGCCTATCAATGCAGGCTGAACTCTTAACACCTGGGTTCTCCTAGCTATTTCCCAGTTAGTTTCTATAGGGTTAGTTTACAAACTAAAATAACATAATACACAAAAGCTACACAATTTTGGAAGAATGGCAGGCTTCTGCCTCAGAGCCTGTTCCTTCTAGGACACCCAAAAAATAAACCTGCCACCCTCTGCCAGGTCAGCCCGATCCTAGGCTGTGCCCAGAGTTCCTTCCCATACAAAATACCATCCACTGGTAGATGCAGGCAGCTGCAGTATGATCATCCAGGCATCCTTGAGGAAGAAGAACCTGAGAGCCAGCTCAGGAGCCAGAAAAGCTTGTGATCCAGACAGCCAGCCCTCTTTTTATTTCCATTGGCTCTGGAGGCATTCAGCTTCTCAGCCAATCCTGTCCTAGACTGCCTTCCATTGCCTCGGCAAACTCCTCCTCCTATGGCCCCTCCTACTTCTCCCAGTGACCTTAATCAAATCTCTCTGTATCAATTCTTTTAAATTGATGAAATCCATGGTGCAAAGTGTGACTGATGCATTCTCACCCCGAAGAAATTTACATCTTAGGAGCTAACTTTGTTTTATCTAGCCTGTAGCTTCCATTCAGCCTTCTTCCTGTTCTGTCCTGGTCAAACAGCTACTCAATCTAGTTATATGTAGTGATAAGAGAATTATAGAGTTTTTTTATCAGTTAAAAGACAGATCAGTGACTTGTGAAATGTGATCAGAATTGAGAGCATAAAGTCGTTTGCTTTAAAAAATCCTACCTTAAAAGAAATGAAAAGGTCATTGGGTCTCATAGAATTTCAATAGCTGTTTCGTAGTTTAACTCAGGCTTAAATAACATGACAAGCCAATCACTTAAGGTTATGTTAGCAGACAATCAAAAAATCGTCTCTGAATTCTGATTTCAATGAAATGTGGCCAATCCCTTTACATATTAGCCCATATGGTAGTGGAATAAAACAGTTAAGTAGAAAAACCTTTCATCTACCAGGAATGGGCTGAGGAAGGCAGTTATTTAATAGTGTCATTCAGAACACCTCTTAGTGTCCTTTTTTCTGCTCAAAGGGGAATCTGTTTTCAGCCTGGACCCAAAGTAGGAAGAGACTATATTTTCTGACAACAGGAGATTAAAATGACCCTCTCAACCCAGAGCAGAACATAGCACAAAGATAATGAAGTGCTTAAGTAGCGAGTGGCCAAGCTGCACAGAATTCAGGCATTCCAGGGTTGGTAGGAAAAGCAGGCAGCAAGCAGATTTAAGCAAAATTTTAGCAGGACAAAAAGCCTCCTTAGTAATACATCACTTAGAGGAAAATTTGAGCAAGTGTACAAGGAAATATTAAAATATTTCTGTAAATAAAATCCCTGAGACAAGAAAGTGATGGTGTGAAGAAGACAAATGTGGGGCAAGAGAAACAGGACAGGGAAGAGAAAATTTCAGTCTGGCCTACATAAGATACTATTGCTTTAGTTGCACTAGTCAGTCTCCCATCATTTCTTTCAAAAGGCCAAACTAGAAAAGTAATATCTGAGTATACACACAAGCACATATACACACAAATTGAATATATATTGTCGTTGGCAGCCGTCCGTCTCGAGAGACGATGGTGTAGCTTCTTAAGAGTCTATCTGCACCGCCGAGAATGGTTGTGCAGTCCGACTCGGGAGTGACACGGTATCTGTCTCCTCCCGTGTTGAATCGACATCTTATGATGACACTGGAGTGTCCTCTCCAGTGAAGCTGAAGCTACAGAGCCTGGGCAGGGTGATATGGAGGGTCTGCTGTTGCCCATGCAGCAGACCCCCCCTCTCTTCACAGCTGAGGGATCCAAGGGAAAGACGGAGTCAGTACAGCTTGGCTTCAGGTGCACCGCAGGAGTTGCCGGTGTTGACTACAACGTCAAACCGCCTTAGGGACTCCGGCTCCGGATTTTCTGTCGGGGTTTACTCCCTTAGCCTTTCCCCTGAAGAGGTATGCCGCAAGGCAGCGGAGGTTTTTTGGAATCAGAGTTTTCCTTCTCTGATGTGCCCTGACTGGAAGATCGAACCAGCGACAATTAGCTCGCAGGCCGACGCTCAATCCACTGAGCCAAACCAGCCAGGGGGAGTTGAATATATATATAACATGATATATTACATATATAAAATTTAAATAGTATGGGAGATACACACAGACACAAAAGTAATACACATTATATATTATATAATGCATTATTGTATAACAATATACATTTAATATATAATGTGTATTATATTCAGGTTTTGTGTGTGTATACCATTCTAATATATATATATATATATAAAACACAGATATATATAAAAACATTATATATACTCTGGAAATAAGTATTCATATACATATAAATTAAATTTTGTAGTATGAGTTCAAATTCTCAATTAAAATATATGCAATTCTTATAAAGTTTGGCTTCTAAAATCACTTCTGGTTTTTAGTTAGAGGATGGAAACACCAACTGATGGCTTTCTACTGACATATTGAATGCTACTGAAATGTAATTCTTAATATCAGTGTACATTATCTGGAATATACAATAGCAAATTCAGCAAGCACAACTGTATCTATCTGTCAGGTTTGCCTGATTAAGTCATTATTCAAAAGTATGTATTAAGTCAAAATTTTATTTCAAAAATTATATAGAAAATTGAATTTAAAAAGTACCTATAATCCAGCTCTAAATTTTTAACTAATTAGACAGTAGTTGACTTTGAGTAATTCACATTAGTTCTCTTTTGCCCTGACCCTTGATTTTTAAAATAAGGACTAAATTGAAACAGAATATATTAAGAACAACTTACAACACCTTATTCAAAATAATGAAAATATCTGTCCTCACAAGGTTTTGCTTTGGTCAAATTGCATAACAAAATTTCAAATAATTAAAATATTTGTAATATTTTATAGCATTAAGATATTTTCTGTCATTATTCTAACTTCTATGTAACATAGTCATATCACTGCCATAATAAAATACCTCAATATTCTAGGAAGTGGCATATTCCCTTTTGTCTTTCTACCAGCTCTCCCCACTTTTAGCTTGGCTATCACTTACTGTTCAGATTTTTGGCTTAAAAGTATGTACTTCTTCAAAGGAAGCTTCCTTTGAACTCCTAAGTTAAAAGGTGAAAGATTTATATGATCTGAAGAGAAACTAGAGTATGACCTCCTAAGTTAAGTGGTGCCATGTGACTGAATTCACAACACAGACAGAAGAGAGATATATGGCATCCAGAAGTGACTCATTAGACCACCCCTCTCTTCTCCCAACTACTGATTAGATGTGAATATTCAAGGTGGCATTGGAAGGAACACATTGAATACATAGAGGCTTCATGCATCTAGATCCCCAATTTACTGCCTGGAATGGAGCAATCTCTCTATAGGTCCACCGCCCCTTGTGCTTATATGACAGGAAACGAATTTCCAATATGTTCAGCTACTGGAATTTGAGAGTTTGCCTTCTATATCAATTAGTATTACCCTAACCAATACAGTACCCAGCCCCTCTAGTGCCAGATTGTGAGCTCCTTATTTATCTAGCCTCCTACTAGTCTATTAACTCCATGGAGTCCATATCATTTCTGATTAGTTCAGCATTGAATCTAAGGGTCTAACATGGAACATAACATATTTGTTACAAAAATTCTTAAGAAAATTAATGGCTCTGGCCGGGTGGTTCCATTGGTTGGAGCTTGACCTCATACACCAAAAAGGTTGCAGGTTCAGTTCCTGGTCAGGGCACATATCTAGGTTGCTCCCATAACATACGGGAGGCAACCAATTGATGTTTCTCTCTCTCTTCCTTCCTCTCTCTCTAAAATCAATAAACATATCCTCAGGTGATAATTTAAATGTATAAACTAAAAAAAAAAGTAAATGAATAATTAGGGATATAGTTATGCTTTTTGTAAGAATTCCCTTGTTACAGTATGCCTTATATATGAGATCACCAATTACCTTGAACCAGACAATGCTATTTTCTCCCTGTAAACTGTGTTTTGAAGCACTGTGGGCACACAATTATATTAGGCAATTTCATTAACAAAATATTCAGCATCTAACAATATTAAGACTGTAGCTCATATGTGAAACTGACAAGTCCTTTTCTGCTGGCACATGCCCCAAGTCTTTTTCAACATCTGTTTCTTCAATGAACAATGACTGATTGTGAGGATATTTTCTGTTCTGGTCCCAGCTAATTTGCATGGTCTCCTGACAGTAACCTTCTTGCTGCTGAAGTAGAGATGGTTTCCTAATTTATATTTTACTATGGTTTTTGGTTAACCTTCTTTTAATTCATTATCATGCATTCCTCACTTTTTATTTACTCCTCAAATATTTATTTAGTGCCTAATATTTGCTGGCATTATGCTATATACTGTAGATAAAATGGTGAACTAGATATTCAGAATTCCCAGCCCTGATGAAGCCCTTATTACCTTCTTAGATAAGTAATCGTGTATTTGTAGTTTACTAAGATAGTGTTTTATGAGAGGGAAGTAAAAATTAAAATGCCAAGGACTTTCTGGGAAAGATGAAGGTTTAACCATCTCTGTGGTTCTCACTTCCAACTTCAATCCACCTCTAAATTATCATTTACATGCAGAATAGTTGCTGGAGCCCATGCACAGTGGGCAGACACCAGTGGGTGAGAAATTGACCACATGTTCTGCTGGGGTCTGAGATGAGAGAGAGATGGCAAAGGACATTTTCTGACTGGGTGAAACCAAGGTCTATGACCTTGGCCTTAGGTGGAAATGCAGGGTACTATGATTGCTTGGTAGAACCTACGATCAGAATCTACACACAAGAAGACTGATGATGCTGGATGCTGTGAGTGTTTCTGACAGGCCTACTGGTCTCCATAAATGCTGAAAAGTTTCTCAGGCAATGGAGAACATGGTTTGAGTCCTCACTATTCCTGAATTTAGGGACCCTTAGCCTTTGAAGCTGAAAAAATAGGCAGCAGAGAGGCTTTCTTCTGGTGCTTCTGGAGATCTGACAATTTGTGACGAAGGGCACTGATGGTCCAATCACCAGGAACCGCTTAATGTAGTTAACCTCACCAATCTAGAGGGTGCCTCTGCTTAATGTATCCGGGACATCAGACATGAACCCACAAGAGGGGGAGGGGGGGTCAGAGCCAAGGGAAAAATAAAGACAAATAACAGAACCCAAATAAATCCTGAGGTCTAAGAGGAAAAAACAAGTAGGACAAGGACAGGAGCTAGACAGATATGGTTGTTGAAAGGAGACTAGGTTGGAATATAGAATCATGAAAGCAACCAACCAAACAAACAAACCAAAAACAATGATTTTTAAATTGAAAGGTTCAGCAAATAAATTTTGACCAAGAAAAGATTCACTATTTAGACATAAGTTAGTGGCTTTGAAAAATGAAGAGAAAACATATGTCAAAATAAAGATATATTAAAAAAAAAAAAAAAAAAACAGATGGTAGTTCCAAATGAACAAAAATAAGAGCACTAGTTATCTGATTTGGAAACCAAAGATTTGGATACAAAAATTTATGAATGAAAGAAGTGCTGGGAAAGATGGAATGATTAAACAATACCAAATGTTTTCCTTAGGTAAAGAAAGACTTGAGTCTTAATAAAGAACAGACTCAGTGAATTTCAGTTAGATATGACAAGAAAAAGATACCCACTTAAGCACATCCTAGCAAAATTCCTGAACTTGAAGGATAAAGAGAAGTATCTTATAGGATCTTCGCAGTGAGTAAGAACTCATAGACACAGACAATAGTATGGTGAGCACCAGAGGGAAAGGGGGCAGGGGCAGGCAGAAGAGGATAAATGGGGGGGGGTAAATTATATAAATGGTGATGGAAGGAGACTTGACTTTGGGTGGTGAACACACAATACAATATACCAGTGATTTTCAACTGGTATGCAATAATAATTTTCTAAACATGCAATAGCAACTATCTAGTAAGGGACACGAACCTCTTTTCACTTAGATTGTGAGATAAAAAAATAACAGCCAACACAACACTAGCTGTCCACTGTGAATGAATCCAAATTATACCTATTTTTTGTCAGATCAGCAAAGCATATTTTTGGTGGGCCACAGAATTTTAGTAATTAGTTTATGTGTGTCATGAGATGGATAGAAAATCACTGCAATAAACAGATGATGCATTATAGAATTATACACTTGAAACCTATGTAAGTTTATTAACCAGTGTCACGCCAATACATTCAATACAAATTTTTAAGTATTTACAAAGGAAAAGTTCCAGACTTGAAGGTGGAAAAGCTATTGATAACCTGCTGACAGAAAAGATAATTCTCAAATTTTATACCCAAAGATATAGCTCACCTGTTGAACATTTTTTTTAAAAATCAGGGTATATAACATCAACACATTCTATATGAAAAAAAAATGATGAATAACCAAACAATAATTGAATTAAAACAGAGAATTTAAATTGGAAAATATGAATAAAACAGGAAATAAAATTTTTAATCCATTTTAATTATCTCTCTCTATATAATATATACACATGAACATATACATATGAATAATATTATAATAATGTAGTGGCTATAATATTTTGAAAATTTTTTTAAATAAAAATAATTTTTTAAATGTATAGCATTTAATTCAAATAATCATACTATTAAAAAGATGAATAGTTAAAATTTTAAATGATTAATTAATCAAAACCTAGGAGTTGAAAGGAAAGTTGTAAAAGTAAAAAGTTTTAAAGGACATCTGGTACAAAGATGTTTATTCATCACAGTTTATGCAGTCAATGAGGTAAAAATAATAAATATTGGAATAAATCATGGTGTAGACACACCATGAACGTTATGAGGCCATTAAAAATAATGAGAGAAGTCCTGGCTGAGATGGCTCAGTGGATTGAGTACTGTCTACTGGCCTGTGAACTGAAGGGTCGCCAGTTTGATTACCAGCTGGGGCACATGCCTGGGTTGCGGGCCAGGTCCCCAGTTGGGGGTGCATGAGAGGCAACCACACATTCATCTTTCTCTTCCTCTCTTTCTCCCTCCCTTCCCCTCTTTCTAGGAATTAATAAATAAAATCTTTAAAAGCAATAATAATAATGAGAGTAGAAGCTATCTCCATTGTCTTAGACAGACTTCCAAAATTTATTGTTCATTCAAAAGACACAATGCAGGGTTGTGTATATAGAGTCAATGCCTTATATGTCCGAGTGTGTGTGTCTGCACACACACATGCTTGCACACCTGTATATAAGATTATATGAGCATTGAAAAAATTTGAAAGGAGTGGCAGGGAGTCAGGAGAAAAAGGGGGTGTGGGAACATAAAAGAAAATTGTTTTTAAAAATGTACTTGATTAAAAAATTATATATTAAGTAAGTCCACTTTTGTAAAAGTATATGTATGTACATAGACATATTTGTCTATGTTACATACAAAGATACATTTAAAAAGATTTTCAATGGAATCTTTTTTGAGGTAGTGAGTTTCGGAGTTTGTACTTTATTCTATACTTACATATATGGAGAGATTCATAAATATCACAAAGCTATCTTCATTGTGAAAAATTCATAAAGGGATATCAACATTATCACGAGTTTTCTTTATGGGACGCAAACATGATGTCAGTAACTAGACTAACAGCTTCACATAAAACATCATATTTAATTTACACAAAACTCCCACAATGTAAGTATTATTGCCATATGACAGTTGAGCAATTTGAGTTTAATGAAAGTTATATCTCTCACAAAGACAATGGAGCAAGGGGGGGAAATCTGTCTGTCTCCCTTAAAAGACTTACTTCCGTCTTTCCACTCCTTTGCTCTCCTTCGCCTCCTAAGCGCACTTCTTCCTCTCCTGACAGTCTCCTAGAAAGTGGTTTTATGCCAAGAGATTCTCTTTGCACATTTTGTGCACTAATACCTCTTGTTTCTACTTCCTGTGCATTAGTGGGTTTGTTAATCAGGACACACTGTGACTAAACTATCACCTTCACATACTGTTTATATTTTCAGAGGCATTTCCCTGTTTTCATTTTATATAATATAAATTTGTAAAAAGATTATAATTGTAGGAAATGTGTGAATATACTTAATAAAAGCAAATGCAAACATAATGTTTCTCACTTTTAATGTAACCTTTAGATGTTTCAAGATGCTTGAAGGTAACCTCAGAAGCCTTAACATTTATGGCATCTGTTTCTCATACCTAAACAGACTGAGAAATGCCTTTCAGGAAGTGGGGGGGGGGGGTCAAAGAATCTTATTTCTTTTGTATCAATCTTTACATTTTAACTTCAATTATGAATCAGAATTTTTAAGCATTGTTTTCTTCCTTGAAAGATGAACTGAAGTGAGGGAAGTGATTCAAAAGGCACTAAGCTCTTCCCCAGAAGATCATTTAATAATCACTAATACTTATTGATTGCTCACTAGGTTTGATGTTATACCAAAGTAAAATCTCATGATGATTTCTGCTTCAAACAAAGCAGTAAGACCTTTACAAAAACCTGGTAACAAACATTTTTTTGCCTTTTTTTTTATTGTTCTTTTACAGGTCCCAATTTTTCCCCTGCTGCTCTCCCCTGTCCCACCTATACCCTCCTCCCCCACTCCCACAGTCAACCCCCACCATGTTGTCCATGTCCATGGGTCATTTATACATGTTCCTTGACTAGACCCTTCACCTTCTTTTCCCTCTTACTCCTTCCCCTAGTTTTTTCTCTTAACCTAGATGAAAATGTAATTGCTTTATTTTGATTTGCTAACAATAAAACACATTATTAGATAACAAATATTACCTTATGAGATACTAAAGGTGGTTTTTATTGTTTTGTAATAAAATGGAATCATAAGGAAATGTAAGAATTCATACAGAGAATTTACGCTACTTGTAGTTGATACATGTCCTACCCCAATGAACATACTCTCCCCGCTGATGAAGATTATTTTATTATGGCTAAAAAGTTTCACTATCCCTGATATCAATTCTTACCATCTAAATATTTGTTCTAATAAGGTACAAACATTTTTAGCTAAAATTTAATGTTGAAATTTGAAAATACACGTGTGCTTATTTTATGAGGAGCCCAGGAGAAAAATACAAAGTGTGCTGTAGTCCTAGCTTGGCTGTTCTCTTGAAAGGATCAAGTATGATATTCAAGTTATTTACAGTTATTGTGTATTATCATTTTCATCTTTTTTTGAGAAGAAATATATTTTTATTTTTACTAGCCTCTGTCTGAAACTAAACATTCTCTTCAGTTATGAATATAGGCCAAAGGATATTAGAATTGGTAGTACCTGTGATTTTGTCCCTGAAGAAATCACAGTTTTATATTCGTATTACATTATAGCCATCGCAAATATTCTGAAACATTATTTATATTTACCATTATGTTGAAATGATGAAGTTATGAGATTCACAGCTAGTGTTCTAAAAATTTGCACCCAAAAATTAAGTGTGGTAAGACATGCAGACACCACAATGGCTTTCATAAAGGATGAAGTTTGTCATCACAGATCTCTAGAAATAGAGAGCATGCCACACCACGCAAGACCACATGGGGAAATGCCAGGGTCACTTAGGATGCAGAAGGGAGAAGTACCACTAGGGTGACAGACCTGTACTCAATTGCCTCATGGGGCAAATAAATGTCTTAGACTTTATGTCTGCAAACCCAACATATAATGTGATGATAGCATCTATCACAAGGTGCTCAAGCGTTAGCCCTCCCAGATGACACACCAGGTGAACAGGGCCTTTTGAATTAGAACTTTAAACTCAGAGACTGCCTCCAAGGGTGGTAACTTCAGATACTGCATGTCAGTAGGGGGTCTGGGGGATGGCAGGACTTTTTGGGTTATCCCTCTGATTACATCACACAGGCCACTGCATATTCTGTCTGAACACAACAGAAAATATACTAAAACAGACAGACTACTATACTGAAACAAGCCTCCTTTTGGGAAATCACTTTCATCTTTATCACCCTTTTCCTGAGCATTAGTCTTTCAAGGGTCCCAGTATTTTCTCCTGGCAAAAGTCTGAGGAGAGTACTAACCCAGCTACAAATTAGATAATGAGAAAGTAAATCAATGGCTGCCAGGCCATGATATTCCTAACTGAATGCATGCAGTGCTTACAGAATCGGAAACAGTGCTCAAGTAAGGCCACTCAGTGACTGTATCTGGAGTAAGAGAGCACAAAGGCCATTTTGCAAATACTAAAGAGACTAGAGATCTCCTGTTTCTGAGGAACACAAATGAGTCCTGCTTCCTTACCAATGTCAACTAGAGTCCTGCTTTAGTCCTCCCACCTCCTGAGTAAATATGTATATATGTGATATACTAGTATATATTTCCAGAGGTATGCCCTGGCTGGTTTAGCTCAGTGGATTGAGCGTCGGCCTGCGAGCTAAGTGTCGCTGGTTCGATCTTCCAGTCAGGGTACATCAGAGAAGGAAAACTCTGACTCCAAAAAACCTCCGCTGCCTTGTGGCATACCTCTTCAGGGGAAAGGCTAAGGGAGTAAACCCCGACAGAAAATCCGGAGCCGGAGTCCCTAAGGCGGTTTGACGTTGTAGTCAACACCGGCAACTCCTGCGGCGCACCTGAACCCAAGCTGTATCGACTCCGTCTTTCCCTTGGACCCTTCAGCTGCGAAGAGAGGGGGTTCTGCTGCATGGGTAACAGCAGACCCTCCATATCACCCTGCCCAGGCTCTGTAGCTTCAGCGTCATCGCATGATGTCGATTCAACACGGAAGGAGACAGATACCGTGTCACTCCCGAGTCGGACTGCACAGCCATTCTCGGCGGTGCAGATAGACTCTTAAGAAGCTACACCATCGTCTCTCGAGACGGACGGCTGCCGACGACGACGACGATTTCCAGAGGTACAGTCCTTTTTGCTGTAGTAAGCATAAACCTAACTTTATTTGTTTTCTAGTGTGTTCCTGGTGGTAGGTGATGTTTTGTCAGTTAATATTTTTTAATATATTAAAAATTGCATTGTTTCTTTACCTAGAATATATATTTATTGAAGTATAGGAGGAAAATATAACTTATATCCACTACTATAAAGCATAATAGCAAACTATATATAAATATATTCATTAGTGAGTACATTAAGTTAAATATTGAAATAGTAGGTTTTCATTAAATTTATGCGGGTGACATCGATTAATAAAATTACATAGGTTTCAGGTGTAGAATTCGATAATACGTGATCTGTATATTTTATTGTATGTTCATCACCCCAAGTGAAGTAAAGAGTGGGGGTTATAACAGATTCCTATTATTAAGAAATCCTTGATGAATATCATTATTAGAGAAATTGTCTGCATGGGCTGGAAACATATTATGTTTCCCACTTAAAGTGCTAAGATACAAACCCGCATTGTCCAAAATTACACTATCCAAATATTTACAGGAACAGATAAGGGTCAGATGTTATATTGGAGCCCCTTGAGTGGGACACTGGTGGGGGGAAACGACATAAATGAGATGCATTTTGTGACCTTTTCTTCACTTTGAGTATCTGCAATTCAATTACTTTTTTTATAAACACAAACAGAAATATTCTACCTTGCCAACCATGATTCTGTGAACGGACAATTATTTAGATGGATCATGAGGGAAAGGGGGATTGGAGTTGAAAAGTAACATTTTTATTTTACACTTAAGTGTTAGAAATGATAAAAATACGATCTCATCAGTCTATATAACAATCTGCGAAAGCAGGAATTGAAGTCCCATTTTACGGTAAGAATTAATAAGAAGCTCTTCACATTCAGGAGCTCTTGTACCTGCTATTACAGTATACCGTGTTCTAATCACAGTTAATGAATTGAAGGCTTGTGACCTGCCTCTCCAGTGTTTCACTGTGGCTGGAATGTAAACCAAAGGTGATCAAAGTGTGAACACTTTCAGGATTGTACCATAATCCTTAAGGTCTAAACACAATGCCCTTAATACAAGATGAATGCAAAAGAAAAGGTGGTACTTTTGAAAGTCAGACGTAAGGATGGCTAATATAAATACACTGAAGAAACAATGTGATTAGGAGAAAGTACTGGATCAAAATTGCATAGCCTTTTGTAACCACTCTTGTTTCTCGTAAGTCAACACTCCTGAAAAGTCACAGAGCATTTTAATGCCAAGTGATCATTTAGTCATAAGCTAGTGTTACGAAATGGCACAGGTGCCTTCGCCATCACGTTTTCCTACCTGAGATCCCTTCTCGTTTTTGAATTACGGATACCAGGGATGCCCTTCCACATTAGGAGAATAAGTTCCTACCCACAAAAATGAAATCATACCCTGCGGATCTTGGCAGAGTAACCATGGTCTCAACACATTCAATTAATAACTGCAATATTCCTAATATTCACATAAGAGATACACGCAGGGAGCTACCAGTGGTTTTTCATTAAGTTCCTGTGCTTCCAACTGGCCCAACATTTGCAACAATCGCTCCCCAGGTCCCATCACGTCACAAGCCACAGCTCCTCTAACTCTGCATCTACCTCAGTCCTATTTCTAATGAACAAAGCACTTAGCCTTTAATACGCCTCCTGCTGCTTTTGCTGCTGGTATAAAATTGTATCTTTCTTCTGTCTCTGTCTCTTTGTATTCTGCACTTTTGTGCATTTACATTATACTGCTGAGTGGGAGATGCTTTTTCTTAGTCTTAATACTTTGGGCCTTTTATCTTTAGAGCTGTGGATTTACACTAAGCCATGTCCCGTTCCTCCTATCTACAATGAAAAGTGTTCATGTGTGTCAGCCATGCTAAGCTAACTTAAGCTATCATGAGAAAAAAGCTCCAGTCTCAGTTGGCGAAAACAACGAATATTTATTTCTAACTTTTGCTTCATGTCCACTGGGGGGGCTGTCAGACAGGCTTGCTCATTACTAAATGACATAAGGTGATTGATGATACAGTCACAATTTTCGATGTGGTCAGTTGCTGTGCCACACAGGGTGGTGACGTGCCTCACGTCCTCTTACATACCATTGGCCAACATTAGTTCCATGGCCTCACCAATCCAAAAGGTGCCGACCAATTTAACCCTACCTTGTTCTGGGAAAGCAGAGAGTTGGAAACAGTTGGCAAACAAAATTAATGACTACTACAATAAGCATGTATAAAGGAAAACATTAACAATTCTGAATTGCTGACTGTTGTATTTTTCACAAAAATGCTTTACTGGGTTTTTGTAAAAAGAGCAGAGTTTTGGGTTTGCTTTTGTTTTTGTTTTTGACTCAACATAGTGTTTTTAATAGACTTAATTTTTTAGAACCGTCTTAGGTTCCCAGAAATATTGAACAGAAGGCACAGAGATTTCACATATACTCCCTGCACATACATGCCTAGCCTCCCCAATTATCCATAATATTCCTCACCAGAATAGTGCATTTGTTACAATTGATGAATCTACATTGACACATCGTTATCATCCAAAGCCCATTAGTTACATTAAGACTCCTTCTCAGTGTTGTGAATTCTATGAATTTGGACACATGTATTAACAAAATGAATCCACTACTAAAGTGTCATACAGAATAGTTTAACTGTTCTAAAAATCCTCTGTGCTCTGCCTATTTATCCCTCCCCACTTTCCTTAACCCCTGGCAAACACTGATCTTCTTACTGTCGCCATAGTTTTGCCTCTTCCAGAATGTCATATAGTCGGAATCACAGTATGTAGCCTTTTCAGACTGGCTTCTTTCACATAGTCATATGCATTTAAGTTTCCTCCATATCCCTCCGTTATTTGACAGCTCTTTTTTAGTGCTGAATAATATTTCAATGCCTGGATATACCACAGTTTATTTATTCTTTCACCTCTCAAAGGACATATTGGTTGCTTCCAAGTTTGGGCAATAATGAATAAAGCTGCCATAAACATCTACGTGCAGGTTTTTGTGTGGACACACATTTTCAACTCCTTTGGGTCAATACTGAGGACTGCAATTGCTGGATTGTATGGTAAGAGTATACTTAGTTTTGTAAGAAACTGCCAAACTGTCTTCCAAAATGACTGTACCATTTCTGCATTCTCATGGGATTAATATTTACTGAATAAATACAATGTGCTATGCCTCATTCTTGGTTATACACTAGGATCTTATTAAATTTAATATCATTCATCATAAGTAATTATTTCAAGAATCATGAGCAAAACTCACTTTTATTGAAGTAGGAAAACTGTGCCCAGACATACATACAGTGCCTTCAACATTGCCCCTTTATCCTGGTATTGCAGATATAGTCCCATCCTGCGTTATCTACCTGTCTTGGTTTGCCTGCTTTCCTCTAACACCTTCCCTTTATCCCCAACATGAGGTACCTCGAGCTCCCTTCTTATTCTTATGTATCAGCTTCAAAGAACCCTAGACTAGTCATTAAATGGCTCAATACTAGATAACATATGATATTATTTTTATAGTGCTCACATTCTTCTTCTCGGGAATTCCTGCTTTATCTTTAAATCAAAGTCTTGTCTTTTTCCTTTTCTGGTTCTCATGTGCCTATATTGTTCTTGGTGCTCAAGTCTCTCCTAGATTTTATGAACTATTTTCATTTCTATTAAATAAAATATTTTTATTTCAGAGTCCCAGTCCTCCTGCCTTTGACCATGCTGTTTAAGATGCTGATTGTCCAAATGCCCATGTTTTGTCCTATGACCTCCATTTGACTGCTCTTGTCACTCCTGGCCCTATTCCTTTGATTTCAAACCCTGCAAGTCTGTAGACTGCTTTGTACACTAAGGACAACAGGCAAATTTTTCAAACGCGGAGAAATCTATGCAGGATCATCAGTGAGTCCCATCTCCCCATTAGGTGACTAATTGTCCCACAGAATGATCATTACCATGCAAGTTCAGGAAATAACAAGCCATCACATCATATTTCTTCCCTGACCTATTAATATGATGAATTAGATTCATCGCTTATGGAACATTAAACCACCTTATCATTTCTTAATAAATCTTTTGGGGTAATGTTTTGATTTTTTAAAGTTTTTCTAGTTTTTGTTTTGCAAGTTTTCCCCCGCTTAAGGTATCCCTACACATACTGAAAATAAGATCAACCTTCTTTTTCTTTTGATGGTCTTTGTGAAGCTTAAAGAGACATTTTTCACTGTCTCAGAAGGAAGAGGAGGACGGGGCAGGGAGGTGTTTCCAACATGGTTTTACTTACCCTAAAAAGGGGATTATGAAATGGAATAATTTTTTATAACTCTGGCTTCAGGAAGCACAGAGAGCATGGGAAAGAAAATATGTCAAAGGGATCACAAATTTGAGAACCCCAAAAAATCAGGGAGAAAGAGAACACCATGCACTAGCAGTAATGCAAAGTGTCTTTAACCTTGACCCATGACAAAATTTATTGTATTAACTTGGGGGTGGAGTGAAGAAAAGACAAGGGAAGAGCTTAGGATTCCCACACAGCTTTACCTACCATAAAAGCAGGCATACCTCTTCAGATCCCCGAAATATTCTAAATCTTTGAACATCAAACTATAAATACAACTTAGATACTCATCCACATTATCTGTTTTGAGCCTTAGTACTTCAGGGGTTGAATGTCAAACTGGTCACTCAGGACTCAACCAGATCAAAAGTATTAGTAGCTATCTCCTAGAACTGATCCTATAGTATAGGTGGGTTCATTTATGAACAAGTAGATACAAAACGTATAATGGCTCAGACACAATAGCAGTTTACTTCTTACTCATGTAAGTTACCCAATAAAGTTAACTACAATGCTTCTCAAATTGAAAATGGAATGGGTTTTGTTGTTTTCTCCAGTGATCAGTATCATGCTCTAAAGCCAATCTATACTATCTTAAAAACTTTTGACACTAGCATGGAGAGAGATTGAGTTCTTCTTCCCAGAGGTTCAAAACACCAACCTCACTATTTTCAGTAATATATAAAAAATGATAGCATAGTAAGCAATGGCATGGTACTTGCAAAATGTTGGAGAAGTTAACAGCCGTCTTAAAAGAAGGCCTGTCTCTCAGCCTCACCACACAGGTATTTCTCAGCCTCTAACAGAACTGAATATAATGAACAGCATACAAAATACTGTGGAATATACAATTTATATACAATCTATTTACTGGAATTTGTAGGTGACATTTGTCTGCACAAATGAGACAAAAATATTCTATAGGAATAAAAGTATGTACTATGTCACTGAGTTTAACTCAAATGGGGCATAAGGAATGAGTAATTTTTCATTTACTATTGAATTAGACTAAATAAGCTTGGGAACGCAGGCTCATTTGAGTAGATGCATGCTCATCCTACCTGATCTCTCGCTTCCTGTAAATGAAAGAGGTTCAATACTGAAATAACTGGAAATTGTACTGGCACGTTATTTTGCAGGCAATATCTTATTGATGTGGGCTGATGTGGGGAGGAAAGAATAGAACAGAAGTGTGAAGGTGACTCATAATGCCATGTTCGTACTATTTTCTATAAATAAGAAAGATAACACGCATCATCAGCATAGCTGAGGGAATCAGTTTTTTACCCTAGTGCCAAGCATATTATTTCACATTTATACTATTGTTCTGAATAGGAACTTTGAAGGCTCCAATGGAGAGTCAAAGTGATTTTGAAGATATGCATCTTCTCTTATACAAGACATTTAATTTTTCTTCCTTTAATGGCTGTTGATGTTAAAATACAAAATGCAGCCTGATAAATATCTAACCCACTAAAATATGATTCTTCTTATGCAGAACGATTTGGATGGTCCTGCTTAGTTTTTAATATATTTCCTTCAGGAAAGAAAAGAAATGCTGGCATTGCATACGATTTCATTTTCTATTATATATTCAGTGAATTTATCATCTTGCCATAAATATAAAAGTTAAGCAACAAAACAGAATGACTGGAAACTTTATATTTTTGTAATTTCTTCCCTAATTTTCTGGGGTTGAGGTAGCATCACAATCAGGCAACCTGCCATTAGCAAAAGACTTTTGTCAGCAAGAAATTTTGTTAAGGACTGTGTTGAACAATGAACACACAGATTTTATGCAAAGATGGGAAGGATGACATTTTCTGTGCACTTTCCCTCCTGTTTGACCTTTAGAAAATATTTTATTTTCTCATCTTGGTTATTGCCATTGCCTCCCGGAGTCCCCACTCTGCCTAATTCTTCCACTCTGTTTATCACACCGCAACTAGGTTAATCTTGGGTGAGGCGGGTAGGGGGGTGGGGAGGAGGAATCAGACAACTGCTTAAAATGTTTTAATTGCTTTCCATTTCACTTTGAAAAGAAATCCAGTTTTTTTTTTTTTTTTTTTTTTTCAGTATGGTCTCCAAGAGACTAGCTGATTTGTCCTCTATCAAGTCTCCAACTTTTCCAGTGGTTTTTTAATCTATCACTCATTATTCAGGGGACCATACATCATAGTTTACTTAGATGGTCCTGCTGTATGCCTGTGGTACAAGAATTCCTTCTAGTTTACTATTTGCCCTATGTATAATGTATCACTCTTGTACTTGTTTTGATGCTCAAACGGTTCTTGATTTGCCCCATAAGGAGTTCCTTCAGGCTGGCTTATGTGTCATTTTGAAAAGCCTCCAACACTTTTGAGCACTTCTTACAATATTTTTCATTTCATAACGAAGTTTTATTATTAATATATGTACTGAAATAGACCAGTATGTGTTTGGCAGACCTTCCACTGTACTTCCAGCTTCTGCCATGGTCTCCAGCTCTGTGTTATACATGTGCAGTTCAAGTAGCCCTCACATCTGCATGTGGTTAAATCTGGAAGAAAAAGAACACTGGCAAGAACCTACTTTTCTTTCTCTGATGCCTTTTTGTTTCAACATAAGTAACACCACCCTTTTAAAGACAGCATGCAGGGCTCCCACTGACAACTTGAAGGGAACTCAGACTAAATTGAGCAGTAACAGGTCACTTTTTCCCCTCTACAGCTGTGGTGTGGGGTGAACACTGCCTCCCTTCCTGCCATTTGGGTTCTTTGGCCCTTGATATGGCTTGACTACGAGGCAGCCATTTTACAGTTAATTGGAAATCTGGGAAAATTACAGGTTAAGTATATATAAAGTCTCTGTAGAAGCCAGGGGGTTAGCAATTTTGCTATAGTGCATATAAAAGATAGTCTAAATGCTTTGCTATAATTTTTTGACATTTATTGTATGGAATAAATGTGTCATTATTCATTCAGATTTATTTATTTAGTAGTGCTCTTTTTATTTTTGCAATAAGCCTATTAGAAAGCAATTTGCTTAAAAAGAAAGGGACAGAAAAGAAAAAAATATTGAAAAATTTTCTATCGAATTTCCATTTTTCAAGAGACTTGATTTTTTGCACAGGTAAGTAGCACAAAATGTTTCTTGATGCTCAATATCCATGCAGATAACATCACTGAGCACATGAAAATAACAAGATACAAATCTATTAAAAAGCATCAGCATCTACTTCAAATGTGAGAAATAATTTTGAGAAGACAGTGCCTAAAGGTGATGACTTAATATGTGCAATTGCAGAGGTATTATAAAATAAAACTGTAAGAAATGACTTTTTATTTAGATCAAATGACTACTGATCTAAATTAACTGCATTAATTTTTAACACTAATTTTTCTTATACATGTATCCCTCCCCCCAAAAAAATCACTGTTAATGTGTTGGCTCTATTACAAAAAAAAAAAATTCACTGCATAGTTAAAGAATGTCAATTTTATATGGGCATCATCAGAGGCTACAAAAAGAAAATATATGAAGTTCAATTTTGTCATCCCCAAAATATCAAAATAAAACCTTTAAAAGTTCAATCTGTCCAAGGTGAAACATCTGAAATTGTTATTAATTCTCCCATGAATTCAATTTTAAAGTTTAATGTTGCAGATAGAATTGTTTGGGGGAATATAAATTTAATGGAGCACAGTGTTGTGGTAAAAAGACAATGCTGGGTTTAAATTAAGAAATCTATGGAATACAAATATTCTTAAAATCATTTGTAGTTCACAAAATTCATATTTGACCAATCAAAATAAAAGCTGTAGCTGTCAAAATGGGACAAAACAAATGTTGAGTACAAAAATAAAATCTTCAATTTTGGCTGTACATGCCTTCTCTCTCTGCTCTCTGACTGGAATTTTAGAAATGGTTGAACTTGTAAAAACAAAATTATTTTGTAAATTGTGCTGTGTCCACCAGTTTTATTCAACTTTTTAAATAATTCCATTTATGTTTTTGTTTTATTTGTTCATATTTAGGTGGAGATTGTTAATAAATTTTTTTAAAGAAGGGCCCTAAATGTTCATCCTTTCAAGATTTTATTGATGAGCAATCATAGGAAACAAGACTGAAAAACTAGAAAACATTAAAATTCATCCCTAGAGACATAAAAAATTGAAAAACATTAAATAATAACTCAAGAGCATACATTATTTTATTTTAAAATTCTATAATTGTACTTTTCAATATCTTGACTTATTAGAAGGATCTTTTGATGGATCACCTATTTTTAACTGGAAAAATTTATATTCTCTATTGAATGGAATTAAATTGAGAAGATTTATGGTTTTTATGTATCCAAACTTGGTGAAACATTCAAACGATTTATAAATAGAGAGGAAGTATTTGACAAGTTTCTTTGTAAAAATGGCTATATAAGAAACATTTAAGCTGATGTGTTCATTTCAATGAAAAAATAGAATTGATACTCTTCTGTTTTGCAGGATTTGCTTTAAACCTACCAGATACTTCACCCCTCCATAAAAAAAAAATAGTATGTTTAAAAGAAGAGAGTCAACAAAGGTATCAGAAATTGAATGTATTAATCATAAAATAAATTCAACTCTGAAGATAGAAAGCAGTTTCATGAAGATTTTAAAAAGAATATAATATTGATCAAAATATTCTTCAGATAAATATCAGTGACAAAATATTAGAGATAATGTAGATATTGCCAACACTCATTATTTTGTTACTTTAATGTTCATTTATGATTGTATAGGTTTATTAGTATAATAAAACCAATTTCCCATTAATTATGAAAGGTGACCTAATTTGGATAATAAATTAACCTCTTATGTTTCATCTATGCACTCAATATCATCTCATCTATCACAAGTCATGTGGCACGTGGAACAAAGCATTAAAAATGGTAGTCCTGACATCATCAGGCTTCCGGTCAAGATGGAGGCATAGGTAAACATGTTTCGCTTCCGTGCACAACCACAGAAGGAATTACAACTAGACCTCAAAACAAAATGGAGATAACCAACCTATCAACTGGATCTCTGTTCCCACAGCCTGACCTCACTGATGATGCCACACTTGTCACTCATTTCTAACTATTCATCATTAATGTTTCTCTAATGCTTCACAACTATCTCCTATTTGCTCCCTTCTGCTAACTACTTCTACGTCGTTAGTCTAGTCTCCAGGCCTATGTTTCTCACCACACCTACCCATGACCTTGTCTTGACAAGAGCCACAACTTGGTTGGAAAAATGTTTTAAGGCAGAAAGGAATTTTATTTTTTACAACATCTTTATTCAGAGCTTTGGGCTCAACTTAAGCTGCCTAGCAAAAAGTTGGTTCGGACTTCAGTGTTTTTTCATTAAAATCTAGATCCATTATTAATTTTCCATGTGGTAAATATTATACTTTTTTTGAGAGAGAGTTCATCACTGCACAGAAGACATTTTTTAAAAATGTTTTATAATATTATTTACTGTCTATGTCATAATGGGCAAACCACTTAATACCTTCTGTAATAGGGATTTTTGTGTGTGTGCGTATCAGATAAAATATGTGAACATCTTTGAAAATGCAAAGCACAACATTTTGTAGGCTTGTATTAACAGTGAGGTCTATTACTGTAATTGTTTTTGGTCTGATGGCTAGCAAAAATACTCATCTCTGAACTTTGACTTTTAGGTAAATGTATATACCCTTTGGATCCTGCCTTCCCATCCTCTTTATGAAATAATGGCAAGGAGAAGTGAGCTTTCACAGACTACCGGTGTTTGAAAGTGGAACACTGCAGTTTTCTATTGTTTTAATAATGCCTATCTTGCCTGAAGCATTGAGAAAACAATTTGAATGTCCTCGCAAAGCGCTATTTTCTATTCATCTGTACTTATCCTGCCACCTATTGTTTTAGTTCTGAATAGCAGCGCTATCATAGAGCTTTTAAATCAGCTAATTACCAAATTTGTTTTCATTGAGAGTAGAATTTTCTCCATGCTATCACAATTCTGTGGTTTCTTAAATGTTTTAGACATTGTTTCAAGTTAAGTATAAATTGAGATGGGCTCCAGATCTCATAGATGCATATTCGACAGTGTGATGCGGAGGACTTTAGAAGTATCATCTGTTTAGTGCTTGGATAATATAGAACAAAAGATAATAATGAAAACATTCTATAGTATTCCCCCAAAAGCAGACAGTTGATAATGTCTAGGACTGACAGAACTGTGGTTAATATTTTAAATGCTTTCTAAAAGTCATCCTTGTGTTCATATTTCTACAATGTACCATTTCTTATCATGACCTCTCTTAGAAGTCCATGTAAGTATGACCATTAAATAAACCAATCAAATCAGGTATTTGTGAGCAGGAGAGATTTCTATCTCAAAGCAAGGATTTTCTCTTTGGAAAATATGAGGAAACAGAATATAAAAGCAAGAAATGGAGTACAACAAAAGAGGAAAACGGTATGGCTGTAGGACTGTGCCAATTAATCAGAGTAATTAGTAAAAGGTCAAAGGGTGATGGCTGAGAGAAATAAAATCTGAGACACAGACAAAAGCAGTTACACTAACATCTCTACTAATAGAAATGTGTTTTCCCATGAGAGCTTTCTTTATGAAAAGCAAATACAAGAGGAAGCATTGTGATAACCAAACAGAAAAGTCAGGGAATACGTTATGCTGAATATGAGATATACATTCTTAGGAATCTGAGGACTGAGAAGCATTTCAAGTTGTAGGAAAGTACTAAACCAATGTAAGAGAGAGGTGAAACAATTTGTGTGTACACACACACACACACGATTTATTATATATATATATATATATATATATATATATATAAACAATTTATATATATATGCACATATATTTTTATTTACTGCACTAGTACTAATTAGCACCATATTTATAATTTATCTTGCCTCCATTTTACATTGGAGGGACTTATTATTTGGGTTTGTACTTGGCTATTGTGGTACCTGGATTGAACCCAGGAATTCTTATTTAAAGATGCACTTAAATTATTATGTCAGCCTGACTCCACAGACAGTGTGTTCATTTTTCCTTCCTTTTTTTTCCTTTTGTAGGATATGTGGAAGTCGAGGTATGTTGAATTTGCTCATCTCCCTTATATAAAGTCTGGTAAGCAGCCTGGTTTTAACTAATATCCTGGCCAATATTATAAGGTTTAAATATTTTGAACACAGGTGTGTATCTGTGTTATAAAGGGGGGAATAAGTCCCTCTGGTGGGGTCTTTAAGGATCATGCTCCATTGTGGCCACAGAAATTACATTTGAAGAAGCATATGAAATCAAAGGATTTATTAAACTCGCAGGCCCTTGAGAATGACACAGGGTGCCATATGGGAGGAGCTCCAAGGAAGCAGATTCACCCAAGCCAGTGGGGAGCCGAGGGAGAGTGAGCACAGGTGCATAAGGGCCTTTACTGGGGGTCAGGAGGAGTACGCAAGCAAAAGGTGTGAGGGGACAGCATTGCCGCGTTTTCGTTAGTGGTCACAGGCAGAGGACGGCAGGAAGGGGATCTTGTGAAAGAACCCAGACTTATCACACTGGTACACCTGGTCACCTAGGCAGAGTGTTCACGGCCTGATTGTGGGGATGCCGCAGCAACAAGAAAATGTGACCTTTTTAAATGTACAATATGTTATTATTTTTGTAATTCCATAGCCAAATAATGAATAGCTTTTACAAACCCAGTGCTATGCATGCTGTTGTTCAATAAATATTCAATGAAAGAATGAATCGTTAATGAAAGAAATGATCTTCCTTTTCAACATTGATTCCTTAATCAAGGCCTTCATCTCCACCACACCTGGAATCCTGTCCTTCCTAAGTAACAGTCAAAACGAACAAATAAGCCTTAGTATAAATTCCCCCTTGATGTTATCATGATTTTAGAAAACCAAATCACTGTTCCAGTTATCAGATGCTGTATAACAAGCCATCTCAAAACTTGTTCAAACATCGATCTTAAAGAAATCAATGTCTTACTTTTCATCAAGAGTGTGTACACTAATTCGTCCCCACAGGGTGGCCTCTGCCTGGGCTCTCACATGTGCTGGCTGCACAGGGGCTGAGACTGAAAAAATCTGAAGCCCCAACAAGGCTTGATGGCCAAGAGGGCTCACTCCATGTGACTGGCAGTTCCTGGTTGGTAGCTGTGAGCTGGGAGTACAGCTGATACTGGGAACTTCAGTGTCTATATGTGGCCTCTCCACATGATTCAGGTTTCTCAGGTGTCAGGTAGGTACTAGACTTATGGGGGGATCACTTTGTACATTATATAAATGTCTAACCACTATGCTGTACATCTGAAACTAATATAATATTGAATGTCAATAGTAATTTAAAATTTTAAGAGAAAATAGTTATCTAACTGGGTCTAAGTCATACAATAAGAGCTCAAACACAGACATATCCTTGCCATTTTATTTTATGATCATTTCACTCTACCATGAAATTTATTATGATGCTCTATGCCCTCTCATACCAAAGCTAAATCCCCATCTCTAACATATTCCCAACCTGCCCTGTTCTTACCTATGCAGTCATGCATGTCTCTGCTTCCTCTGCTCCCTCCTTCACATAATGCCTTTGTTCCTTTGACCTGTGATGCTCCCACCCCACCACCTCCAAGCTTACATTACTATCATTTGTTGTTCATAGACCATGAGTCTTTTCTCTTAATACCTCCCTAACAATAGCAGCCCATAGTGACTTCCCCTCTGGTGGCATTAAAGGACACTTTAATGTAATGGTTCATGGAGTTATTGTTTTCACACGTGTTAGTTTTATCTTTGCAAATATACTATAAATCTTTGTGCCTATGGTCTCTGTCACCAAGTCTGATATTCCTTCTGGAATTCCCTGTAAGTCCCCACCTCTAGGACTCATTCACCAGAAAACTGGCAATAAACTACCCAATGGTGTTTTAGGCATGAGAGAGTAAACTGGAGCCCTCCATACAGAAATTATCAATGTAACCATTAGGCTGAAGTAACTAGCTTGACCATAGTGAAGTAAAACAGATTATGTAAACTATATACTCATGCAAGTTTTATGCTATGTTTACCCCTGAGCCTTCTCAGCAAATTAGAAATTTGCCCTATAGAGCAAAGTGGCCCAGCAAAGTGGCAGAACTAGTAGCTACAAGCTATGATTTCTCAATTTTCATCCAACAACATTTTCCTTTCTGCTAGGTTGAGAATGAAATGCCTTTGATAGGCTAATTCATTCCACATTTAACAATGGAGCTTAAGGCACAAGTTCACTAAAATCCTAAGATCTTTTCCATAGCAGGTTCTGATCTGTGTTATAAAAGGTAGAGAGATAAGAAGTTACCAAGCATATTGTAGGAAAGCAGGTTTCACAAGAAAGGCAAAAAGATACAAAAGGAGGTCAGGCTCCCTGTTTGCCCACCGTCTCACCTGCTAATGTTTCTAACTTCCCAAAGGAGAAAAGAGGTCATCTTAGGGCAGCAGTCCTCCAGGAGTCAAACACAGACATTCCCCTGACAGCCTGTGAGGTCCCAGCCATTAGCCATCTCCTCCCGTATCCTGTACACATACTAGAACCACTACTCTGCAGCCCGGAGGTTTGCAAACTGATGGCTTGAAATGGTGAGCGCTAGGAGGAGGATAAAGCAGGACGATATTTTGCATCGTCCTTCCCTGCACCACCTTCCTTATCTCCTACAATTACCAAATGCTTTCCTAAACCAAATTTTCAAGCTAAAGTGTAAATCGGCCACGAGTCTGAAATAACAAAATAAACTGTTCAAGCTCCCCATGGTAGTGAGTCCTTGGGTAGAGATTTGAGGAAGTAGTTTAGGAGGCAGGCTAAGGAATACAGCCAGCAGCTGGTCTTACCATTAACTTTATTTCCCTTTCTATCAAGGATGGATAATCATGTCCCGCTGCCCATTTAGTCTTAATAAGCCCTAATGGGGATGTAAAAATCTCATTTCTGAGAGTCAGATGATTTCTGGTAACCAGAGGCACACCTTTCCATCTCCAATTGGTCAGATATTTGACATCTACCGGGGTGAAAAAAGTGACTTTCTAATAGGGAACTGAACAAATGTTTGGGGTTTGTTTTATTTGTCTCGAGTGTAATTATTACTAGAATCTGCTTGCCCCTCTTTTGCCTGCCATACTGAAGAATTTATTTCAAAACTATAAAAAAGTGTTTCATGGAGTAAGGCATGTGGTTCTGCAAAGAAAAGTATAGTGTTTTTGAAATAATCTTTCTTGGCAACCCTGTCTATTCCAGTTCTAAAACACGTTTAGAAAGAATTGAGGACTAAGAATACTTATGAATTAGTTAAGAAATCCAATTCATCTAATGTCTCCCAGAAAACAAAATGTCCATGATTCTTGGGAATTCTTGATTTTCAGCCTTGTCCTACAACATAAAAGTGACTGGGATATGACACGAAGTTTTGTTTGTTTAAATGTTTTTATTTAAAAAAATTAAAGGCCTTCATGGCATGTCTTCCCAGCACCGTTATGTTTTAGTTATACCAATTACAATACAATTACAACCAATAAATAAAGAGGGAGAGGGGGACTTCTGACTTCAAACTTAAAAAATGGGGGGGAGGGAGCCCACTTCAAACAAAATTTAAAATTATTTACAAAACCTTTCATAGTAACTGCCAACACAACTGTTTTATATTGGCCTTGCATTTCGTGCAATCTGATCAATGCAAACACAGATAGTGCTGAGAAATAAAGTGTCCCAGTACAAGGTATACAAATGTTAGGTAATTTACAACAACAAGGAAGTTGTTACTCTGTAAAACCTTGCCCTCCACCCCCACCCAATTGGGCCCTAATGAAGTTTTTTAAGCTTAGTCAAGGAGTGGGTAAGTTACAGCACAGAAGAAAGATGATCATATTTTTTCCTCCTATAGCCCCAGTGATGGAAGGCAAACCCTGATCCCTGTCCTCAGGATTTGTCACCTTCTGTCCCTGTTCGTCTGAGTCTTTGGCTAGATTGGAGCTGGAATGACTGTAAATTTGGCCTCTGCATTCTGTTCAAGGAGGAAGCAGAGTGACAGCTCTTGCAGCATGTCTGTGCATGTGTCTGCCTAAATCCATCTGCAGTGGTTACAGGGAGCAAGCACTGTGGGCTCTTTCCCCGGTCAAATAGGCAAAGAGACAGAGCCACAAGTGAGGGAAGGAGTGGATTCTTTTCTTCCTCACTGTATCAGATGTTGAACAAGTTGCCCATAAGAGGAAGTTGTTCTCAGCACCCGTGTCCAGCACTCACCCCCCTCCCCCCATTCTTCAGGCATTTTGGAGAGTGTGGGTTGAATAATTGGATGGTTCATTTAATCCCATCATCATCTGCTCTCCACATCAGATAAGCGGGCTTCAAGTATATCAGACAGCTGACTGTTCAAAAACCCTCTTTTCCCAAGCAAAACAAACGTACTTTCAAAATAAGTATATTATCTTAATGAATTCTGCCCATGTTAATTTGGCTATTGCTTCACACGTAAAAAACTCAAAATATTTTCATTGAATCTATGATACTACCAGTTACATAAAAAATATCGTATTAAGTTTAAAGAGAGATTTTTCTTTAAAATGGTAACACAGATATCTTCACACCACCTAGCTGATTATGCATTTGGTTAGTACCAGGGGAGCAGTAGAAATTCCAGGTTTTCCAGTCACATTTATATTCCAAAGTTGTGTAGATGCTTACTCTTTACTTTTTAAAACAGGCTAAAAGGTAATATTACAAATTCTCTTAGCATACGATCAACCATTATAACACTTGTTTAAAATTTTTCAAATGAACATATAGACACAAAATGATGTAGTCACTAAGTTAAAGAGGTATCACTTCTGGTGTGTGTTCCTTGCAATAATTGTACTTATCAACAGGTTCTATTTATTTACGTTTGAAATCTCCTTCTACTTATTTTTTTCCAGTGACATACTGCATAAAACAAAGAAGCTGGGAGCCAAATATTATCCTAATCTAAAATGCACATGTAAAACAACAGCAAAAACGTTCCTTATTCTACATCTGAGTCCAGCAGGAAGAATGAAATGTGACACACCTAGAAAAAATCTCAAAAAAGATAATATTAACTATAAATGTGTATTGAGTTTCCTAAAAGGCAAACCTAGAGATGATGGCCAAACCAGTAATTCTTAAGTCTAATGCAATCCCCAAGATGCCAAAATTAACTTCCTCATAATTCATTTCCTTTCTAGAGGTTGGTCCTGTCTTTATCCAGTGCTCTTACCCTACGGTATGTGTAAAGATCATCAAAACAGAGAACTGAAATGTAAAAAGTAATTAATAGAACTGTTATTTTCAAGTGATTTCAAGCAACTGTTTGAATCATTCTTACAATGAAATGACTTGATCTACTCACGGTTCTTGTATAAGAATCAAATCATCTTAGAACATTTTCTAAGTAAAGACAAAGTTTTGGACTGAGCTCGATATGAAAAGCCAGTCCCTAAGCTCTGTTGAAGACACCAGAAGGTTTGCATTCTTTAAGTTTTGGACTTTGTTGTGAATAAGTTAGTCATATTGTCATCTGTGCTCCGCTTCTATGGCTTTTAGGATTTCTAGAATATTATTTTAAAGGTGAGCAGAATTAAAGAGCAAAATGAGGCATAAAGTTTGGAAATCATGTAACTTGAGAAAAATATTGGGCCTTGAAAGCCTAAGAAGAAAGCAATATTTTAAGAATCTTAACTACTTTATATTTAAGAATAATATTGCCAATAAATAAACTAATGAAGACTCTGTTGTACAATGCACAAAAGAGAAAGATTAAACCATATATTATTATTATTATTTCTTTTACTTTTCTTTTGGTGTTCTCATACCACAGTGCTTAATGTGAGGAATTAAAATGTTATGGTTAGTTCAGAATTGAATTAACATTTAAATACCATATATGTGGTCTAAAATGTATTTTTTGAAGTATTATTCATTTAAGAATGCTTTATATATTCAAGCTGATTTTTAGTGAAATAAAAGTGGATGAAACTCAGTTACCAATCCTTTTTAATACATTGTTATTTACCATTTGAAACATGATTTTGCAACATTCTTTACATTTTTGCACTCATGTTCTGCCTTAATTTCCTATATTTAGTTATTTCAAAATAGATCCATTTAACTGTTTGCTAAAATTCAGAAATCGTCCAAATTAAACTTCACTATGGTTTGCTGAGTGCAGTAAAGATAGCAAATCTCACTTTGCTGCAGAGATTCTGGCTCCATTCAAAAGACAAAAGCTAAAACTAATAATGCAGAAATATCAAGATTGATAGTATTAAAATTTGTTTTTAGGATTTAGATGAGCTTTTGTCATATTATTTCTTAACACAATCTTACAGTGAAGTTGAATTAAAATAGATTTGGTCAACGGACGTGGTTAACTCTCAGGGTAAATCGCAGATGAAAATGTTTAAGTATCTGAAAGTAATAACATAACCCAAATGCTTATCATATGACAAATTCAGAAAATGCAAAACAAAATCCAAATAAAAATACAAAGTGACAAAACAGTATGGAATAAGAAAAATAAAAGAGAATGATCAGATGTCTGTGCTTCATGTTATAAAGTTGAGTCAGAGGCCTCTACTTTTGGATTTTCATCAGGATTTACAATAACTAGTTTATTAGGGCAATAGCCAGTGCTTCTATATTGGTTAAGGGGAAAAACTGCTGATAATCTTATTGAAATTTTTTAAATTATATTGTTTTTATACAAAATTTAAACAGACCACAGTTTTCCTTAGCTTGACCCTTGATTCTTTTTTTTTTTTCTTTTTTCCCTTTTCCCCTTTTTCTGCTACTTCCATCCTAGTCATGTAATTGTAAGGAAAATGTAGAATTATGGCCAAAAAAGATGGTGTACATACCATAAAAGTGTTACAGACAATAGACTGTAGAACTTCGGTGGAGAGAAAGACAGGTTGCCAGGGGATTTCTAGAAAGACACCATGAACAAGACAATATTTGAGGCGGGCTTTGAATATTGGGTACATTTTGATATGGATGAGAAGAATCTTATACACTGAGACCAGTGTTAGTAGTCACATAGAAGAGAAACATTAGAGAGCATCTCTGGGTGAAATTAGATTTGGCAAATTTCATTAGAGCACAAATAATATGTGGAGGATGAATAGGAGGCTACGTTATGACAATGACGTGGTGGTGGGTGGGGACAGGGGTGGGTGGACCAGGTAAATCCTTGAAATTCAGGATCAAAAATGCACACAATAAATGGTAGGCACCAGGAGGAAGCCATTGACAGGTTGATTACCAAAGTGGCATGATAATTTGCAGATCTAATTTTGCAGTCTCAGGGTATGTCTTGTTCACAAAACATTTGAGAATTCGTAACAAAAGTAAATCTGATTTTCTTTATTTTTAATTGAGAAGATAAATATTGATTCCAAATACTATATTTCTACCACACCAAAAAGCAGACATCTCTGATGTAATCACACAGCCAGAGAGTCACCCAACTCCAAAGACCATTGTTTGCTTTCAGCCTTTGAAAGCTCTCACTTCTCAAACTGGTGAATGACTTCTGGGATTCGAAGCAAAATTCCTAAGATGAACCTAACATCAGCAGCCTCAGAGCTGATGGAAAGGTATGGAATAGCCATGATCTTCGGGCTCTCACTCCTTTCATTGGTGGCTGGCATGTGTAAAACATAGCTGTTCACTGCTATTGTAACTGACAGGTGGCCAGCCTTGACTTTCACAGTGCGCCCACTGCACCTCAACCATTCCTTGTTACTCAGTAGGCCCCTGATATGTTAATGCCCTGATAACAGGACAGAGGCAACCATTTCATCCAGGCTTTGGTAAGGAAACTGAAGAGGAAGAGGAATGTTGGTACGAAATTCACAGCTGTCCCTTAATTTATAAAGGGGTTGCTCTTGAAGGAATAGCAGTATAAAATAACTCAGAAAAAGCAAAAGACAGTTTAAGAACAAAGAGAGCTTAGAAGGTTTCATATCATTCCACTAAATCAGGGGCAGTCTGGAGCCTTAGCATGCACACAGATTCCATGAGGAAGAATAAAAAATAGTAATAATAACTGTATGGGCACTTCCTATGTGCCAGGCAGCAATACACATGAGGTAAATCCTATTTATTTTGTTAAGAGGCAAGGAAACTGAGGAGAATTCAAGAGCACAAATCTATAAATAGAGCCAGGACTTGAATCGCAATATTCTCTCCCTCTTGAAACTATGCTTAGATATTGCTCTAGACTAAATGTACATGTCCTCCCCCAAAAATTCATATGCTGAAATCCTAACCCCTAATGTGATGGTAGTAGGAGATGGGGCCTTTGGTAGGTCATTAGGTCATTAAGGTGGAGCCTGAGTGAATGGGATTAGAAGGTCCTTATTAGAGCCTGGAGACCGCCCTTGCCTCTCCTGCCATGTGAGGACTCAGCACAAAGTTGGCCATCTATCACCCAGGGAGCAGGCTCTCACCAGACACCACATCTCTTGGTGCCTTGATCTTGGACTTCCCAGACTCCAGAACTGTGAGAAGTAAATTTCTGTTGTTTATAATCCCCCTGTCTGAGATATTTTTGTTGTAACAGCCCAAACAGCCTGACATATGTATGATTCCGAATACTTAAGAAGACTTGCTGTTTTTACTTGAATCTGTATGTTTCCAGCATAGCCATAAGAAGATTCTCGATAAACACTAATTAGTGTCTCTTGCTTCGGAAAAGTGACGTTGACAGGTCAGGCAAAGACTCTTTAACTCTGAACACAACTGGCATTCATTACACTCTGTCCTCCACCAAAGAAAGCAATTGTGGAACCTCTGCAATGCCATAGCACCTATACAAGGGTAGGCAAATACAGTTGTGAACATTTAAAGCAGAGTTCATTCTTGTATTACTTGGTAATTATTGTATTATATTACAAACAAACAACTGTAAACCTACTTTTGGCTACCCCTATACATCTCTCAGGCATCTTTCCAGTGATACAGACAGTGGCACAATAGAGAAAACATAGGAAAACTGCATGGAAAATTCCAAAATGCTCTCTGGGCTTTTCAAGCAAAACTGATTTTGAAGGGCAGCAGTACTGAGTCAAAGGCTTTGGAAAGCGTGAGAGAGAATAGGTGTAAACAATCTGGCATTTAATGACAGCTGAAGGCGAGGAGGACTAGTGATTAAATAATGGAGTGAGGACAGCCAGTCCTGGCAGGACATAGTTGTTTTTACACTCAGCCACAAAGGGGACCTGAGCAAACCTGAAGATTGTGAGTCAATGGTGGAACATGAGTAGGTCTGTCACAGAGATCAGGGAAACAGAAAGGAGAAAATGCTTTGATAACAGGAGTAATAAAGAGCTAGAAATGAGAGCCAGGCTCAGTCTGCAGGGAAGTGAAAAATCTCACAATGACTCTCCAATTCACTGGGAGTAAAGGCCAGAGTCCTTCTTATAACCTACAGGGTCCTAAATATTATTGTTTATTCTTTTTCTCTCTAATCTGACCTCTGGCTTCCCTCCACTTTGCTCATTCCATTCCAGCCACATAGGCTTTACTGTTCCTCACACATGATGAGTATGCTCCTGCCTGAGTGTAGCAGAACCCTTGGGCTGCTCCAATTGAAACAGAACCCACGGGCTGTTTAGTTAGGGGCCCGATTGCCCGCCGCCAGAATTATAACTCTTAATACCAGAGTTTGGTGAAAAGAAAAAGTATTGTTTATTTACACATAGTCCTGCCTCCCCCTCCCAGACCCGGCCAGTCTTAGGAAAGTCAGAAACACCGTTTCCCTACTTCCTAGGCACAGTTCAGCTTTACCAGTACCTGCCAATCACTCAGTTCTGATTGGGGAGGTCCTTTCTGTGCTGTGGTGCCCTCCAGCTCTCAATGCAGGACCGCCTTGATTCTCAGTCTCCTTGCAAACTGCCTTCTTCCTGCAAACCACGCGGATCTCCTCTCCTTCTCAAAACCGCCTGGCGAGAGCTTCTTTAAGCAGCCTAGAGACCCCTTCTCCAAGCCACATGGAGGGAGCCCACAAGAGCCAGAGAGTGAGGGCGTGAGGGCCAGAGGAGAGCCTGAGAGAGAGAGCCTCCTAGAGCCAGAGCCAGCCCAAAAAATGTCCACGGATCCTTCTCTCTTCCTCCCTGCCTCCTCTCTCTCCCTGCATCCTCTCACGCAGTGGGTGTTGCAAACAGTCCTAACCATTCACAGAACCCTACGTAGGCTCTGTCTGCTTCTTCTGTACCAGCCCACAGTCCAAGATCCCTCCCATCTTCCTGAGTCTTGGAAGTAAAGCGGATCTTTGCAACAATGTTTCCAGCCACTAGCTCCAGGCATGCAAGGGCATCCTGAAAGCTGCTTCCTGCTCCCTATCTCCCAGCCGCAAACTCTGGGGTTTGTTTTTGGACTCCCCTGTTTCTGTAACATGAGGACTTTACATCACATGTTTCCTATATGGGGAGATAATAAGTTAAAACACTGAGGGGTTCCTCCTCCAATTGTATCCATGGCCAACACCCTTACCTCACCTATCTCTGATCAAGTTACATTTTTCTTCACAAAACCTACATTTGTAATCTGTCCTTGTCACATGCCCCAGTTCTTTACACTCACAAAAAGCCATTAGAACAATTAATAAGATTCTATTTCTCCTCTGTTCAGGAGCAAGGAAGAATTTTATGTCACACTTATAAACTCATTTTCCCCATCTAATAGACTCTGGCAAATGAAATGTGAGCGTAAGTGACATGTATCACTTCTGGCTGGAAGCCTTTAGGAGCCAGCACTGAATTTGCCACACCCCTCCCCACTGCCACAGGAACAAGGCATGACTCCAGATGACAGAGTGAGAAAAAAAATGTGTTGTTGAAGACATTAAGATTTGGAGGTCATTATGTCAGCAAAACCTATCCTCTTCTGACAGATATACTGAGTCTATTTTTTTCTTTTTCCCATAGAACTTACCACTTCCTAACACACCATATAAAAATTACCACTCAACTAGTAAGTTGAGTAGTAAATACGTAGATAACTAAACAGAAATTCACAAGCTTTAACCCCCTGCCAGAATACAAATTGCAGGATAAAAAGTAAGTCTCTTCTGTTTCCTTTCACATTGTGTCCCAAACACGTAGAAACCACGTGCTTGGAATGTTGTAGGGACTCAGTAAGTGTTTGGGGGAATGACTCTATTAATCAATGGTGTCATTTTTAAAGAGTGTTAGTATGCATAGGGACGATTTTAAGGAACAATAAGAATTAATTAGAGTTGTTTTAATGAGATGACAGTTCTGACATTAACTAAAGAAAAAGACCTAAGCCGTAAGGTTAGACAGCTATACATGGACAATCCAGGGTCAGCAGCCGTTCAAAATTAAATATATATGCTTGTATGAAAATTATTAATTTATTGGGTTCATCATATTCTATTTGAAATACAAGGACTGAAATACAGTAGTCCCCTTTTATCCATGGGGAATACATTCCAAGACCCCCAAGTAGAAACCTGAAACCTCAAATAATGCCAAACACTATATATGCCATGAGTTTTTTATAGATACATATCTATGAAATTTTTTAATTTACAAATTAGGCACAGTAAAAGATTAATTACAGTGACTCATAATAAAATATAGCAATAAAATTATAGCAATATACTGTAATGTTATATGAATGGGTTTCTCTCTCTCTCTCTCTCTCTCTCTCTCTCTCCCACAGCTGATCTGATAACCTAAATGGCTAAGTGGCTAACTGACAGGTAGGAGTTACAGTGTGGATACACTGGACAAAGAGATGATTTCACATTCTGGGAAGGACAAAGCAAGACGCAACTTAGAATGGCACACAATTTAAAACTTATGAATTGTTTATTTCTGAACATTTTAATTCAGTATTTTTGGATCATGGTTGGCCATGGGTAACAAAAAACACAGAAAGCAAAACCATGGATAAGAGGGAACTACTGTATGCTAAATTAATGTAACAAAATAAAAAAAATTTAATGCAGTATGTTCTTATATTACACTGTACAAAACTTGGTCTGGGATAGGGTGAAGAAAATTGAAATTTCAGTATTTATGATCATTTTTTGTATTACTAAGATTGAAATTCTAGGATTGATGACCTTTTGTTTAGCATACACCATAACTATTTTCTTACTATGTGTGTGTGCGTGTTATAAACAGGAAACTCTTTATTTGACTATGTTTCCATCATGCTGCTTTTGAAGAGTGCTCCCCATCTGGTGGCAGCATGCACTAAGGAAGGAAAAGCTTTTTAAAAACTACATTTGGTGATAAACTTATGAAATATATGTTATTTTGATGATTAGAGCACTAAAGAATTTGCACAGTTTAAAACAAAGTATTTTGACATAAAATATTTTAAGAAACTGAAAAAGTCCATTAAAATAAATAAGTGGAGCCTGTAGCACGTTAGGAAAAAACAATTTATCCATTTAAATTGTAATACAACTGAAGAAAACATTATTTAGAAAATATGGGTCATGTTGAATCACTACAAAAATTATTCATAGTATTATTGTCCAATTCTAATCATTAAGCATAGGTTCTTTATATAGAATCAACATTCAAATCTAAAATAGAGCTAATCTTTGTTTTTGTTTTGTTTTGTTTTTTCTGTTCTTTATTTTTAGTAATCAAAGTATTGTGGTACTGGCATAAAAACAGACACACAGATAAATGGATCCAAATAGAGACCCCAGAAATAAATCCATGCCTTTATGGCCAATTAATGTTTCACAAAGGAAACAAGAACACACAATGGGGTAAAGACTTTAGTCAATAAATGGTATTGGAAAAATTGGAAAGATACATGCAAAAAAATGAAATTAGACCTCCTTTTTACATCATACACAAGCATAAACTAAAAATGGATTAAATGTAAGACTCAAAACCATAAAAAACCAAGAAGAATATATAGGCAGTAAAACCTTGGATATTTCTCATAGCAATATTTTTTCTCCGTCTCCTCAAGCAAAGGAAACAAAATAAAAAAAACAAATGGGACTACATCAAACTAAAAAGTTTTTGCACAGTAAAGGAAACCATCAACAAAATGAAAAGACAACCCACTGAATGGGAGAACATATTTGGCAATGATACAACTTGTAACAGTAGGGAATTGTAATAGTGGGGAATTGTAACCCTCCCCACCATTCTTTTGACATTGTTTCTGTTAAGTGCTGACTCTGACTAATATGTAGCTTGTAGATAAACAGCATGTTTGTATAAGAATCCTAGCAACTCACTTCAAAAGACACAGACTCTGGCCTTCAGGCATCGCAGCTCTAGGAGATATGCTGCCCTTCGACTGTGCATCCAGCATGATGTGAAGCTGAGCTGATGTGAAGCCAGGATAAGTGAACCAGGATGATGCACACTGGGCCATCGCTTGCCTTATCGGAATGGACTATGCTTGTCTGCACATAGAGAACTTTGCAACCCCCTCCCTTGGTCGCTTTGTTCTGTTCCCCTCTCCCTCCTTATAAAATCCTCTGCCTCCACTGAGAGGTGGAGGTGGGCTTGAGACATAAGTCCCCCATCTTGTCCCAGGAGATGAGCTTTGGGAGAAGAATTCCTCATCTTCCAGGTGGCCAGCATCTGAATAAATCACATTCCTTTACATCAGCACCTGTCTCTCCATTATTGGCTTTCAAAGTAGCAGGCAGCCAAACCTGCATTTGGTTACAATCTGATAAAGGATTAATATCCAAAATTTATAAGCAACTTATACAACTCAACACCAAAAAACAAATGATCCAATTTAAAAATATGCAAAGGACCTGAATAGATACTTCTTCAAAACAGACATACAAATGGACCCACAGACACATGAAAAGATGCTCAGTATCACTAATCATCAGATAGATGCAAATTAAAACCACAATGAGATACCACCTCACACCTGTCAGAATGGCCATCATCAACAAATCAACAAACAACAAGTGCTGGCGAGGATGTGGAGAAAAGGGAACCCTAGTGCACTGTTGGTGGGAATGCAAACTGGTGTAGCTACTGTGGAAAGTGGTATGGAGACACCTCAAAAAAATTTAAATGGACCTGCCTTTTGACCCAGCAATCCCACTTCTGGGAATATATCTGAAGAAACTCAAAACACTAATTGGAAAGAATATATGCACCCCTATGTTCATTGCAGCATTATTTACAATGGCTAAGATCTGGAAGCAGTCCAACACCCATTAGTAAATTAGTGGACGAGAAAGATGTCATACTTTTTTACACAATGGAATACCACTCAGCTGTAAAATAAAAAGGGAAATCTTCCTTTTTCCAACAGCATGGATGGGCCTGGAGAACATTATGCTCAGTAAACTAACCCAGTCAGAGAAAGACAAGTACCATATGATTTCACTCATATGTGGAATCTAATGAACAATATAAACAAATAAAATAGATACAGGCTCATAGATACAGAGAACAGACTGACGTGTGGTAGAGGGGTGGGGGTTTGGGGGGCTGGGTGAAAAAGTGAAAGGATTAAGCAAAAAACAAAACAAAACAAAACTCACAGACATAGACAACAGTGTGGTGATTACCAGAGAGGCAGGGGATGGGAAGGTAGAAGAAGACAAAGGGGGGATAAATGGTGATGGAAGGAGACTTGAATTGGGGTGCTGAACACATAATTCAATATACAGATGATGTATTATAGAATTGTATGCATGAAATCTATATAATTTTATTAACCAATGTCACCCCAATAAATGTAATAAAAATTAAAAACATTTATTTTGTGAAGCTATTGGCGAGATAATGAGTCAGCTCTTTCTAACATACCAATATTTTAAAGAAGCACAGTAAAAAGAAATTACTTAACCCCCAAATTAATGTCTTGTGGAGGAAACTGATAAACTACATGCATGGGGTGGGATGGGAGGGCAGGGCAGACAGCAAGTTCATGTACTTAGAAGAGCAGTGCTTCAAGGCATTCCATGGACACATGGCATTTGCCCTTTCCACAAATACATAACATTCAGAAAACCATCCCACAAATCAAAGGTGGCTTTCCTTTTCCCTTGTAAATTGTAACGCTTGGACAAAAGCAGGGTGTCTAGAGATACAAGAAATAACACTTTCCAGGAAGATAATAGAATTTCAGCCGAAGAAAGCCATAAGAGTATGTTTAATGTTAAACATGGGAGTTAAAAGGTAAAGTCAAAATCTTAGTTTCAATGATCAGCCCCTTGTGCCACTTTGTGACCATAAAAGGGGTCATCTACCTTTCAAGACACAGTCTCCGCACTATGAAAATAGGAGAATTTGACAAGACGAGCACCAACATCCTCTCAGATTT
Source organism: Furipterus horrens (assembly GCF_987537825.1). Lineage (NCBI taxonomy): Eukaryota > Metazoa > Chordata > Mammalia > Chiroptera > Furipteridae > Furipterus > Furipterus horrens. The sequence continues at coordinate 96,734,530 of NW_028327187.1, read as the reverse complement.
TAATGTTCTATGGTTTTCTTGGTCCCTAAGTAGTCCAGACACTCTACTCAGAACCAGACAACACTTCTCCCACCGCTTTAGAGGAATTTAAGATATCAGTGAAATGAGAAATGTTCTGATCAGTAAATCTAGAACTTTGGAGTGCACAAAGTCACCTGGTAATCTCTCAAAAAAAAAAAAATTGGACCACTCACTTCAAAACCCTGAAATAGTAAATTTCAGTGTGCTCTCCAAGCCCTGCAATATTAACAAGCTTACTAGGTGATCCTGAGGCCTAGCAAAATGTGAGAACCACTGGTTTAGATCTTGGCATCTGTATGCAATTTTTGAACTATTCATTGGCCTCATTTCCACATTAAGGGATTACACAGACAAGTGATTTCTCCCTCTATAATTTTGCTCCCACGTAGTCTTCCTCTCACAGGAGGAATCTGTTTGTTAGGTAAACTTTGCACTACCAGCAAATTATTCTTTTCAAGGCAAAAGTCTTTTTGCAAATTGTTAGCTACTCTGGATATATTTTGTGGTTTTTAAAGCTCAGTGTATGAAGTACATTTTGCAAAGGTGTATGAGAAAGCTGACACGTGCTGTGTGGGAGGCTGTGAGCGCTGTGAGCACAGAGGGTGTGCTGTCCACAGTACATATTACGGCAGAATAGCAACAGTGTTTAGCATTTATATCATGGGCTTTAAAGTATTGGGATTTAAGATGTACCACCCCTCCCTGATAAAATGTAAGATGTGTTTTTGAATGCCAATATTGAACATATTCTTGTTTGTACACCTCTCATTTTCCCTCCATTTACAAAGAGAGGGACATCACTCCTTTTGAATAAACCTAAGCCATCTGTCTCTGAATTCAATCCCATACAATCCCGTGTCTTAGGATCTTGTCTTCCTCTCTCATCCCAAGTATTCTAGCCCCACCCCCATCCCACATCTCTCCCTCATTTATGATCATTTCTTGTTACTTGCAGACATATACTGGCCTTCTCATGTACTTGGGGAAAAATGAAAGTCTTACCTACATCTGATAATACCCTTAATGCTCTCTTATTCTTCTTCTTTTTGCGGCCAAACATTTCAGAGGGAAGTCCAGGAATTCCTTCATCAGTTATTTCCTCCATAACAGAATTCTTATTCATGTTTCTCTCTCCTCTTCTCTCCTCTCCCCTCCTCTCTTCTCTTCTCTCTCTCCCTCTCTCCCTTTCTCTATCATATATATATACACACACACACACCCATATCCATATGTATGTATGTATAGGCAGACAAATATTAATACATCTAATGACCTAAATCCAATATCCTTGTCTCCTTCTTCATATATCTTGAATTTCTTCTAAATGTGTCATTTTCCACCTGCCCACTCTAGTCAGTGAGAATAAGTTAAGGTATGCTACAATAGTAAATAACTTAAAATTTGTGCAGCTGCAACTAATTACAAAACTTGAATGACTTAAACAGCAGATGTATTTCTCTCTCATGAAGTAAGACAACATGGGTTAGTTGAGCAATGGAGGCAGTCTCACTCAGAAACACAAGGGGGAAGAGCAGCCCCCACCTTGAACATTGTCATTTGCCAAACTAGATGGGAAAAAAACACTCTGAAAATGTCTCACTCCAGTTACTTGCTTCAGCCTATAATTTTCATATGTCGAGTCCGCTCATTTATCATTGGCCAAAATTACATGTCCCACCAACCCATAGATAACCCAAGAAATGAAATCTCCCACGTGCCCAGAAAAGTAGAGAGCCAGAAATATCTGGTAAGCAATATAACTAGCCTCATACATTTGTTTCAAAATACTTTGTCCCTTTGGCCTCTTTAGCACTTAATTCTCATACATTTCACTTTGTTTCCTTTTTCTTCTTCTTCAAAGAGCCCTCAAATGCTGTAATGACCCTATATTCTACTCTCTCTGCACTACCACTCCTATAGCCCTTATTGACTTTCATGTACTTAATTATCTCTCCTACATGGATGATTCCTTAATCTATATCTTCAGATCTTCCTTCTGCTACTTTTATAGCTCAATAGCCAGTAGGTACATGTGAAGCAGGTACTATAAAATTACTTCCCTTTCAGATGGAGTCACATCATTAAAACTTGTTTTATAGAGGTTGTATCACCAATAAGAGGCTTAAGAATGGGAGCTCTTCAATGAGAACATAATAGGAAATATCAATTTGGAATATAGGGAGATGTGTGGCCACATTCTTCTCTCCAACTCTTCAAATAATAGGTTATATCATGTCTGATCAAGGAAGACTTTGACTCAAATCCAGCAGATATATTTCAGCATATACTGCATGTCAGACCTTGTGTTGAAAGTATCCATATGGATTATCTTGTTTAATCCCCACAGCAATAACAATCTAATGCTTTTCATTAAGACTATAGAGGTTTATTATTAAAAAGAGCATAGTATATTAGATCGTAGAAAAAAGCAGGAAGAGTTTAGAATTATCCATTACAGCTAAGTGTTTGGTAATTATTATGAAGGCAGAATGATTTGAAAACCTAGTTCTTTGATTGTAGATTCCCCCATGGGTAACTGCTTTCTTTGGTGTAGTTCAACATTTTTCATGCTCTGGCATTAAAATTGCTATTCGGGATTGCAAACACAAAATTATGAATACTTTATTTTATGGATTAGTTAAGAAACTTTCAAACTTAATTTTTACTTCATGTGAGTTTTACTACGTTAAGGCCATCTTGGTCAGTAACTAAAATTAGGGATCCCTGCAAAAGTAATTGTCCTCTTAGGAGAAGTGACTATTTCAGTCCTTTGCCCAGTTTTTAAATTGGATTATTTGGTATTTTGGTGTTGAGTTTTATAAGTTCTTTATAAATTTTGGGTATTAACCCCTTATCAGATGTATTGGCGAATATGTTCTCTCATTCAGCGGACTGTCTTTTCATTTTGTTGATGGTTTCCTTTGCTATTCAAAGAAAGACTTTTTGGTTTGATGTCCTGTAGTCCCTTTTGCTTATTTTTTCTTTTGTTTCCCTTGCTTGAGGAGATATAGCAGATAAAATATTGCTATGAGCAATGTCCGATATTTTACTGCCTATGTTTTCTTCTAGGATTTGTATGGTTTTAGATCTAACATTTAAATGTCTAGTCCATTTTGAATTTATTCTTGTGTGAGGAATAAGAGAGTGGTCTAGTTTCATTTCTCTGTACCTATTTGTCCAATTTTCCCAACACCATTTATTGAATAAACTATCTTTAGCCCATTGTATGTGTTTGCTTCCTCTGTCAAATATTGATCTATATGAAAAGATGCTCACTATCACTAATCATCAGAGAAATGCAAGTTAAAGCCACAATGAGATATCACCTCACACCTGTCAGAATGGCTGTCATCAATAAATCAACAAACAAGTGCTGGCAAGGATGTGGAGAAAGGGGGACCCTAGTGCACTGTTGGTGGGAATGCAGACTGGTGCAGCCACTGTGGAAAGCAGTATGGAGATACCTCAAATAATTAACTATGGATCTGCCTTTTGACTCAGTGATTCCACTTCGGGGAATATATCTGAAGGATCCCAAAATGACAATTCGAAAGATCATAAGCACCCCTATGTTCATTGCAACATTATTTACAATCACCAAGATAGGGAAGCAGTCTGAGTGTCCATCAGTAGATGAGTGGATAAAACAACTAGAGGACATTTACACAATGGAATACTACTTGGCCATAAAAGGGAAGCAAATTTTAGCCTTTGTGACAGCATGGTTGGATCTGGAGAATATTATGCTATGTGAAATAAGCCAGTCAGAGAAAAACAAATAGCATATGGTTTTGATCATATGTGAAATATAATGAAGAAACTGAACTAATAAGCAAAATAGAGACAGACTCATAGCAGGATGACAGCTAAGGGGGAGTGGAGGGTAGTGGGTGGAGGAATTAAAGAAAAAGGGAAAAGGACTCATGGACATCGACAACTGGTGGTGATTGCTGGGGAGGAGGAAGGTATAAGGGGGATAAATGGTAATGGAAAAATACAATAAAATATAATTGTAAACTTATTAAAAAATTAATTGTCTGCTGGTTGGATATAGGTCAGGAATAATGACAAAGGGCAGGTACAAGGTAAACTCCACTAATATTTCCAGTGATACAGCTTTAATAAAGATGAAATTAGTAGAAATAATCATTCATTGGTACAAATTGAGAGGCAACTGAATGGAATCACCAAATAGAAATACTTCTTTATTGATTTTAGGTATTGCCCAGTCACGGATTAGCATTTATTACATATATTTCTGTCTGGGGATTGAGAAATATCAAGTACTTCAATTTACTACTTTGTTTCTACAGGATTTTTAAAAAATATACTTAACAGACAAGTAATGGAAGAATGATATTCCACTAAACATTGAACATAACTAGAACCTATTATGCTTTTTCTCAATGTAAAGAGGGGGTGGGAGAGGTGGGGGAGAGTAGGAACAAAAAACAAGGACAGAAAATAATATTTATTCATCAGTTTTTATGGTGTTGCCATATATTTATCTCATTTAATTCTCACAAAACCATAAGATATGAGGGAGATATTATTTACCCCATTCTTCAAATAGAACTATTTACAATGTATCAATTGCACAGCTGATCTTTGACTCTAAGTCTGTCGAAAGGCAAAAGCCAAACTCTGTTTGCTTAGCTAGGTGCTGGGAATAGATAGACTTTCAGTGAGCAGGAAAACTGGAGCATGTGTCAACTGATGACAAGTTTTGCTAATCTGGTCGCTTTGTGAGGTCTGTCTAGATTCAAAGCCCCTTGCTCTGCTAAAGCATCAACCTAGAGATAGATGGTCTCGCTCTTAAACACCCAGTATTTGCAGAGCTATCCAGACTTTAGTTGATGGTATTTTTTTCAAAGATTAACTATTTTACTGTCTTTACAAACTTTAACTTTAGAAAGTTCACGCTTTTATTGGAAACAAGTGTTCAACTTTGATGTGACTCTTTGCAATGATGCAACTTGGTCGCCCTCTAGAGGCTATTCTCGGGTCCAACATCTCAATTTTGAGGAAAAGGCAAGTCTTAGCAATGTAACAACTAATTTTATTTTCCTTTTATTGAATTTATCGGGGTGACATTAATTATTAAAATTACATAGGTTTCAAGTGTAGAATACATCATCTGTATATTGTATTATGTGTTTACAACTAATTTTAAATGCGTGAAAATTATATACATTTGTTATATAGTTTGTGAAAGTTTCAGAATCATTGAGTTCAAAATGCTCAAAATGTTTTTAAAAGGTTAAATTTAACAATTTAAGGCATAGCATGTTTTGTGTTCCTGCCCTCCCTTTGGAAGTTAATATGGTCATCATTCCCTTTTTATCATGAAATATCTATACTAAGACTAAAACTATTATATTTCTTTCCCCACTAGAAGCACATGGGCAGTTATTTCAACATATTGAATAATGAAGTATATGATATAATACTATATACTCAATTAGTACCAAGATCATTTGTTTTAGGTAAAGAAACCCATCTCTAAATTTTCATATTGTTTGTATTTTTTTCTTTCTCCCAGAGACAAAATGTAAGAACTTACAAGCATCTCTAGCAAAAGAATGGCTCAAAGGATAAAAGCATTATATTCTCCACCTAGTTTATTCTTTTTTAGTTTTCTTGTGGTAAACTAAAAAATATTCCCATTAGTGCAAATTATGTAAGCAAAGTGCCATGTATTGGTGACAGCTGCTACACAAAGTAAGCAGTTATGAGTTGCTACTATTAACCTAGTGATTATTTGCTTGATTTAAATGAGCTTAATTTTTTAAATAACTGCAAAAGTAGAGAATTCAGGTACAGCCATTACTTAAGGTACAACTAATTTCAAACCTTTGAATCTAAGGTTTGCAGACTAGTGCAGCCACTGTGGAAAACAATATGGAGTTACCTCAAAAAATTAAAAATGGATCTGCCTTTTGACCCGGCGATCCCATTTTGAAAGAACATAAGTACCCCTATGTTCATTGCAGAGTTATCCACAAGAGCCAAAAGATAGAAACAACTCAGATGTCCATCAACAGAAAAATGGAAAAATAAAATGTAGTATATAAATATTAATCACTCTTAAAAAGGTAAAAAATTATGACACATGCTACAAGGTGGATAAAATTTGAAGACATTATGCTGAGTGAAATAAGCAAATATTGTGATTCCACTGATATGCACATTTACAGTAGTCAAATGTATAGAGACAGAATAGAATGGTGGTTGCTGGGGCAGGGGGAAGTAATAAATGGAGAGTTGCTTAATGGGAACAGAGTTTCAGTTTGGGAAGATGCAAGGTTCTGAATATGGGTGGCAATGATGGTAGCACAGCAATGTGTACGTATTTTATACCACTAAATGGTACACCTAATAATGGTTAAAATGGCAAATTTTATGTCATTTGATCACAAATGAAAAAATATATATAGGAAGGGCCAAGTGGAAGCTGTTGGTACTGCACCTCCAATTATAAACAATACCCCCAAAATAGCAATGGCACATATCTAAGGAATGTGTGGAGACTAAAATTTGCAGATGGTCATTTCCACCACCTCCTTCATTTAAGTGTTTGGCTTGTGGAAAAGGCAAATGGATCATGGACAATGATGCCACATTATTATAAAATAATAAAGTGTTAATTCTAACCAAAGCTGCTGGATTTTATGCTTTTGTTTTTGTTTTTTCCTGGAGAAAACCAAAACATCTCTGAATTCTGATATATGGCTACTGATCTGACAAACACTTTTTTTATCAACACATCAAATGGCAAGGAGAAGAGACAGTTTGCTTTCAATTGACAGAGATAGAAGTACTCTTGAATTTTTTAAAATTTATTTTTATTGTATTTTTTTCCATTTCCATTTATCCCCTTTAACTGCACCTCTCTCCACAATCAGCACACTATTGTCCATGAAGTACACTTAAATTTTGTCTCGTGTGAGTGCTATGCAGATTCTCCTGATGTCTATAACATTATAGTCCATAGGGAGAGTAATCATCTGGATATCACAAAAACATTATGAGAGTTCATTTTATTGATGAGAATATGGTGATTGTACGTGAAAGCACTCGAGTTGTGTAAGATATACAAAGAGTAAGAAATAAACTCCCTGACAATTCAGAGTGTCAAACATATCATAGCCTAAGCATAATAATGCACACAAAGAGGAATCGAACTTCCAAAAGACCTGAAGGCCATGCTGGTTTGTCTTAAAGATGGAGGCAGCCTACAGCAAACAGCTAAGCTTCCGAAATATTTATTATGTATTGTATTGCCTTTCCAAAAATCTCATTTCTGATCATTACTGCTCTTTTTCTTAAACACTTCTCCCATATCCATACTGTTCCTTTGGAATTCCCTGTCATTCTTACTCATCTGCCCTCTCTCATCTTTTTTCACAAGGAATAGCCTGAGCTATTATCTACTTACATCAGCCTCTCTCTCTCCTCTCCAACCCCTAGCTCCCAACAAAGGCCTGTGCTACTTTAGAAACTAAAGGGTAAAGGTTGTGGCTAAATAGTAAATCTTGACAAGTTAAATACTTTCTCTGAATCACAGAAGCATATTACATCTTAAATAAATTCATACATGCAATAATAGAACAAATAAAAAACATTCACAAGCTACCAGAGTGTCAAATTCTACATGACGTGGCAAATCACATACCTATACAATCTACTTCTCAATTTATAATTAAAACCATGTTTTATCATAGCGATTTTTTAAGAAGCATTTTGATAACTATAAAAAATAAATGATAAATTAAACTGCATCAAAAATTTTAATTTCTATGCTTTGAAAGATGCCAATGAAAAATGAAAGGGCAAGCCACAGACTAGAGAAAAATACTCATGAAACACGTATATTTGACAAACATTGGTGTCCAAGATATATAAGACACTCTTACAACTCAATAATAAACTAATATTTGGGGGAAAGTATACTGACATCTATAATTTATTTTGAAATGTATGAAAAGTTAGAGGGATTTATTCACAGTTACAGAGATATATAAATAGGTAAATACGTAATAAAGTACAGAAAAATATTCATTGTAGCATGTATAGGGGGGATGATCCCAAAACACCAGAGTGCATTTATAAAAAATTGTGCATTTATTCTTACATGTTTAAACTTCAGTCACCTTCAAAGTACTCTCCACTTGATATAATACACCTATCAAGATGTTTTTTTCCACTGCTCTAAACAGTTTTTGAACTTGTCAATTTGGGTTACTTTTAGTGCTTCTGTCATTTTTTGTTTCACCTCTTTCACATTGGCAAAAAAAAAAAAAAAAAAAAAACATTTCCTTTTGAGGACTTTTTTCATCTGGGGAAACAAAAAAAGTCACTAGGGGTGAGATCGGGTGAATAGGGGAGGGTGGGGCCTGGGGGTTATGTTGTTTTTGTTCAAAAATTGCTGAACACTCAGCACAGTGTGGGCAAGTGTGCTCATAAATCACCCTTCATGAAACAGCCAAACACATTGAAAGTCTTCAAAAAAAATTCACTGAAGCGAAATGCAGCCTCTCACAACAACACCAGCTGGTACACTGGTACAGATGGGTTCCTAGAACACTCATCTATCAGGGGAAGCCTATACTACAAGGGACCAGCCCTCCAGAAGACAATTCCAGTTTTTTGAGGGTATCCCCTTGTAATGAGTATAGGATTGTTCACTATAAAAATTATTTCAACCTTGCTATATGTTTTAAATTTTTCATTAAAAAAATGTTGGAAAAACAGCTTTGTATCAGATGCACATAATTAGTTTCTAGGCTGCACGCAATAAAGATAAATTTGAAGCCACAGTATATTGTTATTGCATTCTTTTAAAAAATGCATGACTTCTAGATTTTCTGAAATGCATAATGAACACTCTCCCCAGCATTTGTAGACAGAGTAGATGCTATCCTGACTTCTACTTGCTAAAATCTATTTGAAAGTATATTATTCCTCTTCTCATCCTTGAAATAACTCTGAGGAAGATTTTTTTGCCAATGATTTATCTTTAAATCACATATTAAAAACAAATCACCTACCTGTCCACTTCATTTGTAAGAGCTCCAAGACAAGTTTTACATATCATGGAGATGACATTTAAAAAAAATAGATCTTACTCTCTGTAGAGCATGATAAGATATGATTTTAATAGAAAGGAATAATATTCATGTATCTTTGTTTCCAAAGAAATTAACAATTGTTTCCTAAATTTATAACCCAGATCAGTGACAGTGAGGCTTTAAAAGGCCAAATATGTTATTTTTACCAAACATTGCCTCTTCAGAAATAAAAAACGTCAACAAGATTTGATTTGTGAGTAATATGTTTTTATGTTTGTGTTGAAACTCAATATTTTCAAAGTCAATTGAATGCCATAGCTTAGCCAAATTCTCATAAAAAGAAATAAGAAAAAACAGAGAAAGAATCAAGCAGTGTGAAGTAGAAACAGCCAGGGAAAAATATAAATAGGCAAGATAGATTAAAAGAACCAGAGGGAGAAAGGACAGATTCCTAGAATGAGATTGTATATGGCCAGAGTCAGCTCAGTGGCCCCTATAAGAGGATAAAAGACAGTTGTTTTGACTCTTCATCCATAGTGGAGGCTGTTTGATAGAAAAGTAATCTACCACAACCCTTTAAAACCTTTCTATTATACATTAGCAATGTAGCTGTTAACCCATTCTGACCAGAGTGTTATTTCCAACGGAGCTGCAAATCACTAGTTTAGAAAGCCCCATGGAAAAAGAACTATACATCCTGTGGTGAGGTCATTGTGGTTATGAACAGTGCCAGTGCTAGTGCTTATACATAGCTATTTGATGCTGAGGATGTTGACCTTCCTTCCTATTAAATCCACATTCATATGGGTGAAAGCTGGTTAAAATAAGCCTCAAAAACTTCTTGCTGGGAAAAAGAATTCATAAAGGGGCAGCATGTGGTCTAAGACTATGGAGCCCAACTGGAAAAAATTAATTCTTCTGGTTTTTCTTTAGGGTTAGGGTGGAGCTTATCATACCAATAAATTTCTAGGAATTTTTTACAGTTTATTTTTAAATTATAGTTGATTAAACATTTATAATACCTTATTTATGATCATCACTATAAGTCTACTGCCCATGTGGCACCATGCATAGTTATTACAATATTATTGACTATGTTCCCTGTGCTGTACTTTACCTCCCTGTGACTAATTTTATAACTGGCAGTTCATACTTCTTAATCCTCTTCTCCTTTCTATCTTGCTTAAAAATTCCTGCTATGTAAAGTCTTTGTAGGTAATATTTACACTGTAGGAGAAAAAGACAAGTAATTAGCAGCAACAATCTCCCTTTCCTTCAATCATCACTCTGCTCTACTGCAGACCACTAGAATAAGTTAAAACATTCAGAAATGCTTTTAGTTAATTGTTAAATGTCAAGCATTGTCCTAAGCAATCAAAAAATAAGTGAGCATTTGTTCGAATCATTGCCAAGTTCAATTGTCACTCTTAATATTACTTTTGAGCTGTGCAGTACACAAATACACAGCCATACACAGTGGCAACATACAATATAGTCACGATCCTTGTTCTCTTGGAATTTACTATGTATTGTCTAGTTTATATAAAGGGAGAATAAGTGAGTAAATTAATCAAAAGTTACAGACAGTGATGAGTAATAAACCTAATAAAAGAGAATATGCACTATAGAGTTGCATGGACCAGAGGAAGGGGATAGTTATATTACAGATACCAAGATCAGGAAAGATCTCTCCAAGGAACTTATCTGTGAACTAAAACTAAATAAGTAGAATTCAGTAATATGGAGAACTGTATGAACAATGCAGGTGGGGTAACTACGAAGTTCCTCAGGTGACAATGATGTTGGAACACCCATGTTTTAAGACATGACAGAAAACCAATGTGGATAGAACAAAGTAAATGAGAGGAAATTTGCACAAAGTGAAAATACCGTGAGTATAGGCTGAATGGGTATGTCCCCCCCCCATAACTCATATGATGATATCCTATCCTATGTTATGTTACCAGTAAGCAGGGCCTTTAGAGTGATTAGGTCATGAGGGTGGAACCCTGGGGATGGGATTAGTGCCCTCTATAAATGAGATCCTAAGACTTCTCTCTCCCCTTCCACCATGTGAACAAGATGATTATCTGTGAACCAGAAAGTAGACTCGCACCAGGCACACCCTTACATAACCATTGTTTCTAAAATGTTGCTACATCTCTGGAGATATGCCATAACTTTATATTGCCATAGTGAAGTGCGAAGTTTCCTGCTATATGAAAATATGTCCCTCTTTCCAGCTTCTGGGACATCTATCCCTCTTCGTTTTGATAGTCTCAAAGGCTGTGCTGCTTTTTTCATCCTCTGTCTCCCTAGACAACCTACCATTTTCCTTTCAAAGTATTTGTGCTTTTCGGAAAAAGACACAAGGAAATCTGTCAATTCGAAGAAGCCTGAGATTTTCACCCAAATACAAATCTCCCTTTAAGTAATTAAGAGCAAATGCTGACTCCAGTTTTGAAGTGGTGGTAGTAGAGTCATTGGGGATACCAAACACAAATTAATACTTCAATAAATTATACTGCCATAGCTACAAATAATTAGGACTTCCGGAAAATAGATACATATGTCAACAAAATGCTTGTGTTGCAGCTTCTTCAACCTCTAATAGTCTTAATGTCTTTAGGGAACTATCATCTGATATCAATCCCTCACCAAGCACACTTCGGAAAGTTCACTCTACATACAGCCCATTAGATCTTGCAATAAATATGAACAGACTCAGAGAAGAAAATGCTGGTAAGTTTTCTAAAAATGTTTTCTCACAGCCTGACTGTCCTTCTGATCTAACTTCTGAATGTTGTTTCAGATCATTTTCAATCACTAGAGAGTAGGTCACTCTACAAAAGTTATGTGAATCTCCTGTGTTCATTGTGCCATATTTAACTATTCTTAAATAATACTCAACACCTACACATTCACACACACATCCTTCAATTCACATATATGTTGAAACCTGCATACTCTTTTTGTGACTGCTGTTTATTTTTTTAAAAACACATTGTTGTTGTGACATGACATACCCATGTTAACACACAAGAACATTTCATTCAATTTAGTTGCTGTATAATGTTAACTTTAAATAATGTACCATAAGTTCTTTCTCAATGTCCTTTAGGATGGAGAGCAGAAGAAATAGTATAAAATACAAGGACATAAATTAATGACATAGAAAACAAACAGCATATGGACCTTCTGTATGTCCTCTTCAGAGAAGTGTTTGTTCAGGTCCTTTGCCCATTTTTTAATTGGGTTGTTTGTTTTCTTGATGTTGAGTCATATAAGCTCTTCATATATTTTGGAAATCAGTCCCCTGTCTGTGATGTCATTGGCAAATATGTTTTCCCATATGGTTGGTTTCCTTTTCATCTTGCTGATGTTTTCTTTTGCTGAGCAGAAACTCTTTAGTTTGATGTAATCCCATTCGTTTTGTTTTGTTTTTTTCCTTTATTTCTCTTGCTTTAGGAGATGTATCCGTGAAGAAATTGTTACATGAGATATCTGAAATTTTCTTGTCTATGTTTCCCTCTAGGAATTTTATGGTGTCATGGCTTACATTTAAGTCTTTGATCCATCTTGAGTTTATTCTCGTGTGTGGTTTAAGTTGGTGGTCTAGTTTCATTTTTTTTGCAAGTCCCTATCCAGTAAAAAGCTAACATGAGGCTCTTTGGAAAGGCTAATAAAATGGCAATCTATTTGAGTCTAGTTGGCCAAAAAGTCTGTATGCTTTTTCCATAAAATAAAAGACACATTTTCATTTTCACCAATAACCTTATTGATTTGCACATTTTGAGTATGTCGGCTATCTCCCGCTATTGGCTTCTAGTGGGTAGAGGCCAGGGGTGCTGCTAAACATCTTCCAATGCATAAGACAGCCCCACAGCAAAGAATTGTTCGGCTAAAATGTCAATAGTACCAAGAAACTTCGCAAACCACTTTTGACTAATTCAATCAGCACCTTCTCCATACACTGCACAAATCTTTTTTTTTTCTGCATTTCAGCTGCGTTTTTACATTTCTTGAAATAATAAAGCATAAATACACCAAAAACGTTATCTTCTTCCATCTTCAATATTAAAATGACTGCACAAAAATTCACCAATTTTGATGTTTTTTTAAAAATACACGCTGATATGACGCTGTCACAATACAATCTAACAAATTTGTTTCAAATAAAGTAAAGACAACTAAGCACTATCAGAGCTATCATACAGAAAAAATGTAACGGACTTTTCAACCAAAATTTTGTGTGTATCACAAGGAACCAATTTCAGGGATGCAAAGAGGAGATATATTATATATATTATATGTGTGTGTTTATGTGCATGCTACAGACTTTACAAAGGAAAAAGTTAAGTAAATGTTTTAAAATAAATTTCAAATTTTAGAAAAATCACAATTCTCTAGAAAAATATAACATCAAAATAGATTCAAACAGAAATGGGAATTTATACATACATTCATGCATTATAGAAATTGAATTGGCACTCATTGCTCTTATGAAGAAAGCTAAAATTCAAAAGAGATTTACTAGTGTGTTCTAATAATCATTCAAGAAAGAAATAATTACAATACTACACAAATTCTTCTGAGAACAGAAAAAGAGGAAACACTATTCAATTATTTTTTTATATTTTCTTCACTCTAAGACAGAAAATAACAGCATAAAATATATAAGTAAAGGCATTCTTACCCAGGAAAATAGATGATAAACATAATGTAAACAAATTGAATTCAGCATAAAAAGCTAATTTCATAGCAGGCAAGCAAAGCTATTTTACACAACAAAATTAATAAAACTAACCTTACAAAAAAATTAAAAAGATCTCATAACTTCAACAGTCATTCATGATTTTTAAAAATATATCAGCAACTATTACCGAAGTAGAAATAGAAATTTTCTTAATTGAAAAATAGCTATCACATAGTAGCACCATAGTTAATGTTGAGATAATTAAAGATTTAATTTAAGATCAGAAACAGGATAAAAATTCCCTCAGTCACCATTTCTATACAATGTTGTACTGGAGCTCTTAGCCAGTACAGAAAGTCAAAAATAGGACTAAAATGCTTAAGGAGTAGAAAGGAAAAACACAACATGTGCTACTTATATGTGATATTGTTTTGTACAGAGAAAAACACAAAATAATTTACAGGAAATTGCTAGGATTTGTAAGAGAGCTTAACAGGATTTCTAAATAAAAATCAATAAATATAAATTGTATTTTTATATAATATCAACAAACGGAAAGTGATATTAAAAAGAAGTAAATCCATTCAGATAGCACCAAAAAGCTGAAGAAGTAATAAATCTAACAAGATATGTCAAGTCTCTACAGACAATATTATAATACTTCTTCAAGGACCTTGAAAAAATAACAATTAAATAGAGATCTATTTTATATTTATAAATTAGATGCCCTAATATTGAAAACAGTTAATTCTCTAAAAATTTATAGACTAATCAAAACTAAGAAAATACCAAAGATTTTGTTTTAGATCTGAAAAGCTTCTTCAAAAATTTATATGGAATTAGAAAAACCAAAGAATAACCACCACACTGGAAGAATAAAATAAATGTGAAAGGACTTATTCTACCAAATGCTTAGATTTCTTACAAATCTATAGTAAACAAAATGGTTCAGCAGTTATGTAGACACAAAGTAAGGACCAAAAGAAAAGCTCAGAGACCTGAAAAACAGACCACAACATACATTAAAACAAAATCATAGATGGTAGGTAGGTGATAGATAGATGATGGATAGACAGATAGATAGAAACGGTATCTCAGCAGATGAACAAAGAAATAACAAGCTTCTGATTTTTAAAAAAAAATGCTGAACAGTAGGATATCAAGACAAAGATAATTAAAATTGGCTCACACTATAAAGAAAATATTTGCAGGTCAATTTAAAGACCTAAATGTGGATTTCTGGCCATGATGACAACCTAGACAGACACACTGCATCTCCCTCCACAACTAAGAAGGAATACAACTACCTCAAAACTAGAGACAACCAGAAGTTCCAGAAAATCAAGCTGCATGGAAGTCCAACAAACAAAGACATAAAGAAGAAATACTCATCCAGACAGGTAGCAGGGGTGGACGTGGGGCAGAGAGGACACGATGTGGTGGCTGCAGAAGGCTGACAGATCCCAGTCACACATTTTAAAAAGTCAGGAGGAACACCTGGGGAGTACTCCCAGAACCAGACCAGACCACATAGCTCATGTCCCAGCACTGGGGAAAATAAAGCTTCATTGCTTCTGCAAACCAGTGCAAACCTGTGGGGGTTGGGGCAGAGGAATAAACAGCCGGTCTCTCAGCAGAGTCCACTCCTATAAAGGGCCCCCACAGTCCTAGAACAGCCGCCGATCCACCCACTCTGGGAACGACGGCCAGGGAAACAACTAGAGAGGCACCAGTCCCATACAAAATGGAAGAAGTGCCTGGAAAATGGCCAAGTGTTGAGCAAGCAATATTGTTCCCTCTCAGACCCTTCCCCCACATACAGCACCACAACATGGTAAAACAGGTCGCCCTCTAATGACAAGAAAACCTAAGGCTCTGCCCCTCACAATGTAACAGGAGTGACAGCTCTACCTAAGACACAGAGGCAAACAAACATAGGAGCTGTCAAGATGAGGAGACAGAGAAGTATGGCCCAAAATGGGGAACGGATCAAGGTTCCAGTGGGAGAACTAAGCAACGAGGAGATAGCCAACCTAACAAACGAGGAGATAGCCAACCTAACAGATGCAGAGTTCATAACACTGATGATAAAGATGCTCACAGGCTTGACAGACATGCTTAAGTATGGCAAACACATAAGGGAAGAATGAAGGCTATGCTAAATGAAACGAAGGAAAATCCACACAAAACCAGTGGTGAACAGAAGGGAACCAGGGTTCAAATCAATGATTTGGAACATGAGGAATAAAAATACAATCAACCAGTACAGAATGAGGAAACGAGAATTGAAAAAAAAATGAGGAGAGGTTTAGGACTCTCTGGGACAACTTTAAACATGCCAACATCCAAACCAAATGGGTGCCAGAAGGAGAAGAGGAAGAGCAAGAAACTGAAAACTTATGTAAGAAAATAATGAAGGAAAACTCCCCATATTTGGCGAAGGAAATAGACATACAAGATCAGGAAGCACAGAAAGTGCCCAACAAGCTAGAGTACCAAAGGGGACCACACCAAGACACACCATAATTAAAATTCCAAAGGTTCAAGACAAAGAGAGAATCTTAAAAGCAACAAGAGAAAAGCAGAGAGTTACCTCCAAAGGGGTACCTATAAGACTATCAGCTGATTTCTCAAAAGAAACTTGGAAGGCAAGAAGGGACTGGCAAGAAGTAATCAATGTGATAAAAAGCAAGGCCTTACAACCAAGATTACTCTATCCAGCAAAGCTATCATTTAGAATGGAAGGGCAGATGAAGTGCTTCCCAGACAAGATAAAGCTAAAAGAGTTCATTATCACCAAGCCATTATTATATGAAATGTCAAAGGGATTTACTTAAGAAAAAGATCAAAATTATGAACATTAAAATGGCAACAAACTCACAACTATCAACAACTGAATCTAAAAAATAAGAACAAATCCAACTAAGCAAACAAGAATAGGAACAGAATCATAGGTATGGAGATCATCTGGAGGGTTATCAGCTCGAAGGGGGGAAAGGGGAGAAATGGGGTAATGGTGCAGGAATTAAGAAGAATAATTGGTAAACACAAAATAGACAGGGGGAACTTAAGAATAATATAGGAAAGGGTGAAGCCAAAGAACTTACATGCATAACCCATGGACATGAACAAAGGCTAGTGGGATTGCTAAAGGGAAGGGGAGTACTGGGTAGAGGAGAGCAAAGGGGAAAAAATTGGGACTATTGTAACAACACAATCAATAAAATATACTTTTTAAAGAAAGAAAAATATTTTCTACCAAAAAAACAAACAAACCCGTAAGGATAGTTAAGAGACAAGCCATGCCACACAATGAAAAGACCATTGCAACATATAAAACCAACAAAGGACTACTATTCAAAATATAAAAACAACTCATAAATAAAAAGAAAAAGAGCTAACACAGTAAAAAAAAATGGGCAATATTTTCAACAGACTCTTTGAAAAATAGCAAATCTCAAAAGTCGGTAACTATATTTAAGATTGTAACCTTACATGTAAACTAATCATGAAAACTAAAATTTCAACCATAATAAGGTATAACTTGCACATTCATTAGATAGGAATATTAAAATAAGTAATAATAACTAATATCAAGGATTTTTACTATGAGAGGCTCACTACTATTGTTAGAAGTGTCCACTGACTTGACCACTTGCCATAATCTTGTACTTTAAGAATATATTTTCTCTGTCACCCAGGATTTCATTCCTCCAACTTCCCTGTAATCCAGCATTCAGCTCCTTAGAGAAATGTGTTTTTCTGTGCATATGTTAAAATGTACATAGCAGCATTGTTCATGAAAGCCACAAATTGAAAAGAACACAAATACCCATCAATAGCACTATAGTAATGTGCACATAAGTTGCAAAT
Source organism: Furipterus horrens (assembly GCF_987537825.1). Lineage (NCBI taxonomy): Eukaryota > Metazoa > Chordata > Mammalia > Chiroptera > Furipteridae > Furipterus > Furipterus horrens. The sequence goes on along the minus strand of NW_028327187.1, from coordinate 96,716,869 downwards.
CTACAAAGAAAAGCAATGAATGAACTAACATAAGAGTTAGGTGAGTGGTTATTGCTTATGCTAAGGGTTGTGTGATGACAGAAGGCATGGAGAGAATTTTTGGTGTTGGCAATGTTCATTGCTTGAACTGTGTTTTTGCTTCATAATTGTTCATTAAATGCACATATATTTTATTCATTTTCTATATATACTAACCAAACAAACCAGCTATTGTGCCGACTAGCTAGGGGTCTAAGTACACAGGAATGCTGCTACAGAGAACACTTATTTCTCCACAACAATGCTTGCTGACCACAAAAGCTAAAGAACCAGGATAATTGCCTCTCTCAACATTCAATTCCAAATCTCACATGAATGCACTGAGTTTGTGGAAATTCTTTCACATCATGATCCCAAGCTGAAAAGAGACTCTGGGATAGGGTTTTTGTTTGTTTGTTTGTTTGTTTTTTAAACTTTCTATCCTCTCTATAGTTTAAGAAGGCACACTAGAAAATCGATCAAATAGATGCTGAATGCCAACCTACTTATTTTGCTCTGGGAGTAATCTTGGATGAATCAATTTTAATACCATCTGAACTGTCCAAACATCTTGAGTTCTTTAAAATCAGTAAGAAATTGGCTTGTCAATAAGATAAGTAATCTTTTTTTCCCTTGTCAATAAACAATATGGTGCGCATATTCACTGAAGTGTGTCAAAATTCACATTTGTTAAATGGCATTTTCAAAGTGACTTCCCTAAGATGACCTTGCCCTTAGAGAAGTAACTTTTCTTGCTTTTTGAGACCCCTTAACTCCCAGACCCAATTTTATTACTTACATGTACCCACACTTCAGAATTCTATCCATAGCCACTCTCCTACTAATCACTGGAGAGTTTTGACTCAAATGTTGCTCTGAAGCATTTTCTCGAAGGAAAAATAATCTTACTGGAAAAATTAATTATATTTTCCTTAGATTTAGTTTTCCTATGGGTTCCAAATACTATTTATTCCATCCTTAAATCTAACACACACACACACACACACACACACACACACATCTCTGACTATGCCATGCCAGATTCTGAATGCTGAATTTCAGATACGATGAAACAATGAATAATACTTTCTTCCCCAATGTCCTATAATACACTAATACACACACACACGTGTGCACACACACACATAAGTACATACATACACACAGCTTAATTTTATCAGTCTTTTGAAATACCATCACAACTGAATAAGCTTCTTGATTTTAGTATTAAGATATCATGATACAGAGTTTGCTACTTGGTAGCCTAAACCATTGATCTCTGATGGTTCAATCATACTGAAAATCTCCACAAACTCTAGGGTTCTACAGCTGTAGTTACTTACCCCTTTCTATTGGCTACCACCCTGCTCATGGAGAAGAAAATTTTTTACTCAGAATGTGTAACTTCGCTGTAACCTTCCCTTCCCTTCCCTTCCTAGGTTACTTGGGATTTTTAAAATTCAAATCTGATCAATGGAAAATGTTTTTTTAATAGGAAGTAAAATAAAAATTACCCTTGATCCTCTTAAATCAATCATAATGTACAGTGTCCACTAAGTAATCTGTCTCACTTTCTCTAAAGCTTCTTTAATCAATTTCCATTACCAATGTTCTCAATTAATTATTCAATAAATTATTTGAGAAGAGCAAAAAATTATGAACTCCTAAGCAATGTATTCTTCTTCTCAGGTACCTAATGGCTGTCTTTTCACTAGTTTCAAGCCAGGTTTCAAATAGAACTGGAATCAAATATTATATCAACTACAGTGCCCCATCAATTTTGCTGTATCTTTCAGGGACCTTTCCTACTTCTTTATGAACAATCTCATTTCCCTTTCATTATGCATTTTGGATAATGCTGGTACACAAACCACCTTCCCTAAACTTCTTCCCTCCCCTCGTACTTTGCCCAATGACATCTAGTGAAAAGTTTATATGGGAAACTAATAAATTACAAGAAGGAATTAACCTAGGCATTAGTGTTAAAACTCTACAACCAAAATTTCTCCTGCAAATATTGATAGTGCTTATTTTGTATTATGATGAGATAACTGCTTTCTCTTTTCTCAACTAAAATAAGGCTCTCTTCTGGGAAATGTAAATGAGATAAAGATTTGGAGGAAACAAATCTTGGCTCACTGCATAAAAGTAAAAAGATAGAATAAAACCATATAACACTTTCCTTGAGGAGGTGAGGATGTAGCACTGTAGTATTCTAAGTAGAGAAATGTAATTTTTAAAAAATTGGATGGAGAAAATTGACCACCACAATAGTGATAATCTGACTTCTTATGTCTTAACTTCTGACATCTAAAGCCATTCAGGCAATGTTTTCTTGATACCTCTTGAACTACCAGATTGTAGGAGAAAATATAGACCTTCTCCAAAGTCTAAAGCTACGTTATCAATTAGAAAAGCACAATTTAAAGACTGTGCTTCAAATACATAAAATCCCAGTAGTCTCCAACTTTTAAACAGTTCTTCAGTTCCATGATTATTCATTTCCAAAGACAATTTTTACAGTCCATGGAGCTATTTATTTTCACCTAAACTATATGTTCCATTAAAATAAAAGTATGGAGTACTAAGTGAGCCAAGATCTTCTTATGTTCTATCATGTATGCCATAGATAACCACAATTCCAAGTTTATTATCAGATTATGAGTCTGTTAGAAAATACACATTGAAGGACCAGGTTATCAACATGAATTGACTGAGAAATTCAAACTTGAAAAAGCAAAACAAATAAATGCATAGTATTTTTTCAGTAACTACTATCAGGAAAATATAATACTATTGCAGTCTAAATAAAAACATTTCAATTCCTCCTAATTTTAAAGAATTCATTTAAGTAAATATACTGGTATTTCACGTACTGTTATTATGTTGTTATTATTATTATTATTTTCAGTATATTTGTTCAGGGCAACAACGGCAAGAACTCCAAGTAGTCATAAAGCTTCCCACATGTTCTCCTCTAAGTCCCCATTCTGTTTGACTATAAAATTGAGTTTACAATCAAAAAAGAAAAAGTGAAAGAAAAAAAAAGGCAAACTCTACTATCTAACTACAGGCATAACTGGCTCATAGTCAGGATATAATCCTCGTCCTGTCCCTCTGATATCAGTGGCCTCTGATAACATGTGATGGCTTTGCTCTGTAGCTTCAGCATGGGAAGAGTTTATGGTTCATCCTCATTCTTCCTTCTTTTACCCCAGAAGACCCCAAAATGGGAGCCATAACTTACCTTAGCCACTGCTAGCAGCAACCTGCTCCAGTTATGTCTCTGAGTTACTGTTCCATCACACTGAATCCTCGTTTAAGTTCAATGAGAGTTACAGTGAACAGGATTGGTACTTCTATTATCTCTCACACAGAAACATTGTTTCTTCTGCCAGATTTAATCTGCCATTAATCCCATCTAGTGATTTGTTTAAATTCATACACTGTAGCTTTAATCTCTAGAAGTTAAATATGGTTCTTTTTAACAACTTCCACATTTCTATGTAACCCTTGAACATATGGGGTACAATTGTAATAGCTATTTTGATTTCAGTCCTGGGTCACTTTCAAGTGATTGTCCTCATTATTATAGCTTATCTTTTTCTGTCTTTTTGTATGCCTGGTAATCTTTGGTTAAATGCCATGAATTATTAATCATATCTTGTGGTGGTAGTGAATATTTTTTGTATTTCTATAACTACAGATTTTTTTTCTGGAACATAGTTAAGTTAATTGGAATGGTTTTCATCACTGGGGGTCTTGTCTTTAATATTTGTTTTTCTCTAAAAACTCCATTAGTTAAGTGTTTTTGTATTGTTTTTGTAGATGATAAAATGAAATTCCCAGAGAAAATGTAAAAGCCAAATACCTGGATGCAGTAGGTTCTCAAAAACTGTTATTAATTAATTTGAATGCACATCCCTCTGATTCTAAAGACACCATGTTGCCACTGTACATAGTTTCCTTTTGTTTTTAATTATCTCACTCATTAGCCATATAAAGAGTTCCTTGAAAGTATGTTAAGTATAAAATTCAAATACTGTGCTAAATAATAAAAAATAATTTTTTTACCATTGACTTTGAAAAAATTTATCAAGCTTTCCATTTAAAACTATACATGGTAATACATAAGGAAACACAACTAAAAGTTATGTTGAAAGAAAAATCTGGTCTTACACTTAACATTATAAAACATTTTTCACTCTACCAGGAAGCCAAACATATTCTAAAATATTTATTTATAATAATGTAATATTTATTTGCAGTAATGAATACATATTTTTCATTAACAATAAAGCCAAGAACTGACTACACCACTCATCAAGAATAATGATTTTGAGGTTCCTACCTCAGACATGATGTTAATTTTCATGTCCATATTTCTTTAATTTAATTCAGAAAAAAAAGGTTTCATCTTCCTCTTTGTAACTAGAAGAATCCTCACTCTGTATTCAATATAGTAACAGGAAAAATCAAATGCTTACTTCATATAAGGCCACAAATTATAAAATAACCACAGACATTTTATATATGTATTATATGTATTCCTTCCTTACTGTTGTTTTCATAATATTATAGAGAAAATTATGGCTTACATGGTATTTATTCATGAATAAACTGTAATGAATATTTCTCACTCCTCATTTTTTTCACCCAGTATATGAACCCCGTACATATGTTGTAGAACTCTCCATTTAATGAAGAATAACCTGTCTCATTAAAGAGACTTAAGATTAAAATGCCTGATCTCTGAGCATCCCTTAAAGTTATGGGCTGGCATATGACCTTAGTTCCTCCAATCAGTTATATTTACTCAGGAGTTTGGACTGGAAGCTATTGACAAGAAGAAAAGATTGGTTAGATTCTATTCTGGAAATGGGAAGCAGAAACTACGTTCAGTATCCAGAAGCATATCAGTGATTCATATGATATTTAGCATTTCATATCATTAATATCAGTAGTTCCGGCTGCAATGTCTCTGCCCACTGACTCTAAGTTGTTCCATAGAGTAATTCTACCATGTGATTCTTGGGCATAATCTTAAGTTTTTAAACTCTAATTTTGGTTCTTAAACCTTCTAGAGATTCCATAAACTGCCCAATATCTTTTTAATACTGCCTTTTTCCATTCAAGACTAAATAAGTCATGGTTACTCTGACATAAAAATTGATTTCAGGAGATATCAGAGACAACGTATCATTGAGAAAATAGGGAAAATTACTATCACTTAGCTAATCTGGTTTTGCTGAAGGTAATAAATCTCCATTTGGCAACAGGAACAAGACTCCGGTATCCCATAGCACAGAATGAAAAAGTAATTCAAAAACTTATCCTTGGACTCTCCTGAGATTTAATACCCATTAATGACCTAACTAGGAAAAAAAAGCAAGTAGTGACTTACAAAAATCAAGTATGAAGGCTATGAATACTCCAAATCTGTAGGGTGACATGATTGCTTCTAAAGGCACTGGGAGATTTTTTTTTCTCATTGTATATTCTTGACTCTTTTGACAAAGACCAATTGACTATATATGCATGGGTCTAACTCTGGGTTCTCCATTCCATTACATTGGTCTATATGTCTGTCAGGTTAATGTGATTATTTTTGTTAGGTCATTAATGGGCACTAAATCTCAGGACACTCCAAGGAGAATTTTCTTTTTTGCCAGTACATACTCTTTTTAAAAAAATATTTTTTTAATTTATTTTTATAGAGAGTGGAAGGGAGGGAGAAACAGAGGGAGAGAAACATCAATGTGTGGTTGCCTCTTGCACACCCCCAACTGAGGCAGGTGTCCTGACTGGGAATCAAATTAGTGACCCCTCGGTTCGTAGGCTGGTGCTCAGTCCACTGAGCCATGCCAGCCGGGGCCAGTACATACTCTTTTGAGTATTGTAGCTTTAAAAAATATTTTGGAATCAGAAAGTGTGATATCTTTGATTTTGTTCTTCTTTCACAGAATTCACAAATATTATTAGGAAAACTAGATGTCCACATGCAAATGATTAAAATTGGACTGTATCTTACATCATACACAAAAATTAAGTCAAAATGGATTAAAGACTTATTTAAGACCTAAAACGATAAAACTCCTAGAAGAAAGAAAAGAAGACAAGCTCCTTGACATTGATCTTGGGAATCGTTTCTTGGACATGACACCAAAAAGTATAGGCAGCAAAAGAAAAAACAAACAAACAAACAAAAAAAGCAGGTGGAACTACATCAAACTAAAAAGCTTCTGCACAATAAAGGAAACAACCAACAAAATGGAAAGGCAGCTTCCAAATGAGAGATAATATCTGCAAATCTTATATATAATAAGGGTTAATGTCCAAAATATGTAGGCAACTGCTATGTATAAATAGCCAAAAAACAAACAGTCCAACTTAAAAATGGGCAAAGGACTTGAACAGACATTTCTGCAAAGATCACATACAAATGGCCAACAGGTATATGAAAAAGTGCTCAACATCACTAATCATCAGAGAAAGGTAAATCTAAACCACAATGATATGTCATATCAAACCTATTAGAAAGGCTATTGAAGAACAATAAGGAGGAGGAGGAAGGAGAGAAGGAGGAGGAGAAGGAAGCGGTGGTGGTGATGGTGGTGGTGGTGGTGGTGGTGAAGATGTGGAAAAATTGGTGAAAATGTATTGATAAAATGATGTTGCTACTAAGGAAAACATTATAAAAATCTCGTAAAAATTAAAAATAGAATTGCCACATGATCCAGCAATCTTACTTCTGAATATATATTCTAAAAATTTGAAATCAAGATCTCAAAGAGATATCTGCACTCTACTTTTCATTACAGCATTATTCACAATAGCCAAATATGGAAGCAATATAAATTTCCATTGATGGATGAATGGATAAAGAAAACATGGTATATACATAAAATGGAATATTACTCAGACTTAAAGGAAATTCTTCCATATACAATAATATTGATATATTAAAAAAAATTATACTAAGTGAAATAAGCCAGTCACTGAAGGAAAAATGCTCCATGATTCCATTTATATGATATATCTAAAATGGTGAAACTCATAGTAACAGAGTAGAATAATAGTTGCCAGGGGCTGTCGGGAGGGGAAAATGAGGAGTTTTTGATCAATAGGTATAAAGTTTCATTTACACAAAATGAATAAGTTCTACAGGTTTGCTGTAAATATGGTCCCTCTAACACTAGACATTTAAAATTTTGTTAAGAAAGTCAATTTTATATTGTTTTCTTACCACAATAAAAATGCTCTAATAAATAATATGAAATTTAAAATAAATATACTGGATATGCAAATATAATAAGAACACCATGCCCAAGTCTTATATTCTCAGCTCAAGGCAATGACAAAATAGGTATTACTGACTTTCTGTGAATATGGTAAAAGTCTTATTTCTTGCAACCACAGCGTGAGACATAAAACACTCAGTGTTTAACTTGGAAGACTGACTGACTCATTATAAGAGTTTAATTGGAATCTTAAAGTAGGGAACTGATTGAAAAAGAACTTGAAATCCTTTGTAGTGGAATGAGAAGATAGTGAAGGCAAATTCTAATAAGAGATATCTGAAACTCTACTTCACTCAGACACTTTTGTTGGGAAAAGCAGTCCACTTTACAATATATATTGAGATTATTTTTCACCATAATTGAAGACATGTAATGGCTTTGCCAAGAAGACCTAGAAAGTGCAAGCCAATTTTCTCCATCACAACCTCTTCAGCCTTCATTACATTGACTTTTGGTAGCTCCAATGCCATGACTATCCACTCGTCAAGGTAACGACTTGTGAAAATGAGGTAATAGATATAGAATTTGGCCTCACAGTAGCATTAGTAGGACCCAAAATTTCCATGGCTATTTTATTAATTTCTTAGTATATCATTAAAGTGATACTCTCAGCAACAAGCAGAATCACCTTCTTGGCTGCATGTCTGAGGGAATGTTTATTATTAAGAAGGGCCTGTTGGAAGTCCTTAGAGTTTCCTCTATTTACTATAATAATGTGTGAAAAGCATAGTTACATCCCTGAGAGAATCAGTGATTAGTTTCACCATGGAAGAGTTGACAGATTCAATGTTGATGATTTCTCTCATATTATTCTAAATGTTCAAGTTTGTCTACTGGAAAAGTCAGAGTATTCTGGAGTATAACAAAAAAATGTTATGAATTTGGTCATCTAGAGATAGCATATCGAGGTTTTCATCCTGCATGTGGTCTCTTCACTAGAACAAATCAATAAGGTTCTAAGGAGCCAGCTTTTCTTTCTAAGGAATCAGTAACTATTGATCAGGCACATGCTTTGATTCCTTTACTCTAAAAAGCTGAGGACATCAGGACAATTTGTTTGCAACTCACACAGCAACAATATTTCAGTGCCTTGCCTCAATCTTTTTACTCTATGCCCCAGCTGAGCTCCTAGAGACCTTAACCATGTGATATCACACTCATCCTCTTCCTGCCATCATGCTCAGTGAATCTAGAGATGAGTAAACAGACTTTATCCTAAGTATCTTGGCAAGGCCCAGGTGTGCTAAAGAGTCAGACATAAATCACATGAACAATGTCCATTCCCTATGTTTTGAAATCTCCCACTTTATGAGGCAAATCCACCTTCCACTATAGAAGCTAAAGATCCCAAGTACTTGTTTTCTCAGCCTCCTTTGAAAGTAGGGCAATGTAGCTTGCATTGGTGGTTCAATGGTAAAAAGTAGGGCAGTGACACAGGAACCAGATTCTATCAGTTAGATGCATATGCTCCAGATTTGGAATTAGAAGCTGTCAGTGAGTGAAAAACAGCAACTACAGAATCTATTCTGGTCACACAAAAGAACGGTAGTGGAAGCAACATCCGATTTCCAGAAGCAGCAGCATCTAATATTCTGTGTTTGTGAGTTCAGCATTACAATCTGCAGAGTCATCAAGTAATCCAGCAGTAGTGACAATTGTATCTTTACCAGATCAGACTGTAAAATGAATTTACACCTTTTTCCTGGTTAGTAGTTTAGGTCCACAGTTCTCTGACTCTCCAAGCAATTCTGTTATTCTATCGTTATATTAAATTTATTTTCTTCTTAAAGTTAGCAAAGTCAAATCATGTTGCTTAAAACTAAGAGTTCTGTCGGATATACTCACGTATCAGTAAGTGAGCAGCTTCAATTATCCTTATCAGACCCTAGAGGAAACTAAATAAATAGGACACAGAGCCTGCTAGTACATATGCTTGTGTGGGAAAATGTGAAGGGTGTCACACTACTTACATGTACAGGAAACTATGAAAGAACAGTTAAAATTTTGCTTTGCTTATGCTCATGGTGATTTCTTCTTTTTTTTTTTTTTTAATTTTTTTATTTTGGTTTTTCAATTACAGTTGTCCCCTTTTCCCCCAATTTCTCTCCCCCACCCAACCCACCCCCTCTCCCACAATCATATCCCTCCCCGTTGTCCATGTCCATGAGTCTTTCATACAGGCTCTTTAATTAAACCCTTCCCTTACTTATCCCCCTTCTCTCCCTCTCCCCTCCCCCCTATTGACTGCTATTCTGCTCTTTGTTCTATTTAGTTCCTTTGTTTGTGTTGTTCTTTAGTTTCCTGTATTAGGTGATATCATATGGTATTTTTCTTTCTTTGCCTGGCTTATTTCACTAAGCATAATTCTCTCTAGTTCCATCCATGTTGTTGCAAATGGCAGGAGTTCCTTCTTTCTTTTGTGAATTATTAGAGTAAAATGCTTAATGCCTCAACTTTTAGATACTTTTTAAAAAATATTTTTTTTATTTATTTTTTAGAGAGAGGGGAAGGGAAGGAGAAAGAGAGGGAGAGAAACATCAATGTGTGGTTGCCTCTCACGCACCCCCAACTGGGGACCTGGCCCACAACCCAGGCATTTGCCCTGACTGGGAATCAAACTGGTGATCCTTTGGCTTGTAGGCCGGCATTCAATCTACTGAGCCACACCAGCCAGGGCTACATATCTTTTTAAAATCATTTTTTGTTATTGATTTTTAATTGAACATCTTAATGGTTAAAAAATACTTCACTGTATTTCAATTTTGGAAATGTGTTGTGACTTGCTTTAAGTACAATCAGGTATGAATTTTATAATATAATCTATATATGTACCTGAAAAAAGATGTTTCTCATGGTTAAGCAAGGTATTTTGTATACTTCAATTTGATCAAGTTTGATATTTGTGTTAAAATCAATAGATTGTTCTAACTAATACTGAGAAAATTGTGTTACAATTGCCCACTATGATTGTGGATTTACTTATTTCCTGTCAATTTTTGCTATATGAATTTTTAGGAATATTAGACTACATTGTTTTGGAAACAGGCAAAATAATTAGATGAATTATTAAAATGCCTGTAACCTCTACAATTTGATGGTTTCAGACATGGTTTAATCAATCAACACATATGTCAAAAGTTACTTAGAAGAATGGTTTTTAAATCGTAGTCCTTGGAATTTGGGGATTTTTGTCAAGGAGACTTACAAAATTTTATGAAAAGAAGGGTACAAATAAAGTATTAATAGTACTGATTACATATTTTGTACATTTCTTGGGATTATACATAAACTTTTGTTTGAAAAAATAGGATATGCTCTCTTAAACATGTGGATACCACTAACTTATACATAAAGAATATTTTTAAATGTAGATATTAATAAGGTAATAATAATAATAATAGCTAATGCATATTGAATATTTCTTAAACTCAGGCACTGTTTGGGTGCTTTAGGTGCACTAACTCACTTCATCCTAATATCAATTCAAAGAACATTATCTTCATTTTACTGATGTAGAAACAAGGCACAGAATAATTAAATAACTATCTCCATTAGTAAATGAAGGAAAGATAATTTAACTCCAGTTGTTTAACTGGTGTGCGCACTCTTACAACATTATTTCTCTTTCTTAGGACCACCTTGGGATAGAAAAATAGACAATCTTGAAAGCCAGACAAAAGGAAAAAAGTAGACTAAATGGAATTTCTGATCACCAAAATGGAAATACAAAGTGGCATTAAATATTCTTCTGGTACTAAATACAGAATGAACTACATACTAGCAGAGCCCAGGTTGATTTGGGTTCATTCAACAAATATTCATTGAATCTGTCACCATCCTCTGTGCTTAGGCTACATTAATGAACAAGGCATATAGAAAAGTCTGAACAGGCAAACAAACACAGGAGCCTGTCAAGATGAGGAGACAGAGAAGTATGGCCCAAAGGGGGGAACAGATCAAGGTTCCAGTGGGAAAACTAAGCGACCAGGAGATAGTCAACCTAACAGACTCAGAGATAAAAACACTGGTGATAAAAATGCTCACAGGCTTGACAGATATGCTTAAATATAGCAAATGCATAAGAGAAGAAGTGAAGGCTACGCTAAATGAAAGAAAGGAAAATCCACACAAAACCAATGGTGAAGGGAAGGAAACTGGGGTTCAAATAAATTATTTGGAACATAAGGAAGAAAAAACAGTCAACCAGTACAGAATGAGGAAACAAGGATTGAAAAAAATGAGGAGAGGCTTAGGAACCTCTGAGACAACTTAAATGTGCCAACATCCAAACCATAGGGGTGCCAGAAGGTGAAGAGGAAGAGAAAGAAATTGAAAACTTATTGAAAAAATAATGAAGGGAAACTTCCCACATTTGGGGAAGGAAATAGACATTACAAGTCCAGGAAGCACAGAGTCCCAAACAAGCTAGACCCAAGGAGGACCACACCAAGACACATCATAATTAAGATTCCAAAGGTTCAAGATAAAGAGAGAATCTTAAAAGCAGCAAGAGAAAAGCAGAGAGTTACCTACAAAGGGGTGCCTATAAATCTATCAGCAGATTTCTCAAAAGAAAATTTGCAGGCAAGAAGGGGCTGGCAATAAGTATTCAAGGTGATGAAAAGCAAGGACCTACAACCAAGATTACTCTATCCAGCAAAGCTATCATTCAGAATGGAAGGGCAGACAAAGTGCTTCCCAGACAAGGTGAAGCTACAGGAGTTAATCATCACCAAACCATTGTTATTTGAAATGTCAAGGGGACTTACTTAAGAAAAAGAAGATCAAAATTATGAACATTAAAATGACAACAAACTCACAACTATCAACAACTGAATCTAAAACATAAAAATAAAATCCAACTAAGCAAACAAGAATAGGAACAGAATCAGGTATGGAGATCATTTGGAGGGTTATCAGCTGGGAGGGTGAAGGAGGAGAAATGGGGAAAAGGTGCAGGGACTACGAAGCATAACTGGTTGGTACAAAATAGACAGGAGGATGTTAAGAATAACATAGAAAAGGGTGAAGCCAAAGAACTTATATGCATAACCCATGGACATGAACTAAGTGGGGTGGGATTGCTGGAGATAAGGGGACTACTGGGCAGAGGGGAACAAAGGGAAAAAAAGAAAAGAAATTTGGACTACTGTAACAACATAATCAATAAAATACACTTTAAAAAAAAGAAATAAAAGTCTGCCCTCTTATGCATCTAATGGACTCAGAGACCTTAGTCTGAGTAGTTTCCTAGACTTAAGGACATGGCCTAGGAGGTTAACAATTAACCTGCAGAGTAAAGAATGGTTTAAAATATTCAAATAATTTTTCGTATCTAAAGATTATAGCAGATGTAGAAGAATAAAAAATCAGTAAGGTGGACTAATTTTGGAGGAAAAAAATGCTTTTGAATAGCTGTCTTTGAAGGAATAGCAAGACATCCATTTTGTATATATTTAGAAGGCAGTTAGTAATATAAAATGGAAGCTTTAGTGAGAGTAAATGATATAAATACCAGAGCCATTTGCCCTCAGAATACTATCCAATCCAATAGCAGGTTTTATTTGGAACCATAAAATTAAATAAATATTCTGATGGAGAAGGAGAACCAGCAGACAAAATATGAAAATTTGGTGAGTTCCCAAAATAATGGTATTGGAAGAATTTTAAGAAGGCACTCAAAGTTATAAACTTATTTGTTGACTATATAAGAAGATAACAAGGTTGTATTTAGTCACACAATTCAAGGAAAAGGTAACAGTCAACTGTGGGCAGCAAAATATCAAAAGCAATTGAGATTTTAAAGTAAATGAGACAGAAGAAAAACCTTTGAATTTGGTAATTATAAAGCCGCTGCTTTTACTTCTTCTTTCCCAATTTGGATGCCTTTTATTTCTTTGTCTTGTCTGATTGCTGTGGCTAGGACTTCCAACACTATGTTAAATAGAAATGGAGAGAGTGGACAGCCTTGTCTACCTCCTGATTTCACGGGGAATGCTTTCAGTTTTTGTCCACTGAGTACGATGTTGGCTTCAGGCTTCTCATATATAGCCTTAATTATGTTAAGGTATGCTCCCTCTATTCCCATTTTGCTGAATGTTTTCATCATAAATGGGTGTTATACTTTATCAAATGCTTTGTCTGCATCTATAGATATGATCATGTGATTTTTGTCTTTCATTTTGTTTAGGTGATGTATTATATTTATTGATTTGTGAATATTAAACCATCCTTGCATCCCTGGGATGAATCCCACTTGATCGTGGTGTATGATCTTTTTGATGTATTGCTGGATCCTGTTTGCCAAAATTTTATTGAAAATTTTAGCATCTATGTTCATCAGTGATATTGGCTTGTAGTTTTCTTTATTTGACATATAGACCAATGGAACAGAATAGAGAGCTCAGAAGTAAACCCTGGTCTCTATGGTCAATTAGTACTTGACAAAGGGGGAAGGAGCAAAAAATGGAGTAAAATCAGCCTCTTCAACATATGGTGCTGGGAGAACTGGACAGGGACATGCAAAAAAAAAAAATGAAACTAGACCACCAATTTACATCATACACCAGAATTAAATAAATAAATAAAAATTAAAATTAAAAAAAAAAGCCACTGCTGATGTTGAAAGTAAAATTCTGGTGAACTATGGAATAAAGAAGGGTGAAAAAAGAAGGCGAAATAATGCACATATGCCACTTGTTTTATATATATCACAGTACAAGTGTTACAGAGCAGGATCCCCCAAAATTCCCCACAACCTGTGGTTTGGGGATGGGGAATGGGATTCAGTGGAGCACAGCCATTTTCCTAAGAAATACCTAGTTTCTTAATATGTAAATAGCTATGGCCATTTCACACATCAAGGAGATGGGAGGGGCTTTGACCATAGAATGGTGACGAAAAAGTTACAAGGCCTGCTCAAAATTCTACCATGACTGGTCACTGTACTCACTATGATACAGGCCGCAGTCAGGCATTTAAAAATAAAGTGGCAGCCATTTAACAGGGCAACTACATGATTTGCAAGGAAATGGAAGAGCCACATAGGTTGAAAGATAGCAAAAGCACCTTACCAGTAGGCCTTAAGGTTGGATGGGTAAGAAGGTGTCACATGGTTCTGGACTAAGAGCTGGAGAACACCGTGACACAGACAAAACCTGCCCAGTCAGGCACGAATGATTGGGAGCCTGCCGGTAAAGCAGAAGTGTGTCTGAGAAATACAAAGCCATGGACTTCTATTTTCCTAGATGGAAACAGTACCTCTGACTTTTCTATTCTAAATCTAGCTTGGTTTGGCAGGAGGAGGCAGAACTATGTGTTTGTGGGTGTCTTAAAGAAAGTAAGACTTAATGGCAGAAACCCGCCATTAATTAGATCTGTATAACTTTTAAATAAACAATTCCTTTTTTTTCCCCACCAGACTCTGGTATTGAGAGTTATGCATTTAGATGGTGGGCAATCGAGCCCCTCATAACTGCACAGACCATGGGTTCTGTTTCACAAGGACAGGGAAGAGTAAACAAATTGGAAAAGGGCCTCCTTTGTTTTGGTAGGAAAAGTATCAAGAACACTCAAGGACTTTGCAACCACAAATGAGTTCATACAGTAAATTTTGCTTATTTTTTTAAAAGCTTTGTTTCAAATAGCTTATGGATATCTCAGCTAATTCTTTAGTCTTTCCACTACAGTATGTTTCTTCCAAGACAGTAACAAAAGCGTGCCACTTCTTTTTTTTTTTTATTGTTGTTGTATTACAGTTGTGCCACTTATTTTTAACAATGTTTGCTCATTTTCCCAGCAGTTTTCTCTCAGTCTACTATCTTTTACTTTCTTGCTTTAGCCTTACAAGAATATTTTAGTGCAGGAGGAATATAAGAATAATGCTGGACTAATTTATAATCCCATGTCTTCAAACACATTTTTCCACGCGAAATGCAGTTAGGATTAATTAAAAAGAAAGCAGAGTAACAAATAAGAAATCCTTCTTTTAAAAAGATTTTAAAAAACAACAACTTTGTTCTGAAAGGTAGATATGAATCACTGACAACATACATTCAGGTATTAGCTAGGTGTGTTTTATTTAATAAAGCTTTCAGTCATTCATGCAAGCTTTGTTCCAGTATAACTGCCCTCTACAGTCTTATCAAGTGAATGAAGCTGAATTTAGCTTCAAAGAGATATGATCAGTCTCTGGTATTCAGTTCACACTCTGAATTAGGCAGTAAAGCAATATTTGGTTCCTTATAAAAATGCCTGTGACCTATTTAATCTGAGAAGCTCTCTAAGGTAAAAGATAACAAAATTGAACAATTAGATACATTACTGGCTGTGTGATTACCATTGAAAAAGAAAACTAACCTTTGTGTAGATCTAATTTTCTCCTTCAATACTGAAAGCTTTATTATTGGTGACAATGTTGAATTTTACCTGAGCCCCCCGGTGTGATGGAGGAAGAAACCTTACTCTTCTAGGTTCTTCCAACTGGTCAAATAATCAAGTAAGTATGACACAGATTAACAAGAGAAACTAACCAAAATTAACTGTATACATATATATGGAAACCCTACATACATGAGAGGTTCAGAGTCAGAAAGCTAAATTGAGTTATATATGACATTCTGAGCTGAAAATGAGGTAAGGCCCTCTGGGCTTCAGAGGGAAGAAAGGTCATTCAAAGGACACACGAAGAGTAGATGTTCAGTGATTACAAGTTTGCTCTGCCCTACAGACAGGTCATTAAAAGTTATTTCTGGTGATAACTTTTATTACGGGCAAAGCCCAAAATGTAAACTCCTGAAGGACAGGGTAAAAATTCCTCCTGAGCCTGAAGGGTCTCAAATGCCTTCAGTTCAAAATAATTCACATACCAAAGTGGCACATCTTGGTGAGGCCTGTTCTGAATCTCTTCACCTATAATACCAGAAAACAACAAAGATATTCCTTTGCCCTCTGCTTATTGCAAGGAACCACCCTTCCCCATATAACTTTAAAAAGACTCACCAAAAAATAAAAATAAAAAAATAAATAAAGAAAAAAGAAAACTGACAGATGCTTCCCCTTTTTTACCTATGGCAAAGCCAGACAAAGATTCTCCAAATTCCTATTTTTTGCTTCATAAGTTATCAGCTGAACTATATATATATATATATATATATATATATATATATATATATATATATATATATATTTTTTTTTTTTTTTTTTTTTTTTTACTAATCATTTGGAAAAAAGTGGTTGATAATCAACCTGTTAAAGTTATACTCCTTCTCCAGGCTCCAGAACTCTGATTCACTGTCAGCCTGAGCCAACATATAATCTGACTGGAGAACAGGCTGGCCTAATGGTTAAATATTCTCTGATCTACTATCCAATCAAGCCACTCATTCATCCCACTTCCACATCTCCTATTCTTTCTAACTTTGTTTACTCTCCCCAGTAGAAGAAAGCATCCTTTTGCTTAACTTCTGAGAGGCTCACAGATCTTATGGTCAGAGTCTTCCTCCCTATATCGCAAGAAACCCCTTCTTGAAGTTATACTTTTGAATAAAATCTCTTCCTATTAAGCTGGGATTTGTTTTTTATTTGACATTGACAAGTGATAGGAAGAATTAAATATTGCTGCATTTAGATATACGAGCATATGTGATATTGGGGGATTGAGAACTCTTAAGTACTAAATAATTTGAAAAACAATTATAGGACATTTACACAATGGAATACCACTCAGCTATAAAAAAAGAAAGAAGAAAAATTTACCATTTGTGACAGTATGGATGGACCTGGAGAATATTATGCTAAGTGAAACAAGTCAGTCAAAGAAAGACAAATACCATATGATTTCACTCATATGCAGAATCTAACAAACAAACTGAACTAACAAGGAAAATGGGGACAGACTCACAGATGGAGAGCAGGATGATAGCTGCAGGGGGGTGGGGTTAGGGGGGTGGAGGGATCGAGCAAAAAGGAAAAAGGACCCAAGGACATGGACAGCAGTGTGGTGATTGCTAGGGGAAAAGGGTATAAGGGGACTAAGTGGTAATGGAAAAAAATACAATGAAGATTAAATTAAAAATAAATAAATAATTGGATTCATTCAGTGAATTATGAGTGCAAGAGAATACATTAAAGAGTCCACAAAGAGACAGTCATTCAAGCAACTTCTTTGTGCTAGGGTCTCCTCTACTAAGCCAATTAGACAAATCTGTTTTCTCAGAAAGCACACAGGTTAGTACACAAGATTAGCAAAACCATCATGAGATGAGTTCATAGAAATGTACACAAAGTGTTATATGCGCTTTTGATAAAGTCATTTAATATGAATGCCTAGGATGTGTGGCAGGGCAGGAAAATGATGTGTCATGAAAGTTTTACAGTAGAAGTGACATCGGAGAAGAGGATTAAAAGATCAACACAATTTTTGTCAGATGAACAAACTGGAGTCTGCATTTGGCATTGGGAATGTGATCATGAAATTCTACAGAGCACCATGGCTTGTCTGGGTATGAAAAGTAGTTGGAATTGACTCAGTTATAGAGCATGGATGTAAGACAATTGAAGGGGAGCTAGAAAGATGAGCATATACAAAGCAGCCTTTCACAACTATGAAGATTGGGGCACTGCAGAACTCTACATATGAGGTCTGACCGGAGAAGGGCCAGTCATTGTTAATATAACGAGAACAGTTTGCATGACATTGATGTAACCTGACAGCCAAAGAGAGTGGATTAAAATGCGCATTCCTGAACAATGACTTCACTGTACTAGTCAGTGGGGGGTGGTAGACGCCGTTAAGTGAGCATGTATGTGTACTGTGTGGCAAAATGACTGAGCAGGTAGAGCAATGAATCTGCATCAAATTTTGCATTAAGCTTGAACATTCCTCCGTGGAAACTATTTGGATGATTCAGAAGGTCATAGCTATGGACAACTGGTGATTGGCAGCTTCATCACGACAATGCACCCACTCGTGCATGCATCATGTCTCGTGCAGAGATTTTTGGCAAAATATCAAATCACCCAGGTGACTCAGCCCCACTACAGCCCAGATTTGGCGCCCTGAGACTTCTGGCTTTTCCCAAAACTAAAATCACCTTTGAAGGGAAGAGGTTTCAGACTGTCGATGAGATTCAGGAAAATATGACGGGGCAGCTAATGGTGATTGGGAGAACTTGTGAGGTCCCAAGGTGCCTACTTTGAAGGGGACCAAGACATCATTGTCCTATGTACAATGTTTCTTGTATTTTACATCTTCTTCAATAAACGTCTCTATTTTTCATATTACATGGATGGATACCTTCTGGACAGACCTCATATTGATGTGAATGATACCTCCCAGAGTTGTTTACAGCCTTGAGCAATAGCTCTAAGCAAATACCAAATTTGTAGAGTATTTTTTTGGTAGCAAATAATGGAAACCAAATCTGTTCCTGGCTGCAAGAAAATCTCTGGAAGAACATCAGGGGCTTGTAGTACTGCTGTGGGGCTGGAGGAGAACCAAAACACTTTGGCAGATCCCAGACAGGAAGTTAGAGATCCTTCCTCTAACAGGAATAATCTGGCCAGAATGCCTCTGACTAATGGGCAGCATGCTACCAACATATGATAACCACTGTGAAATAATTCTATCCATCTCTCATAGCTGCAGCATTTTGCTCTATATTCAATCTTCCAGCTGAGAAGCTTTTATCAAGCCTGAGCTTGGATCTTCTCATTGGAAAGACAAACACAAAGTGGAGATTATCCCCTGCAAAATAAGGAAGAATTAGATACTAGACAACCAAATGTGACATATATATATATATATATATATTTAAAGCAAGCTGGGAATTTCGGATTTTAATTTCTAAAGCAGGGGTTAACAAACTTTTTTTTAAAGGGCCAGATAGTAAAAAATTTAGGCTTCAAGCCCTATAGTCACTATGGCAACTACTCAACTCTGCCCTTGAAAGCAACCAGGCACAATATTAAATCAATGCGTTTGGCTGTGTCCTAATAAAACTTTATTTACAAAACAGATGGCCAACCTGATGCTTTCAGTTTACCAAAGTCCCATTCTTAGGGATGGGGAGGCCTTGAAGGATCTTAAGTCTTTGTTATACCTGATGAATTGGCCACTTCTTTTTATCCAAATTTGAGAGAAAAATGATTCTACATAAGAGTGGAACCTTCTAGCTGCCAAAGTGGATATGAAGTGACTCCTGATCTGTATATGATCAAGGCCCTGACACTCAGGTGCCTGTGGGACATGGCCCAGAGCTTTGAGAAGGAGGCCTAGGAGGTGCCTCCCCCAACTATCATGGATGTGGCTGTTAGGGAGATCATCAGGACTGGGAAGCAAGACCCACAAGTCCTAACACAACCCAAGAAGATATAAGATGGTCTCTTTAGGAAAAGAAAGTGGTGGAGGAGGCCTGGCCAAAAGTCCTACTGCACACAGATGTAGAAGGAACCCTCCTCCCAGGTGTGAAAAAGAAAAAGTCTTCTCACATGGGCTTCAATGAGACAGGCAGCTGGCCACAGGGTCCAGCTGTGGCCCCGGCACAAGGTTCATGAGGCACAGGAGCAGAAGAAGGCACACCATATTATGATAAACAAGTCTTATTCTCTGTCCTCAATGAAGTTATAATGCAGTAAGGAAGGCAAAAACAAAGCTTAAAATCATCAAAGTACTTTATAGGACATGATAAAGAATTAATTTGGATGTATTCCCACTTTCCAAAATTGCTCTCAAAAGTATATAGTTTCAGATCCAGTTTGTCACATCTCTTCCTTTTCTGAAATATAAATGAAATACTTGGGAGGGTCTCAGAAAAATCAGCCAGAAGTTATCCTTTGTGAAAGGACATGGACATTGTAAGGGGAATCTCCATCTATAAGGGTGCCTCCTCTCACTGTCCCAGGCCTGTCTTCACTAAAAGTGGAGAAGGTATGGGCTCAAGTCTGCAGAACAATCTTACCCTTGTTTATAGTAATTACCTCCCATAGCTGACTCTCCTCTCCACCTCTCCTTTAGTCTTTAGCTGAATATGGTATTTAAGGTGATGGCTTCTGCCATTTCAGGGACTTACTCATTTTACTGTGTCTCTATCATAAACACAGGAGGTATATATATATTACTAAACTTTAATTTGTTTTTTCTCCTGCTAATCTGCCTAATGTTGGTTTGATTATTAGACCAAGTAGAACAACCTTGAAGGTTAGAAGCAAACTTCTTTACGACAATAACTATACGGAGATAGGTCCCAGGAAATAGCTGCCATTTATTACTTTCCTGTTAGAAGAGTTCTTTATTTTGATACCTACCATACAGATAATATAATTATTTCTCAATCAAGTGTTCTTCAGTCAATGATTATGATAGAATAGGCAGGTAGGCAGGCATGAGCAGAGCAGGAACTGTAAGCCAGGTATAGAATGTCACCAGGGCAGAAAGCCCCAGGTGCCTAGTAATGGGAAAAACTAGAGGAAACACCTATTATAAGCTAGGACCTCACCCCTAGGGTGACCTTTCCTCCCCTAGCATGTTGTTAGTCATAAGATTTAAGACCACCTTAGAGGAGGAACAAGGGGCTGAAGAATAGCCTCATACAACACCCATATAAGGATAGGAGTCCACAGGACAGGACCTATAAGTCAGCTTTAAAAAGGAAGAAGTTAGGTCCCCACAGCTAAAAAAAAAAAAAAAAAAAAAGCCCTTGCCAACACCCCAGAGCAGTTCTTTGCTTGCTGAATGAACTTTCTTTTGTGCTTGAATTTTTGGCTCTGAATTCTTTCTTTGCTGAACTCAAGAACTGAGGTCCATCATTCACCACTAACATCTGGTGCTGCCTTAGTCACCTTCCTCAGTAAGTCACCCTCTAAAGCATGCCTGCACCTTCCATCTTCAGGTGTATATTCCTGATTTATTTTTTCTAATCTCTAAGGGTCCCATGAAACTTTTAGCCAGAGGGGCAGTGGGCTGTAGCACCTCTCCTGAGCTAGCCCCCTGAACCTGTCTTGAAGGAATATTCATTTGCCTCTGTAAGTTGTTTCTTAAGTCTACACCATCCAGCGTGGCTGACTCCTGCCTCTTTATACTCTCAACCTCCTTTTTCAGGACCTACAACCAGAGAAGCAATGAACACCAGCAGTTTGTTAATTGCTTTCTGAGAATCTGTACAAAACCGTTTACTAGATAAATGAGAGCCTGAACTCATCTGGCTTCAAATATAAGGGGCATTTCCTTCATCCAGCTTGAATTCCAAGTATTCTTAGGTGATTAAGAATCTATGTGAAGGTGATAGAAAGTACCCCTCAAGATGATCAGGTGCCCCATATATAATTCCAACACAACTGTAATTAAATAATTAATTTGTCCATGGAAGAGCACATAAAAACTGGTTACCTAGTGCTCCAACTCCTCACGGCCATATTACACAGCCAGGGAAAGAAGCCAAGACACATAAGAGATTTGAAGGGACTCAGGAGGTGAAAGTCCCTTGGAGCTCAATCCATAAGCAGCACACTTCAACCCACTACATAATATCACTAGAGATTTGTTCAGACACCACAGATCTCAAAATAAAACTAAAATGAACATGGTAAATCATGCCTCCAAGACCAAAACTCAGATTAGTACCCTGATTCCATCCCTTCTTCTATTTCTTTATTTATCCTTCTCTTCCATATGTCCCAGGCTACTAACCTTTGGACTCAAGATACATACTTGCTACCTCCTCTTTGTGGACCTCCAGATTTCCTTCTACAATATGAGCTCTTGCACCCCCTTGTATTATCTGTTGCCAGGGGTCCTGCTCCATCTGCCTCACCTCTTGGCACTGCCAGCCCCTCATAGCATCTCTTGAGGCCCATGCCTTTTTCTACCTGGTCTCCCGAGACCAACTCTAGTAGATGGCCTGCTGGATGGCTCATTGCCACAG
Source organism: Furipterus horrens (assembly GCF_987537825.1). Taxonomy (NCBI): domain Eukaryota; kingdom Metazoa; phylum Chordata; class Mammalia; order Chiroptera; family Furipteridae; genus Furipterus; species Furipterus horrens. The sequence goes on along the minus strand of NW_028327187.1, from coordinate 96,694,629 downwards.
TAAGTACTGGCATAACTCTTGCTTATGAGCTTTACTACTAGCCTACAACTCCTTGTGCGTATCTTTCAGCCTTCAGGAGACTCTCTTGTTGGCCTCTTTTGCACTTCACCCATCTCCTATGGGTTTTCCTTCCTTACACCGCCCAGTCTCTCACCATGCTCCCACTATAACTGATTCTGACTTTAGCATAGGGGCAAATTTTTCCTATGATTCCTATGCCCTCCCATACTTAGGGATTCCCGGTAACTTATGATATTCCTAGAGAAGGATATTCCCCCAGGGCCCAGGGTGCTGTCTCTGTCTGTCTGGCCCTGCTAACAGACATAGGTCACAGGGGATCTTCTCCAATCCTTCCTTTAAAAGCACCTCTTCTGCATACTCCCTAAGATCCCTGAGGCTGGAGAAAGGGACTGCCCTCAACTCCTTCTACATTCCTCTAACCATCTTCATTTTTATCTTCCATAAGAGCCTTAGGGACAGCTTAACAGGGACCCTCCCTTTCCTTCTAGGAGTGGCTGCCCTCTCCCTACTAGGCCTCTTAAATGACCAGGGCTACTGGGAATATGAAAGGCAGGGAAACAGGTCACTAGCCTGACTACTGAAGGCCAGAGTTATAGGATGAGTTTTCCACCAGAGGCAATGGAGGCACTAAGCACTCCTTATATGGAAAGACACGAAAGGGATGCCTCTGGTAGGCCAGCTAGGCTAGAGGTTATCAAGCAGGGACTCCTTGCTTAAGGAAATGGGGCACATTCATTACTTGTATGGAGGTAAGGCCACCAGTCTGAGCGAAGTAAGTCCAGCATCAGAGTGCCTAGGTACCACTTTAATGATTGGTAAGGCTGCCCTCAGAACACAGGGTAAGCTCCACACCCCGGGTAGCTCCCAGGTGACAGGGCACAAAGAACTCTATTGTACTTCAGGATAGCCCCAGACAGCATAGAGACTTGCAGGGACATCTCTCTCGGCTTGTTACACATCTGTCTCTCTGTAGCATCATCTGTATGGAGTTAAGTTCACTTGTCTGAGTGAAGTTAAGTCCAACATCACAGTGCCTAGCCACCACTTGACTATTGGTAAGGTTGCCCTCAGAGCAGGGGTAAGCACTCCACACCCCTGGTGGCTCCCGGGTAGCAAGGCACCTGCCCTGTTATACCTCATGATGGGAAACCAGTCCAGAGTGCCTCAGGATACCCACTTTGGGGTGCATAGTTACCAGTGGGGAAAAATTTGATCCTGAGCACCTTAAGAAAAAGAGGATGATCTTTTGCTACATGGCCTGGCCCCAATATAAATTGGGTGATGGAGAGGTTTGGTCAGTCAATGGTACCATTAATATTAATACTACCTTACAACTAGACCTATTTTGCCATTTCCAAGGGAAACAGACAGAGGTTCCATATATCCAAGCCTTTACAGCCCTCAGGGATGACACTAAGCTATGTATTACCTGTAAACTAGATCTCTCTGCAATTGTTATACTACACTGAGGTACTGCCTTATAATCCTTCCTCCACTACAGAGCCTGAAAGAAAAAAAAAATGTAACCAGGTGAAAAACAAATTAAAAATGGGTGAATAGATATGTCCATCCTTTGGCAGCATTTAGATGGCAACCCAATTTTTCAGGTATTAAAAAAAGCTGTCCTTATTTACAAATAAAGGCTTTACCAGGCCAGAGGTGTGGCTCCAGAAACAATTCAAAGTCCACCAACTCCTTTTACCTTCCCTAAACCTCCTGATTCATCTAAGAGGCTTAAAAATAATTGGCTTTATGAAGCCAAAGCCCTTCTAGGATGAGCTTGCATTTCTTTCCCTGTACCTTTGAGGAGTAAACGCCTGGTCTGACTGATTAAAAGTAGGCAAATTTTCATCTGGAGCCTCTTCCTTTCCAACTCAACTTACAGTGATGATGCTCTAGTCAACCTCTGGACTTCTTGATGTACCTCCCATCTCTGAAATGAGAAGCAAAGAAGAGACACCTTCAGAAGACTTCAGATAAGTGATCAAACAAAGACCAAAGCAGCAATATTACCACCCGAAGGAAAAACTACTGGACTTACACTGCAACATTCAGGAGAAAAGCCAAGATGTGAGAGAACTAAGTGTAAAGCACAGCTATATGGGCGGCTCCTATTCAAACGATTGAGGTCAATTAATTAGGGCTCTGGGATAATGATTTCTATACCATGTTACCTGCACCAGAGTTGGGACATAACCAGGGACAAAATAGTTCAGGAAGCCAAAGGCATTGACACTCTGAGCTGATGTCAGAAAACACCAGACTTCTGGGGCTATTAGTTCATATGTTTTTATATGTAAAGTTAGAAAGTTTATACAACTGTCTGAGTCTTCAGGTGACTTGCATAGTAGTCTAATCATAAGCACCCATGCTCCCTCTCTTAGGCTACAGCATATGGCTCAAAATCAGGCGTTATTGTTGGCACCACTGTCCAGTAAGCAAAGACAAAAAGATGGGAGGAAATCTGGCCTCCATCTTTCCCTCACATCTCTGCCCTTCCCACATCTCCCCCTATCCAGTATATCATCCAGGTTAGGCATTTGGCTTTCTATATATCTCTTAAGTCCCTCATTTTAATCAAATCCATTGCCCTGATTCATATCCCTGCCATCACTACATTCACTCCCCTCCAACCATTTCTGCCCCTTCCATCTCAACTCTTGCTCCTCCTATTCAATGCTACTATCAACACTATTAGTTCTACATTGCAAATTTGTTCATCAATTATCTGCCTAAAAACTTCAATGTCTTTTGCTGCACTGAAGATAAAACTCAGCTTCTGAATGTAGCATAAAACGTCTCCATTTTCTTGCCTTGATCTGCCAGTTTAGCTAATCTCTTTTTTACACTATATACCAGTGAGTAAAACTTTGTATGCTCATTGTCTTACAACTATTATCAGTTGCTGTTTGTGTTCTCAAAAGTATTTTCCTTTTTTATACACTTAGAAAACTCCTAATCATCCCTTAAAACACAAATGCATAAATAACCACATTGGTGAAACCTATTTTCTTTTCCACTCAAATCACTTTCTCCTCAAAACAATAACTACACATGTAAATTACCATTGTGTAGGTCAGCTGTTTGTTCTACATTAATCTTTGTATCTTTGACATATAATAATATTCCTGACTTAATAAACATTAAATATTTGAATTGACACTTGAATCGAGTTGACTGAATTTAATTGACTGCTCTCAAAGAACACTAATGAGTGTTTGAGTTTCCTGGATTGAGAGCGTACAAATTCATACTGAACTTTAACAATACTGCTAGTTTTGATTGAGGCACAGCAATCATCAAGTGTACAACAGAGTTCCCCCACAAAAAAATAACTTCAGTAAAAGATAACCGCTACTCCTGGATGATGTGGCTCAATGGATTGAGCGCTGGCCTGCAGATCAAGGGGTTGTCAGTTCAATTCTCAGTCAGAGCACATGACTGGGTTGCAGGACAGGTCCCCAGGTTGAGGGTGTGGGAGAGGCAATTGATCGCTGTTTCTCTCACACATCATGTTTTTCATCTTCCTTTCCCCTCTCTTTAAAAATAAAATCTTAAAAAAAAAGATAACAGATACACTCAGAAGTCTATAAGGAGATAGGGTGCTCTAGTGATTCTGTTCTCATCCAAAGATCTGCTGAGATTTGATTCGGTGAGGAAAGATTGATTTTCTAACTTGAAGTTAAACGAGGCATCAAATAAATGTCAAAAGCATGACATATACTTAGATTCTTCACTGTCACATCAGTCAGGTTACCATCTTGTCTTCTTTTTTAGAACAAACACAAGAAAGCCTGTTGTGAGCCATGAACAAAACAGCAACTTGAATTTACATGGCTCCTCTAACTCCCAAACTGTGTGCTGTTAGTAAATTTGTACTACATGATTAAATAGACACATGTAGGCACAGTTTTTGTTTCACATCCATGGGCTATATAGTTTTATTTCTAAGAGAAATGTTGTTTTTCACTCTAGAATTTAAACACAGTGCCTTGTACCTGAAAGATGTTTAAATATTAACATTTCCTTATCAAGACTGATATTAGATTAGAAAGCCTAAAATTATAGTATTAAGGTAACCCTTTTAAAAAAGTTAAAGGGATACATTAATATCACTCTACACTAAACTTCTAGGACTTCAAAGGGAAAAATGCAAATTATGGCACAAAATGCAAAAGACATGTGAAATCTATTTTTTTAAAGAAATCACTTTGTTAAAGTATAATTGACATGTAAAATGCCAAATATATTTAATGTATACAACTCAATGAATTTGGGAATAGGGATAAACCCATGAAAGTATCACCACCATAAATATAAACATATATGTCCCTCCCAAAGTAGCCTCCTGACCCCACTATTCTGTGTTTGTGTTTGTGTGGTAAAAACACTTAACATAAAACCTACCCGCTTTGTAAATTTTAAGTATACAATACAGTATTGTTAGTTATGGGCACCATGCTGTATAGTAGATCTCCAGAACTATTTATCTTACATAACTGAAACTTTGTACCGTTGAACATCACCTCCCTGTTTTCCCCTCCCCTAGCTCCTAGCAACTACCATTATACTCTGTTTCTATGAGGTTGACTCTTCAAGAGTCCACATAGAAATGAGATCATACAATATTTATCTTTCTATGAAATCTTTATTCCAGCTCTCTATCGGTGAAGGTAACAGTCTATGGTAGATAATTTAAGACTGAAATAAGGAAAACAATGAAAAGGACAAAACTTTTTTAACAAGTTTCTATAATTCTGGTTGAAATCCATTCAAAATCCTACTGTGCGTTTCAACTGCATGAGACAGACTCAGTTCAACATTGTTTGCATCAGTTTTGCTAAGACTCTGAAAATTTTAACGTGCATAAAAAGCACATGAGTTAAGAGTTGGAAGTCTTCTTAAATTGGACCTTCTTCTTAAAAGGGCCCCCTGTTTCCAGGTTCTTAATTAGTTGGTAGAGGTTATGAACCATTAATCTATATTTCATGAACTTCTCTTGGGCGGAGTAATTCCTCACATAGTACTTTAAGAAACTGTATTAATTGGGAAATTTTTAGACCCTGGTTTGCACAGAATACCTGCTTCATTTTTATTGTCCTGTGTAATTATTAATAGTATCTTTTTTCTCTCTCAAATTTTCCTGGCTTGAAGATAAACTATAGGGTCATCTTAATCTTAGAACACAGGGCATCTTTAAGTTATCCATAAGTATAAAGATTCTGTAGAGTTTAGGCCAGCTCAGGAATTAGAAAAGCAGCTGATGCTTTGAAGGGTATGGGGCTAAAACAACCTGATGCAGTTACAGAGGAAACTAATCTTCCAAAAGAACCTAAAGTATTGCCATTTTCCCCTTGAAATCCGTTGTTCCAGAGACCTAACTAAGCTGCTTAAACTTGCTCAAATTGGTCTCATGAGGATCTATCCACAATCCTGATATGTGACTTTATCTGAACTAGCCTTTCATATGTGAAAATTAGAAAAGCCATTTGAATCACAGTATTCCATTCCTGTTTTCTCACCTGTTTTCATCACAACTGTAGGCATTTCTATCTTATGAGAAAAATTATTACACACAGGAACCAGGAGATAATTTAATAGGATTTCAGCATTCCGGCAATCTCCATTCTGATCCCAAGAAATCATGAGTGCCTAGGAATTAGTGTAATATGTGTGTTAGCTCCTACCTGCTCCTACTATGTTCAAATATCTGCTGATGATTTTGTGATTAATCAAATAACTGCATCTGATATATCCCACTTTTCCTACAGCAAAAAAAAAAAAAAAAAAAAAAAACTAATAAGAGCACATTATCATTTAAATTTCCACTAAGCAGTTCAACATCCCATTTCGTTATTACAAGAATGTCTTTTTCTTCCTCTTGAGCACACTGTTATGTGATTCGTATCAAAGGGTGAATATTGGTGGCTCTCATCCATTATGAGAGTAGAAACTCAGATGTCACAGGAACACTCTGTGATCACCATTGGCAGTTGGTTGCCCAGAGGGAGGACTTATTTTCCAGTGAATATCTCGGAGATTCAAAGAGATTCTTTGCCTTAAGGCTATTTTCCCTTTCATCACTTGCTGAGCCTTCCAAGTTTCTTCAAGTCCAGCCTCATGGAGTGTGCTCAACCATGGAATATTCTACACCAAAATTTACATTGGGATCCAAAGTCTCAGCTCTCTGAATGAATTCACATCCTTTAACAAGAGTGTAATTCTTTCCCCTAAGTGATTTAAGATGGAATGCTTTATCACTTCACCAGATTATAATTTCCATTCTTCTTGTATTACCACTAAAATCATACAAAAAAACCCAACAAGTTTATCCTCCAGTAAATACTAGCTGGTTGTTTACCTTTCTTTCTGCATGCACAGTGAAATTCCATTTCCCTGTTTCTGTACATGTAGGTTTGGCCATGTTACTGGTTTTTGGCCAATGGAGTATCAGAAGACATGATGCATGTCACTTGTTCTGTTTTGTTCTGTTCTGTGTGGTACTATATCTTCTCTCTTTCCCATTCTTCTGTCTAGATATTGATATCCAAAGTGAACTTGGAATTCATATTTTAAAGATAAGGAAGGAGGCTGGATCCCAAATCACCAGTTACAGGAGACTATCTGATCAGAAAGAGCCACATCCCTTATTTATGTGAATGAATAATAGACTTTATTGTTTCAAATTGCTGAGATTTTAGTATTTATCTGTTACATATCTATTACTACTCTAACTAACATGCAAACCTGTAAAGATGCTACTTTTAGGATCTTGGGTAAGTGTAGCCATGCTCACTATAACAAGTTTTCTTAATTTCGGATCTTGTGGGAAGAAAGAGTTTGGTATCTCAGGTCTTTCCCTTAAGAAATCATCTTAAGATAATTTGTCATATCCTCTCCATAAAATAATAGATTCCTACTAGTTATCCTAATGCAAACAAATGTATTGAAATTTTTTACTGAAATTATTGTATTGTTTCAATGAATGTACACTGAAATTTTAACTATTCTCTTATAGAAGGTGCCATTTTAAAATTCAAGGTTTGAAAAATGGTCATTGTACTCAAAATGTGAGAATCACTGAAACTGGTAGGTTTTTAGAATATACCTCATGCTTATATAATCACATTATCTATTAACTTGAATTTTGTATAGTCATCTTCTGAACGGTACCCTTTCTTTCCTCCCCAACTCAACCAATGAAACCCCTGAAGGAGCTCTAAGGGGTCAGCCAGCTGAATTGAGTACAATTTGAAATCATAAGAATGATAGTAGCTACTGCAGTCATTATTAGCCACTGGACACTGCTGCAAGCACCTAACATATCTCAACATATTTGATCTCTGCTGTAAATGCATGAGAAAAGTACTATGACTATCTCCATTTTATAGAGAAGACAGAAGCAGAAAGTCACACAACTACCACATGTCAGGGATAAGATTCAAACCTAGGGCCCCTGAAAAGAGGTTATTTCTTCAGTGTCAGTGCCTCTTATCTAATAGAAATACATTCTCTTCCAAGAAGGAGCACCTTATTCTCCCCTCTTTGTTTATCAGGCACGCATATAACCAATGAATACCTCAGCCACCTCTTTGGAAAATTAAATGGCCCCCAAAAAAATGTACCGGGAAGAACCTACTTCAATAATGAATGCTATTAAACTATGACCAAGGGAAGTCCTGTGTGACAAATGGGAAAACAGTGCTGTTGCAGAAAAAATGGAAATTAGAGAAGGTAGTAGTGCAGTTGACTCTTCTAAATATGAAGATAAAAAGTAGAGAAATGAACGTGTAACTACTGTGAACAAAAACTGAAAACTGACCATAGAGTGGATGGATAAAACCAAAATGAAAGCCAGTAAAGAAAGGCTGTGGTTAAGGTTTCAAATATTGCTCACAGCAAATATATCAAAAGCCCAGTTAAGTACTAACAAAGTGCTCCAGAGTAAGAACATGAATCATGCAAAAGCTCGGGAAGTGTTGAAAATTGCAAAAGAAAAGGCACAAAAGAAACAAAGTGAAACCTCTACCTCCAAAAATGCACATTCAAAAGTCCATTTCACACATCGATATCAGAATCCTAGTTCAGGTTCCCTTTCACTCCGGGTTCCTTTAAAACCACAAAGGTACAGGAATGAAGAAAATGACTCTTCTCTGAAGACAGGAATTGAGAAACTGTGGAGTGGCAAGCTGGTACCCAAGCCCCAGTCTTGTGGTACCTCTACCCACTCAGCAGGTGAGGCCCCTTCAGAAAATCAGAGTCCCTCAAAGGCCCTGAAGAGGCCAGCAGTGAGGTTCAGGACACAAACAAAGTGCTTGTGCCTGGGGAGCAGGATGAACCACAGACACTGGGAAAAAAGAGCAGCAAAAGCAATATCTCTGTTTACATGACCCTAAATCAAATGAAACCTGACTCTTCAAGTGCTTCAGTGAGTGGCGTTGGTAGCACAGATGATTTGAAATCCTCCATCTCTGAGTGTAGTTCTGAGAGCATTGACTTTCCTCCAGGCAGTACCCACACACCTTCCACCTCCTCCATCTCCTCCTCCTCAAAGGAAGAGAAAAGCTCAATAATTCCTTGAAAATGAAAGTCTTTTCCAAAAACGTCTCTAAATGTATCACACCAGATGGCAGGACCATATGCGTAAGGGACATTGTTTGGGCGAAGATCTATGACTTCCCTTGGTGGCCTGCCCATATTCTTACTATAACTGTGGGCCAGAAAGATAGCGGTCTCTTAGTTTGTCAGGAGGCCCGTATTTCATGGTTCGAGTCTCCCAACAACATCTTTCCTTTCTCTTTCACAACTGTCCTTCTTTGTAGAAAACTTCCAGACGTGCTTTAATAAGAAGAGAAAGGACCTGTATCACAAGGCTATCACAGAGCCAGCTAAGGCTGCCCCACAGCTGACCCCCGAAGTGCAGGCTCTATTTGCACAATTTGAAATGTCAACATGGACAGCAAGGTAGGCAAGAACCATTGAAAGACTCCCCAGGTTTTCTAGTCTAGTTAGGAGTAACTCCTTTGAAATAGTGTAGCCAAATTGGAGAGAGAAATTGTACTCAATTGGCTGCTTTTTTAAAATAAAAACTTAACCTTGTTGCCATTTTTAGATTGGGAAGCTAAACTGAACAGGCAATCAAATTTTACCTTAAGGAAGTGAGATTTTAGCAGTATTTTTTAGTTTTGAAATCTAAAACCAACCCAAGGCATAGAAGCCATAGCCTTCACTAAAAATGAATTTTTGCAGGGACTATTAATTGCAATTTGTACCTAGTACTGTGTGTGTGTGTGTGTGTGTGTCTGTGCACACTCGCACATACAAACTATATTTAAATATAACCTGTCACTATGTGACACAGGTTGCATATTTGGGATTATAGGACAGGCTGTGAGCTGGGGGAGAACTGTGTGGATATTTAATGACTACTTGTTTTTAAATTAGTGAACACTTCGCCTTTCTATGGGCATAAGGCACATGAGCTGGATACTAAGGTGTTTGACCAGCTGAGATGCTTGCTATTCAGTTGTACACCAAGGAAAGAACCCAGTGTTTTGGATTGAGACTGTCAAGGCTGCTAGGTTTGTTCAGTGGGGATTTAACAAAAACTTTCAAACTTCTGAGTTGGAAGTTCAGGTAGGGTTGTTTGTCTTTGGATAGATGTAAATAGTTTATTGCTACATTTGTTCAGATTTCTTCTTACTGGCTGTTGCTAAATCCTTAGGATACCTGCTGATGAATTACACTTTGCAGTTTGGATGTACCTAATTTGATTATCAAGAAAATATATTTCTTCGATTCCCAGTCAGGGCACATGACTATGTTGCACGTCAGGTCCCCTCTCTTTCTCCTTTCCCCTCTCTCTAAAAATAAATAAATAAATACCCTCGGAAGATGGCGAAGGAGTGAGGGGAGGCTGTGCTTTCAGGCTCCCGAGACCCATCTGTAGTTTGGACTAACTGCAGACAGAACATCTCAGTGAGCAGCTGGACACTGGCAGGAGTCAAGCCTTAGCACTGCTGGATTAGAGAAAATCCATCTGGAAACGACCTGTTTAGTGAGGATAGCGGAGGAAAAAGGGACGAGACTGGATTCCTGACTGGGGTGGCTCCCTGAGCTGTGGCTGGAAGGACACAAAGGCTTTTTGGCGACCACAGGCTTCCCCAGAGAGGAGTCGGGAGGAGACTGGATCTCTGCCCGCTGGCAGAAACGGGACTCGACCAAGTGGCATTGATGCTGAAGGACAGGAGACAGCGTGCTTCTGTGCAAGTGAGAACGTAATTTTCCTTTATATCTTTCTCTTGTGGGCTGCGGAGAGGGGTGGAAAGTTTGGGGGTGGTAGGACATTCTCGAGGAGCACAGGCGCAGAAGTGCGCTCCTCCACTACCCAACCCTCCCTTTGGGTCGTGCAGGCGCGCATAGAGAAGTGCCCTTATTCGTTGGCTCAGGTGCGCAGAGCCGAGAGTCCAGGTGCCCCTCGGACACGCCCCAACAGACATAAGATCAGTGCCCCAACGGGCGCAGGGAGGGCCTACTGGACACGCAAAAGACCCTGTGCTGACACCCCTGGCCAGCTCCAGTGGGCGCCAGGCCTGAGCGCAGACCACTTGCTCAGGCTCTGCTCATGCCTGCCCAGGTGGGTGTGGGAATGAAAGGCGGCTGCGGTGCGGGAACATTGGGCAGCAGCAACTCACAGACGCTCACTTCCACTGTGCACAAGTGTCCAGGGCCCCGCCCTAAGAGGTGATAGACCAACTCCCAGAGCACGGCTCTGCGGGACTGAGGCTAGCTCTCCGGCCGCCTTGCCTGCGCACTTACAACCGAGCGAGGAAGCAACTCCACAGGCTTCAATAGGCGCCAATCGCTCACTTCCACTGTGTCCAAGTGTCTGGGGCCCCGCCCTGGGTGGCAAGAGACCAGGTCCCGGAGCTCTGCTCAGCAGGCCCAAGGCAAGCTCTCGGGCAGCCCTGCGCACACAGGGGCGTGCGCGCAAAGGCACCTCGGCTTGCTCCATCGGGCGCCAAGGAAGCGCGTCATGCCAGACACCACGGGCACACACCACTGCTTCAAGGAACAAGAAGCTCTGACCCACCACATTAGACCAGCTGGCAATGCAGAAAAAGAGGACGACACACGAAGGCTGAACTGAGTAAAAACATTCCCTTTTTTTTTTCCCCCTTCCTTAAAAAAGCGAAAAAAGAAGAGAAGAGAGGAAGGGGAAAAAAAAAACAAAACTATATCTCTAATGCTTTTCATATAATCTCTCCTTCTCATCCTTCCTCTTTAATCATTTTTTATTTGTTTGTGTGTCTAGTTTAGCCTCCCTTTCACTCTAAATAAATAGAATATAATTACTATATAAATCCAATACTATACAATCCCACTTTCTTACAATATTCTGCATTTTTGCATCCTTTTCTTCTATTGTTATTAACATACAATGTAAATATTACCTACTGTCTTGCATAGTCTCAACTATTATTAATCTATCATCCCCTCTCTCAAAAATCATATTTTCCTCCCTAAAAACAACTCTTATCTATTCTTCCTATAGTATAAAAGCTCTAATCTCGCTACATTTATATTAATACTGGCTCGTTGGCTGACAATATCAAGATAGAGTGTGGGGGATATTTTTGAGAGTATAGGTCTCCTGCCTGGGCTGTGTGTTTATGTTTTTAACAGCATCTCCACAAAAGAACTCAAGACAAAGTAGATAGAGTGACTCTCAATCAAGTAGCCAGAAGGAAGATCCTACCAAAGAACATCTGAAATATAACCAGACAGCATAAACAAATGACATAAAGGGTAACCCAAGAACATCAGGCTCAGGAGATCAAAGAGACTCCACCACTGAAACCCCAGATCTCCTATAAAGAATCTCATACCACAAGGGTGGGAAGTCAAAGCAGACAAACCCAAAAAACAAAAACAAACAAGAAGAATCCAACATGGTAAGACGTAGAAATAACCTCTCAATGAAAAGAAAAGAGGAATCCCCAGAAAGAGGTAGATGAAATAGGCATAGCCCAAATGTCAGACACGGAACTCAGAACAATGGTGGTGAAGAAGCTGAATATACTTGACAACCTTAAAAATAACTATGACAACCTCCAAGGAAGTTACCAGCAGCTCCAAGAATATTACAGGGAACTTGCAGAGAACTACACCAGCATAAAAAAAAGACATAGAAACTATTAACAAGAACCAGGAAGAAATGAAGAATTCAATCTCTGAACTGAAAAACACAGTAGAATCAGTCAAAAGCAGACTAAACGAAGCAGAGGATCAGATTAGCGAGCTAGAAGATAATGTAGAGAAAAATTCCCACACAATACAGCAAAATGAAAAAAGATTGAAAAAGTAAGAAGAATAAATAAGGGAATTACAGGATAGCACAAGGAAAAACAATATCAGAATCATTGGAATTAAAGAAGGATCAGAGAACAAGGAATAGAAAAAATGATAGGAGAAATAGTGACAGAAAATTTTCCCAACCTGATGAGAGAAAAAGTTATACAAGTTCAGGAAGCACAGAGAGTTCCAATGAAGAAGAACCCCAAAAACCCACTCCAAGGCACATCATAATTAAAGTGGCAACATCTAAGACAAACAGAGAATCCTAAAAGCAGCAAAAGAAAAACAGCAAATAACATACAAGGGAGCTCCAATAAGGCTGTCGACCAATTTCTCAACAGAAACACTACAAGCCAGAAGTGGATGGTCAAAAATATTTAAAGCAATGAAAAACAAAGGCCTACAACCAAGAATACTCTATCCAGCAAGGCTCTCATTCAAAATGGAAGGTGAAATAAGGAGTCTCTCAGAAGAAGGAAGACTAAAAGAATACATCTCCACTAAACTAGCATTGCAAGAGATGCTAAAAGGAATGTTCTAAGAAAAAAGAAGAAAAAAAAAGAGGAAAGGAACAGAGGTACAAAGGGAAATGAATAAATACATGTCAATAATAACCTTAAATGTAAATGGATTAAATGCTCCAATTAAAAGACATAGGGTAACGGGATGGATAAGAAAACAGGACCCACATATTTGCTGCCTACAAGAAACACACCTCAAAACAAAAGATTTACATAGACTGAAAGTAAAGGGATATAAAAAAATATTCCAAGCAAAAAGACCTGAAAAAAAAAAAAAAAGCCGGGGTAGCAGTCGTCATATCAGACAAAACGGATTTCAAAGCAAGGGCAATAAAAAGAGACAAAGAAGGACATTTCATAATACTTAAAGGAACAAACCATCAAGGAGATATAACACTGATAAACATATATGCACCCAACATAGGAGCACCCAAATACATAAAGCAAATACTAGAAGACCACAAGAAGGATATTAAGAACAACACACTCATAGTAGGGGACTTCAACACTCCATTATCAACAATAGACAGATCATCCAAGCAAAGAAACACCAAGGATATACAGGCATTGAACAACACACTAAACCACATGGCCTTACTGATATATATAGAACTTTCCACCCCAAAGAAGCAAAATATACATTCTTTTCAAGTGCACATGGGACATTTTCAAAGATAGACCACATGATAGGACACAAAACAAGCCTCAACAAATTCAAGAAAACTGAAATTATATCAAGCATCTTTTCAGACCACAATGCCTTGAAACTAGAAATCAACCTCAGAGAAAAAAATCAAAGTCACCCAAACACATGGAGAATGAATAACATGCTATTAAATAATGAATGGGTTAAAAATGACATCAAAGAAGAAATCAAGAAATTTCTAGAAACTAATGATAATGAACACACAACAGCCCAAAACCTATGGGACACAGCAAAAGCAGTCCTAAGAGGGAAGTTCATAGCAATACAGGCATATCTGAAAAGGATAGAGAATCTCAAATAAAAAATCTAACCCTAAAGCTACAGGAACTAGAACAACAACAACAAACAAAGCCTAGGGCAAGAAGAAGGAAGGAAATCATCAAGATCAGAGCAGAATTAAATAAACAAACAATCCAAAAGATCAACGAAACTAGGAGCTGGTTCTTCGAAAAAATAAACAAAATCGACAAGCCTCTAGCCAGGCTCATCAAGAAAAAAAAGAGAGAAGACCCAAATAAACAAAATCAGAAATGAAAGAGGAGAAATCATGACTGATACCACAGAAATACAAATGATAGTTAGAAATTACTACAAACAACTGTATGGCAAGAAATTTGACAACCTAGAAGAAATGGAGAAAATTCTAGAAATATATAACCTTCCAAAACTGAATCAAAAAGAAGCAGAAAGTCTCAACAGACCAATAACAAAGAAGGAAATTGAAACACTAATCAAAAATCTCCCTGCACACAAAAGCCCAGGACCGGATGGCTTCACAGGAGAATTTTACGAAACATTTAGGGAAGAACTAACACCTACCCTCAAACTATTCCAAAAAATTCAAGAAGAGGGAAAAATCCCAAAGTCTTTCTATGAAGCCAATATTACCCTAATCCCAAAACCAAGTCAAGGGACAACAAAGAAAGAAAACTACAGGCCAATATCACTGATGAACATAGATGCTAATATCCTCAATAAAATATTGGCAAACAGGATCCAGCAATACATCAAAAAGATCATACACCACGATCAAGTGGGATTCATCCCAGGGATGCAAGAATGGTTTAATATTCACAAATCAATAAATATAATACATCACCTAAACAAAATGAAAGACAAAAATCACATGATTATATCAATAGATGTAGACAAAGCATTTGATAAAGTACAACATCTATTTATGATGAAAACATTCAGCAAAATGGGAATAGAGGGAGCATAGCTTAACATAATTAAGACCATGAGAAGCCTGAAGCCAACATCATACTCAATGGACAAAAATTGAAAGCATTCCCCCTGAAATCAGGAACTAGACAAGGCTGTCCATTCTCTCCATTTCTATTTAACATAGTGATGGAAGTCCTAGCCACATCAATCAGACAAGACAAAGAAATAAAAGGCATCCAAATTGGGAAAGAAGAAGTAAAACTGTCATTATATGTAGATGACATGATAGTATACCTAGAAAACCCTATAAACTCCACTAAAAGACTACTCGATATAATAAGTGAATTTGGCAAAATCGCAGGGTACAAAATAAATATACAGAAATCTAAGGCATTTCTGTACACCAACAGTAAAATATCAGAGACAGAGATAAAAAAAAATACCATTTACTATAGCAACAAGAAAAATAAAGTACCTAGGAATAAATTTAACCAAAGAGATAAAAGACCCGTACTCTGAAAATTACGTAACATTGAAGAAAGTAATTAAGGAAGATACAAATAAATGGAAGTAAATACCATGTTCTTGGATGGGAAGAATCAACATCATCAAAATGGCCATACTACCCAAAGCAATTTACAGATTCAATGCAATCCTTATTAAAATACCAATGACATATTTCACAGACCTAGAACAAATACTCCAAAAATTCATATGGAACCAAAAAAGACCCCGAATAGCAAAAGCAATCTTGAGACAGAAGAACACAGCAGGAGGAATCACGACACCAGATATCAAACAATACTACAAAGCCACTGTGATCAAAACAGTCTGGTACTGGCATAAGAACAGACATATAGATCAATGGAACAGAATAGAGAGTCCAGAAATAAACCCAGGCCTCTATGGTCAATTAATATTTGATAAAGGAGGAAGGAACATAAAATGGAGTGAGAAGCGCTTCTTTAACAAATGGTGCTGGGAGAACTGGATACAGACTCGCAAAAAAATGAAACTAGACCACCAACTTACACCACACACGAGAATAAACTTAAGATGGATCAAAGACTTAAATGTAAGCCATGACACCATAAAAGTTCTAGAGGAAAACATAGGCAGGAAAATTTCAGATATCTCACGTAACAATATCTTCACGGATACATCTCCTAAGGCAAGAGAAATAAAGGAAAAAATAAACAAATGGGATTACATCAACTAAAGAGTTTCTGCTCAGCAAAAGAAAACATCAGCAAGATGAAAAGGAAACCAACCATATGGGAAAACATATTTGCCAATGACATCACAGACAGGGGACTGATTTCCAAAATATATAAAGAACTTATATGACTCAACATCAAGAAAACAAACAACCCAATTAAAAAATGGGCAAAGGACCTGAACAAACACTTCTCCAAAGAGGACATACAGAAGGTCCATAGACACATGAAAAAATGCTCAACATCACTAGCCATCAGAGAGATGCAAGTAAAAACCACAATGAGATACCACTTTACACCTGTCAGAATGGCCATCATCAGCAAATCAACAAACAACAAGTGCTGGCGAGGATGTGGAGAAATGGGAACCCTACTGCACTGTTGGTGGGAATGCAGACTGGTGAAGCCACTAGGGAAAACAGTATGGAATATCCTCAAAAACTAAAAGTGGAACTGCCTTTTGAACCAGAGATTCCACTGCTAGGATTATACCCGAAAAATCCTAAAACACTAATTCAAAGGAACTTATGCACCCCTATGTTCATAGCAGCCCTGTTTACAATAGCTAAGTGCTGGAAACAGCCCGAGTGCCCATCTGTAGATGAGTGGATCCAAAAACGGTGGTACATTTACACAATGGAATACTATGCAGCAGAGACAAAGAAGGAACTCCTGCCATTTGCGACAACATGGATGGAACTAGAGAGAATTATGCTGAGTGAAATAAGCCAGGCAAAGAAAGAAAAATACCATATGATATCACCTAATACAGGAAACCAAAGAACAATATAAACAAACGAACTAAATAGGACAAAGAGCAGAATAGCAGTCAATAGTGGGGAGGGGGGAGGGAGAGAAGGGGGATAAGTAAGGGAAGGGTCTAGTCAAGGAACGTGTATAAATGACTCATGGACATGGACAACGGGGAGGGATATGATTGTGGGAGAAGGGGTGGGCTGGGTGGGGAAGAGCAATGGGGTAAAAATGGGACAACTGTAATTGAAAAACCAAATAAATAAATAAATAAATAAATAAATAAAATGCTGTAGAACATTTTATGAAAAAAATAATAAATTAATTAATAAATAAATTATAAAAAGTAAAAAATAAAATAAAATTGTTCTTTATTCTTAGACTGTTTCTCCTCACCCCTGCCCCACTTAATATATATATATATATATATATATATATATATATATATGTATTACCCCTGGCTGGTTTGGCTCAGTGGATTGAGCGTCGGCCTGCGAGCTAAGTGTCGCTGGTTCGATCTTCCAGTCAGGGCACATCAGAGAAGGAAAACTCTGACTCCAAAAAACCTCCGCTGCCTTGCGGCATACCTCTTCAGGGGAAAGGCTAAGGGAGTAAACCCCGACAGAAAATCCGGAGCCGGAGTCCCTAAGGCGGTTTGACGTTGTAGTCAACACCGGCAACTCCTGCGGCGCACCTGAAGCCAAGCTGTATTGACTCCGTCTTTCCCTTGGACCCTTCAGCTGCGAAGAGAGGGGGGGTCTGCTGCATGGGCAACAGCAGACCCTCCATATCACCCTGCCCAGGCTCTGTAGCTTCAGCTTCACTGGAGAGGACACTCCAGCGTCATCGCAAGATGTCGATTCAACACGGGAGGAGACAGATACCGTGTCACTCCCGAGTCGGACTGCACAGCCATTCTCGGCGGTGCAGATAGACTCTTAAGAAGCTACACCATCGTCTCTCGAGACGGACGGCTGCCGACGACGACGATATATATGTATGTATATATATATTTCCATTTAAGGTATCTTTTTGCAGGTCAGAAAATGAGAAGGTGTAATTGTGTAATGCTCTGATGTAAAAACACAAGCTGTAAATAAAATTGACTAAATCCCTCCCTCCCAAAAAATACATTGTATCTAAGAGGAAAAAAAGGACAAGAGAGGTTTAGTGACTTTCTCAAAATCACAGTGTAATATATTAGCAGAATTAAGCCTAACACCCAGTTTGGGAACTCATAGAACAAAATTGTTTCATATGAACCACCATGGCATTGAAATCTAGACATTGGCAAATTTTACTTTCTTTAGACTTCCTTCTTATTTTATTAACTAAAGGGCATTTATTGCCTCATCTTCAAAAGTTTTTTTTTTCTTTTACATGCTTTGGGTTACTTCCCATCCTTCCCATTAATCCTTCCACATCAATATTGCTTTCCAAACTACCCTTTAAAAATACACATGCATCAGAATTTACTTAATAATGTACATTTATGTTGAATTCTTTATTTAAGGAGGAAGGGCATAAATAAAGAGTAACATTGAAAATTAACAATAAATACATAATGAATGAAGGAATGAAGTAACTGCTCAATATTATGTCCTTGGTTAGGTACCAGAAAATGATTCCAATTCTAAGAGAAAAGCTACTCTTCTGTTTATGAAAACAGAAAAATGAAGTATACCTTGGTGCCTAGAGTGTGCTCATAAACATTAGCTATTAGACACTTTAAAGACCATATCATAATAGTATAGACTATGTCACGTGCACATATATTCATTAATAGCTCTTTTGTTGGCTGTCCTGTGGGAAAACATACACACACGCATGCACACACACAGGAAAGCCAGCAAAAGAGCTATTAATGATTATTACAAAGTGGGATGTGGGGGAATTCGGCTTTGATTTTATAAAAGGATCTATCTTTACTTGTTGCTTGACCATAGCATTATCGAAACTCTGTAGAAGATACTACTAAATTTGTAATATATTTTAAATACTACTCTGTAACATTTTCATTGTTAGCTTGATAAAATAACTTTTAGGAATACATCTGCTCACACAATATTTTGCAGCTATACAGAAACTCTTTGCTCCTGATCCTGACATTTTGAAATCATTTTTTTTTCCTATGCACTTATTTGGTGGCATGCAATATTCTCCGTGGTGTTAATAGCAGCTACAAGAGCATGAGTGGCAATCCTAACTGAAAGTCCAGCCCTTGAAGTCACACATGCATGCAATGCATACCACTGAGGCCTAGGATATTTATCAGCTTGTTTAAGAGACCAGAAACCAAATATAAATAGATACAGATGTATACTCAACAAAGACCTTGACCAAATTTGGTCCTAAACACACACATACACATATATACACACACACATGCTTGCCATTAAATAGCTCATCAGAGGATGGTACTCTGAAAGTAGGCCACAATTTCTAAATAATCCCACTCTGTTTTTTTTAATCTCAATTAATACATCTTCTGAAGACAAAACATACTTGATACAAAACAGCTGTGCATAGAGAATGGTTGGAGAAACTATTTTTCCCCTCACATGTCAACAGGGTAGCAGCTGTAGCTATACGCCTTGTCACTGGAAGACAAAATAACCCTAACAGAAATGCAGATGGTGTCTTCTGCCCTTTGGGATGATAGGGATGAAGATCACTTTACCAGAAAATTGAGAACAGGGGTGGTCTCTAGATATAAGAAAAGGAGAGATAATTGACAACCATGTAAACTCTTGTTAATTCACAAAAGTACAAACTTTCTGACATGAGTGACCTGGAACAGAACCTCTTTTTTCATAAACTATTAAATGACTTGCATTTGAAATGTTAAATTAAAAGGTCTAGTGCTGCAAGCATTATTAAACAGTCTTAGGAACCTACTGAACTAGATAACTGGCAAGAAAGTAGACTTGAGTAGAATCATCCTTAAACTCTAGCACACATTAGAATTACCCAGGAAACTTTAAAAATCTAGATTATCAGCCCATACTCCCCAGACCAATTAAATCCCAATCTCTTTCAGTGAAACTCAGGTTTTAGTGTATTTTAGAACTTCCCAGGTGATTCCAAAGTAAAGCTCACTTTGAGAACCCGTGTTTTAGTACAGCAAATAGGGTTTTTTTTTTTTTTTTTTTAAGTCTTTATTGCACTTTTTCCATCACCATTTAGTCCCCTTATACCTGCTCTCCCCAGCAATCACCACACTATTGTCCGTGCCCATACATCCTGTTTCCTTTTTGCTCAATCCCTCCACCCCCTGCTCCCCTGTCCCCCCACTTAGCTGTCATCCTGCTCCCATCTATGAGTCGGTCCCTATTTTCCTTGTTAGTTCAGTTTGTTCATTAGGGTCCACATATGAGTGAAATTTCTTTTACTGATTTTCTGGTACAGATTAAAGAGTGAGTTGAGTTTTAGAAACAGATCAAACTGAGTTAGGCATCTTAAGCATCTTCCCTAATTCCTACTTGTTTCTTTATTTGTTTTTTAAGTAAGGATAATGACTCATACCCCATTAGGCATCTCTGAGGCTTTATAAGCTTAAGGTATTTGAAAAAAGAAAAGTTATTAAGAAATATAGTTTCTTTTTTTTTTTTATGCATACATTTATACTGCCACTCATGACACAGGATCCGTTAACTTTGTTTTGTCTTTTTTTTTCTCTCTCTTGTTTCCTGCCCTCACCTTACTTAAGGCCCTCCACGTGCATTTTGCTTTATTTTTTAAAACTTTCTTTCTAATTTTATCTTCTTTTTTGGGGGGAGGCTGTCTCTCTTTGCTAAAGTTATGCCTCACTGATGGAACTTAATGTAGACTTTTTGAGAGCTTGTGTTGGGGTACTTTATGACCATTTTAGCCCCAAATGAATACCACATGGATTTCGACAGTTCACTTTTCTTCCTCCAGTCTTCATGACAGCCAAGCCAAAAAGAACACCAACATCATTGCACGTATATGCTTTTGCCACTAGATGGTGCTGAGTATGCATTAGATACCCGGTGTCTAAGTGACTTCATCCTACTGAAGACCTAATTTGTCTAGAAACCTTAGAACACTTAACAACTTCTCAGAAAGAACTGGTAGGAGGATTGGGAGTGGGGGCTGTTAATATGAGAAAACTGAAACCTGAGTGTAATATTAGCTATAGTGTTTGAAGTTCAGTACCACTCATGTTGAAGAGGTAAGGGTCCCACATCCCACATAAACAAAAAGAACTGGGTTGGTGGTAACAGAATTATCACTAAGGGTTGTGTCTTGGGGTGTTATTTTTACTGGGATAGCCCACATGGATTTGTGAATAAAATGGTTAAATTGCAGCATCTCTAAACTAAACTACTATTACTAGCTAGTATTTAATAGTGCTACATAGAATTTACATTTCTGCTTGAAGAGGAATGGGGTTTATTTTCAGTTGTGATTCAAAAATGGAATTTCTATAATCAAGACCCTTTCCATGGTTTCAGGAAAGAAAAACTGATAATGAAGAAAGGGACAGAACAGAAAAATATCCAACAGGACAGGCCTAGAAAGTTAAAATGAACGGGAAAGGTCACTGAAGGACTCGAGTCTCAGCAATATTTGTTTAATGTCTGAATGTTAAACAATTAAAAAAGCAATACAAAGACTGAAGATTTTCTGTTATTAACTTCCTTAAACAAGGAAGCTGCAATTTCAGCACAGACAATGTAGGAGCAAGATCACAACATGGTACATGAAAGAAAATCAAAAGCAGTAGGACATATGCTGGATTGTAAAAGAAATAGTATAACTATACCTCCCTGAGACTTTACTGACTTCAACTGCGAGGATATGGAATTTAATATCTTAATTCACCAAATATAATTTCTCCTTTCCCTGACTCACTTATATTTATTGATCCATTAAAATAAAGCAAGCACTGGCCCTGGCCAGGTAACTCAGTTAGTTAGAGCACTGTCCCAATACAGCAAGGCTGTGGGTTCCATCCTAGGTCAGGGCACCAGGGCACATACAAGAGTCAACCAATGAATACACAAGTAAGTAGAACAACAAATCTCTCTCTCTCTCTCTCTCTCTCTCTCTCTCTCTCTCTCTCTCTCTCTCTCTCCTCCCCTCCCCCCCATAGATAAAACAAATAAATAAAGCAAGTGAGCACTGACTTGGATATTGGCGATACTGCCACAAATAAGCAGTTACTTAAATACAAAGGGGAGCAGAATTTGCTACACCAAAATAAAACCTCTTTGGCATAAAGATTATGTCGAGTTGGTTATTTTTTTTTAAAGAAATATCAGACACAGGAGAAGTCCTGAAAACCTAGAAGTTACACATTTGTTAGGTACCTTTACATGTATAAGGCAAATCTCTATTTGTAAGGGAATCCCCCCACCCCCTTACCAGGAAGTGGAGGATGACTCAATCTCTAGAAATTTATCAATGGGAAAGACAATCACTTAAATCTGCCTAACAACCCATTTGTACTGGTGCTTTCTCTGGTAACCTCCCATAACCCCAACCCTAGCATCTTATTTTGGAGATGCTAATTAAGGTGGTAGCCTGGGCCTATTTGGGGAGTTACTAAGTTTTCCTGGGTCTCTCCCATGTATTCAGGAGATTTACATGTTATTAAACTTCCGTTTTTCTCCTACAAATCTGTCTTTTATCACAGGAATGTCTCAGCCAAGAACTTAGAAGGGTAGACATAAAATTATTTTTCCTCCCTCACAAATGTTATTACCTTTCTCACTTTCAATATAACTACACTAGCTATAGACGTGAAGGTCTATACCAAAGAGGGCCCTACATGTATTGTTTTCAAATATTCTGAGGTCTTACTCTGTGTCACTAGGTATTTTCCTAGTGGAAGAAACTTTTATTCTGTATTTATATTGGACTTGGATATAGTTATTTATTATTAATTACATTTAAAAATGTAGGTTCTATCATTTTTGAGATAAATCATCCTTCTAGACTTCGTCACAATTGATTGATTCCCAGTGTGTCTCCAAGTTATCCTTAAGTATCATGTTGATATCTCAGAAACAGTTTTGGAAAGTGAGAATAGGGCCCAGCATCTGGGGTTTCTAGGACTAATTTCAACTATATTTGTAAGCTTTATACAGTGGAATTATGTATGAGTTTTCATCAAAAAAATAAATAAAAGTTTTAAAAATGACAGTTACAGGTAGATACTGTATGTGGGTTGAATAGTGCTCCCCCTAAATTCATGTCCGCTCAGAGCTTTGAAATGTGACCTTATTTGAAAATAAAGATTTTAGCTGTAATTAGTTTAAAAGCTTGAGATCAAATCATCCCGGGTGTAGAATGGGGGCTGATTTCAATGACTGATGTCTTTATAAGAGAGAGAGGTTTGGATACAGAGAAGGGATACAAAGAAAGCCATGTGAACATGGAAAGTGGGAGTCACAAACCTTTGCTACCACAAACTAAAGGACATCAAGGATTTCAGACAACCACCAGGAAACTAAGAAAGGGTCATGGGATGGTTTCTCCAAACTTTCAGAAAGAACCAGCCCTGCCAATAACTTGATTTCAGACTTCCGATCTTAAGAGTTATGAAAGACAAAATTGCTGTTGTTTCAAGCCACCAAGTTTCTGATAGTTTGTTAACATCAGTCCTAAAGAATTAATATACATACCAGCAGAAATCTGACTTCAAATTCATCTCAGAAACTCAGTAGCAAAATTAATAAGGAGATCCCACACATTTTACAAAATCCTAAAACTGCCATAGGCAAAGCAAGTTAGTATCACCCTTAATAAAGAGTATTCCAGAATAAATAATGTAGAAGGAAAATAATTTTCCCTCTCCTCTTCTGGGCTCTGGGCTGATACACTGCTGTAGTAAAAAACAGATTAATAGGAGAAAAACAAAAGTTTAATAACCTGCATGCCTCCTGTATACATGGGACACACACAGGAAAAGGTAGTAACTCCCCCAAATGACTGAAGCCACCACCTTAAATATCATCTTCAGCGGAAGACAAAAGATATTTGGGGCATCAGTCATCGAATGTTATCTGGAAAAGCACAGTAAACAAGGGCAAGGTTCTTAAGCAGATTTAAGTTGCCTTCTGCATTAATAAGAATTTCTAGAGATAAAGTCATTCCCCTCTTTCTGGTACAGAGGGGGAAATATCAAATGGAGAGTTCCCTTACAAATGTAAATGTATCCTATAATGGGTAACTTCTACTTGGTCTTCAGATCTTCTCACCCATCTGCTGTTTTTAAAAGTTAACCATCTTAAAATAATCCTTATGCCAGAGACATATTTTGCGGTGTTCAAATTCTGCTCCCCTACAACAGACCACTTATTCCTTCGGCCTTCCTTCTAGTAGTTCCTATTCTGTCATTGCTGATGCTTTGAAATTGCCAGGCTCAAGGTGACTCATGTCTGGTGCTACTTAATGACAGCTCATAAAAGGTCCCATCAATGCCTGCCAGAGACCTTTCAGGACTGAAATATGAACCAAGAGTTATGGGAAGGACTGGTAGTGGTTGTAATCTTTACATCCCAGCATTTCCCAAAAGATGCAATAGGCCAAGATACCTGAGAGAGAGCAGACACAAGAGGAAGAATTTCTAGTCAGAACAAGGTTGAAGGAGAGGGATAAAAACTACCTGTGGAAGATTTTTACTACACTTAAGACATAAATATTACTGATGAAGTCAGGAGAAAATGGTACATCTTGGGCTTATTTGGCAGTCTTTTGAAAGCACATCTTCTAAACAATCCCTGTTCATGCAAAATGAGCTATAAGGATGTTGACAGGACTGTGAAATATCATCAAGACTTTGACACTGAAAGAAATGTAAGAGAGTGTAAGAAATTCAACTGCATTATTATTGCAAATATATTTTAATATTTGAAGACGATTTATCATTCAAAAATGTCTAAAATAGAATCTGCCGACTCCTGGAATTTTAAGAGGAAAAAGGACAGATTCTACCTAAGTCACAGTTTACTCAGGGAACACTTCCGCACCCCTAGCCCAACCTCCTCTGCTTTGACCTCAGTCATGTTCTCTAGTTTCAATGTAGAACATGTTAGTGACTCATTTCTCACTTTAACCGCAAAATCTTATTAGTGGTATCTCCAATCAATCATCATGTTTCCTACTTCAAATATGTTCTTCATCCAATATAAAGATTTCTTTTAAATATTTGCTAGTCAAAAACTTTTAATGGACTGCATACATATACACATATATACATATGGGATAGAGCAAAAGTATGTTACAGTTGTGAGTACATGAAACACAGAGTTTATTCTTATTTCATTAACTATTGTATTATTTTCCATGTGAACAACTATGAACCTACTTTTGCCCCACCCTGTGTGTGTATGTGTGTGCAATCCATTAAAGTTTTGTACATCTATATATGTGTTATGTATATATTTAAGAAAGATTACTAAAAACAGGTAAGAGAATTAATTCTTTTGCAACCCACTTTTCTAATTCTTTTGCAACCCACTTTTCTAATTCAGAGTTGTGGGTGGCCGGAGGCCATCCCAGAACAGGTCACTCTTCCATCACAGGGCATATCACACCCCCACACTGACTCAAACTGGGACAATGTGACATGCCAGTTCAGCTCACCTATACTTTGGGAAGTGGAAGGAAACCAGAGTATTTGGAGAAAACCCACACAGACACGGGAAGGATGTGTAAATTCCTCAGAGACAGTGACCTACGCCAGGAATCGATCTTTTTTTCTCATTAGCATTGTAACGAACCAGTGTTGAGTGAATCGATGTTATTCAAGGACCTACTATATATCTATCTCCCAAGCTTCTTAGTCACAATTCAAGCTTCTTCTTGATATAAACTAATTTATCTTTTCAGCTTTATCTTTCTCGACTCCATTAAATAGTCCATATGCTCTAAAGAAAAAAGATGTGTTATCAAACTTAATTTGCATTTCCTTATATTAATCTGCATCTTTTTCATTATGTACCCACACCTGCTATCCTCTCTTCATTTTCTATGTATTCAAGTCATATCTATATTTTAAATATATACCCCTCCCTGATAATTTGAGATAGAATCAGCCCTTTCTTTAATAAATTCCAATCACATTTGCTTATGATACATTTGATACTGTACATTTTATTAAATTTAGTTATTTTTGAAATCATACAATCATAGAATCTTCTAGATAAAATAAACTTAGAAAATACACATTCCCATATATCCATAGCTTGTGTCAGGGTCCCGGGTAGGCCACCCTGAAATCTCCCACAATGGCATTGTTTTGAATTAAAGTTACTTAAGAAACTGCCAGTTCAAGAAGAATACTCTGACCTTTCCCTATCTCTTCTCTGTTCCCCCTGAAAGTGAGGCATAAATCTCCCATATGAAGGGGAATTCAGGGCTGAATAGCATGCAAACCATATATGTATACATATATATACATATACATGTATATGTATATGTATATATATGTGTGTGTATGTATATATGTGTGTATGTGTGTATATATATATTTTTTTTACTAATTTACTACTCAAGCCCAAACTTTGCTTAGATTCCTCACTAATGAGCACCCAAATCTAAGTTTCTTTGTCCTATTAAATCCTCACAATGTATTTCTTTGTCTAAAAAGCATAAAAAGCTTTCTGCTTCAATCATCTCTCTGAGCATCATTCATGATCTCCCATGTGCATATATTAATTTGGTTTTTCTCCTATTACTCTGTCTTATGTCTATTTTATTTTAATCAGGGCACAAGAATTCAAGAGCAATATGGGGGGAATTTCTCCCTCTCTGATACTTGCTTGATGAAAAGAATCACTAGGAAAGGTGCTCACTGAAAAGATAGATTCCTGGATGCTGTGCCAACTCCATGTAACCAGAGTCTTCAGGATCTGGGGATCTGTACTTTTAACAGTGAGCCAGGCGA
Organism: Furipterus horrens; assembly: GCF_987537825.1. Taxonomy (NCBI): domain Eukaryota; kingdom Metazoa; phylum Chordata; class Mammalia; order Chiroptera; family Furipteridae; genus Furipterus; species Furipterus horrens. The sequence goes on along the minus strand of NW_028327187.1, from coordinate 96,667,968 downwards.
GTTCATAAGTACTCGAATTTGGGAAACATTGGCCCAATCTATTTCCCTGATTATATAAGTAGGGTAACTGAAACCCTCTGCCTTGCCCAGAGATCACATGGGTAGTTAGAAGCAGAATCAAAACCAGTGCTAAGGTAACATGGTCTTTCCAAGGCTTACCTATCCCATCCAGGATTATACACCTTAGAGAGAGGAACTGGGTCTTTGGCTCCAGCCCCATTCAATCACAGTGGTATTTTGCATAATAAATTGCACATAACCACTTGAAAAAAATTTGTGGGGAATTAATTTTAGGGATAGACTGCAGACTCTATGTCAAGAGCTTCCAAATGGATAAATAAAAATCATAGTAGTGGCACAAGTCATTTTATAACTGAACACACATTTGAAAGAGAGGGAAATGAACATATACGCACTTTATTTTGAATGAATACTGGCACTTGATTTCTGAAATTGCCTTCCCAGCGTTCTCTTGCCACTTGTCAGGGACTATAAAATATTTTCACTTCACCTTGATGACTGGGAATTGCAGACAATGCGTTCCCCAGGTGCAGTCTGTGGACCTGATGAGGAGAGGCCGCACAGCCCGTAAAAAAGCCTAGTCCCTCTGTCAGCACTGGAGGGAGCTGTGAGATTTGAAAAGATAAACAGAAGGAAAAAGAAACCTTGTAGCTGCCAGGGCACATCGCAGTGGGAAATAATGAGCACTCCTCTCATTTTCCAAACTGTTATATAGGACTATTTCATTAACAATTCAGCCTCTAGGTTTTTGTAGTGTTCTTTTTTATAAAAAATTAATAAAGCCCAATTGTACCTTCTTGGCATCAGCATTTTTCCATCTTTCCTATGTCCCTGAACTTGTTTTGATCTGACAAGCTTAATGTCACTTGATAGGATGAAAGCAGACCATTTCTGAGAGCTGATTGCTTCGGGGGCATTCATCCATTTTATGAGGAATTTCTATCCCTTTCTAGGACTTCTATCTTCTTTGCTTTAGATAACAGAATAAAAATGAATACATTATAAGGTCTGAAATCCTGTCAGAAGAAAAAAAATTAACTCTTCAAACTACCTGGCCTCCTGAGATGTAGTCAGAAAGCTATGTTAAATAGAAGAAGATATTTTACCTAAAAATAGAAGTAACTACCATTTAAAAATAACCACATACCAGTCACAATAATAAGGACATATATATGTACATACATGTTCCAAGTATTTCATTTAGTGCTCACAATATTTAACAGTATTTTACTTAATAGTCACAAAATTGCCATCAGAGAGGTACTTTTATTTCAGTTTTGCAGATTAGGAAGCTGAAACACAGAAACCTAAATTACATTTGTCAAAATGAAAGTGTAAATAAATAGATAAGACTTGATTCAAATAGGGATCTTCCTGACTCCATAACCTAAGCAGTAACCTTTTATTACTCTAAGTGTGTTTGTAGGTACAACCTTATTAATTTAACATGGGAGCATGTAAGAAATAACAGGGTATCTGGCCACACTCAAAACTACTTAATCAGAATCTGCATTTTAACAAATCCCTTAACACAGCTCAATAGCAAAAAAAAAAAAAAAAAAAAAAAAATCCAATTAAAACCTGGGCAGAGATGAATATACATTTTTCCAAAGAAGACATACAGATGGCCAACAGGTACATGAAAAGATGTTCAACATCCCTAATCACCAGGGTAATACAAGTCAAAACCACAGTGAAATACTACCTTACACTTGTCAGAATGGCTATCAACAAACAAGTTGTTGGTGAGGTCGTGGAGAAAAAAAAAACCCCTTTTGCACTGTTGATAGGAATGTCAATTGGTGCAGCCACTATGAAAAATAGTATGGAAGTTCCTCAAAAAATAAAAAATACACCTATCATATGATCCAGCAATTCCACATCTGGATATTTATCCAAAGAAAACAAAAACATTTATGCAGAAAAATGTATGTACCCCATGTTCTTTGCAGCATTATCTATAATATCCAATATATAGAAACAATCTAAGTGTCCATCAATGAATGAATGGATAAAGAAATTGTTTATACAGGCATACCTCATGTTATTGAGCTTAACTTTATTGCGCCTCACATATATTGTGATACATTTTTACAGATTAAAGGTAAGGACCCTTCACCAGCAAAAAATCGTGACTAGCTGAAGGCTAAGATGATGGATAATGGTGAGCATTTTTTAGCAATACAGTATTTTTAAATTTAGGTGTGTACATTGTTTTTTTAGACATGCTACTGTACACTTAATAGACTATACTGTAAACCTAAATTTTTATATGCATTGGGAAACCAAGAAAAATGTGACATGCTTTATTGTTATATGTGCTTTATTTCAGTGGTCTGTAACTGAACCCACAATATCTCTGAGGTATACCTCTATATATACTATGGAATATTATTTGGACATAAAAAGAATGAAATGTTGTCATTTGAGACAACATGGGTAAAGCCTGAGGGTGTTATGTTAAGTGAAATAAGTCAGAGAATGACAAGTACCACATGACTTCACTTAAATGTGGAATCAAAAAATACAAAAACCCAAGCTCATATTTACAGAGAATAGATTGGTGGGCTGGGGGTGGGGTGTGAAATGGGTGAAGGAGTAAAATGTACGTACAAACTTTATAACTGAAGTACAAGCTTTAGTAATGAAATAAATCATTGGGATGTACTGTATGGCATGATGACTATAGTTTTAAAATAGTCTATTGCGTATTTGAAATTGCTAAGAGAGTAAATCTTGAAAGTTCTTATCACAAGAAAAGAAAATTTTAAAAAAATTTAATAGAAAACACAATGCCCTGGGTGATTTTTAAGTACATCAAAGTTTAAGAAACACTGTTACAAAGGCCTAGAGTGCCTGTCCTCTTACAGAGCTCAATGATTTGTTACTAAATTTAGTAATCCAGGTGCTATAAACTAATAGTAGCTCAAACATCATGTTAGGCCCAAAATATGATTTTAAAAATCATAGCAATACCTTTATCTCACTCATATTATTTTAAAATTTAGTTAGTATATGAAACTTTTGGGAATATGTGATTAGCATGCCTCCATTATTCATCATTAATTATTCAAGGAGTTCTTATTTACATTACACTCCATGAGTTATTATTGACAGAAACTGTGATAAAGAGGAGTTTAGAATTGAAAGTGATTATCTGTCTTAGAACACAAAATAAACTCAATTAATATATATATATATATATATATATATATATATATATATATATATATATATATATATAGTTGGGTAAATTAAGATTGCCTCATTCTTCTCTCCCCTTCACCATTCCTCACCAATCTCTCACCCTCCCATATCTTACTTTCCTTGAATACTGAAATTGTTCTACTGCTTCCTTAGGAAAGTAGACTCCAAGATCCTCCAATGTTGCTTAATCTCTCATTCATCCATTTGGGGAGAAATGGAGAAAAGCCCATGGGGTCTGAGAATTACCAACCTCACGTAATAAGAAAGAGCTACTGATATTAGCCTTTTCAGTTTTAACTAATGTGCTATTCTCCCTCCCCGTGGGTGAGCTTGGTCCTAATAATAAACCCTCCAAGAATATAAATAAATAAATTAAAATTTTCTAAAGAATGTATAGGGTCTCCCAGCTGCTTACAGATGGGCTGGGTGGCATGCGAGGGCTGGAAGTGAGGGCGGCAGCCAGGCTGCGGGCAGGTTGCGGAAGCTTCAGGGCCCAAGAGTCCGCAAAGCTGGCCGCCGCAGGTGGCAGAAGTGCAGCAAGAGTCGCTGCAGCCCTGTGGAGTTTCAAAAGATGAGTCGTGGATATTCAGAAAACAACAATTTCCTGAACAATAACAACCAAATGGTGTTGGACTTGATACTTTATCCATTAATCAGAATACATCAGACCATTAACTGGAAACTGTGGCAAGGCCTGTGCCTGAATTAACACCTGGTGTGCCTGAGTTAACACCTGGAGTGTTCAAAAAGGTTTGAGGAACTGAAGAGCAGTGGAAGCTCACCTGCTGATAGCCAGTATAGTCTCCTAATGGCTGGAGAGAGTCCTGCTGAAACTTTAGCCACATGCATCAAATCCTCACTTCTTGACACACAGGGAGAATTTCAGGAGACTTCAGTTGGTCAGGATGCAGTCAGCAAAACAAGAAGACATAGTATAGCTTCCACAAGGAATTGTTCTTCAGAAAGTGAAAATTGTACTACTCATAATGGTGGAGAAAAGACTGAAGAATCTGAAGGGCCAAACATGGTGATCCATGTATGTGATGAGGCAAAAAACTTGAAAGAAGATTTTATTTGCCCACGAGATCTTTTGATATCAGAAATGAAGTACTTTGCTGAATATTTATCTATGGATGCCCAGCGCTGGGAAGAGGTGGACATTTCAGTTCATTGTGACGTTCAGATTTTCAACTGGTTGATAAAATGTTGAAAGGAACACTAAGGAGAATAAAGATTGGGAGATGGCCACTTTAGAGCCAGGAAATGCCGTTTCAATTCTTATTTCTTCGGACTTTTTGAAAATGGATTCCTTGATTAAACAATGTATTCAATATTGCCACAAAAATATGAATGCCATAGTAGCTACCCCATGCAACATGAACTGTATTAATGCAAATCTTACACGTATAGCTGATTTGTTTATACACAATGAGGTTGATGACTTAAAGGACAAGAAAGATAAGTTTAGGAGTAAACTATTTTGTAAGAAGATTGAGAGACTATTTGATCCTGAGTACTTGAATACAGATTCTCAGAATAATGCAACAGCATTGTACAGATGCTGTTTGTGTAAGAAATTTTTAACTAAAGAAACAGAAAGAAGAATTCCTTGCATTCCTGGAAAAATCAATGTGGATCAACATGGAAATATTGTGTATATTCACATAAGAGATAAGACTTGGGGTGTTCGTGAGTATTTGAATAGTCTTTTTGAAGAATTAAAATCTTGGAGAAATGTATATTGGCACTTGTGGAGAACAGTCAACTGGCTAACTTGTTCAAGATGTTGTCAAGTTTTTTTCCGTATAGAATTTTCACATTGTCAATATCATTCAGAAGCAGTGGTTTATTCTCCTGCAGCAAGTTTGTTGAGTACTATGGCCACTGGAATTTATCCCTGCTGTAACCAAAAGGTTCTTGGGTTTGAACCTACTGAGCTTACAAAGGTATATGAGGTCTGTCCGGAAAAAGTCCAGCCATTGTTAATATAAGAGGAAAAGTTTGAGTGACATAGATGTAACCTGGCAGTCAAGGAGAGTGGACTTGAATGTACACGCGTGAATATCGATGACTTCACTGAACTAGTCAGTGGGGGTAGTAGACACCATTGGGTAAATGTGTGTACTGTGTGGTTGTTGCATTCAAAATGACTGAGAAAGTAGTACAACGAATCTGCATCAAATTTTGCATTAAGCTTGAGCATTCCTCTGGGGAAGCCATTTGGATGATTCAGAAGGCCACAACCATGGGCAACTGGTGATTGGCAGCTTCATCATGACAAGGGTTGTAAAGTGATGAACCACATGGTTGCTCTATGCAATCAAGGTGAAGGTGGAGATTTGCTATCCTTCCCAACTGCTAGAATACTAGATGATATGCACAAAAAACAGAGATGTCATTGTTGTGCCTTTTTATAAAAACACAGTTAGTGATTCTGGAGTTGGTTCCTGTGATAAGGGTCTGGACTGTGATGTTTTACTAGAGCCAAGTACAACATGGGGCCCCAAAAGTGGGGAGCTCAATGTTTTTTTATCACTGAAAAACTGGACTCTTCAACTGAAACAGCAGTCGTTATTTTCAGAATAAGAAGAATATAGGACTGGATCTGAGGTCACTGAAGATGAAGTTGGAGATTAAGAAGAAGTATCTAAGAAACAAAGGAAAAAGGAGAAGCCAAAGAAGTTCACTAAACAACCAAAAAAGCAGACATCTTCACCCTGTGGTCAAAAGAAAGAAAAGGCATTGGAGAAGTCAACTTCTAGAGATGTGTCTCCTTTTATTGTGAGTATGCAGAAAAATAACTGGGATGCCTCAAGGTCATTGAGATTCAGCCAGGATGCACAAAGAGCAGATGATCAGAGGCGGATGTCTGAAATTACAGGACACCTAATAAAGAGGAGACTGGGCGATCTCGATCAAGTCAAGTAAAAGGAATCAAAAGAATTTTCAGGATGTATCTATTCTAGGCTCGAAGCGCAAATCAAGGCCCCAGTGCCAGTTAATGCACAGTAAGAAAGCTCCGAGAAAAACTCGAGGTCTAAAAGCTGTTTTGGTCCAGGGCATCCTGCATAAAGCACCTTAACATAGAACTAAGAAAGCAGAAAACACACTTCTGGACATCTAACACTGCTCATCTCTTGAAGATCTTTGGAATGACGATTTCTAAATATTTTAAGTATATTTTATGGATTATGTTGTTACAGTAGATCCAATTTTTCTCATTTGCTCCCCTCTGCCCAGTACCCCCCCTTCCCTCCAGAAATCCCACCCCCTTTAGTTCATGTCCAAGGGTCATGCATATAAGTTCTTTGGCTTCACCCTTTCCTATATTATTCTCAACTTCCCCCTGTCTATTTTGTACCAATCAATTATGCTTCTTAATCCCTGCACCATATCCCTATTTCTCCCCCTCCCCACTCCCAGCTGATAACCCTTCAAATGTTCCCCATACATATGATTCTGTTCCTATTCTGATTTGCTTAGTTGGATTTTGTTTTGTGGCTTGGTGATGATGAACTCCTTTAGCTTTACTTTTTCTGGGAAGCACTTCATCTGCCCTTCCTTTCTAAATGATACCTTTGCTGGATAGAGTAATCTTGGTTGTAAGTCCTTGCTTTTCATCACCTTGAATACTTCTTGCCAGTCCCTTCTTGCCTGCAAAGTTCCTTTTGAGAAATCAGCTGACAGTCCTATAGGCAACCCCCTGTAGGCAACTCTCTGTTTCTCTCTTGCTGCCCCCAGGGCTCTCTCTTTATCTTTCATCTTTGGCATCTCAATCATGATGCGTCCTGGTGTGGTCCCCTCTGGATCCAGCTCGCCTGTGACCCTCTGTGCTTCCCAGACCTGTATGTCCATCTCCTTCACAAAATTTGGGAAGTTTTCCTCATTTTTTTCAATTCTTGCTTCCTCATTCTACATTGGTTGACTGTTTTTTTCTTCCTTATGTTCCAAATCATTGATTTGAACCCTGGTTTCCTTCCCTTCACCATTGGTTTCGTGTGGATTTTCCTTCATTTCACTTAGCATAGCCTTCACTTCTTTTCTTACCCATTTGCCATACTCAAGCATATCTGTCAAGCCTGTGAGCATCTTTATCACCAGTGTTTTGAATCCTGCATCTGTTAGGTTGTGTATCTCCTCATCTGTTAGGTTGGCTATCTCCTCGTCACTTAGTTCTCCCACTGGAACCTTGATCCATTCCCACTTTTGGGCCATACTTCTGTCTCCTCATTCTAACAGACTCCTGTATTTGTTTGCCTCCATGTCCCAGGTAGAGCTGTCACTCCTGTTACGTTGTAAGGGGCGGATCCTTAGGGATTCGTCAGTACAGGGCAACCTGTTTCACCACGTTGTGGCGCTGTATGTGGGGGAGGGGTCCGAGAGGGAACAATGTGGCCTGCCCAGCACTTGCCCCTTTTCCAGGTACCTTTCCCACTTCCCCACCGGACTGGAGCCCCTCTAGCTGCTGCCTTGGCCATCATTCCCAGAGTGGGCGGGTCTGCGGACATTCTAGGACCGTGGGGGCCCTTTAAACAAGTGGACTCTGCTGAAAGACTGGCAGTTTCTTCCTCTGCCCCAACCCTCACTGGTCTGCACAGTCAGAAGCAATGAGGCTTGATTTTCCCCAGTGCTGGAACCATGGGCTGCGAGGTCCAGTGAGGAGCTGGGAACACTCCCCAGGTGTCCCTCCTGACTTTAAAATGTGTGACTTCCCTTTCTGCCAGCCTGCCACTGCCACCACTGCCACTGCCACACTGCATCCTCTCTGTCCCGGCTCCACCCCTCCTACCTGTCTGGATGAGTAGTTCTTCTTTATATCTTTGTTTGCTGGACTTTCATGCAGTTTGATTTCCTGGAACTTCTGGTTGTTTCTAGTTTTGAGGTAGTTGTATTCCTTCTTAGTTGTGGAGGGAGACGCAGCAGGTCTGTGTATGCCTCCACCTTGGCTGGAAGTGATTTCTAAATATTTGAAGTTATTTATTACTTATTTTTGCAAACCACATAAATCATAATGCTAAGGAAAGTGTATAATTAGGTCTTAGGAAATCTGATTATAAATATGAAACTTCTTAAATCTACTTGTCTTTCAGTGTGATGCTAGGCTATATAGAAAATTTGTATTAGATAAGACTCCTAATATTAATTAATTAATCTGAAAAAGAAGAGGACTAAACTGTCAAGTAGCTAAGACTTTGTTGAGACCTTAAAAAATTAGGGGAACACACCTGGTAGTAGTACCATGCATGTGCAATGATTGTAGTATTTCTTCTGTGAATTGTGGGATAGCACTGAGAACTGCAATTTGTGTGATAAAATTCCCAATGATGCTAATTTTAAGTTTGCATGGATGTAAAGGACTCAAGACTGTATTAAATAAAGTGTCATGGTGAGGTAAAAAAAAAAAAAAAAAAAAGAATATATAGATTCTAGGGAGACATGCCCCATAGCACTTAGGAAGTTTCTTGATAGAAATGAGAAGCTGAAGAAAGAAAAATTGAGTTTTAAATCACCCTCCAGACTATATTCTATGATAATTTATTAGGGTCAGTTTCAAATGGCCATGTCTGGATATGATTTACATTTGTTTTTGAAATGCATAAAATAATGACCAAATAAGATCTTTTCAATGACTAATGCATACTGAAAAAAGAATATTATTTTTTAATTTGTTAATGTAACCTTAATAGTTCTAAGTAATCAGGAAAATGGGGGAAAGCAATCAGATATAATGGGCTAGATATTTTTTTTCTTTCATATCAAGTTATTTTTAAAAGGAAGAATCCAACTGCTTTCTTTAGGCTCTCTTATTTTTCATTATTCATTGTCTTCCCCTTCTTATTGCCATTTGTTCCTGATCACACTACTTGATCTGCTTTCAAGATCTTTTGATGCCAAGTGGCACAGAAAGTTTCTTTTCATCATTCCTACACTTGTGATGGATCTTAACACCACCAGTTACAATGAGGGCATCAGTCAAACTTAAGACCTTGTGATGATCACAGTCATCGCAGTGAAATGTTGATACTTAGCTGAAAGAGGCAATGAGTTGCTTGTTTCAGCTAACCTGGGAGCATGAACAAGTATTAAGTCCAGGGAAAGAAAATATCACAAGTTTGATGATTTCTATTGCTCAGCACGTTTTATTTATTTTTTAAAAATCAGGTAAAAGCACAGTGTTTGAATGGAAGGAGTCAACAACTTTCTATCTGGAAATAAAATCATTTTACAATGCAATGTCACCTCCTTCATTTTTTCATTGTTTATATTATAGAGTATTAACTTATTAAAAAAGTCTTCAGTAAACTTCAGTTCACTTCCTGATTAAGAATATGAGAAGCTGAATGTAATATTAAATATAAAGCAATTTGATTCTCATATTTTATTGATGCAGCATCTGAGATAAAGAGGAGTAAAGTACCTCTCCCATAATCACATCAGTGATTGTTGAATCAGGCCTAAGAATGCAGATGTCAGCTCCATGCTGTTTTGATCACACTATGAACTAAATTATGACTCAAGTTTTTGCTTTATATCTAGTTTCTCATGAAAAGAGAATTAGGACAACATAACAAATATTAAATCCAACCCATTTTTCTGCCTCAGTGGATCAGATTTATATTTATTCCAGTAAAGCTCTTGAGAGATGATGACAAAGGAAGTAATAAACTGCAGCTCAACATGAAGGTACATGAGAGCAAAATCAACGCTGGCCAAGGAGCTGACCCTGATAAATGAGCAAATTCATCTTATTCACCAATAGGAGTCAGCAAGGCAAGGCCTAAATTCATTTCAATGTGAGGATTAAGTTACAAAGTGAAAACCAGAACAGAGTCAGGATTCAAAAAAGACTGAAAAGGCAAAGAAAGGCAAATGCTATATGATCTCACTTATATGTGGAATCTAATGAACAAAATTAACTAACGAATAAAATAGAAACAAAGGCATGGATACAAGGAACAGACTGACAGCCATCACAGGAGACAGGAGTTGCGGAACTGGATGAAAGAATGTTAAGGCATTTACCAAAAACATGTATGTATAACCCACAGACACAGACAACAGTGTGGCGACAGCCAGAGGGAAAGGGGGGTGGGGGTAGGTGGAGGTGGACGAAATTGGGGGAAACAGTGATGAAAGAGACTTTGCTTGGAGCGATGGGCTCATGACGCAGTGAGCAGATGATGTTTTGTTGAGTTGTACACTTGAAACCCGTATGGTTTTGTGAACCAATGTCACCCCAATAAATACAATTTTTTTTAAGAAAAGGACTGAGATGGACCTCAAGATTGCATTATTATAATGCCACTCATCATATTTGACCTAAACATTTTCTTGACTTAACATCTGTTTAAAATAAAACCATAAACACAGTTGACTTAGAAGGCAGACAGTTAATTCAATAAGAACATGGAATTTCAAGGTGAAAATAAAAATAAAAATATTCTGAAAGATTCCTCTTGCAAAATGAAGCACTTATTTTATCAAGCAGGAAAATACAAGAAGTCACTTATAGCCTCTTTTTTTAGATCTTTTATTTTTATTTTTTGTTCATTTTTTTAAAGTTGTTTATTGTTTTTTCTATTACAGCTGTCCCACTTTTCCCCCCGTTGCTCCTTATAGCCTCTCACTGTGGATATTTAGTATAAAACTGCTATGTGCCTGACTCAAGGTATTCATGATTCTAGGAAGATATGTTACTCATTCTCGACTTGTTCACACATTCTGCTTCATTTTCTGCTCTTCTCTAATTATCCCCTGCCTTGGAAGATTGCTTCATTCACACTGAATCTCCCAGGCTCTCCTGGCTTCACTTTGAGTTCAGCTAAAAAGGAACATTAATTGGATACAAGTGAGGAAAAGAAAGGTTAGGGGATATTTCCTCCATTCCTTCCCTCCTCTGGCGCCACCTGTTGGGCGATTTCTGAATCCCTTGATGACTAGCTGCCCCATTGGGCAAGCCTACTTCATCTCTGGAGGTGATAAGCTTCATGCTGTTCCTCTTGCTCATCTCTGAATACCAACCACCCTTTTTAAACTTATCTGTGTCTATGAGTTTTTGTTTGTTTTTCAGTTTTATTAAGGTATAATTGAACGTATTTAATGTATATAACTTATATTTAATATACAAATGTATATATAAATCCACATATTTAATGTATATATTAAAATGTGCATATTTAATATTTTAATACGTGTTTAATATATACAATTCGATGAGTTGGTATATATGCATACAGCCATGAAAACATCACCACAATCAAGGTAATAGACCTATCCATCACTTCCAAAAGTTTCAAAGTTTCTTTGCACCACTTTGGGTTTTTTGTTTTGTCCCATTTTGTTTTGTAATTTTAAAAAGTTACATGAGACCTACTCTCTTAACATGTTTCTAAATGTACAATGCATGTTTCTAAATGGAAAAAGTCTTGTTAACTATAGGCACTATGCTGCACTACAGACCCCTAGAACTTATTCATCTTGCATAACTAAAAACTTGTACCTGTTCACCTGCCCTTTCCCCAGTCCTTAGCAACCATCATTCCATTCTTTGCTTGTATGAGTTTCATTATTTTAGATAGCTCACATAAATGGAATGCAGTTATTTGTCCCTCTGTGACCACTTTATTTCACTTAACATAATGTCCTCCAGATTCATCCATGCTGTTACTAGTAGCAGAATTTCCTCTCTGACATAATTCAAACCCAGTTTTCATTATGAATATGTGACTTGTTCTCATGAAACTAATTTATAATACAAAGGCAGAGTCGTTTGAATGAATAAAAGTCCATTTAACTTTTAACACTTCTGCCATGTATAATGTTATTTTTGTTAATTGGGACAAAATTTCCATCAATTGACCCTTACCTTGGAATGATTTCTCTTAGAGGAACTCATGTAATTAAGAGCTAAAAAATCCTTTTTTTTATTGAGAGAGTAACTAAAGAGCTTAAACAACTAAAAAATGCATATTATGTGTCCGTTAGTAGGCCAAGACATAATTCTTTTAAAATTTGAAAGAAGTGAAAGAAAGTAAAGAAGTACATAGCGAATTAGACACCTAAGTTATCTACTACAAAATGATTAGCAAAACTATCACTTGGAGTGTTGTAGCAAATATCAAGTATACCTAATAAACTCATACATCTGGCTAAGATGTCTAGAAAGAATAAAATAATATAATTGATTTCTTTAACTGCCTCTGATAATATATGAGAAGACAAAAATGAATTTAAAAAGGAATTGTTCAGTTTTAGAACAGAATGTAGACAAAATATAGAGGGCCCATGACAGCCTTTCTAGCCAAGAAAAGATTGTTGACCTTAAAACACAAAAGGGCCAATTTTTTTTTTTTTTTTTTTTACCAGCAAAATGGGTTTATTTGGGAATAGCAAAGGAATCGCAACTTGGGACAAGCCAACCATAAACAAGTCCAAAGAACAGAGGAAAAGGGTTGCTTTTATAGGGGGGAAAGGAGGAGTTGGGAGGGGCTGTTCAGAAGAGTTCAGGGTGTATGGCTACTCATTGGCTGAGTGTAGCGGTTTCTTACAGGCCAGGCTGTAACCAAAACTCCAAATTTGAAGGCAACCAGCTAAAGAGGTGTAAGTGATAGCTGAGGTGTTTTGCTGGGTATGTCCTACCATTTGGGGTCTGGGTAGCAGTGCACAAGAGCACCCCCTTCAAGACTTCCTGACTCAATTTTAATGAGGCTTCCTTTATTTTTAACAAGATTCAAAGATAAACAGCAGCCTTAGAGCAAAGAACAAAACCTGGACAGTAAAATGTAGTCTCAGGGTAAACAAGTGAACGGTGTAGCTATGTGATCCTTTTTTAAGATCTCAGAAAGATTTCAGAGTCTTCCTCACTCTCTTTTAGAGGTAACCCACATGAGCTTCACAGGTGGCCCAAGGGAGGACTGTCATGAAAAGAAATGTGGGTGTGTCTTTTGTTCAATGGTGTGAACACCCAGTAAGAATCATAAGTAGCCTGAAAGACAGAGAGAGGGAACTTGTGCTATTAGAAGCACTGTGAGCTTAGACTAAAAGGCACAGAAACAATTTAGAAGTCTTGGTACTCACAACCTTTGCACACCTGAAGCACAGTAAGAAATCTAATCACCTACAGATATGGACCATTTATTTTAACGAAGATAGGATGACATAGAAAGCTGAACTGAGATACTAGAGGACCAACTGGTGACTCATGGAATGAGACTGGGCCCTAATCAAGGTCCTGAAAGCATGTATCCAATTGTATATTAGAATTACTGTGGACTATTCCTCCTCTTAAATAAAATTTTCACTTAAGGCTAGGCTATAACTATCTCAATATCGTATGTTAGATGTGAGAGGGGCAGATAACCTGTCCCTGCTACAGGTCTTCTGATGAAAATGTTCCAGATGATTATATATTGCCATAAGGGGATAAGATTTTGGTGGTCTTAGAAGAGGGTGAGTATATTTTTTCATGTGAGAAGAATGTAAATATTATCTGCCCAGAGGACTATGGTAGATTAAAGATAGCTAAAAATCCTTCCTATTTCTTTCATAGAAAGATTTGTTTCTCCCTCCTTTTGAACCTGATCTGGCCTATGGTTACTTTGACCAATGGAATATCCTAGAAGTGATGCTAAAGTGATACTATATACTGGCCTGGGCCTAGACTTTAAGAGGATTGGTGAATCTGCTGTGGTGTCATGAACCTAATCCGGTAACTAAGAAATCTAACTAGACTAGAAAGCTGCCAGGCTAGTGACAAGAAGTGGCCCTGGGAAAGAAGGGTTATGGAGGGGAATCAGTTGACACTCAGCAGTTCCAGAGGAGCCTTCTATCACCTAGCTAATTCAGCTGATAAAATGGAGCAAAAGCAAGCCCTATTGTACCCTGTCTTAATTCCTATGCCTTAGAATTGTGAGATAAAATAATGGTAAATCGTTAGTCTCAGCCACTAAGTTTTGATGTAGGTTGTTATGCAAGTGGATAACCAGAGCACATATTCATTATGTGCAGAAGACGCTGTGGCTTGCATAGTATACAAAATGTTCACTGAAGGTGAGAAATGCTTAATAAAATATTAGTTTCTATTCCTTATCATTGTCAAGCTCATTTATTGGAGTGCAATGGACATGATTCATAAGAAAAGATGTCAACAATTTTATGAAATATAATTATTAATTCTGAAAACCATTTTTAAAATGAAACCTACATCACATTAACTTCATGAGATAGAGTATTGGGTCAATTAATAAGGAAGCAATAAATTCTAACAATCTATGGTATATTGTTATATAATTTGAAATCACAGATCATGCCATATTTGACTCAGTTAATTATTTTTTTCAAACAGAAAAGAGGAGTTTGTGATTACAATGAAAGCCTTGCTGGAGGCTCTGAATCTCTCTTTGCCTGTTAGTATTATTGAGTACCCTATCTGTTCAAGATTTGTTTGGGTATTTTGTTTGTTTTTGTCTTTAAGTAGACAGATGTTTCTACCCTGTAAGAATCAGCATTGCAACATATTTCAAGTCATATAATTGTATCTATATGCCTATACTTTTATCCATAATTACACCTGGGTGTTTAGCTATATATTGGAAAAGTTACAAAATGACAAGTTACGAACCTCCATTAAAAAAAAAAAAACTGTAGGGAAGTGTTTCTCACATTGTCTCAGCTGTGGAGCTAGGCAGGTATTTGCAGAACATTCTACCATTGCTAAGGCATCTGCACGCATGCCCAGAATGCAACTAAGTGACGCAACAAGCAGGAAACAGATTCCAAAAAACCGTTGGGGCAGCTGGCGCCATATTTGCCACTTTCCCAGATTGCCGATTTCTCGGGGCTCAGTTTGCGGGGCCCAAGCTTAAGTCACCATGGCCGTAAGTTGCGGACCCGCTCCTCTCGATGTGGCAGCCATGATCTCAGTGAAAGTGGACAACCTGCACCAGCACACCACACCCAACAGCCTGCGTCATGTTTTCGGGAAGTTTGGGGAGATTGGAGATGTGTACATCCCTCGAGACCGCTTCACTAAGGTACCTCGGGGCTTCGCCTTTGTTCGTTTTTACGACAAGCGCCACGCTCAGGATGCCATAGATGCCCTAGACGGGATTCTGCTGGATGGCCGTGTGCTGCGGGTGCATATGGCATGCAGTCGTTGCCTCCCAGATCGCCACAGTGACAGCCACGAGGAAAATCCTGCCTGCAGTTACCAATGCCGGAGCCGGAGCCGCAGCCCAAGGGAGGTGCACCAACTCCAGTCCCAGGACGAGCATCACTCCAGCTTCGAGAAGTCTCCATCTTGCTTTCGGGATGCAGCTCCATCAATTACTGGATCCACATCCACTGCTTCGTTCCCGTTCAAGTTCATCTTGGTGCCCATTTATCCATATCTTCCTTACTAACAACATCCAGGGAATTTCCCCAGTCCTCCTGACGAGGAAGGTATGGCGTATTATTAGGATAATGACTCATTAGCAAGTAACCTGACTGAGGACTGGGGAGAGGGGAAGAGAACAAATTACCATGTCTTAAGTCTTTATTTGTTTTAACTTTTGCTTCAAATGGTAAACTTCATTTAATGTGGTATTTTGTTGCTGTTATTCAGATATCTTCTAAGTTAGTGAGGTGGATGGACTACTTCAAATTATTTTTGGTTGGGATATTGAAGGTAAAATTTCATATTTCGTTATACACTACTTCTTGTTTGAAAGCAAACAGATAATTAATCTAATCTATAGCCTCCTGACTTAAGAAAATGTGAGCAACCTTTTCTTAAGTAGTCAAAAACTATCTAGTGATTGAGTCAGCATTGCTATCATTTTATAAAAATAAAGACCTATGAAAGTTGCTATAACTCTATTTACATCTGTTATTTACCTTTGGATCTAAATGGTAATCTGGATCTGCATTTGTATAAAAACATTTCAGGTGAAAATAGTTTGTTTTAAAGGATTGTCAAACATAATTATAATCTCTTATGTATTTCTTTGCACTAGACATAGCTATGTAGCAGTTGAGTAATGCTGGCTAGTTGTTAAGGTGCTGTTTCACAGTGCAGAATGCTTATATGTTGCATGTTTTATCCTGACCGCTCCTATGTAAGGGTGATGTGCTGTGCAGGAGCAAATGGCTAACCAGTTTATTAAAAAATCTGACAGTTGCACTTCAGTCACCCAGGCCCTGCATATATATAACAAAGCATACAGTAAGAATACCTAGCAGATGATAAATACACCTTTATTTTTTCTTCTTACCCCCAAAGTGGTAAAGCTGATCATCATCTATAAACTTAACTATGTAAAATGTTAAGAAGCAAACAATTAGTAATTTTGTAAGTACCAATAACATGCTGTATCTTTTTGTTTATGAATATGTTATACTGTAACCACTTCTGGGAATTTAATTAAAACATTTTTCCTGGTGTATTAAAAATTGTGATTATATTCTCATTAATAAAATTGTGAAGCAAAAGATATCAGGGTCATCTGTCTCAAATATTTTATAGATATTGAATAAAAATATCAAGACAACTGAGTACCAACCTTCAGAGATCTAAAGTGTAAATATTTTAATTTAGCAAGTTAAAATTAAAATCACATACATCTGCTACTGGCCTCACAGCTCTGATCCCCATACCTGTCATGGCTCTGCTGTGAATCTTCTTGAATTGCCTTCTATAGCTCAATATTCCAGTCCAACTTATTAGTTTTGGATTAATGTTCTGGGCGACAGTCATCCCTAGCCTGACTTTGGAATCTGGATCTTCCCTGCTTCCTTTGCTTTCCTTTTACAGCTTTGCTGGTACTAACTCTAGCCCCACTCACCTTTTCTCTTTACTTCATGATTGCCAGTCCACCACTCTGGTTCAGGCATTATTTTCAATTTACACTGCCTAGTTCCCTTTGAGTAATGGACTAAGTTAAACTTTTTTAAAAAAAGATATTCAACTTTCTCATATTAGAGTTTTAAAAATTGGAGTCTAGAGAGATTAAATGAGCAAATAATGGATTATTGGACTTCAACCCGGGTCTCTAAATTCTCAATCCAATCCTCTTTCCTATATATTGAACTCCCCCAGTGTATTCCCTTTAAATATGTTGAATTGAAATGATGTTTGGGAGCATCAATTGTGATGTTTAGAAAAATATTACAAACAAGCCTTTAAAGTAGACAGTAACTGTAATGCTGCAGGAATTAGATGTCTGAGATGAAGTATGTACATTCACATTGCACGGGTCATTTCAAAACTTAAGTGAGATTCACCTATCACTAGTATCCAAAAACTACTATTAAGCCAATGGTTACTAACCTAACCAAACATCTACTAAAACTTTTTAAACACACCACACAGAGGGGGGTAAGATGACCGTGGAGTAGGGACAGTGTTCTCAGCTCGCTCCTGTTAAGGAAAGAATCCAGGAAAAAATGCGGAGAGGAGTGACTGAGTGAGTGTGGATATCTGATAAGTGAACGGGGAGGAGATCGTGGGAGCAGTGTGGAGGGGGGTGGAGGGGTTTATCACAAACTGCAGGCTGAGTCATTCCAAGACTCCGTGCATTTGCAGTATCAAGCCGGAGAGCTCACTAGCTGGGAGTGAATTTTTGTAGGGAGTTAGGGAGAGGATTTGGCCGAAAAAGCCAGAGGAGGGAGAGAACAGTGAACAACCAGGATTGGGAGAAACTGTGTGATCTGAGTCTAGAGGGAAACATCCTCAGCTGCAACCTCCGACCGAAAGCTCGGCACTCCGGGCGAGCCCAGCACTAGCGCTAGGGCCCTACAGAACAAAGGAGCAGTTTTGGGGCAAGGAGAACGGCAGCACAGAAAAGCTGCTGCGGAACTCCAGACGGGGGAGAACTGCATTCTTGAAATCAGTGTTTGCTCTTTAGTCGCGCTAGAATCCCACAGAACAAAGGCCGGTCTGGGACTAGGAGGGAAATAGGATGCGCAGGGTGTGGAAGTAGGGAAGAGAGCGGAGGCGGTGGTTCTGGAGTGGAGACGGTTTTAGGGCGGGGAGAGGGGCCCAAAGGGAAAGGCTGCTGTGGAGCTCCAGACCGGCAGAGAGCCCCGGGGTAGGAGAGTGCTGCGCTGACCGACGACACTGGAATCCTACAGAACAAAGGGACGGTGCTGGGGTGGGGAGAGAGATAGAGCACGCAGGCTGATAGACAGGGAAGCCAGCGGAAGCTGTAGCTCGGAATAGAGAAAGTTTTGGGGCAAGGAGAAGAGCACACGCAGGAAAGCCACTGCAAAGCTCCAGACTAGGGGAGAGGCCCTGGGCAGGAAAGGGCCACTGGGCCTGGCACTTTGACCCACTGTGCCAGAGTCCTGCAGAACAAAGGGACGGTCTTGAGACAGGGAGAGAGATAGGGTGCGCAGGCATATAGACAGGGAAGAGAGCAGAAGCTGTAGACTGGGAATAGAGACAGGACTGGAGGCAGGGCGGGGATTGCTGGCAGGCACAGGCTGGACCAACAGAGGGAAGGAGTAACTGGACAAGCCTGAGGAGGGCTGAGGCTGCCTCAGGAGGGGACAACTGAATGCAGCTCACAGCAGAGTGGTGGTAGGCCCACGAATAAAAGACTAGCAATCCCAGACTCAAGCAGGACCCTCCCACAGCCAGCCAACCAACCAGAAAAGATTTGAAACTCATGGAATTTTGAATAGGAGCGGACTCAGGAAGGAAGCAAGGAAAAACCAAAAAACAAACAAACCAAAAATACTCAGAGACTGTGCATAAAAGTTGAATTGAGTTAAAATCCTCATTCTTTTATCTCTCACTTTCTCTCTAACTACCCCTACCGTCAGTCCCTTCTTATTCTCTCTCCTTTTCTCCCCTCCTCTTCCCTCCCTTCTCTCCCCTTAGCATGTCTCCCCTTCATCCTATTCTCAGTTAATTTTATAATTTTAAGTTCTCTCCCTTTCTCACCCTCTCCTTTCTCTGCGCTACGCACCTTCAACTTTATTAAATTTCTTTCTTTATTTTGTCCCCCTTCAGTCTACATTCGTTTTTCTTTCATCTCTTGTCCTTATTTTCCTTCTCTCCCTACACATATTCTCTCTCTCTTCCTATTCCACTTTATATTCTAATCTCTTAATATTCAAATTATAATTCTAATCTATCCCCCTCTCCCTTTACTCTCCCATTCTTACCCCTTCTCTTTTTCTACCCCATCCCCTCATTTCTTTCTCTACCTCTTGTATTTCTCTCCTTCATCCTATCTTTTGTCAACTCTTCAATTTCAATCCTCCCCTCCCTAATATCTCCTCTTCCTCCTGATTTCCCTCCCTCCTCTGAGCTCTTTTCCTCCCAAATCCTCTTGCTTTCCTATCTCCTACTCCTCTCTCTATATATTCACCCTTTCTCTCTATCTTGCAACTTTATATCATGTTTTAATCTCCTAATCTTTTTTATAATATATAATTTAAAAAAGAATTTTAATTCAGTCCCCTCTCTTCTACCTTCCCTTCTTCTTTCGTTCTCTCTCCTACCCTTCTCTTCTCTACTTTCTCTCTCTCTTTCCTCTCTCCCTTCCTGTCTTGCTATTTTCTACTCTGTATTTTTATTCTTAAAAAATTCTCTCTCAATCTGTTTCCTACCATCTAACCTCCCCAGCCCTCTCTTTCAATTTCTGGCTGTCTGTCTACCTGGATGTCTGTTGTGTCTACCCTACCTCCCACGCTAATCATATAGTATATACCGATTATATAACCCTAATACTATACACTTCCACTTTCTCACTCCACACTGTAACCCTCCCCTCCCTTTCAAACATACAGTGTAAGTGTTAATTGCTCTCTTACATAACCTTGATCCCAATTGCTAATATTAATACTCTATCAACTTCCAGTTCAAAAATTACCCTTCCTTCATTTAAAACAACTCCTTTCTGTTTCTCCTACGAAATAAGAGTCCCAGTATCTCCACAAGTATATTAACATGGGCTCATTTGCAGCCTATAGTGGGATTGTATTTGGGGGAGACATTGGAGGGTGTGAGTTTCTTGCCTGGGTTGTGTAATTATGTTTTAGCAGCACCTTCACAAAAGATCTCAAGACAAGGTGGGCAGAGTGACTCTCAATCAACTAACCAGAGAAAAAGATCCACCAAAAAGTAGCTGAAATACAACCGGACAGATTAAAGAAATATCATCAAGAACAACACAGACGGAGATCTAGGAGGGCGGAGGAGTAAGTGGAAGCTACACTAACGCCCTCCCAGGACCAGCCAGTGCTGACTCAGCCCCAGTACAGCAGACAGACCATTCCCCTCCAAGTGGCGTCAGACTAAGGGGAAATAAAAGCCCTGCATACAGGAATTAAGTTGCTACACCCACGGTCCTTAAGACTGACGGCCAACCACAGATTGAGTATAGTAACAACTAAAGAAGAGAGACAAAGGCAGTAGATCACTGGAAGTCTCCAATAGGCTGCCTAGGGCCGGTCTGGTACATGATCTGACGCTACCAGAGGCAGATCCAGGAAGAACAGATCATTCTAAGAAGCACCAACAAACAAAAGGAATCACAAAAATGGGGAGACAGAGAAACAACCCCCCATCAAAAGGAAAGGTAGAATCCCCAGAAAGAGTGCTAAATGAAATAGAGGGGAGCAAAATATCAGATACGGAATTTAAAACATGGAATATGGAGAAGCTAAATGAGCTCAGCGGAAACTACAAAGAACTCCAGAAAAACTACAGTGAACTCCAGAAGAACTATCAGGAACTTACTGAGAATTATACCAGCATCAAAAAGGACATGGAAGCTATCAATAAGAGCCAGGAGGAAATGAAGAATACGATCTCTGAATTGAAGAACACAGTAGAAGGAATCAAAAGCAGGCTAGAGGAAGCAGAAGATCAGATCAGCGAGCTGGAGGACAACGTACACAAAAACTCCCAGACAATGCAACAAAATGAAAAAAGACTGAACAAGACTGAAGAGGTTCTAAGACAGCTGCAGGACAACATGAAACGTAACAATATCCGTATCATTGGAATTCCAGAAGGAGAAGAAGAAGAGCAAGGGATAGAAAACCTCTTTGAAAAACTAATGACAGAAAACTTCCCTCACATGAGGAGAGAAAGAGTCACGCAAATCCAGGAGGCACAGAGGGTCCCAATGAAGATGAACCCCAACAGGCCCACCTCAAGACACATCATAATTAAAATGGCAACATCCAAAGACAAAGAGAGAATCCTAAAAGCAGCAAGAGGGAAACAACTAATAACATACAAGGGAGCTCCAATAAGGCTATCCTCAGATTTCTCAGCAGAAACACTACAAGCAAGAAGGGAATGGCAAAAAATATTCCAAGCAATGAAAAACAAAGGCCTACAACCAAGAATACTCTACCCAGCAAGGCTCTCATTCAAAATGGAAGGTGAAATAAGGAGTTTCTCAGACAAAGGAAGACTAAAAGAATACATCTCCACCAAACCAGCAATGCAAGAGATGCTAAAGGGTCTGCTCTAAAAAGATAAAGAAACAGAGAGAAACAGAGAAGAACAAGAGTACAAAGGGGGAAAATGACAATGAATAAGTACTTATCAGTAATAACCTTAAACGTAAATGGATTAAACGCTCCAATTAAAAGACATAGGGTAGCTGAATGGATTAGAAAGAATGACCCACATATATGCTGTCTACAAGAGACCCACCTTAGAACAAAAGATCTACACAGACTGAAAGTAAAGGGATGGAAAAATGTATTCCAAGCAAATGGACATGAAAAAAAAGCCGGGGTAGCAATACTTATATCAGACAAAACAGATTTCACAGCAAAGTCCATAAAAAGAGACAAAGAAGGGCATTTCATAATACTTAAGGGAAAAATCCATCAAGAAGATATAACCCTTATAAATATATATGCACCCAACTTAGGAGCACCCAAATATGTAAGGAAAATTTTGAAAGACTCCAAGAAAGATATAGACAGCAACACACTCATCGTAGGGGACTTTAACACCACATTGTCAACAATGGACAGATCTTCAAAGCAAAGAAACACCAAAGATATTGAGGCACTGAACAACACTTTAGATCAAATGGACTTAGTCGATATATATAGAAGTTTACACCCCAAAGAAGCAAAATATACATATTTCTCAAGTGCACATGGAACATTTTCAAAGATAGACCACATGGTAGGACACAAAACAAGCCTCAATAAATTCAAGAAAATTGAAATTATATCAAGCATCTTCTCAGATCACAATGCCTTAAAATTGGAAATCAACCTCAAGGAAAAAACTCAAAAACATTCAAACTCATGGAGAATGAATAACATGCTATTAAATAATGAATGGGTTAACAATGACATCAAGGAAGAAATCAAAAAGTTCCTGGAAACCAATGATAATGAACACACAACAACCCAAAACCTATGGGATACAGCGAAAGCAGTCTTAAGAGGAAAGTTCATAGCAATACAAGCCTACCTAAAAAAGCTAGAAGAATCTCTAATAAAAAATTTAACCCTACAGCTACAAGAACTAGAGGAAGAACAACAAGCAAAACCCAGATCAAGTAGAAGGAAGGAAATCGTCAAGATCAGAGCAGAATTAAATGACATAGAGTCTAAAGTAACAATTCAAAAGATCAACAAGAGTAGGAGCTGGTTCTTTGAAAAGATAAACAAAATTGACAAGCCTTTAGCCAGGCTCATCAAGAAAAAAAGAGAGAGAACCCAAATAAATAAAATCAGAAATGAAAGAGGAGAAATCACAACTGATACCACAGAAATACAAAGAATTATAAGAAATTATTACGAACAACTGTATGGCAAGAAATTTGACAACCTAGAGGAAATGGACAGATTCCTGGAAAACTATAGTCTGCCCAAACAGAATCAAGAAGAAGCAGAAAGTCTGAATAGACCAATAACAGCTAGCGAAATTGAAGCAGTAATCAAAAAACTCCCAGCACACAAAAGCCCAGGACCAGATGGCTTCACAAGTGAATTCTACAAAACATTTAGGAAAGAACTAACTCCTATCCTCCTCAGACTATTCCAAAAGATACAAGAAGAGGGAAGACTCCCAAACTCGTTCTATGAAGCCAGTATTACCCTAATTCCAAAACCAGGCCAAGACACAACAAAGAAAGAAAACTACAGACCAATATCGCTGATGAACATAGATGCTAAAATCCTCAACAAAATATTGGCAAACCGGATCCAGCAACACATTAGAAAGATCATACACCACGATCAAGTAGGATTCATCCCAGGGATGCAAGGATGGTTTAATATTCGCAAATCAATAAACGTGATACACAACATAAACAAAATGAAAGACAAAAACCACATGATCATATCAATAGATGCGGAAAAAGCATTTGATAAAGTACAACACCCATTTATGATAAAAACTCTCAGCAAAATGGGAATAGAGGGAGCATACCTCAACATAATAAAGGCCATATATGAGAAACCTGAAGCCAACATCATACTCAATGGGCAAAAACTGAGAGCATTCCCCCTGAGATCAGGAACAAGACAAGGATGTCCGCTCTCTCCACTCCTATTCAACATAGTCTTGGAAGTTCTAGCCACAGCAATCAGACAAGAAACAGAAATAAAAGGCATCCAAATTGGAAAAGAGGAAGTAAAACTGTCATTATTTGCAGATGACATGATAGTGTACATAGAAAACCCTATAGACTCCACAAAAAAACTACTCGACCTAATAAGTGAATTCGGCAAAATACCAGGATACAAAGTCAATATTAAGAAATCGAAGGCATTTTTATACACCAACAATAAAAACTCAGAGAAAGAAACTGAAAGAAAAATCCCATTTACCATAGCAACAAGAAAAATAAAATACCTAGGAATAAACTTAACCAAGGAGGTAAAAGACCTGTACTCAGAAAACTACATAACACTGAAGAAAGAAATTAAAGAAGATACAAATAAATGGAAGCGTATACCATGCTCATGGATGGGAAGAATCAACATCATTAAAATGTCCATACTACCCAAAGCAATTTATAGATTCAATGCAATCCCTATTAAAATACCAGCAACATATTTCACAGACGTAGAACAAATACTTCAAAAATTTATATGGAACCAAAAAGAGCCCGAATAGCTACAGCAATTTTGAGGAAGAACACAGTAGGAGGAATCACAATACCTGATATCAAACTATACTACAAGGCCACGGTAATCAAAACAGTCTGGTACTGGCATAAAAACAGACATATAGATCAATGGAACAGAATAGAGAGCCCAGAAATAAGCCCAGGTTCATATGGTCAACTAATATTTGACAAAGGGGGAAAGAACATCAAATGGAATGAAAAGAGCCTCTTCAACAAATGGTGTTGGGAGAACTGGACAGGGACATGCAAAAAAATGAAACTAGACCACCAGCTCACACCATACACCAGAATAAACTCAAAATGGATCAAAGACTTAAATGTAAGCCGTGACACCATAAAAGTCCTAGAGGAAAAAATAGGCAGGAAAATTTCAGATATCCCACGTAGCAACATTTTCACTGATATATCTCCTAAGGCAAGGGAAATAAAGGAAAGAATAAACAAATGGGACTACATCAAACTAAAAAGTTTCTGCTCAGCTAAAGAAAACATCAGCAAGATGCAAAGGAAACCAACCATATGGGAAAATATATTCGCCAATGACATCTCAGACAAGGGATTGATCTCCAAAATATATAAAGAACTCATACGACTCAACACCAAGAAGACAGACAACCCAATTAAAAAATGGGCAAAGGACCTGAACAAACACTTCTCCAAAGAAGACATACAGAGGGCCCATAGACATATGAAAGTATGCTCAACATCACTAGCCATCAGAGAGATGCAAATTAAAACCACAATGAGATACCACCTCACACCAGTCAAAATGGCAATCATCAACAAATCAACAAACAACTTGTGCTGGAGAGGATGCGGAGAAATGGGAACCCTGGTGCATTGCTGGTGGGAATGCAGATTGGTGCAGCCACTGTGGAAAACAGTTTGGAATTTCCTTAAAAAACTAAAAATGGAACTGCCTTTTGAACCAGCAATTCCATTGCTAGGATTATATCCAAAAAATCCCGAAACACCAATTCAAAAGAACCTATGCACTCCAATGTTCATAGCAGCCCTATTTACAATAGCCAAGTGCTGGAAACAACCTAAGTGCCCATCTGTAGATGAGTGGATCAAAAAACTGTGGTACATTTACACAATGGAATTCTATGTAGCAGAAAGAAAGAAGGAACTTCTACCATTTGCAACAACATGGATGGAACTAGAGAAAATTATGCTTAGTGAAATAAGCCAGGCAACAAAAGAAAAATACCTTATGCTGTCACCTATTACAGGAAACTAATGAACAACACAAACAAATGAGCAAAATTGAACCAGAGGTATGTAAACAAGAAGTAGACTAACAGTAACAAGGGGGGCGGGGGGAGGAAAAGAAAGGTGTAAGGGGATGGGTCAAGTTAAAATATATATATATATATATGAATGACCCACAGACAGGTGCAACTGAGTGGGGACTAAATGTGGGGGAGGGGAGGGACAGGGTGCAGGGAAACAAGAGGGCTAAAAAAGTGAGACAACTGTAATGGAAAAACAAACCAAAATTTTTTAGTGGGGGAAAAATGAAAATATGAAGAATGGAAATGCCAGTTCAGTGAATATTAGGACAAAGATTTTCCTTCACGTTGTATATTTTTCTCCCTATTTGATCCCTCCAGAGTTTGGCATTCTAAACAAGTAAGTAATGACATAAGCTCCTTTGCATAGAACTAATAAGACCAGTTGTCAACAGAGGTTCTTTTTTCTTTTTTTTTTTTTTTTTTTTTGACCAAGTCTTTGACTGGAATGTCAAGCCTAAAGGAAACATACTTGGGCTCAGATTGTTACCAGAAAGCCCTGAGGAACTGGGAATGACTTTCAAAGGTAATAAAAGCCCGTGAGATAAAAGGCCTGGTACCATGGTTGGTTGTGCGGTCCACAGCAATCTTTCCAGGGAAGGAACGAAGGTTGTTTTCCTGAAAGATGGCTAGAAGGGACCTTAAGGCACAAGGAAAGACCAGAAAGACTTGGAAAAAACAGGTGTGTACAGGCAAGGATGAAAGCCAGATATGTGGCACAGCTTCTGTGCCCTGAAGAACAGACTGAAGGTCACCCCAAATATTCCTTGGGTAAGTTCCAGCAAAGCAGAACTAAAGATCATAAGTGATCATTTGCTGCTCTTGTTATGTTTATGCAAACGAACAGGATAAATTAAAAATGGACTTAATGTAGTCCCTTTAAAGACAAGGAGGGTAACCTTAGGGAGAAAAATTATTATTCAAGGAAAATCACAATGATCAGTAGTAGAGTATAAAACAGGGCAACTAACCGTCTTAAAAGTTTCTTCTCCAGATTTAGAGACTTGTTTGCGGGTTATGTTACATAAATTAACACGTGTTTTTTGTTTTCAAAGGACATAAGCCTATGATCGCATTACCTGAGTGATTATCTGTACGCATAAGCCTCACTTAATCCTCTCTGCAGCGCTGCCTCCTGAGACTCAACGGTTTGGCTGAACTAAATGGCTGGGTTGGGGAAGAATGGGGTGGTCTGTGGGCTTCACTTTAATACGGGTTTCTCTTTTCTATCCTAATGGCTTGGACAGAAAAGGCCCAGAGGTCTGAGAGGGGGAAAAACCTAAACTATTTACCTCAGCCCAAACTAAGTATAATGGGCAAAAGGGTTTTGGACAGGTGAGATGTGCCTAGCACACCTTCTTACAAAGAAACTTTGTTTTTTCCCTAATATGGAACATTGAAAAATTAATGCCTGCCTTTTGTCATCTAGTAGTTATGGATTGAATGATGTCTTTTAACCCTTTTCGCCAAATCTGTTGCCCTCAGAACACAACAAGGACACCAGCCTGTTGAACCAAGCACGCCGTTGACCGGAGGCAGCCAACTGACCTGGAGTCTGCACGATCCTTCCCCATGTGGGAAGGCCACCCTCCCCTCCACACCCCCACTCTTATTAGGGTTTTCTGGACCCAAGGTTAGGTAGGACGATGACCATGTCCAGCTTGAAGCAGCTAGAGGAGCTTGAGACCTTCGCCCATTGTCCTTTACAAGATTACAAAGGGTCCTAATGTTTGAGAGGGGGGGGATAGTTAATTTTTACGAACCAGGGGTATGGACTTGGGGGGGATTGCTGGGGGAGGGGGGTGCTGGGGGGAGGGGAACAAGGGGGAGAAAATTGGAACTGTTGTAACAATATAATCAATAAAAAACATTAAAAAAAAAAAAGACATAGGGTAGCTGAATGGATTAGAAAGAATGACCCACATATATGCTGTCTACAAGAGACCCACCTTAGAACAAAAGATCTACACAGACTGAAAGTAAAGGGATGGAAAAAAGTATTTCAAGCAAATGGACATGAAAAAAAAGCCGGGGTAGCAATACTTATATCAGACAAAACAGATTTCACAGCAAAGTCCATAAAAAGAGACAAAGAAGGGCATTTCATAATACTTAAGGGGAAAATCCATCAAGAAGGTATAACCCTTATAAATATATATGCACCCAACTTAGGAGCACCCAAATATATAAGGAAAATTTTGAAAGACTCCAAGAAAGATATAGACAGCAACACACTCATCATAGGGGACTTTAACACCCCACTGTCAACAATGGACAGATCTTCAAAGCAAAGAAACACCAAAGATATTGAGGCACTGAACAACACTTTAGATCAAATGGACTTAGTCGATATATATAGAAGTTTTCACCCAAAAGAAGCAAAATATACATATTTCTCAAGTGCACATGGAACATTTTCAAAGATAGACCACATGGTAGGACACAAAACAAGCCTCAATAAATTCAAGAAAATTGAAATTATATCAAGCATCTTCTCAGACCACAATGGCTTAAAATTGGAAATCAACCTCAAGGAAAAAACTCAAAAACATTCAAACTCTTGGAGAATGAATAACATGCTATTAAATAATGAATGGGTTAACAATGACATCAAGGAAGAAATCAAAAAGTTCCTGGAAACCAATGATAATGAACACACAACAACCCAAAACCTATGGGATACAGCGAAAGCAGTCTTAAGAGGAAAATTCATAGCAATACAAGCCTACCTAAAAAAGCTAGAAGAAACTCTAATAAAAAATTTAACCCTACAGCTACAAGAACTAGATGAAGAACAACAAGCAAAACCCAGATCAAGTAGAAGGAAGGAAATCATCAAGATCAGAGCAGAATTAAATGACATAGAGTCTAAAGTAACAATTCAAAAGATCAACAAAAGTAGGAGCTGGTTCTTTGAAAAGATAAACAAAATTGACAAGCCTTTAGCCAGGCTCATCAAGAAAAAAAGAGAGAGAACCCAAATAAATAAAATCAGAAACGAAAGAGGAGAAATCACAACTGATACAACACGAATACAAAGAATTATAAGAAATTATTACGAACAACTGTATGGCAAGAAATTTGACAACCTAGATGAAATGGACAGATTCCTGGAAAACTATAGTCTTCCCAAACTGAATCAAGAAGAAGCAGAAAGTCTGAATAGACCAATAACAGCTAGCGAAATTGAAGCAGTAATCAAAAAACTTCCAGCACACAAAAGCCCAGGACCAGATGGCTTCACAAGTGAATTCTACAAAACATTTAGGAAAGAACTAACTCCTATCCTCCTCAGACTATTCCAAAAGATACAAGAAGAGGGAAGACTCCCAAACTCGTTCTATGAAGCCAGTATAACCCTAATTCCAAAACCAGGCCAAGACACAACAAAGAAAGAAAACTACAGGCCAATATCGCTGATGAACATAGATGCTAAAATCCTCAAAAAATATTGGCAAACCGGATCCAGCAACACATTAGAAAGATCATACACCACGATCAAGTAGGATTCATCCCAGGGATGCAAGGATGGTTTAATATTCGCAAATCAATAAACGTGATACACCACATAAACAAAATGAAAGACAAAAACCACATGATCATATCAATAGATGCGGAAAAAGCATTTGATAAAGTACAACACCCATTTATGATAAAAACTCTCAGCAAAATGGGAATAGAGGGAGCATACCTCAACATAATAAAGGCCATATATGAGAAACCTGAAGCCAACATCATACTCAATGGGCAAAAACTGAGAGCATTCCCCCTGAGATCAGGAACAAGACAAGGATGTCCGCTCTCTCCACTCCTATTCAACATAGTCTTGGAAGTTCTAGCCACAGCAATCAGACAAGAAACAGAAATAAAAGGCATCCAAATTGGAAAAGAGGAAGTAAAACTGTCATTATTTGCAGATGACATGATAGTGTACATAGAAAATCCTTTAGACTCCACAAAAAAACTACTCAATCTAATAAGTGAATTCGGCAAAATAGCAGGATACAAAGTCAATATTAAGAAATCGAAGGCATTTTTATACACCAACAATAAAAACTCAGAGATAGAAACTGAAAGAAAAATCCCATTTACCATAGCAACAAGAAAAATAAAATACCTAGGAATAAACTTAACCAAAGAGGTAAAAGACCTGTACACAGAAAACTACATAACACTGAAGAAAGAAATTAAAGAAGATACAAATAAATGGAAGCGTATACCATGCTCATGGATGGGAAGAATCAACATCATTAAAATGTCCATACTACCCAAAGCAATTTATAGATTCAATGCAATCCCTCTTAAAATACCAGCAACATATCTCACAGACCTAGAACAAATACTTCAAAAATTTATATGGAACCAAAAAAGAGCCCGAATAGCCACAACAATTTTGAGGCAGAACACAGTAGGAGGAATCACAATACCTGATATCAAACTATACTACAAGGCCACGGTAATCAAAACAGTCTGGTACTGGCATAAAAACAGACATATAGATCAATGGAACAGAATAGAGAGCCCAGAAATAAGCCCAGGTTCATATGGTCAACTAATATTTGACAAAGGGGGAAAGAACATCAAATGGAATGAAAAGAGCCTCTTCAACAAATGGTGTTGGGAGAACTGGACAGGGACATGCAAAAAAATGAAACTAGACCACCAGCTCACACCATACACCAGAATAAACTCAAAATGGATCAAAGACTTAAATGTAACCCGTGATACCATAAAAGTCCTAGGGGAAAAAATAGGCAGGAAAATTTCAGATATCCCACGTAGCAACATTTTCACTGATATATCTCCTAAGGCAAGGGAAATAAAGGAAAGAATAAACAAATGGGACTACATCAAACTAAAAAGTTTCTGCTCAGCTAAAGAAAACATCAGCAAGATGCAAAGGAAACCAACCATATGGGAAAATATATTTGCCAATGACATCTCAGACAAGGGATTGATCTCTAAAATATATAAAGAACTCATATGACTCAACACCAAGAAGACAGACAACCCAATTAAAAAATGGGCAAAGGACCTGAACAAACACTTCTCCAAAGAAGACATACAGAGGGCCCATAGACATATGAAAGTATGCTCAACATCACTAGCCATCAGAGAGATGCAAATAAAAACCACAATGAGATACCACCTCACACCAGTCAGAATGGCCATCATCAACAAATCAACAAACAACTTGTGCTGAAGAGGATGCGGAGATACGGGAACCCTGGTGCATTGCTGGTGGCAATGCAGACTGGTGCAGCCACTGTGGAAAACAGTTTGGAATTTCCTCAAAAAACTAAAAATGGAACTGCCTTTTGAACCAGAAATTCCATTGGTAGGATTATATCCAAAAAATCCCGAAACACCAATTCAAAAGAACCTATGCACTCCAATGTTCATAGCAGCACTATTTACAATAGCCAAGTGCTGGAAACAACCTAAATGCCCATCTGTAGATGAGTGGATCAAAAAACTGTGGTACATTTACACAATGGAGTTCTATGTAGCAGAAAGAAAGAAGGAACTTCTATCATTTGCAACAACATGGATGAAACTAGAGAAAATTATGCTTAGTGAAATAAGCCAGGCAACAAAAGAAAAATACCTTATGCTGTCACCTATTACAGGAAACTAATGAACAACACAAACAAATGAGCAAAATTGAACCAGAGGGATGTAAACAAGAAGTAGACTAACAGTAACAAAGGGGGAGGGGGGGAGGAAGAGAAGGGTGTAAGAAGGGGAAGAGTCAAGTAAAAAATATATATATATATATTTATAGATATATATATATGAATGACCCACGGACATGGGCAACTGAGTGGAGACTAAATGTGGGGAAAGGGAGGGACAGGGTGCAGGGAAGCAAGAGGGGTAAAAAGTGAGACAACTGTCATGGAAAAACAAACAAAATAATTTTTTTAGTGGGGGGAAAAATGAAAATATGAAGAATGGAAATGCCAGTTTAGTGAATTTAGGACAAAGATTTTCCTTCACGTTGTATATTTTTCTCCCTATTTGATCCCTCCAGAGTTTGGCATTTTAAACAAGTAAGTAATGACATAAGTTTCTTTGCATAGAACTAATAAGACCAGTTGTTAATAGAGGTTCCTTTTTTTTTCTTCTTTTTTTTGACCAAGTCTTTGACTGGAATGTCAAGCCTAAAGGAAACATACTTGGGCTCAGATTGTTCCCAAAAAGCCCTGAGGAACTGGGAATGACTTTCAAAGGTAATAAAAGCCCGTGAGATATAAGGCCTGGTACCATGGTTGGTTGTGCGGTCCACAGCAATCTTTCCAGGGAAGGAACGAAGGTTGTTTTCCTGAAAGATGGCTAGAAGGGACCTTAAGGCACAATGAAAAACCAGAAAGACTTGGAAAAAACAGGTGTGTACAGGCAAGGATGAATGCCAGATATGTGGCTCAGCTTCTGCGCCCTGAAGAACAGACTGAGGGTCACCCCAAATATTCCTTGGGTAAGTTCCAGCAAAGCAGAACTAAAGATCATAAGTGATCATTTGTTGCTCTTGTTATGTTTATGCAAACGAACAGGATAAATTAAAAATGGACTTAATGTAGTCCCTTTAAAGACAAGGAGGGTAACCTTAGGGAGAAAAATTATTATTCAAGGAAAATCACAATGATCAATAGTAGAGTATAAAATAGGGCAACTAACCATCTTAAAAGTTTCTTCTCATTAAAAATATGGTTTCACTTGAAAATTAAACCATGTCTGTGATATCATCAAAGATATTCAAGTTGCAGGCAAATAGAATTTCAAGTGCCTTGCAACTGGATGTCTTCCCAATAAGACAGTCTTACAGATTTAGAGACTTGTTTGTGGGTTATATTACATAAATTAACATGTGTTTTCTGTTTTCAAAGGACATAAGCCTATGATCGCATTACCTGAGTGATTGTCTGTATGCATAAGCCTCACTTAATCCTCTCTGCAGCGCTCCCTCCTGAGACTCAACGGTTTGGCTGAACTAAATGGCTGTGTTGGTGAGGAGTGGAGTGGTCTGTAGGCTTCACTTTAATACTGGTTTCTCTTTTCTATCCTAATGGCTTGGACAGAAAAGGCCCAGAGGTCTGAGAGGGGGAAAACCTAAACTATTTCCCTCAGCCCAAACTAAGTCGTCGGCGGCGGCAGCCGTCCGTCTCGAGAGACGATGGTGTAGCTTCTTAAGAGTCTATCTGCACCGCCGAGAATGGCTGTGCAGTCTGACTCGGGAGTGACACGGTATCTGTCTCCTCCCGTGTTGAATCGACATCTTGCGATGACGCTGGAGTGTCCTCTCCAGTGAAGCTGAAGCTACAGAGCCTGGGCAGGGTGATATGGAGGGTCTGCTGTTGCCCATGCAGCAGACCCCCCCTCTCTTCGCAGCTGAAGGGTCCAAGGGAAAGACGGAGTCAATACAGCTTGGCTTCAGGTGCGCCGCAGGAGTTGCCGGTGTTGACTACAACGTCAAACCGCCTTAGGGACTCCGGCTCCGGATTTTCTGTCGGGGTTTACTCCCTTAGCCTTTCCCCTGAAGAGGTATGCCGCAAGGCAGCGGAGGTTTTTTGGAGTCAGAGTTTTCCTTCTCTGATGTGCCCTGACTGGAAGATCGAACCAGCGACACTTAGCTCGCAGGCCGACGCTCAATCCACTGAGCCAAACCAGCCAGGGGCTCCCAAACTAAGTATAATGGGCAAAAGGGTTTTGGACAGGTGAGATGTGCCTAGCACACCTTCTTACAAAGAAGCCCCCCCCTTTTTTTTTTCCCTAATATGGAACATTGAAAAATTAATCCCTGCCTTTTGTCATCTAGTAGTTACAGATTGAATGATGTCTTTTAACCCTTTTCGCCAAATCTGTTGCCCCCAGAACACAACAAGGACACCAGCCTGTTAAACCAAGCATGCCGTTGACTGGAGACAGCCAACTGACCTGGAGTCTGCACGATCCTTCCCCATGTGGGAAGGCCACCCTCCCCTCCACACCCCCACTCTTATTAGGGTTTTCTGGACCCAAGGGTAGGTAGGACGATGACCATGTCCAGCTTGAAGCAGCTAGAGGAGCTTGAGACCTTCGCCCATTGTCCTTTACAAGATTACAAAGGGTCCTAATATTTGAGAGGGGGGGGATAGTTAATTTTTACGAACCAGGGGTATGGACTTGGGGGGATTGCAGGGGGAGGGGGGTGCTGGGTGGAAGGGAGCAAGGGGGAGAAAATTGGAACTGTTGTAACAATATAATCAATAAAAAACATTAAAAAAAAAGAAATACTGAAAGAGAAAAAAAAAAGAAAAAAATTGAAATACTAAAAAAAAAAAAAAAAACACACACCACACATATATGCACTTGTGTATACCTATGAAGACTTTGTCAGACTTAGGCATCCTAAAAATCTCACCAGAGAGCTGATTTGTCACATTATCTCACTCTTTATTAAGGTATCAATGAAAGGTACTTTACTCCCCACCAGGACCATTTTATTTCTTAACATAAACCAAATGTTCAGGATATTTTCTCTTCATCTGAGAATTAAGTGAGTATTATTGGGTCAAGGTATAAGAACACATTGAATAATAACTATATGTAACACACACAGAAATAGAGACATATTGAAAAGGCCTAATGGTACAGAGAAATAAGAAAATTATCTAACAAAATTAACATCATATGCTATAACCACATTTAATTCATGATCAAATGAAAATGATTCTCTATTTCTTTCAACTTAATTATACACAATTTCAGTGCCTAATACTTATTAAATAAACAAATGACAGAAGTAAATCTTCCTATTTTTTTCATAAAACGCTAAACCCAATTAAACTTAAGTTATGTAAACATGTTAATTTTATAGAATGGAGAATAGCCAATGAGTCTTACCTGGAAAATATATTAAAATTACTTTTTGACATCTGATTAGATCACTGATCACATCATTCTCCTGTTGCAGTTATTAGGACCCTTCCAATAGTAAGTGACAGGAATCCTTCACAAACTTATATTTAAAAAATGAAATACCCTGGTTTACAGATCTAAAAATCCTATGGCACAAATACCTTCACACATTTCTCAAATTTTTCTCATATATATAGCTGTCTCTTTATGTTGATTTTCTTCATTTTTATGTACACAAGGGAGTCATAAGCATCTTCAGGTTTACATCCTACCATCTTAGCAACCACAGTGGAAAATAATTTCTCATTTTCAGTAGTTTCAGTTAACATCCCAAATTGAGCTCTTCAATGCACTTTTGGTCATAGGCCCACGCTCAAAGCAGTGGCCATAAGCAGCAATTTGAGATGTGTTCATTGGACATGGCTGCATCATGTGCCCTTTTCTTTCTCCATGACAGTTAATTCAGTTAAACTGAAACCAGCCGGACTAGGATTGGACAGTGGGTTTTCCCCCATGAAAACCAGCATGCTATTATCATAAGTATGTTAAATGGATGCTAAGCAGGCAAAAACAAAATCCACTGCTATTTTCAAAACAATAACAAGCCATCTTAACTCATGTCCTACTTCTTATAGGAAAAAAAATCAAAACTCAATTTGTACTCTGTCAGTTACTCTTGCTGGGATTAATTTTACAGTTTCACTCCAACTCCAAAATTGTGGTCACAGTTTCCTAAACTAGCCAAAATCTTTCAAGTCTATTCTTTCTGCCTCACATAGTTTCTCTTCACCAACACATACCCAACTGTCACTTTCCATCTGTACAAACTCATAATATTTAAAGATTCAGATTTGAATGTAATATCTCTGTGAAACATTTCCCAACTCCCATTAAGTAATCATCATGCAGTTCTCACACTTACACAATACTACATAGATAAATCTATTACAGCATATAATATATTGTATTTTGATAGTTTCTATGTGATGTTTCCTTCACTTGGAGTGTGAATTACTTGGGAGTGCAGACGGCTGCAACAGTCAGTTACTGGCCAGCGCTGTAACTGATTCAATTTATGTTGGATGAGTTAATTATTAAATAAGTCAAGTTGAATAATGTCTCACATTTAGCAGCCAAATCTTGTCTTTACATGAACAAATTGAATGAAGGATTTCCAAGCAAGTGTTAAGTGGGACTGGTAATGTTAATGAATCCAGAAACTCTCAGAGGTCTGCTTCAGATAGGATTGCAAATGAGCATCATTTTTACCAGGCCATCCTGGCTGCACTTATATGCATGGAATCAAATCAGCAACGCACTCATTACAGTAGGCAAAATAATTATAATGGGTCTGTTTTTAAAAGTACCTGTAATGGTCTGGCTACTTTTGTTTAAGTAATATTTATAATGCTTATGAGAAAGGAAAACAAAAATGAAACAATGCACTTGTGAAGAATTCCTTAAGGGATTCTCTGGGTGAGAGAAAACTGTCAAATTTTTAATTAATGTATTTATTTATGTTTGAAACAGAAGCTTGGGGGATTGTATAATGCAAGATGAAGCCATTAAGAGTTGAAAGGCAGAGGATTCAATTAAACAGTTTCAGCCCTGGTGCATTACCAAAACTTGGGGGCTTTCTTAGTGAGTGTCTATGATTTAAGGAATTATGAGGAGAAAGAACAGAGGTCCCTGGGCACCTGAAAATAAGAATTGCTGCATTTTAACTAGGTTGACTTTGGCATGGCATATTGAAGGAGGCAGCCGTGTGTAATGTAACTAGCTGCATTCAGGTTATGTAATTTAACATACAAATAACTAGAGCATATCAGAGCCTGAAAAGGTCTCCTGAAAGCCTGAGCATAGGCTCATGTTGGTTAAATGGAGGTGAAGGACTGTCATTGGTACCCAATAAGTCCTCATCAATATTTGCTGATTTGTAATGAATTCAAACCTAACCTGAATGCGGTCCCTATTTGGTAACCATGGGGAAGACCATGGTTGCCTAGGCAACAATGAATAACATATTTGGTATAAAGGCAGGTGTCAATAGTTGACTCCCCAGAAGCTGCAGAACTGTGGTGCTGGGAGAGGCGAGAGAAACATAAACAGAGGTGGATCCCACTGAGTTGTATCCTGACTGAAGCAGAAAGTATTTGTTGTATCTTAACACCATTTTGTAAAAGTCAGATAATTTTCCACTTGTTCATCAAAATGGAAAACTCAGAGTCTGGCAATGATTCTGTGGCCCAGTGCAGAAGTCAGATGGACCAAGTGGTCCCAGGAGATTTCTATTGATTTGTAAATAACCTGAGTGAAGAGATTACAACTTATGAGAGATAACATTTTGCTAGGCAACCCAGGTGAAAGTACAGAAGGGTTGTGG
Source organism: Furipterus horrens (assembly GCF_987537825.1). Taxonomy (NCBI): domain Eukaryota; kingdom Metazoa; phylum Chordata; class Mammalia; order Chiroptera; family Furipteridae; genus Furipterus; species Furipterus horrens. The sequence goes on along the minus strand of NW_028327187.1, from coordinate 96,631,060 downwards.
AGAAGACTCCAACTAATTAAAGAAAACCTACTGGGAAATGCATGAAAATACAGGTATATTTTGCTTGTGAGGGAAATAAGATGGGATGGATAAAAATTTTCATGACAGTAAATGTCAACTAGAGATTATACAGAGTGGCACAATTTAATTTGGTGCTAAGTTACTTCTCATTAAAAAAAAAAAACTGGCATTTACTTGTTTTTGGTGAGAATGTCAAGGTACATTTTTTTTTCCTGATTCACATTTGGATTGTTTTAATTAGGAAACAGTGTGAAATAACCTACTGATATTTTCCTTATTTTCCACCTCAATTGGAAGTTGCTCCTACTTCCTGAATTATTTTTTTTCTATATACACATGCAAAAATAAATATTTTATATTCTAATCACATAATTATCAAATGGAAGGATGTGACAATATCTAAATATATTTTTGGTTGTCACAGGTAGAGGGTGTTACTGGTATGCAGTGGGCAGAGGCCAGGAATGCTGTCAAACATCCCACAATGTACAGGATAGCTCCCCCAAACAAAGAATTGTACAGTGCCAAAATGTCAATAGTGTTAAGGTTGAGAAACCCTGCTCTGCTCTCAGGTCTGGTGCTTCTCTCCCAATGTGAGGTAGAGACTTCTATTGGGATGGCCAAAAAGTCCGTATGTTTTTTTTCTGTATAATAAAATATATGTTTTTCATTTTCCCCAATACCTTTAGTGATTTGGAGATTTTGAATAAGTCTGCTCTCTCCCGCTATTGGCTTCTAGTGGGTAGAGGCCAGGGGGACTGCTAAACATCTTCCAATGCATAAGGCAGCCCCACAGCAAAGAATTATCTGGCCAAAATGTCAATAGTACCAAGAAACCTCACAAGCCACTTTTGACATGTTCGATCTGTTACAGCACCTCCATACACTGCACAAATCTTCTTTTTTCCTGCTTCAGTTGCATTTTTATTTTCTTGAGGTAATAAAGCATAATATGGGGAAAATGTTGCATATTTTCTTCCATCTTAAATATTAAAATGGCTGCATAAAAATTCATCAATTTGATACATTTTTTAAATACACGCTGATATGACAACTGTCACAATACAATCTAACAAAAAAATTTTGAATGATGTTAAACACAACTAAGCACTACTAGAGCCATCACATGGAAAAAAACTAAACAAACTTTTTGGCCAACCCAATACTATGTAATGAAGAGCATACTAAAATAGTTTGATTCTTGAATATGGTCTTATATGTTCTATGCTAGGTTCAGTCTATTCATTTGCTCTAACCTTCAATTTTATGTCAATTCAAAATCTTAGTAACATTAAGAAGTTTTCATTACCAAAAATTACAATAAATTTTTTTAAAAAGAAGTATTCAAATACTTTTAAAGCTATAAACATCTTTTTATTTGGTTAATGGCTACAATAGTCTTATATTTTAAAACAACTTTATATATTGTCCAAAGCACTGAAGTCAAAAGCCTAGAAGTAATGTTGTAGACTAATGAGAATTTACACAATAATGTAACGTGAAGCACCGTACCCTGCTTTGCTCGGTAACACTTACTAAAGTGTGTAGGAATAAAGGGAAACCAAGAAATGCTGGAATACCCTGAGGCTAGCAACTGTGAAAAGCCAGTATTATCAACACTGGGCTTGAAGGGGCATAGAGACTGCAGCCCAGAATGCCCTGTAATTGTAGTAGAAGGCCACCCATCAAGAATGTGACCTTGAATCAATAAGTGGCAGCCACTTCCAACCTAAAGTTTGGTGGGGTTCATGGAAATAAATACCCTTACGTTGCTCTCCTCCTGACTTCTAATCTCCTGTTGGTAGTTCATATCAGCCAAACCCAAGGTCAGCTTCCTTGGCCCAGGCTGGTATAATTCAGTTGGTTGGAGCATCATCCCATAAACCAAAAGGTTATTAGTTCGATTCCCAGTCAGAACACATGTCTAGGTTCCAGGATCTGTCCCCGCTGGGGTGCTTATGAGAGGCAACCAATCAAAGTTTCTGTCTTGCATTGGTGCTTCTGGCCCCCTGCCTTTTTCTTCCTCTTTCTCTAAAATCAGTAAGCATGTCCTCAGGTGAGGATTTAAAAACAAAACAAAACAGGGTCAGCCTCCTGGAATCACAGATCAGGGTAGAGGAGGATGGTGAATGTACTTGAAGAGCAAATCAGAGACTATCTACCACAACCAGCATTCCCAACTCTCTTCAAACCCAGTCTGTCTATGCTTTCTTGCCTCTTCCTCTTGTTCCCTACTTTCTGCTCTTTGACTCAGCTCTTTAACAACCCTCTTAAATATTCAGATCTTGTATGAGAAAGAACAAGTACATTTCATCTTTAGAAATGATAAGATGACAAACCCTTAGAAGTTAATTCTTTCTCTTAAATATGCCACAGTTCTGTTTGCTGTGATTGGAAACAACTGAAGGAAAAATGGCAGTATAGGTACTCATTTAATTTTTGCTTCATGAGCATATTCAAGTTTCAATATCATTTTATATATGTTTAGTTCATATAATTACTTTAAAATAGCTTCTTAGTCCTTATAAAGGGTTTTATGGTTTACATATGCCTTGTAATCTTTGTGTGAATGATCGAAACAAAAGCACCTAGTTCCTGCTTGGAGCCTCCCAAGTTGTAATCTGAAAAACTTAAAGGTAAAACCTCAATTAAAACATGTCTACCTAATTCAGTTCTAATTGTCCCCAGTAAAACTAAAAATATCACCAAAAACCATGGCTATTTAAAATCAAATTTTAGATTATTTTTCATTTCTAAACATAGTGAAGGATTGTTCTCTTAATGCAGCCTAAAAACTCAACTCCTTTTTTTGAAGTGGGGGTGCATATATTGGCTGGTCCCGCAAATTTTGCTTAAAACTTTCAATCCTGGTTTAGGTAAGAATACATTATATTAAAACCTAAAGCAATGATTATAATAATCATAAATTGTATACACTATGCAACCTATATAAATGTGGGCAGTGTTAAGTATAAACCTGCTCTAAAAATTTAAAGTCAGTCATCACTGACTTTATTTCCTATATGAATTGCTGGCAGCCACAGTAATTGCACAGAACTATAAAATATAAATGGGAAATGGTTGTGAAGTCTTTTAATACATCTTTGAGCCAGCATATTTTTCACACAGAACATATTTTCATGGCCAGAAATGTAGACATAGATCAATCCTCTAAAATTTCACATTAAATTACAAAAGTTGTGTGAATTTTCTGGTTTATATTAAGTATTTCTGATACCAGATCTACTTCATTTAAAGCAAGTAGAATAATTATAATGGTACTTGGCTTTCTCACTATTCTAACAGGTTCTGACCTTCCAGAAAGTGCTAACTGCTTAATTAATGCTTCAGTACATTCATATATGCCTCTTGTGGGAGACAGAAATCTAAAATGACCCTTAATAACCCTTGTAGTAGCCCTACTCGAGTATGGAACCTGTGAATGTGGTGGAATATCATTCTCATTATTACATTCTAATACAAGGGGGGCCCCAAACACCTGGATTTATAAAAAATTGTGCATTTATTCTTACTTGCTTAAACTTCAGTCACCTTCAAAGTACCCTCCATTTGATGCAATACACTTATCGAGATATTTTTTCCACTGCCCAAAACAGTTTTTGAATTTGTTGATTTTGATGCCTTTTGGTCCTTCTGCCATTTTTTGTTTCACCTCTTCCATGTCAGCAAAATGTTTCCCTTTGAGGACTTTTTTCACCTGGGAAAACAAAACAAAGTCACTTGGGGTGAGATCAGGTGAATAGGAAGGGTGAGGAATGAGGGTCATGCAGTTTTTGGTCAAAAACTGCTGACCATTCAGTGCAGAGTGGGCAGGTGCGCTTGTAAATCACCCATCATGAAATGGGCAAACATGCTGAAAGAATCTTCAAAAAATTCACTGAAGCTGAACATAGCCTCTCACAACAATGCCAGCTGGTGATCCTAGAACACTCACCTAGTGGAGGAAGCCTGTACTCACCAGTGGGGGCTGCCCTCCAAAAGATAATTCTGTTTTTTTGGGGGGGGGTCACCCTCATTTATAGCATAGTTGATTGGGATATTATCCAGGCTGAGCCTGATTTAATTAAGTGAGCCTTAAAAGGCACAGAGAGGACTTCCGGTCCAGATAGTTTATACTCCTCTCACCCTACTCTCCTTCTATAAGTACAACTATATATTCTAGAAATAACATAAGACAACCAAAGGAGATCTCTGAAAAGTCTGTGGAAGAAGGTGAATTGTCTAGGGACCCTTGGAACTAATGAACAACTTCATCGCAGGCCATCTTTTGACGCCCCCCCCCCCAACAGGAAAAGGTGACTCAGGTTCAGTATTTCCTAATTCCCAACTTAGTAACAGGAAATAACGCAAATAGGCTCTTCCTCTATGAGACCAAATGTGAGTTCCACTGAAAACACCAGGCGACCCCTGCTGAAGCTGCAAGGAACAACAATTAGAAGTCTTGCTGACAATTAAGTGACCAGGGAAAAGTGTTCTCCTTCCCCACTGGGCCTGAGACCCTCCTTCCCCACACAGATATATTGGTGTCCAAGGGTATCAGCAAAAATGATCCTATTGTCCAGTGGATTGAGCACCAGCCTGTGAACCAAAGAGTCACTGGTTCGATTCCTAGTCAGGGCACATGCCTGGGTTGCAGGCCAGGTCCCCAGTTGGGGGCGCATTAGAGGCAACCACACATTGGTGTTTCTCTCTCTTTCTTTTTCTATCCCTTCCCCTCTCCCTAAAAATAAATAAATAAATAAATAATTTTAAGTGATCCTATCACAAAAAGCTCCCACCTGGAAAATGCTCTTCTTCTTAGCCGGGCCTGAGACTCCTCTCCCCTACCTGGAGACACACCAGGCAATTTGCTGGTACCAGCAACAGTGATTCCACCACGAAAAGCTCTCAACCTGCTAAGCACCAAGTGCTTGGCCCAGAAAGTGTGCTTTTTTGTTTGTTTGTTTGTTTTAAGATTTTCTTTATTTATTTTCAGAGAGAGGGGAAAGGAGGGAGGAGAGGAAGAGAAACATCAATGTGAGAGACAAACATCAGTTGGCTACCTCTCTCACATGCCCCCAAGTGGGAACTTGGTCCACAACCCAGGCATGTGCCCTGACTGGGAATCAAGCCAGCAACCTTTTGGTTCACAGGCCAGCACTGAATCCACTGAGCCACATCAGCCAGGGCAGGAAGTGCTCTTAATCTGAGTGGACCTGTGATTCCCCACCTAGAAGCACCGGGTACCTTGTCCTGGGGAAACACCTTCTGTACCCTTAAGCATAATAAGCAGGGACCAGTGATAACCAACCTGCACAACATAAACCAAACAGACTAAAATAGTACCACAAAGGTTCTGAAAATTGGATTGTCATGGAACCACAGTCTACACGATTAGAGGGAGAACTGTGTGCCAAACCTAAACAATGAATGCCTGCTAAAATTAAAAGAAAAAACACTTTAGGAACTAAAGTATCCAAACATAATAGCCAAAATGTAAAATAGATGATAAAATATGTTTATAGCAAGAACCAGACACATGACAATTTGAAAAAGAAATGACAAATCATGCCAACCCTGAGATGAATTAGGTGCTAGAATTATCTGATTTCAGGCCTTTGAGTCCTTGAACAGAGGACCCAGTCACCCCATGCCAGTATTCCAACCTAATTGTGAACTAAAAAGGGAATGTTTTAATCCACTATATTTGTGCTAATTTCTAATGCAGCAACAGAAAATTAATACTACTTCTCTTCTAGGATCGATCCTGTGCCCAGAAAAGATCACAATGAGTCCTAGACAAGTAAATGGCTCTATGTTCTGGTTCTAGGCCTACAGTGACCTTATTATAACCTTGGTCCTGCAGAAAATGCAATTCTTCACCTATGAGCACCATTTTCTCCTAGAATGGAAGCCCTTCCCTAATGTTTGCTATCAAAGTTCCAAGAGGACAAGATCCTTCCTATTTAAACAACCACCATTATCTTCAGTCTAGCTTTGCTTCATATCCAGCTTTCCCACTCTACCACTGTATGGTACTTATTATCATAAACCTAATTTTCTACCCCGACTTTGAAACTATGTACATAGCCACTTATTTTAATCTCAAAGCAACTGCTGTATATTGACCTTCCAAATCATATTCCTCTATATCTGCCCTGCTAAATATCATAAGTTGGGAAGATTTGAACCTGAGCCTTCCAGCTCCACCTGATCAGTTTTTTACATTATAATCTATTGATTTAAATCCACAGCATCATACACACTTGTGAGCATAAATAGTTCTATGTTAAGAATTTTCTCTTTATTTTCTTTCTAACTTTTAAAAACTATTTATTTATTCTGCCCTATACCCAAAATAAAGAAATAAATAAACCTTTTCTAATAAGTTCTCTTTGATAGCAGTTTTAGCCGATAGGTCTTTGACTGTAATATGAAGTGTATCTTTTTTGGCTAACGATGAAAATAAATTGTGCTCTAAATTTTCCAGGAAGAATTAAGTGTAAAGATTCTTTTGTAAGCACAGATAAGCTTGAGCCCATAACAATATAAACATCAAAACATTACATGCACTAGGAATTTCACAAGGAAATGTGATATTTCTGTTGAGTAATGTTGCATTTATCAATGTATTTTGAGATCTTTATTATTTTCATATTCATTAACTCCTTTTCATATATGAGAGGTGAATATGTAATGTCTTCTATGAGAAGTTTCCTGGTATGAGAAATTTCAATGGAAATCTGAGCTATATGTCTCTTCAGTGACTTCACAAGATTTGAACATTCTTTCCCTTCCAAACTCTGGCTTTTTCACTATGAAACAATAAGAGACTCTCCTCTGTGTAATATTTAAAACTCACCATTCTCATGTCATTAACACAGCATCTCTAACATCACTACAAAAATGTGAGGACTTAGAAAAGCATTTTCTGAAAACTCCTTTTTCTCTCATCAACCATGCATACAGGACAGACACTAATTATCAGCCAACTCTTGGTTCTGGGTTACCCATTCTGACATCGCTAGTCACAATATAACTTTACACTATCTCTGAACTTATCTTCTATTCTGGCAGTGTATTTTTTTTTTCTTTCATAGCACCTGTGGTGATTGAAAACAGTTCTTATTTATCTTGTACTTGTTTTCTTCCTCACTCCTACCTCAACATAGAAGCTCTAAAAGATTTCTCTCTCTTTTTTTTTTAATTTTTAAATTTATTTTTAGAGAGACTTAAAGGGAGAGAGAGAGAGAAAGAGAGAGAAAAACTGATCAGTTGCCTCTCGTAGGCATCCTGACTTGGGACTGACCTTGCAACCTAGGTCTGTTCCCTGACCAGGAATCTAACCCTAACAAGCAACCCAGCAGCTTTTCGCTCTGTGGGAGGATGCTCCACCAACTAAGCCACACCGGTCAGGGTCTTTTTAAAAAATTACTACTACATTTCCAAAGACTAGAACAGTTACTGGGATATATATTATATTCCCTAACCCTCTAAGTTCTTGGTTCTGTTTTAGAATTTCTGGCTAATTTCAGTGTCCCAGACTTATTTTTTACCCTTGACTCTCTAGTAACAATCATAGTACACCATTGTACACCCTGGAGACAGTATTTTCATTTCTTGAAAGAAAACACTCCAGTTAAAAAAAAAAAAAAAGGTAAATGGGTGGCTAAATGCCTTTCTGCCAGTCACTTGACTTGGGAGCAAAAAGGTGTATATATACATTTACAGATATAAGGGAGTCTCCTTTTGTAAGGACATCTACATCTCTGTACCAGGAAGAGCTCTTATCAATAGAAAAGGTGATGACTTAAGTCTGCATAACAAACATAGCATTGTTTAATGTATTTTTCTTGATAGCCTCCCATAAATGACTTCCCCTTCCCCACCCAGCATCTTCTTTTGTCTTTAGCTGGAGATGGTATTTAAGGTGATGGCTTCCACCATTTCAGGGACTTAGTCAGTTTTCCTGGGTCTCTCACACATATAGTAGAGGTATACATGTTATTAAACTTCTGTTTTCCTCCTGTTAACCTGTCTTTTATTATGGGGGGTGGGGGAGAGTTAGCCAAGACCTAGAAGGGTAAAGGAAAAATTATTTTTCCTTTTCTACAACACCAAAATTTATCTCATTTTACTCAAAATGTACTATTTTGTTACTGTCTTTCCCTATGATTCACCAATTCAACCATTGTATTTTGCTATGATGCTTTTTGGGTGTTCCATGATCTGGACGAATTGATCTACTGTCCTCTACTTTTTAATAGCATTGGATCCATTGCAGAGATAAGGCCAGTTGCTCTTCAGCATGTCTCACATTCAGGATTCATCTTGTTACTGAGCAAAGCGAGTCCTGTCCACATGGTGACTTGGTGTATGACCCAATAATTAGTGTAGAGAGAAACAGGTATTTATTTACAATATTCTAACCTTGGCAGTGCTGGGAGCACTCCTGCTTGGAGCCCTGTCCTCCCACGACACCCAGAATTTCCCTTGCTCCCCAAAAATCTATAAACTTAACCAAGCTCAGTTGTCCCCCATCCCTTATCTGTCAGCTCCCTCCTTCATGATCTGGGGTACGTTGTCCTCAGCCTCCGTATAGTAGTCCGGGAAAGCATGTGCCATTTTACACTGGATCATAGTGAAGTTCAGGAAAGGCACATGTCCTAAGAGAGTGTCCTCTCTGTATGTCCCAAGTTCCAAGAGCCCAGATAGAGTCCAGGTCTGCAAGGCAGAGTCCTTGGTGGCTTCAGAGTCAGCTAAAATGGGCACGATCAAAGCAGCAGCATGCCTGCTTTCCTACTTGCCCCGGCCACCTGGATCCTGACTACAAACTGTATAGCTGCTTCTCACACAGCTGCTACAACCTGCTCCTTCACCATGCTCCTACATCATGGCACACCTCCGTCATGCTTCTCTATCATGGCACTCTCCCTCATAGTTCCTCCAGTATGCTCTTTCTCTTACTCCAGCACTTAATTTAAGACTGCATGGCACCTTCTTTTACATCAGACCTCACAGTGGACAGGGGGCAGGGAGAGGGCCTTCTACATCCATTGAAACTGCATAGCCCCCTTCCTCATGGCTCGTCCCTAATTTTAAATGCTGATCTTGAGACCATCTGTCATTGTTATTTAAAGTATTTTAAGCCTATCATCTGCCCTTTTACCTGGATGGCAGCACAGCTATTATCTAGCTATCAGATTGTTACAGATATGCAAAGTACCTTAAAAGCTATATTATCTCCTTCCCCCATCCCCCAACCAAGGGCTGTGGGGACTTTGGGGATCCCTCCCCTGCTCTGTTACAATTTCAATGTGTTCCCATGTTTAGATTCAGACAAAATATTTCTGGCAAGGACACCACATAGATTATGTGTAACTTCCTCTGCATCTCATCAATAAATAGGCACATAATGTCAGGTTATAACATTATTAGTGATTTATTAGGTGACCACTAATATCTTTGTTGTAAAGGCATATTTTCCACTTCAAATAATAAGTAATCTGGGGGCTTGTGAATATCCTGTTCTCCAGCTTTTTACCATATGGCTTCAGCCATTGATTTTTTTACCTGAATATATATCAAGCATTACATACAAAACAGTGAGTTTCTAACTCTGAAATTCTTTTTATAGTTATTTAGAGAGATAATTAGCTATGAGCTCAAATCCTACTTTTTAAGAGTTCATTTCCTACTTTTTGTATCTTCTCTCTTTTTAAAATTATGAGTATTTCTTATTCATGGATATTTATTATTTTTAATGTATTATATAATACACCACTGTTATTATTCTCTTTAATGCTCACATTGCACCAAATTTATCCATTGGACGCAACTTCAAGCTAGCTCCCAAATAATTTGTGTTAGAGCACTTCTTTGCTTTCTGGTTAACCTTATACTTTCTCTGACCTTTTAAATATTGGGTCATAGCTTAAAGAAGCTCTGGCTCCTTTTAGCAAGAAATGATTTTTAGAAACCAAGATCTCTGTTATTTATACTCTTTGGTACTGACAGATCAGTATGTCAAAACCCCACAATCATGTCTCTCTCTTTTTTTTTTTTCTCATTTTTTCTTAATCAGAATATAATTGCTATAGTGAAGTCCAGATTCTTTAATTATTGACACAATTAAGGGAGGGTTGTACATTCCAATTCTGCATCATTATATTTTAAACTACATGGCATCGGATCTAGTCTCTTTTACATACCTCATCCTTTCTCTTCATTTTCAAAAGCTCAGGGGATGCTCACACCGTTCTAACTGCCCCCCCACCCCCCAGAACCAGTGCCTTCCTATGACTACTACCTCTGGTCCCACATTTTTAGGTCCCTTCCTTTGGATTCTCAGTAGCCAGTGTTTAGAGCCATCTTGTCTCATACCCATGATTGGTATTTATCTGTGTTCTGGAAGTGGTATTTCCTGCTGCATGGTCTTGATTTTCAAGCAGTCTCCCCTGAGTCTCGCATTTAGCCTGGCCTCCAAAGCAGGTTCTGTTGCCTTTAGATGTTTTCCCAGTACAGGCATGTGCCACATAACAATGTTTCCACAAACTACATATACAATAGTGGACCCATAAGATTACACTGAAGCTAAAAATTTCCTATTACCTAGTGAGTTCATAACTATTGTAACATCATACTGGAATGTGTTACTCACATTTGTGGTGACACTGGTGTAAACAAACACACTGCTCTAACAGTCATATAAAATATAGCACATACAATTATGTACAGTACTTAATTCTAGATAATAATAAATGACTGTTTTTTGTTTACATATTTACTGTACTATACTTTTATTGTTATTTTAGAATATACACTTTCTACTTGTTAAAAAAATGTTTGCTATGAAACAGGATGATATATTATGCCAGCAGCACCCTCATACATCTCACGTTTACTGCATCTTTTATCACATCGTTTTCTTTTTGCTTGATTCAGTCTCGTGTACTTTTGTACAGTCATATGCTGTACAGATTCAGAGCCTCAAAGCAATAGACTCTACCATACAACCTAGATGTGTAGTAGTCTATACCATCTAGGTTTGTATAAGTGCTCTCTATGATGGTCAGACCACAAATCTGTCCAACAATGCACTTCTCAAAACATATCCCCTTCATGAAGTAATGCATGAGGCAGACGTAACTTCAACTTGCAATGTTCTTTGACTTAGTTATGCTATTGGTATGAGTTTGTGTGGTTTTCTTTCCTTGTTGATCTCCATGAGTTTTAGAGCATGTGTGAAAATATTAGGATTTAAGCAGCTGCTATTATGCTATAGAAACCCAGAGGTCAGAAACAATCTCTATATGTTTGAGATGATTTTTATGTTGTATTTAAATAGAACTTGCTCTGCCTTCTGAATTATTCTGAGCTCATAATAGGGAAGGGCTTTAAAAATATAACAAAATTTTATTAAAAGATTCACAGTATCAACTTCCGGCCAAGATGGAGGCTTAGACAGATACGCTCAGTCTCCCTCTACATCTAGAAAGGAATACAACTACCTCAAAACAAAAGATAACCAGAAATTCCAGAAAATAAAACTACATGGAAGCCCAACGTATGAAGTTATAAACCAGTGATGCTTGTCCGGATGGGTAGGAGGGGCGAAATCAGAACTGGAACGGAAAGGTCAGATGGCTCTGCTTGTGGTAGCAGCGAGGATAGTGGCAGGGGGAGCACTCCCGGCTGCAGTCAAGTCCTGACAGCTCACGACCCCAACGCTCGGGAAGGCAGCCCCCCTATTGCCTCGGACAGAGAGGCCCAGAGGGCAGGGGCACAGATCCCGGTCTCCCAGCAGAGAATAACGGCAGGAATCCATCTCGGACCCCTGCCCCTACACAGTGAAAAAGGTTGGGACCCCTTTGTACATGATTCTTTTCTTCTCCCTTGCTGTTTTTAAGATTCTCTCTTTATCTTTAATTTTTGACAATTTGATTATAATGTATCTTGGAGTGGTTCTCCCTGGGTCCAGTTTTTCTGGAACTCTCTGTGCTTCCTGGACCTGTAAGTCTACTTCCTTCTCCAAGTTTGGGAAGTTCTGCTTTATTATATTTTCACTTAATTTTTCAATTCCTAGTTCTTCTTTGCCCTCTGTCAATCCTATAATCTGAGTGTTCGGTCTGTTATAGCTGTCCCAGAGGTTTCTGATCCTCTCTCACTTTCCTTATTTTTTTTTTCCCCTCTTTCTGCAATGGTTGACTGTTTGTTCCTTCCCTATGTTCCGGTTTGTTAATTTGATATCTGGATTTTATTTCCTCACCACTTGTCTCATATGTGTTTTCATTTGTTTCAGTATGAGTGGCTTTCATTCCTTAACTGTCTTGTTCCAAATCTTTTGTTAATTCTGTAAGCCACCTTATAACTATAGCTCTGAACTAAGCCTCTGAAAGGTTTCCTATTTGTTCATCTGTCAGGTTCCTCATCTGCTGCCTGGTGAGCTGCATCACTGGGATTTCAATTGTTGTCTGCTTCATTTCGACAGATTTGTGTTTTGCTTTGCTTCCTGGGCAGGCTGTAGGGGGCGGAGCCCCATGTACTCATCACTATCCAGTGAAACTCATTCAGAATAGAAGGGCAGAGAAAGTGTTTCCAGGACAAAATAAAACTGAAAGAGTTCATTAGATCCAAACCACTATTATATGAGATGTTAAAGGGACTGGTTTAGAAGAAGAAGGATCAAAACTATGAACATTAAAATGAAAACTGCATCACAACAACCAACAACAGAAGCTAGGGAATTGCAACAAAGGCAAACTAAATAGGCAACGAGAATGGAAAAAGAACTATAGGTATGGGGAACATATTGGGGGAAGGTCAGCAAGGAGGGGGAAGGGGGAGAGGGAGGGAGATGGTACAGGAATTAAGAAGCATAGTAGGAGGGAGTGGAATAGACAGGAAGAGGTTGAGAAGAACTATATGCACAACCAATGAACATGGACTAAAAGGAGGGGGGACAACTGGAGGGAGGGGAGCCACCAGGTGGAGGGGAGCAGAGGGAAGGGAAATTGGGACAACTATAACAGCAAAATCAATAAAACATATTTTTTAAAAAAGATTCACAGTATCTTTAAGCTTAGTTCTAGCAGGGTTTATGTCTCTGAACCAAGTTGTTGATCACTTTTGAGGTTCACTTGCATGCTGTGAAAGTTTTAAATATGAACACAAACAAATGAAATAGTATAGAATATCTTTTCCCTAACTTTGCTCTAGCACTTCTGAATTAACTAAGAAAATAATCACTTGCTTATGTGCCTACTGACTAATGGTGTGCTAGACATCAAAAAAATTAGTTTTAATCTGTTCCTCATTTCTTTTCCTGTTTGGTCTGGTGTTCAGCTGGTTATGCTGTCTGTAATCAGATGCTTGCATTATTTTTAACTAAGAAACACTAAATCAAGTGAGAGCACAAAAAGGAAACAAACGGCATTGGGTAATGATGAGAGTATCTAATTAAATAGAAAAAAAAATACCCTAGGAACTTATCAAAGTCATTTAAAATGCCCATTCAGACATTGCCAGTGTCCTCTTACAGTTTAATGAGTGTGTTTTCCATTATGTCAGCCAGATCATTAACGATCAATTGTCCCCTCTCCCAACTGATTTTCAGGCTACAGTGTTACTGTAGTGCTTATTGGTAAAATTACAAAAAGAAGAACAAAAATTATTGTAATCCTGCTGTGGACCAACGCCATGTCTTTCATTGGGAGTGGGGGTGGGGGTGGGGGTGGTTGTACTCAAAATAGATAGATGTAAAAGGAACGATGGGAAGCTAAAGTTACAATAAGAATTTTTAACTACTTGAATCTTTGGCCCCATTTCCCAATGCAGTGAACTCTAGTAAACTTAAAATGGAATACATAAAAAGATGCTTCATTTTTTCTAAACTAGTTAGGCTTCAATACCTTCGTGTCAAACCAGATCATACTCTGTTTTAATCTTTCTCTAACTTATTCAACACAATTTTTACTGAGAGTTTAAAATGTGACTGGCTCTGTGCTATAAGCTAAATATATATTCTTAAATAAAATACCTTTTGTACCTACCTTTCCAAAGCTTACAGTCTGGTGGGAAAGCAATATTGAAACAATAGTACTACAAATGTATAGTCATATATGTTGATAATTGTTTGATATATTTGAAAAATGGGCTATTGTGAGACACACAAATATAACACTGGCCATGATTCAGATGTAAGGTTGGAGATCTGTATCAAAAAGGGACGATTTTGCCAGGTCCCGACAGCTAGCCAGAGGAAGCTACCAGGGGAGAACAGTTAAGCAGGAAAATAGATGACATGGCATGTGTCCAAATTCAAAACTCTTTATTTTCAACATTCTAGCTGAGTGGCCAGAAGAGGCAGGAGAAGAAACCAAACAAAAAGAAAATAGGCCTATCTGGCAAGAGTAGGTCATTGGTTTGCTTGATTCTAGCCAGTTGGGTAAAAAAGAAAGAACCACTCTGATAAACTAAAATTTGAACACATTATCCAAACGTAAGCATGGCTTATTCATTCTAACCAATTCAAAAACTATCCTCCTCCTTTTGGAGGTAGTATATGAGGGATTAAGAAGGGGTCAGAAAGTGGCCTTGAATTCCTTCTCATGGAAGCAGCACAGCTGACTTCAAGCAGATGGGTTTTCAGCAGGAAACATCTGTAGGCAAGGCTCACCTTCCTTACCTCTCCCCTAACTTGTCTGCAGTCACACCGGCTTCTCCTTCCTGTCCCCCTGAGGGAAGTATTCTTCCTCATGACTGTGACCAGCCTTTCATTTGTGTTCTGGATTTGATATGTTTTCATTGCTTCAAGCACCTTGTTGCATCATTCTCCTCTCCCCTTCTCCTGGCTCTTTCACCCTCAGCATTTAAGAAAATATTAACTTAAGCCACTCATACCTTCAAAGGTACCTCTCCATCTCTTCTGCATCTTCCTGACCCTGCCACTATCATCGCCAGAGATCTTACAGCTCCTTTCTATAACACTCATACCTCAGTTTATTTTGAAAAGTTATCTCAATTCTCTGTCTCTACTTCTTAATCCCCATGCATTTCCCAACTCACTGGAATTTAGCTTCTTCTCTAGTCTCTCCACTAGGAGCAATCACTGAAATCACCCAAAGCTTCCCATTTGTGAAAACTAATGGAAATTTTTTGGAGATAATCTAACATTACCTCTGAAACCTCCTATACTGATGGCCACCTCCATTTTTCCTGCAATTTCTTTCTCCCTTGATTTCTAGAACTCCCTCCAGAAGTCCCTTGCTTGTCTTTATCCTGTGCAATGTCTTATTTTGGTGTTTTTCAGAACCTCCTTCTCAAAGCTTTTTAAGTATGTGTATATTTGCAAAACTAAATATTGTTCTGTGAGTACTCCCAAACTTTTCTCTCCTTATAAAAAAGGTTCTGACTCTTTATCAGTGTTTTTGCTGATATGCATTCTCTAAAAGGGTTGGGACATTCACAGCCTAATTCTTTCAGTTTTGTGAAACACTAAATCAGGAGTAGTAGTAAATAATTAAGAGAAATATATAATTCTTTAAGAAATAGATATTTTGGCAGAGTTTATAAAGAGGATTGTAGAGAAGGTTGGGGTTCTAATGAAGAACTGGAAGAGATAAGCTGAGAAATTTTATGGGTGAAAGGAAGTATAAGGGAAAGAGAATGGCATTTTAATAAGGGTTTCTCTAAACTCCAGATATTGTTGTCAGTGTTTTATAAACACAAGAACTCCAATTATTTTGAAGTTCATTTAGTTTATGATCTGTGATTCTTATATGAAAACACCACTCTCAGAATAGATGCTTCATGTATTCAATTGAGTTATGTGCAGATTAAATATAGTGAAGTCACTCAACAATTCTACATTTTTCTGTAAACTCTACTCCAAAAATTGCTTTCCAAATTTTTTTCATGATAACTCTCTTCAAATCTAAATGCCCTAATTAGATTTAGCTCTTCATCTCCAGACATACATTTTCAACTACTTGCCAGATATCTTTATTACTGCATACCATAGGAAAGTAAAGTCAAGGTGTTCACATGACAAAGTCTGTTCTTACTCTTTTTTTCTATTTTTGTGAGCAGAACCACAATACAGCCAGCTTTTCAGAACAGATTTTCCTTCTATATATGGTAAGGGTCCTGAGTCAGGCACAAACTACACCTATGCCCCCTTCCCCATCCCCACATCTACCATCTTTGTTGGTCTGTCAAACATTTCTAAGCCACATACTGCACTGGTCTGGTCTTCCTGAAGGCAGTTATGCATCCCACTGTCCATTCCTCTCAGTTCTTCCACAGGGGTCCTATTAAAATAAAAGTCTAAACATATCCCTGTCCCTTCAGTTTCTTCAGCAGAGCATAATAGCAGCCAATACTCATATAGCATTTGTTGCATGATAAAGGATATTAGAAAATATTTGATGCTATTAACTGGTTTAATCCTTAACAAAACTTTATAATGAAAGGATTAAAATTCTCTCCATCATACAGGTATAAATCTGAGTGACAAAAAGTTTAAATAACAGGTAAGAATGGGCAGAGCTTGGACTTGAACCAAGGCTATAGGATTTCAGAAACTCATTAATAACTTTATTGTGGTAATCACTTTATATGTATATCAAATAATTACATTGTACATCTTAAATTTACACAACTGTTTTTTGTCAATTATAACAATAAAGTTGGGGAGAACAAAGAAATTCTGCTGTTAGCTAGCTCTCAATATCTGGTACTTACTGTTCTTTCTGACCTTCCTTTCATTGGCTTTTTTTGAATGTCCTCAAAATATCATATGTTCTGTGTCTTTGATGCCTTTCATACTTTTTTCCATTCACCTGAGACACTCTCCCCATGGCCACATCCACAACAACCTCGTCTATCTGGTTAACTCCTCTCTCAAAAAGGAACACATATTAACTTCTTCAAAACATCCTCCTGACATCCATGCATTTATCTTATGAGATACCAAGGCTATATTTCCACCACTGGACTTTTCCCCTACTATTGTAATTTTTTGCTTATTTGTTGACCTTATTAAGAAAAAGATCATGAGGCTAATCACTGTTTAACAACAGTAATTTATGCATTGCAAAGTACAGAATGGCACAACAAACTACTTGTTTACTAAATTTGTGTATAAATAGAGATCCAGAGAAATAATATTTATGTGACCAATGACAAAATAACAATATCTCTGCTTTGATAATTTTTTTCTTTTTGAGATTATATGACTAGGGTATTTAAAGCATGGTTTAGCATCTGGCACATAGCATGAGCTCTCAAACTAACAGCAATATGATAATTATAATAACTCTGAAATAGACCTCTACTTTGCTTCCCGACAAAGCCTTTGCAGAGCAGATTAATGGAAAGAAAATGAAAAAGAAGAAAATTAGGAGCAGATAGGTTAGAGGTGGGAGAGAAAAGTCAAGAAACTTTCCAATAGGGCAGTGACTCAAAGCATAAGCAACAATAAGAGGATTAAGTGTTGAATGATAAATGCAAGATATAAAAAGAAGAACACTTAAATATGGGAATTTAATATTCAACCCAGAAGTTATATCATAAATTACTTGCATTTAGTGAGCATTCAATAAATATTTGATTCATTGATTGGTTGATTGGTTGATTATTTATGAGATTAAATCCTAAACTCTAGCAGATAACCTGAAGTCTGGTTCTTCTGACAGAGGATGGCCTGAGAAAAACATGCTATTCATAGGGTTTTCTGAATAAGACTAGAGAAGCAATAAAACAGATGCTTTTCTTTCTTTCTCTCTCTCACCTTACCCACTGTGTGTGTGTGTGTGTGTGTGTGTGTGTGTACATTCAGAAGTTTTTGTCAATTCCATTTGTTGCTAAGCCAAAAATTCAAGCAAGAAACCATTGAAACTCTTCTTAAAATGCTTAATACCCATCAGAATATAGGTATTAAGCATTTTAAGAACAGTAAATTAAGCATTTTAGTACAGTAAATTATGCCAAGAACATTTAGAAATTCTTTTAAATAAACTATTGTTTTAAATTGAAATTAGAGCTTTACCAGAGCCCACAAATGTTGTTGTTGCCTTGATTTTATGAATTACATTTATAGTATTTATTATTATTAGCAACCCCACCTGATTAATAAAGTCACAGTTTTAATCATTTTTAAATTCAATTAGATGTCACTAATAAAAAGCAACAATTTTAGAAAGACAATCCTGAGAGTGTAAGTGCAGAATTTTTCCATAAGACATTAAATTAGAAAAAAAAAGATCCCATTTTTCAAAAATGTTATATCTTATTTAACTTGTTCAAGTATAGATTTAAGTTGAAATGGGAAAAATGACTTTAGAAGAACATTAGAAAGACCCTAAGGGTTTTTCCTATTTCATTTTCTCCTATTTGTGTTTCTCTCTCTGTATGTGCATATATGTGTGTGCATGTACTAATACTCCCTGTCATAATTCTTTGTCAATATATTCCAATAGATGGAAAAAAGGAAAACAAGCCAAAAAAAAAAACAAAGAATATGAAGCAATTTTTAAAAACCCATTACAAAGTATAACATAAATTGGAAATGAATCATGCCTTACCACAGAAACAAAATGTGTACAGATCAGAAAACAAGTCTATAAGATTGTGAAAAAAATGACACTCAAATTGTCCATTATCTTTTGTAATGAAGAAGAAGAGAGATTTTATGTTGTCTCATGGCAAATATAAGGGCTGTTTACCATCAGGTCCAAATCCCATCTGCTTTCAATTTCACATTTCCAAATGGCTCTGGAAAAATCTCTAAATGACTATGAATGTTCAAAACATTTCTCAAACCACATTTCATATTCCTAAATTATCAAATCAAGGCAAATCAGTGCTTATTAATGTTAGCCATTCTTTGGAAATTTTATTTTTTCAAGAAGTATTAATTTTAACCAAAGTAAAAGTAAAAATGATCTGTTAGAGCTCCTAGGAGGAAAATATTTTATTTTTCCCTTAACTCAGTGAATCCATTGCAAATAGAAGCAACATTGTGACCTAATGTAACTAGTGAGCAGAGAATACAGTGTTGACTAGTCCACAAGTCTCCATTTACTTAGCAGTAAATCAATGTAATTGACACTGTAACCCATGGTGTTGCTGCAGTCATAGTGAAGGGTGAAAGGCTAGCTTTGTTCATTTTGCTAGATCCCCTCATTAGAAGATGAAATATAGTGTTTTAATGGCTCAGTAAAATAATTAATGGAGAGAAAATTTTAATTGTCCCATGATCAATTCTGAATATTTTATGTTTTATAATTCTTTAAGGGACACAAAAGCTGCATAGTACTTTGAGACAAAACGTGTATTCACTTAGATTCAATAGAAAGTTTACATCCTATTCAAGGAATTGTGTTCAAGTATTGTGTAAATGTACCAATAAATAGTAAAAACCTTGCTTACAAAGAGTTCACAGAATAGAATATTTTAAAAGTATATATAAAATGATTCTAAAGCACAGTTTAATGAGATAAAGGCTATGGAAGAATTTCAAATTGCTAATGTGGGTAATGATGGAAATAATTTTGCCTTCTAAGATTGCAAAAAGATTCATGAAGGAGAAGGTGGTATTAGAGGGATCCTTCAAACACTGACAACTTGACAGAGGTGGAGGAAAGAGCAATATAGAAAGATTAATTTTAAAGGAATAAATACTAAATGATACAGGTGTTTTCAGGTCATGGTATATCCTTCTCTGTGCCTACATTATTATGGGGGAAATAGAAAACAAGGCTTAAAATGCAGATAGCACATCATTATATTTAGAAAATAACAATTATAGAGTCATGAGAAAGCAATATTATTAAAGGAAGAAAGTGATATGGTCAGAATCAACTCCAAGATTATTCTCACACTAGTACTTATGGAATGGTAATATGAAAAATGGAGCCAATCCTCAACAAAACAATCATAACTGGTGAAAATTATTTTTCAAAAATCGTTCAAAACCCCTACTTGCAGAGCAGAGGTTCTATTCTAAGAATAGCAGGCTAAGGATCCTGGGATCCCAGTAGCTCTTACCCCAGCTCATTCATTGGGTGAAAATTCCGCAATGGGAGAAACAAATGGGGATGATCAAAGGTTACTGCCCCACCCAGTGCCTTGCTTGTAAAGCAGAGCTATCATGCCAGTCCCCAACTCCAGAGTATTGGCACAGAGGTTTTGTTCAGTGGGAAGAGACTGTCTGTAAGAAGAGATTTTTCTAAGCTCTCCCCAAAGGAACTGACTTTATCTGAAACAGATTGAGCAAGTTCAAGCATAACATTGCTTTCAACAACAATGGTGATTCTGGTGGTAAGCACAGAGAAGAACCTGGTAGCTCTACGAAAGCTTCAAGCTAGAGTCTCAGTCACAGAAACAAGATGACAAAGGGAATGTCATTGTTTGGAAAGGGTTGCAATATAATGCACACATTGTGCCGCTGCTATGACTCAGAGGCTTACCACCTTCAGAAGTCAACCTGTGGCAAGTGTGGCTACCCTGACAAGAGGAAGAGAAAGTATAACTGGAATGTCAAGGCTAAAAAAGATAAACACCACAAGGATTGGTTGAATGAGGCACCTAAAAATTGTACGTCACAGCCCTAGCTGGGTGGCTCTGTTGGTTGGAGCATTGTCCAGTACCCAAAAGGTTGAGGGTTCAATTTTCAGTCAGGGCACATCTGTCTCTCTGTTTCTGTCTCTCTCTGTCTCTCTGTCTCTGTCTCTCTCTCTGTCTCTCTCTCTGTCTCTCTCTCTCTCTCTCTCTGTCTCTCTCTCTCTCTGTCTCACTCTCTCTCTGTCTCTCTCCTCTCTCCTCGCCGCCACCCTCACCCTTCCTCTAAACATATCCTCAATTCATGATTTTTAAAAAATTGTATACTACAGATTCAGGCGTGGGTTCCATGAAGAAACGATGAACACCTAAACCCAAGACGGTAGCTGCTGCAGCATCCAGCTCACCTTGAGGATTTCAATAATATGTTGTGCAATAAGTGTTCTGGTTTGAAAAAAAAACAAAAAAACAAAACTTCAAGCTAATCCATATGCTAGTTTACCAAAAGACTCAGCATATACCATGACCATGTGGGATATATCTCAGAAATGCAAGGTTCATTTAACATCCAAAGTAAAACTAATGTAATATACCTTATCAAAAAAATAAACAAATAAAAGACAAAAGCCACATGATCATTTTGATAAACATAGGGAAAGCAATGCCAATATTTGATATCTGTTCATAATTTTAAAAAATCCAAGAAGTAGAAATAGAAAGAAATTTTCCTGATAAAATAACTATGAAAATATCACATTATACTTAATTGTGAAAGAAAATGTTTTGCCCCTAAGATCAGGATGGCAAGAAAGGATTGCCATGCTTACCACTTCTATTAAACATTGTACTAGAGGTTCTAGTAAGATTACTTAAGAAAGAAAATGAAATAAAGGCATCCAAGTTGGAAAAAAGTAAAACTATCTCTACAAATAATATTGTCTTACATATTGAAAATCCTAAGGAATACACTAAAACATAATTAGACCTAATAAATAACACCACTAAGGTTGCTGGGTACATGATTAATTGCAGAAACATCAATTATGCTTTTATATATTAACAATAATAAACCACTCTAAAATAAAATTTATGAAGTAATTTTATCTTCAATAGCATCCAAAATAATAAATTACTTAGGAATAAATTTACCAATACAAGTATAAAACTTATACAGGTATCCCCCACTGTTCGAAAGTTTGCATTATGCCACTTTGCTTTTACAAAGGACCTATGTTAGTACCTGTTTTCCCTAACTGAAAGAAATCCGAAGAGGATTTACACTTTTATTTATTTATTTATTTATTTTTAAAAAGGTGAAAAGCAGAAATGGCATTTGCAGCACACATCCTGAGCAGCCAGAGGGTCGCCGCCAAGCTCCTTCTCTGGGAACTACACTCAGAACCTCAGCATCAAGCTGCCATAAGCTTTGAATTGTGTCTGAGCATCAGTGTTTTATTTCTGTATTGTGTATTGATTAGCAAGATGTGTCCCAATATATCAGAAAGGCTTAAGAGAGCGCATAAGGGTATTTACGCTTAGCATAAAACTGGATGTAATTAAGCATTTCCATCATAGTAAACAAAATAAAAACATACAAATTAATGGTAATTGCTTCTTTGCTTTATGCTATTTTGGCCTACAAAAGGTTTCATAAGAAGGCTCTACTTTCCAGTAGCAGGGGAAACCTGTACTCTGAAAGAAATTAAAGATCTAAATAAATGGAAAGAGATCATGGATTACAAGACTTCATATTATTAAAGTAGCAATAGTCCCAGAAATTTATGTACACCTTAATAACAATTCCTACCAAAATTCCAGCCATTTCACCTGCAGAACTGGACAAATTGACCCTAAAATTCACATGGACATTGAAGGAACCAAGAATAGCCAAAATAATCCTGAATGAGTCAAAGTTGGAAGACTCACACTTCCTTACTTCAAAACTTAAGGTCACAATCATCAAGAAAGTTTGGTATTGACATAAAGCTGGACATATAGATCAATGGAATATAATGGAAAGTCTAGAAATAAATCTTCATATTTACATTTAATTTATTTTCAAAAGGGCTGCCAAGGCATTCAGTTGGAAAAGAATAGTCTTTTCAACAAATGGAGATGACACAACTAAATATCCAAATTCAAAAGAATGAAGTTGGACCCATTTTCTCACATGATTTATAAACAATAACTCAAAATGGAAATGTAAGCACTACAGCTATTAAGCTCTTAGAAGAAAACAAGTGGTAAATTCTCATGACCTTGGATTAGGCAATGGTTTCTTAAATGCCACATCAAAATCAAAGTACAAGCAACAAAAGAAAAATAAATAAATTGGATTTCATCAAAATAAAAAAAAGACTTTGTGCTTCAAAGGGCACCATTAAGAAAATGAAAATACAACACACAGAATGGGAGAAAATATTTGCAAATCATATACAGGAGTGGGCAAAAGTAGGTTTATAGGTGTGAGTATATGAAACATGTTTTACTGTTATATTATTATTTATTAATTATTGTACTATTTGTAGGTTTAGAGTTGTAATACAAATAAATAATACAATAATTAATAAATAATAATATAACAGTAAAACATGTTTCATATACTCACACCTATAAACCTACTTTTGCCCACTCCTGTATATAAGGGGCTTGTACCTAGAATATATAAAGAACTCTTACAGATCAATAATAAATACACAAATAACCCAATTAAAGTGGGCAAAATATCCGAATAAGTATTTCTTCAAAGAATATATACAACTATTCTAAAAACAAATGAAAAATGCTTTCTGTCATTAACCATCAGGGAAATGCAAGCTGAAACCACAGTGAGATATCACTTTACACACAATGGCATAGCTATCATCAAAAAAGGTGAATAACAAGTTTTGGTGAGGATGTGGAAAAATTAGAACCTTCAAATACAGCTACTGGAAATGTAAAATTGCACAGATACCTTGAACAGTCTCACAGTTCCTCTAAATGTTAAGTATAGTTACCATATGACCCAGAAATTCCATTCCTAGATATATACCCAAAAGAAATGAAAATGTATGTCATTAAAATATATATGCAAATGTTTATATTAGCATTATTCATAGTAGAAAAATACTATATAACTCTGCAATGGAATATCATTTGGCTACAAAAAAGAAGTGTCCTGACTGGTGGGGCTCAGTGGATTGAGCGCCTGCCTGCAAACCGAAGGGTTGCAGGCTCAAATTCCAGTCAAGGCACATGCCTGGGTTGTGGGCCAGGTCCCCAGCTGGGGGTGTGTGAGAGGCAACCACACATTGATGTTTCTCTCCTTCTCTTTCTCTCTCTCTTTTCCTCTGTTTAAAAATAAATAAATAAAATCCTTAAAAAAAAAGAAGTACTGATACACAAAACAATATGGATGAGTCTTGAAAAACCAGTCACAAAGGACCACATTATCTATTATTCCATTTATATGAAATGTCCAGAATAGGCTACTCTATGGACGAAAATAGATTTGTGGTTGCCAAGGGCTGAGATAATTAGGAAAAACAGGGAGTGGCTACTAATAAATATGGTGTTTCTTATGGGGAAGATGACAATATTCTAAAATTGATTATGGTGATGGCTGTGCAACCATGTGAACATACTAAAATCATTGAATTATTCACTTTAAGTGTATTAACTGTATGATATGTAAATTATATCAAAATACATAAAGCTGTATATTATCCATAATGAGACACATTGAAAATCTGATCTAGGCAAAGGTAAGTAAAATAATGTATCAGATTATATATATATTCCTCACCCAAGAATGTTTGGATGCTTACTGATATTAAAGGGAGAGGAAGGGGGAGGGAAGAAAGGAGGGGAGAGAGACAGACAGACAGACATCAGTCAGTTGCTTCCTCTACATACCCAACCAGGGATCAAACCTGCAACCTAGGTATGTGCCCTGACCAGGGATTGAACCCACAACCTTTTGATGAATGCAATGACACTCCAACCAACTGAGCCACACCAGCCAGGGCCAGACTTACATTTTTGAAGAGATAAAAGATATTTCTCCTTTAAGAAATTAGACATGAGTCTGTAGTCCAGTATTTTTCCCTGTACAAAATATTGCATTATTACAGGAAAGAATCTGTGCTCTCCTGATAGTTTGAAGCTGAACTTCATCTTTTAACTCTTTAATTTCTGAATTTCACAGTTTTGGTCTCTGATTATTGCATTATTCTTGCAATGCTACAGTGGTTGATTCTTTTCTCCTATATCATTTCACTTTTGCAAGTCTAGAAATAAATCTAAAATTTCACAGTTATGTTCTTTTCATTTGATTATTTGAGTAAAATGTGGACTTTCTTGATATTTCAGCAAGAACAAACTTTACATGTTTCTTTAGTGAAAATTAAGGTCAAAAGTAAATGAAATTGAAATTTAGAGAAAATGAACAAAATAATGCATGCCTGGAATAATTTATGAAGAAATACTAAACAAGAGAGACTAAATTTGGAAAACTGCGAATACCAGATGATTAAGTGGAAGCATAATTATAACAAATATTTGATAGATGTTAAAGGAGAGAGAAGTGACACACAGAAGCCAAGAATACAGAAAAATAATTAACAATGTCACTTCGATGTTTTTTAAAAAAAAGGAACATCAAAATGACAACTAAAAGGGGAAGCTAGTGGGATAATCTGATATTGAAAAAGTTTGCTAGATTTCAGGAAATCAGAAATGATTTATTTTTTATGGGTGATTTATTTATTTATTTAAAAAAATTTTTTAATTTCTTTTATATTTTGGTTTTTCAATTACAGTTGTCCCATTTTCCCCCCATTGCTCCCCCCAACCAGCCCATCCCTTCTCCCACAATCATATCCCTCCTCGTTGTCCATGTCCATGAGTCATTTATACACGTTCCTTGACTAGACCCTTCCCTTACTTATCCCCCTTCTCTCCCTCCCCCCTCCCCCCTACTGACTACTATTCTACTCTTTGTCCTATTTAGTTCGTTTGTTTGTGTTGCTCTTTAGTTTCCTGTATTAGGTGATATCATATGGTATTTTGCTTTCTTTGCCTGGCTTATTTCACTCAGCATAATTCTCTCTAGTTCCATCCATGTTGTCGCAAATGGCAGGAGTTCCTTCTTTCTTTCTGCTACATAGTATTCCATTTTGTAAATGTACCACAGTTTTTTGGTCTACTCATCTACAGATGGGCACTTAGGCTGTTTCCAGCACTTAGCTATTGTAAACAGGGCTGCTATGAACATAGGGGTGCATAAGTTCTTTTGAATTAGGGTTTTAGGATTTTTTGGGTATAATACTAGCAGTGGAATCGCTGGTTCAAAAGGCAGTTCCATTTTTAGTTTTTTGAGCAAATTCCATACTGTTTTCCATAGTGGCTGCACCAGTCTGCATTCCCACCAACAGTGCAGTAGGGTTCCCATTTCTCCACATCCTCGCCAGCATTTTTTGTTTGTTGATTTGTTGGTGATGGTCATTCTGACAGGTGTAAAGTGATATCTCATTGTGGTTTTTATTTGCATCTCTGATGGCCAGTGATGTTGAGCATTTTTTCATGTGCCTATGGACCTTCTGTATGTCCTCTTCAGAGAAGTGTTTGTTCAGGTCCTTTGCCCATTTTTTAATTGGGTTGTTTGTTTTCTTGATATTGAGTCGTATAAGCTCTTTATATATTTTGGAGATCAGTCCCCTGTCTGTGATATCATTGGCAAATATGCTTTCCCATATGGTTGGTTTCCTTTTCATCTTGCTGATGTTTTCTTTTGCTGAGCAGAAACTCTGTAGTTTGATGTAGTCCCATTTGTTTATTTTTTCCTTTATTTCTCTAGCCTTAAGAGATGTATCCATGAAGATATTGTTACGTGGGATATCTGAAATTTTCCTGCCTATGTTTTCCTCTAGGACTTTTATGGTATCATGGCTTACATTTAAGTCTTTGATCCATCTTGAGTTTATTCTTGTGTGTGGTGTAAATTGGTGGTCTAGTTTCATTTTTTTGCACGTCCCTGTCCAGTTCTCCCAGCACTATTTATTAAAGAGGCTCTTCTCACTCCATTTTATATTCCTTCTTCCTTTATCAAAGATTAGTTGACCATAGAGACCTGGGTTTATTTCTGGGCTCTGTATTCTGTTCCGCTGATCTATATGTCTGTTCTTATGCCAGTACCAGACTGTTTTGATCACAGTGGCTTTGTAGTATTGTTTGATGTCTGGTATCGTGATTCCTCCTTCTGTGTTCCTCTGTTTCAAGATTGCTTTTGCTATTCGGGGTCTTTTTTGGATCCGTATGAATTTTTGGAGTATTTGTTCTGGGTCAGTGAAATATGTCATTGGTATTTTAATAGGGATTGCATTGAATCTGTAAATTGCTTTGGGTAGTATGGCCATTTTGATGATGTTGATTCTTCCCATCCAAGAACATGGTATTTACTTCCATTTATTTGTATCTTCCTTAATTTCTTTCTTCATTGTTGTGTAATTTTCAGTGTACAGGTCTTTTATCTCTTCGGTTGAGTTTATTCCTACGTATTTTATTTTTCTTGTTGCTATAGTAAATGGTATTTTATTTTTTGCTTCTGTCTCTGAAATTTTATTGTTGGTGTACAGAAATGCCTTAGATTTCTGCATATTTATTTTGTACCCTGTTATTTTGCCAAATTCACTTATTATATCGAGTAGTCTTTTAAGTGGAGTTTATAGGGTTTTCTAGGTATACTATCATGTCATCTGCAAATAGTGATAGTTTTACTTCTTCTTTCCCAATTTGGATGCCTTTTATTTCTATGTCTTGTCTAATTGTTGTGGCTACAACACCCAAGACTATGTTGAATAGAAGTGGAGAGAGCGGACAGCCTTGTCTAGTTCCTGATTTCAGGGGGAATGTTTTCAGTTTTTGTCCATTGAGTATGATGTTGGCTTCAGGCTTCTCATATATAGCCTTAATTATGTTAAGGTATGCTCCCTCTATTCCCATTTTGCTGAGTGTTTTAATCATAAATTGGTGTTGTACTTTATCAAATACTTTGTCTGCATCTATAGATATGATCATGTGATTTTTGTCTTTCATTTTGTTTAGGTGATGTATTATATTTATTGATTTGCGAATATTAAACCATCCTTGCATCCCTGAGTTGAATCCCACTTGATCCTGGTGTATGATCTTTTTGATGTATTGCTGGATCCTGTTTGCCAACATTTTATTGAGGATATTAGCATCTATGTTCATCAGTAATATTGGCCTGTAGTTTTCTTTCTTTGTTGTGTCTTGACCTGCTTTTGGGATTAGGGTAATACTGGCTTCATAGAAAGAGTTTGGGATTTTTCCCTCTTCTTGGATTTTTTGGAATAGTTTGAGGAGGGTAGGAGTTAGTTCTTCCCTAAATGTTTTGTAAAATTCGCCTGTGAAGCCATCCGGTCCAGGGGTTTGGTGTGCAGGAAGATTTTTGATTACTGTTTCAATTTCCTTCTTTGTTATTGGTCTGTTGAGACTTTCCACTTCTTCTTGATTCAGTTTTGGAAGGTAATATGTTTCTAGAAATTTGTCCATTTCTTCTAGGTTGTCAAATTTCTTGCCATACAGTTGTTTGTAGTAATTTCTTACAATTGTTTGTATTTCTCAGGTATCAGTCGTGATTTCTCCTCTTTCATTTCTGATTTTGTTTATTTGGGTCTTCTCTCTTTTTTTCTTGATGAGTCTGGCTAGAGGTTTGTCGATTTTGTTTATTTTTTCAAAGAACCAGCTCCTAGTTTCATTGATTTTTTGGATTGTTTGTTTAGTCTCTATATCATTTAATTCTGCTTTGATCTTGAAGATTTCCTTTCTTCTTATTGCCCTAGGCTTTGTTTGTTGTTGTTGTTCTAGTTCTTGTAGCTTTAGGATTAGATTTTTTATTTGAGCTTCTTCTGTCCTTTTCAGATATGCCTGTATTGCTATGAACTTCCCTCTTGGGACTGCTTTTGCTGTGTCCCATAGGTTTTGGGCTGTTGTGTGTTCATTATCATTAGTTTCTAGAAATTTCTCGATTTCCTCTTTGATGTCATTGTTAACCCATTCATTATTTAATAGCGTGTTATTCATTCTCCATGAGTTTGGGTGCCTTTGATTTTTTTCGCTGAGGTTGATTTTTAGTTTCAAGGCATTGTGGTCTGAAAAGATGCTTAATATGATCTCAATTTTCATGAATTTGTTGAGGCTTGTTTTGTGTCCTATCATGTGGTCTATTTTTGAAAATGTCCCACGTGCCTTTGAAAAAAATGTATATCTTGCTTCTTTGTGGTGAAAAGTTCTATATATATATCAGTTAGGTCCATGTGGTTTAGTGTGTTATTCAATGCCTGTATATCCTTGGTGTTTCTTTGCTTGGGTGATCTGTCTATTGTTGATAATGGAGTGTTGAAGTCCCCTACTATGAGTGTGTTGTTGTTAATATCCTTCTTGTGGTCTTCTAGTATTTGCTTTATGTATTTGGGTGCTCCTATGTTGGGTGCATATATGTTTATCAGTGTTATATCTTCCTGATGGATTGTTCCTTTAAGTATTATGAAATGTCCTTCTTTGTCTCTTTTTATTGCCCTTGCTTTGAAATCTGTTTTGTCTGATATGAGGACTGCTACCCCGCTTTTTTTTCAGGTCCGTTTGCTTGGAATATTTTTTTATATCCCTTTACTTTCAGTCTATGTAAATCTTTTGTTTTGAGGTGTGTTTCTTGTAGGCAGCAAATATGTGGGTCCTGTTTTCTTATCCATTCCGTTACCCTATGTCTTTTAATTGGAGCATTTAATCCATTTACATTTAAGGTTATTATTGACATGTATTTATTCATTTCCCGTTGTACCTCTGTTCCTCTACTCCTTTTTTTTTTGTTTTTTCTCTTCCTTTTTCTTAGAATATTCCCTTTAGCATCTCTTGCAATGCTGGTTCGGTGGAGATGTATTCTTTTAGTCTTCTTTTGTCTGAGAAACTCCTTATTTCACCTTCTATTTGGAATGAGAGCCTTGCTGGCTAGAGTATTCTTGGTTGTAGGCCTTTGTTTTTCATTGCTTGAAATATTTTTGACCATTCCCTTCTGGCTCATAGTGTTTCTGTTGAGAAATCGATCGATAGCCTTATTGGAGCTCCCTTGTAAGTTATTTGCTGTGTTTCTCTTGCTGCTTTTAGGATTCTCTCTTTGTCTTGGAATGTTGCCATTTTAACTATGATGTGCCTTGGAGTGTGTTTTCGGGGGTTCCTCTTTATTGGAACTCTCTGTGTTTCCTGGACTTGCATAACTTTTTTCTCTCATCAGGTTGGGAAAATTTTCTGCCACTATTTTTCCTATCAGTTTATCTATTCCTTGTTCTTCTGATCCCTCTTTAATTCCAATTACTCTTATATTGTTCTTCCTTATGCTATCCCTTAACTCCCTTACCTCTTTTTTGTACTTTTTTAATCTTTTTACATTTTGCTGTATCATCTGAGAATTTTTTCCTACATTATCTTCTAACTCACTAATACGATCCTCTGCTTCATTTAGTCTGCTTTTGACTGACTCTACTATGTTTTTCAGTTCAGAGATTGCATTCTTCATTTCTTCCTGGTTCTTATTGATAGTTTCTATGTCTTTTTTTATGCTGGTGTAGTTCTCTGCAAGTTCCCTGTAATTTTCTTGCAGCTGTTGGTAGCTCCCTTGGAGGCTGTCATAGTTGTTTTTAAGGTTGTCGAGTATATTGAGCTTCTTTACCACCATTGTTTTGAATTCCATGTCTGACATTTGGGCTATGTCTATTCCATCTAACTCTCTTTCCGGGGATTCCTCTTTTCTTTTCATTGAGAGGTTGTTTCTGCATCTTACCATGTTGGATTCTTCTTGTTTGTTTTTGTTTATTAGATTTGTCTGCTTTGACTTCCCACCTTTGTGGTATGAGATTCTTTATGGGAGATCTGGGGGTTTCAGTGGTGCAGTCTCTTTGATCTCCTGAGCCTGATGTTCTTGCGGTACCTTTTATGTCGGGTCTGCTGCATGGGCAACAGCAGACCCTCCATATCACCCTGCCCAGGCTCTGTAGCTTCAGCTTCACTGGAGAGGACACTCCAGCGTCATCGCAAGATGTCGATTCAACACGGGAGGAGACAGATACCGTGTCACTCCCGAGTCGGACTGCACAGCCATTCTCGGCAGTGCAGATAGACTCTTAAGAAGCTACACCATCGTCTCTCGAGATGGACGGGCATGGGCATCAGACCCTCCATATCACCCTGCCCAGGTTCTGTAGCTTCAGCTTCACTGGAGAGGATACTCCAGCGTCATCGCAAGATGTCGATTTAACACGGGAGGAGACAGATACTGTGTCCCTCCCGAGTCGGACTGCACAGCCATTCTCGGCGGTGCAGATAGACTCTTAAGAAGCTACACCATCGTCTCTCGAGACGGACGGCTGCCATCACCTTTTATGTCATTTGTTTATGCTATATGGTTATATTTCAGATGCCTTTTGTTAGGATCTTCCTTCTGGCTAGTTGATTGAGAGTCACTCTATCCACTTTATCTCGAATTCTTTCGTGGAGATGTCAGTTCAGCCTTTGTGTGTTGTCTTGTTTTTCTGTATCCACAGCTGGTCTAATGAGGTGGGTCAGAGGTTCCTGTTCCTTGCAGCAGTGGGCCCCTGCACTGCACGTTCCTTAGTTGTCTGTTGGAGCTAGCCAAGGTGTCCTTGCAGGCACGCCTGTGATCCGGTAAGGCGGCCTGAGAGCTTGCCTCAGGCCTGCCAAGCAGTGCTCCGGGAGTTTCCCAAGGTGGCCAGGGAGCTAGCCTCAGGCCTGTGGCACTGTGCTCCAGGAGTTGGTCTCTTGCCTGCCAGTGCTGGGCCCCAGACACTGGTGCACAGTGGAAGTGAGCGAATGGTCCCTATTGATGTCAGCGAGATGTTTTTGCGCTTGCGTGCCGTGCTAGCCCAAGGTGTCTGGGGAGCTAGCCTCAGGTCTGCCATGCAGCGCTCTGAGAGTTGGTCTCTTGCCTCTTAGGGCGGGGCCCCGGACACTTGTGCTCAGTAGAAGTGAGTGTCTATGAGTCGCTGCTGCCTGCTGTTCCGGCGCTGCAGCCACCCACCGTTCCCGCAACCGCATGGGCAGGCAAGAGCAGAGCCTGAGTAAATGCTTTGTGCTCTGGCCTGGCACTCAGGCCTGGCACCCACTGGAGCTGGCCAGGGGCAACTGCACACAGTCTTCTGCATATCCAGTGGGCCCTCCCTGCGCCCGTTGGGGCACTGATCTTATCTCTGTTGGGGTGTGTCCAAGGGGCACCTGGACTCAAGGCCCTGCGCACCTGGGCCAGTGAATGAGGGCACTTCCCTATGCGTGCTCCCCGATCCAAGGGTAAGGTTGGGGAGTGGATGAGCGCTCCTCAAGAACGGCCTACCGCCCCCAAACTTTCCACCCCTCTCCACCATCCACTAGAGAAAAATATAAAGGAGAATTATGTTCTCACTTGCCCGGCAGCATGCCATCTCCTGTTCTTCAGCGCCAATGCCACTTGGTCGAGTCCCGTCTCTGCCAGCGGGCAGAGATCCACTCTCCTCCCGACTCCTCTCTGGGGTAGCAGGTGGTCGCCAAAAAGCCTTTGTGTACTTCCAGCCACAGCTCGGGCAGCCACGCCAGTCAGGAATCCCGTTTCGTCCCTTTTTCTTCCACTATCCTCACTAAACAGGTTGTTCCCAGATGGATTTTCTCTAATCCAGCAGTGCCAAGGCTTGACTCCTGCCAGTGTCCAGCTGCTCACTGAGATGTTCTGTCTGCAATTAGTCCAAACTACAGACGCATCTTGGGAGCCTCCCCTCACTCCTCCGCCATCTTCCCTCCGAGCAGAAATGTTTTTATTGTATGTTGGTATGAAGGACCAAAGTTATGGTAACAATTACTTTTAAGACACAACATTTGCATGCTCTCTATTACTTTAAGAAGCAAAAAGGAGGGAAATGAAGCAAAGAGATTAGCATTCTACGTCAGAAATATGTGCTTTTGAAGATGTTAAACCACAGAAGGCTTTTTCTCAATAGCTATTATCTCCTAATCATGACTGCCATAGTCAGAGTAGACTGGATACCTGTAAGATGCTGATTTTTGTACAGTAATGTAATCTTTCATTAGACAGTGAAGTGAGATCTGGAAGCATTACTTGGAACACATGGTGCTCATTTATTACATTTCACTTGATAATTTTAATAATGGATACATGTAATTTCTGTTGTACATCTATCTTTCCTCTTATGGAAAAAGTATATACCATATGACAAAGTGTGACAACAGTGAACTTTCAAAGGTGTTTGAATATCAGGTGTTTTCCTATACTGGGCATTAAGTTTAGGCTAATAACCCCCTTTTTTATGAAAATGTCACTTTGTTCTAGACCTTAAATGGAAATGTTCTGCCTATGATTCATAGTGCAGAAAATCCTCATCATCATGTTACAAGCAATGATTGCTAGACTAGGCCAAGTTCCCACTGAATCATGGTCATTGAATTTTTATTCCCTGACTTCATACTTTAACTTCTGACACCAATCTTAAGTGATCCTAGTTGTATAGACATATTTAATTCTATTCTGTCCATTTGCAATTTTAACCTGCCTCACTTAATATTTACTCAGAAAGTATGTATTTCAAGGGTGAAATTTGAACAAAATCTCTAAAAGATTCATATAGAAAAACATACTTTATCTGGCAAAGAACTGATGGGAACTTTATTACAGGGAAAATACAGTATTTGTATCTTTAATTACAATAGATTGAGGATCCAGCACAATGCTTCATACAAAGTGGGAACTTAACAAATGTGTGCTGAATAACTGAATGAATGAAAAAAATTATTTAAAAAATATACAAGTTGCAGTCATGATTGAAAAATTACATCTAATCTCTAATTTATTTATTAGAGCATTATTGGCTATGACCAAAAAAAGTTATGTTGCATAAAAATTGTAAACGCCTAATGTTGTATGCTAAGAATTTTGGTATTTATTTCATGCATTTTAAAGTAGATGAGTATCATGAGTATTAGGGGAAAAAAGAAAAACAGAATGATATGGATTTTAAGAGAGGCATTTGTTTCAATAATGTGAATGTGATCTACAATCTCTAATAATGAAGATCAGCAATAATGTAATAAGGTATTTGATGGTTTAGAAGTCTTTAGTGACTGTTGAGAAGGCAGACCAACAAATTGATGGAGACAAAGCAAAAAAAAAAAAAAAAGTAAATTATATTTTCTCTTCTGGCCCAAATAGAGTAACAGGGATCAGATTTATGCTCTGGAACACCTGAAAAAAATGGAGGAAAATAAGACAATAGTTCAAAAGACACTGGACATCAGGAAGCACAGACTGATCCCTGAGAAGTAGGAAATAAATGAGGTGAGCACTATGATTGTTTCACATTAACTGAGTTTCCAGGCCACAGCTCAACCAGGGGGAACCCAGGCAATGACCATCAATCAGTCTTGCTAAGTGGAGGAGATGAAAATAAGAGACTCTGGAGCAAGGCGGGTAGAGTTCTCAAGACAGAGGACCAGAGAAAAGAATGATAGAAAGAGAGGGGACTCCAAATTCTTGCACCCCACACTAATTGTTCAGCTGATTACTGATCAACTTGTGTGTGAGTACATTATTAGAAGCCAGGAAGGAGCCACTTAAATGGATAATAGATCACAATACCTGATACTCACACAGGGCCTGAAATAGTGACTTTCACAGTCAGGCAGATTATAAGACCCCGGGATTCACAGGGCACTGAATAATTCACATGGAAGGGTCTTCTCTCAGTAGTGGGGGATATTTAACCATGTAACATAATATAACAACATTATTTAGCCACATAATATAATGGGACTGCTCTGTTCCTTTCTATCAAATTTTAAAAAGGGCCCCAAAAGATCAAATCATTTCTAAGGAACTTAAGAGTATCCAAAAAAATTTAAAAAGGTAATCATAGAGCTACCATCATATTTAATGGCTTTTCCCCTAAGATCAGAAATGAGAATAAAATTTCCACTCTCATCATTTCTATTCAACTATTTCAGTGCTATAAGTCCAGGAACAAAGTTATTCCAATTTGAAAGTAAAACTGTTCTTATTAACAGATGTCATGACTATCAATATAGAAAATTCAACAGACTATAAATAAGGCGACTGGAATCAAAAAGTAAGTTTACAAAGGTTGCATGACACAATATCAATATACAAAAATCAATTACCATATTTTTCACTACTAAGGCACATTTTTTCCCCCAGAAAATTTTCATTTAACCTATTTCAGTCACTTTTCCATTAAGAAATCTTTCAAAATATTTTGTGACCTATAAAATGTTCAGGCAGCCTTAAAAATGGAGTAACTTTAAGCTAGCAGGAAATTTCATTAATAAAATCACTTACGTACTCTTTATTTAACTGCAAGCCCTTTGGGGGGGAAAATGCTACTGTACACTGAGATACAGTCAGAGATTTTAATGATATAGAGACTTTAGTATTTGAAATCATTAAAAATTTAAACTCAGGGGAAAAAATGGGAAAAGTTAATATTTCACAAAGTAGTATTGTCATTAAGGTAGGCATTCTGTATTTTTTAAAATTTATTT
Source organism: Furipterus horrens (assembly GCF_987537825.1). Lineage (NCBI taxonomy): Eukaryota > Metazoa > Chordata > Mammalia > Chiroptera > Furipteridae > Furipterus > Furipterus horrens. The sequence goes on along the minus strand of NW_028327187.1, from coordinate 96,595,864 downwards.
TATTGCATCTTTGTACCTTTATAAAAGGTGTCTAACTCCAGTGTATCTGGGTCAGTGGTAAAGATCTGCCTCGGCTAAGATCCACTGCATATTCTATCAGGTAAACTTATAGGTCTCTCCTTTCAATGAGTATGTGAATATGCTGTTTATATGTATGTGTAATTTCAGGATATGCCCAGTTTGTCCAAATACAAGGACACAACCACATAAGGAGTAAGGACTAGAATTTGGACCAAAGGACCAAACAAAAGAAAAATCCCTAAAAGCCCTGGCTGGTATGACTCTGTAGATTGAGCACCTGCCTGTGAAACAAAGGGTCACTGGTTTGACTCTCAGTCACGTTGTGGGCCACATCCTCAGTTTGGGGCGTGCAAGAGGCAACCACACATTGATGTTTCTCTCCCTCTGTTTTTCCATCCCTCCCCCTCTCTCTAAAAATATATAAATAAAAATCTTTAAAAAAGAAGAAAAGAAAAAAAAAAAAAAGAAAAAAGAAAAAGCCCTAAATGGATGAAAGGTATCTAACCAGAGTAATGAGCTCAAATAACTATGTGCCTGCCTAGATAACATAAATGAATGAAACTGGTTGGCTACAATATACATTGGAGAGTAGTGGGGTTGATGTTCAGCTGTGATGGAAGGATTTTCCGTATTTTTTGCTCCATAAGAAACACTTTTTCCCCCAAAAAAACTGGGGGAAAATGTTTGTGCATCTTATGGAGCGATTATTGTGTCACAGACCGTGATGTGTATTACCTGACCTGTTGTCAGCAGTGGTGACAGCTGTTAGAAGAGGAAGCAGTGGGCCAACATGAAACCCCTGGGTACACTTAAATGTCCCACTTTACTGCTGAATCTCAGAGCATCCGGTCAGTTGCCATCTGCCTCTGTCCATCACCCAGGACCTGGAAGAGTGCAGAGAGCCGCCTCACACTCCCAGCTACAACTGCTGACCTGTCGAGTCAGCCGAGGCCAATGACAGGTATGAGGCACAGTGCCAATTGCCAATAGTCTTTGACACTGGGTGGGGTCTGTGTCAGTAGAACCGCCTCCAATCACCAATCACTGTCTTAAACTCTGCCAAACACAAGAGGCAGATGGGTGGAGCTGAAGTAACATGTTCTCCGCTGGCTCCTGGCTCTGTTAGATGCTACCGCTGTCTTGTCTACCTCCATACTGTTTCCAGTGCACACCAGATTTCTGTGTGAGGAGGCCAGCAGTAACTGGGTGAGCAGTCATAAATTCTGAAGTTTGTAGTACATAAAGGGAATTATGGTGGGGTCACTATTCTAGTAGTAACACAGGCACTGAGGGGATTAAGGGGTATCACTAGCCATAACAGGCACTGGGGGTAGTCTGCCAGAACCTATAACTAGGACATTGATACTCTCAGTGACTGTTAGAACTAGTGATACCTCTTAACTCCCTCAATGCCTGTTATTAAAGGCCCCCATAATTTCTGACACTAGCAATGATGAGTTCTCGGGGTTCCCAGAAAACTAGAAGAGTACTTAAACCTTAAAGTCTCTCTTCATTTGTTAATGACAGTGATGATGGTTGACTGCTGTTCACTTTACATGGTTGAAATATTATTCTGTTATATTTTATTCAATATTTTAGTACACCAGTTGGTTCAGAATGTATTTTTTCTTGTTTTCCTCCTCTAAACCTAGGTGTGTATTATGGTCAGGTGCGTCTTATAGTGCAAAAAATACGGTATATTTCTATATATTAACAAAGAACTTGGTAATTAAGAAAATAATACTACTCACAATAGTATCAAGCACATTAAATATTTAGAGAAAATCTAGAGATAAAAGATATGAAAGACCTATACACCATCAACTATAAAATATTGCCAAGTTAAATGAAAGAACACATAAATAGATGGAGAGATATAAATTTTTCATGGGTCAGGAAGCTCCATATTGTTAAGATGTCAATTACCTCAAAACTGCTTTATAGACTCCATAGAAAACTTATAAAATCCCAAAAGACTTCTCTTTTTTTTGTAGACACTGACGAACTGATTCTCAAATCCCTATAGAAATTCAACGGCCCCACAAGAATCAAACAACTCTGTAAAAGAATAAAGGAGATGGAGGACTAATGCAGTCTAACTTCAAAACATTGTAAAATATAAAGTAATCAACATAGCACAGAATTTGTGTAACACAGAGAAGTTGATGAAACAGAAAAGAGAGTTCAAAAATGGGCCCACAGAAATATGGACCATTTACACCTACAAAGTAACAAAGGTAATTCAGTGGAGAAATCTCCTATCTTTAAAAAGAAAATCTGAAACTATTGTATATACACAGGCAAAAAATAAAAACTTTGATTCGTACCTTATATCATCTAAAAAAATGAATTTAAACAGATGACATATCTAAATGTAAAACCTAAGGCTATAAAACTTTTAGCAGAATAGAAAAAAATAAATAAATAAAAATAAAAACGTTGTGACCTTTCACTACACAATGTTTCCTTAGATACAACACAGAGAACAATCCACCGAAGAACAAACTAATAAATTAAACTTTATCAAATGTAAAAACTCAGCTCTTTGAAAGACACTGTTAACACAATAAAAAGACAAGCCATAGATGGAGAGAAAATTTTACAAATCATATATGAGATAACAGACTTCCATCCAGCATACACAAAGAACCCTCAAGACTCAATGAGAGCCCTGACTGATGTGGCTCGGTTGGGTGAACATCATCCCACAAAGTAAAAGGTTTGATTCCTGGTTAGGACACATGCCTCGGCTGTGGGCCTGGTTGGGGCGCATGTGAGAGGCAACTGTTTGATGTTTCCCTCTCACATCAAGGTTTCTCTCCCTCTTTTTCTCCCTCCCTTCCCCTCTCTGAAAAGTAAAAAGATACCAAGCAACACAATTTAAGAATGTGCAAAAAAGTGATTAACCAAGCATACCATGCATTGGGGAGTGCAATTCTCATGTACTACTGGAAGAAATATGAAATATTACAACCACTTTGGAAAAGTTTGGTAGTTTCTTAAAATGTTAAGCAAACACCTATCAACTTTAGGTGGTGAACATGCAATACAATATACAGATGATATATTGTAGAATTGTACACTTGAAACCTATATAATTTTATTAACCAATATCACCCCAATAAATTTAATAAATATTTAAACCAAAGAACATTACTTCCAAAAATCCATGGTGAACAAAACATCAGTTTTGAATAAAGACAGACCAGTGGTATTATTGGTCTATCCTTTGTCTTCAGGCTTTAATATGGCTCAATATGGCACTGTTTTTCTGACTTTTTAAAAGTATTACTTTAAAACATCATTGATCTTGATGGCTGCGGTTTTTTTGCTGCCACCTTAAATTTTATTTCACTCACCTCACCAGTATTTGGGAAAATATTAAAACTTGATGGCTGTGAGTACATATGGAAAAAGAGAAGTGTCATATGCTCCCGCCATTCAGTTCCTAGCTAAAATTTACCCAGGAGAAATGAATGTATACAAAGACGTGAATACATGGAGTATCTGTGGCAGCTTGCTTTGCAACAGCCTCAAACTGGAAACAACCCAAAAGTTCATGAAAAGGTGAGGGGATAAACATATTGTGGGGTGTCTATACACCAGAACAGTTCTCAAACATGACAAAGCATGCATCTTCCCCGCCCATCTTGGAAGAATGCAGGGTGCGCAGTGTGCCTGCATTGACCCTCCTCACAGAAAGAATGCGGCTGCACCTGGTAATGGTCTCCTCGCACCAGAGTGGCTGAGACAACAAACCAAGGAAGCCACTGGTCACCCTGGGGCCAGCGGCACCATGGCAGACAACAAGAGGCTGTTACTGCTACAGCCGGACAAGAGGAGGCTGTTGGTGCCACAGCCCAACAAGAAATGGCTGATAGGGCCAGGGCCTCTGGAACCGATGCCCCCGGCCACGCATTGTAAGCCCTGGTACAAGGACTGGGACAAGTTACCTCCCAACTACTTGGCAAAGCATAGACACAGGCTTCTGAAGTACCCCACGTCCATAGACAGCTGTCTGGGCGATTTCAGAATGGGCTGCCCACCTTGTGATGATCTGATTACTCATGGCCCTTGCGAGGGCTTTCTCCCAACGATTGCTCCTAGAGTTCCGCGACCCACTCCGCAAAAGACTCAAAGAAAGATGCCCAAGGGAGCAGAACTGCTTTCCAAGCGCTTGCCAGCCCAGCAAGCACAGAAGGCTTTTGTAGAGGCGATCGAAGCCACCCAGAAATGGCATCCCTTGGCTTGCTACCCAGATCTTGGGAAAAGTCTTCCTACAGATCTCTTATTGAAGGTGGTGGAAGAGCTCGATCCGGACAGGAAGCTGGAGGACACCTGGGCTTAGTGTGAGGATACCAGGGACAAAAAGAAGTCCCCCACAAAGCTTTGTGAAAAAGGTCCTGATGAAGTCAACCCAGGATCTTCTGACCAAGTCAACCCAGGACCTCCCGAACAAGTCAACCCAGAACCTGCCAGCCAGGTGAAGCCGAGATTTCCTGGAGAGTTCAGGAGGAGACCTCACAACCAAGTGAACCCAGGACCTCCAGGCCAAGTCAAGCCGAGATTTCCAGGCCAGTTCAGGAGGAGACCTCAAAACCAAGTCAGCCTGGGACCTCAAGGCCAAGTCAGTCTTGGAGCTCCCGATGAAGTCAACCAGGGACGTCCAGATGAAGTCAACCTGGGAGCTCCAAATGAAGTCAACCTGGGACCTCCTGATGAAGTCAACCCAGGAGCTCCCAGCGAAGTCAACCCAGGACCTCTCAACCAAATCAACTGGGGACCTCTAGGCCAAGTCAAGCCGAGATTTCCTGGACAGTTCAGGCAGAGACCTCACAACCAAGTCAACCTGAGACCGCCAGGCCAAGTCAAGCTGCTATTTCCTAGACAGTTCAGGAGGAGACGTCACAACCAAGTCAACCAGGGACCTCAAGGCCAAGTCAATCTGGAAGCTCCCGATGAAGTCAACCTGGGACCTCCAGATGAAGTCAACCTGGGACCTCTGGATGAAGTCAACCTGGGAACTCCCAACGAAGTCAACCTGGGAACTCCTGATGAAGTGAACTCGGTACTTCGCAACCAAATCAACCAGGGACCCCCTGGACAAGTCAAGCCAAGATTTCCCGGCCAATTCAAGTGGAGACTTCCCAAATCAACGTGGGGCCTCTTGAGGAAGTCAGCCCAGGACCTCCCGACCAAGTCAACCCAGGACCTCCTGATGAAGCCAACCTGGAACCTCCCGACCAAGTCAACCTGGGACCTTCTGACCAAGTCAACCCAGAACTTTCTGACCAGTCAACCTGGGAGCTCCTGAGGAAGTCAACCCAGGACCTCCTGACCAAGTTAACACAGGAACTGCTGACCAAGTCAACCTGGAGGCTCCTGACGACATCAACCTGAAACCTCCCAAGGAGTCTTTCCTGGCATATTTAAACAAGATGTTTCCTGAGAAAAAGAAAAAAAAGAAGTCAAGGAAAATGTATTTTACCAAGTATTCTGATTTTTACAGAAGAGCACAGAAAAAAGTTTGTGAATTCTGCAAATGGACTGAGACTTTTGGAGACCTGGGCATTAATGAAGAGTTCATCATGAAACTGTCTGAAATTGACTACACGGTTATACCTACCCATGATACGGGCGAAGTAAAGAAAATAACAGAGCTCCCTTTGGAACTAATATGCGGCAAACACCTGGATAACATTAAGAAGAGAAGGTTCTCCATACAGGAAAGAAACTGGGAGAGGAAACTCCAAAAACCACCTGATCCTTATAAACTCAAGCAGGTGAAGATAAAGTATGGAGCATGGTATCTGCACCCCAAGTACTGGAAAAAGCTAATAAATGACAAACCTTTGATTGACCCCAAAGTCGTAAAAGAAGAGGAAGATCGTCATTATAGAAGGTATCTTGAACCATGCATTATTGATGAGCTTTATGGACCAATTGCCTTCAAAGATTTTATTATAAGCAAGGGCTACGAGATGCCAGGTGTGCTTGAGAAGATGTTTTTCAGGAAGAACTGGACTTATAATTCTGTTAAGACTCCTATAGACTGAGTAATAAAATTCCTCTCAAAGGCACAAGATGATACATGTGAAGATGATTAGACGAGTTTCTATTTGCTACTTACTTGGCTATTTTCTTTCTCCTATTTTAACATCAGTCAGAATTCATGATAAATGTCTCACTGTGTATGTACAACTTTGATTCTACAACCTCTGTAAGTTTAACACCTAATGCTAATAGAAATTTCTAAATGAGCTTCTGTTTGGGCTCATCAATATTTTATGTATCTTACCAACTATGAAATCAATATTCACATATAGCCTTCTCACATTTTTATAGCATTGTGAATATTACATTGTTACATCAATAGTAAACAACAACATAAATAAAAGTTACTTAAAAATGATCTTGTTATGTCAGCTACAGCATGGGATGAATCTCAAAATAACTGTGCAGAATAAAAAAATTTTAGTCTCATTCATAATGAAATTGTTATCTCCTTTATTAGGATTGCGTCAAGACCCAGAATCAGGTTGAAAATTATTTATCAAAATTATAGGAGAAATTTTAGTTCTGTTGTTTTATCATACCTATGAATTAAATATGTGTAAAATGTTTCACTATATTCATAAAAAGTTACTGTGAAAGTGTGTTTCCATGCCATGTAACACAAGTGCAGAACAGTAGGGAGCTTCAAGTCCCAAAATCCAGTGTGCAAAATAGATGTGTAAGTAAAACTACCCAGCAATCTCAAATAATCACACAGATCCATTGACGTGCAATTAATCTTTCCATTTCATGAATATCAATTTAAAATTCATTCATAAATTTCAAATAAAAATCAAGCAATGTCTTTACATTTCTAAAATAACAGCACAATCTGTCTGGGACAGGAACATGTATAGCTAGAAAGATTTGTAGTACAGGCCTAGAGTGCACTTCCGCTTGCATTAATGAAAGAATTTCATATGTAAATGAAAGTAAACGTATATAGTATTTCATTTTTATAGGATGAGATAGATATATGTTTATTTGCAAATTTTCTATTTTAAATGAAGTTTGTCTGTGAACATTGTATGCTTGAAGAACCAGGTCTTTTCTATATACTTTTGTAAACTAAGGCCTAGAAGTTCTGATCATAATTAAGTCAATTTCACCACTGTATCTTATTTTAGCAATGGTTTCCAAACTAGTCTATGTTCTCCTTAGGTATATTTTTCTAAAATGCAAATCTGATCAAATTTACGAGCTTGTTAATTCTCCAGGCTCATCTAAACTTACCTACATACATAGACACACCTCCCTCATACATACATACAAACATGCTCCTACTTTCCAGATTCCAGTCAATATGTCCTTTCATACCTCTATGCCTTTGTACACAATTTTCTCTATTGTTAGGTCTTCACTCAGGCAGGCCATTGTGATCCTGCTTCAATGCTCTCTTCCAAAGCCAATCTTATAATTGGGTTGTTCAAGATCTTATATTTTTAGACAGTTGCCTTCTGCTAAAGAACTTACCCTAATATCTTAGAGAAGTGAGTCACTAATGCCTGCAAAACCTAGGAAATACCCATACTTATTTATTAAGATATCAAAGAGGTCAATATTATGTCCTCTGGCTCAGCAATATCTGGTTTCTGTGGCTCTCCATGGAAGCCTTGGGATGTTTGCAGCAGTATTAACCTTACACATTCATTGCTCAGGTCCATAAAATATGCTTTTCCACATTTTGGTTATGTGACCTTGCATTTTACAGAACAATGTCTCCTCATCAATGAAATGGAAACCATATCATCAAACTCACATTTTGGTGAGCATGAAAGGGTTACTTTACATAAGTGCCTAACACCACAAGCATCATAGAATGATACACAGCGTATATTTGTGGAAGAGGAGGAGGGAGAGAGGAAGAAAGGAAAGTGTTAAAAAGGCATAAAGAAGCCAAGAAAAAAAGTTTTAATAGTTTTTATCTTCTGTGGAGGTTTCCAAATAAATTCCACGCAGTCATATCTTTTGATTAAGATGAAAACATATATTTGCGAAATAAGAATCATTAGCAAATCTTCCTACTGGTTTTTGGTGATGACTGCTTCCCATGAAATAAACTTTCCTTGGAGAAAGTACATGGGGCTTTCCACTGCTATATTTATCTGCGCTTGTATTAATTGTAATACAGAAGCAAATAGGAACAGTATTTGATCTATTTGAATTCCTTTAACACCAATGAGACTACAAAAAATAAACTGACCTCAGATCTGTACTTTTTAGGAGCAGGAAATCAGAAGACCCTAATATATAACTGGGTTAGCATAACACCCTGAAGTGTCCAACACCCACTCATAGTCTTTAACATGTTTTGGTTTTGAGATTCACAATATAAAGAAACCCAAATATTATAATAATCAATTGTATTATGTTGTCACAGAAGAGGTAACAGAACCTTTAGAGAATTTGGCTCTAGGAACACGTAGTTTAACAAAGACAAAGGAAATTATTTTTCATTTCTGACAGTCTACATTAAAGACTATTAAGAACGTGACCTTCAGAGCTAGGCAGAAATAAGTTCATATTTCAGCCCTGCCATGTTCTTATCCTGTGATTACAGGCAAGATGCTTCACAGACTATGTTATCTCAAATGTGAAATAACAATACTTATTTGACCCCAGTTTTGAAGATTAAATAAGGTATGAATGCTTATAAAAGTCTTGGTCATCAGTTAAATTTCCCTCTTCATCACATGAAACACCTCTTTGCTTTAAATTATCAGAGTAAAGAGATAAGTAAACATCAAACAAGGCTTGATTAATTTCTCTAAATCTAATGTTTAGAGTGAAGGTACATAACAAAGGAACTACTGAACCAAAGTTGAATATTCTACCAAGAGCCATTCAGTTATATGTTAAATAAAATCAGACTAAATAAAATATCGAGATATGAAATTGCTCCTAGGCATTACCATGGAGAAATACACTGCTTTTCTGTGTAGCATAAGTTTTGAGCTCAGTGAGAACTGTGTGAAGTGTGCCTTATTGAACATCAGAAGATAAGTGTTATCAGAAATATGTCCCATGATAATATTCAAAAATACATATTTTCAGGCATTGACCTGGGGATTAAAAATCTTAATGACAAACGTGTGCCAGTATAATTTAAAAACTGAAGGAACCCCTGCCATTTGCAACAACATGGAGGGAATTAGAGAGAAATATGCTTAGTGAAATAAGCCAGGCAAAGAAAGCAAAATACCATATGATATCACCCAATACAGGAAACTAAAGAGCAACACAAACAAATGAACTAAATAGGCAAAGACTAAAATAGCAGTCAGTAGGAGGGAGGGGGGGAAAGAGAAGGGGGATAAGTAAGGGAAGGGTCAGGTCAAAGAACATGTATAAATGACTCATGGACATGGACAACGGGGAGGGATATAATTGTGGGAGAAGGGATGGGCTGGGAGGGGGGAGCAATGGGGGAAAAATGGGACAACTGTAATTGAATAACAAAAAATAAAATTAAAAAAAAAATCGTAATGACAAACGTGTGCCAGTATAATTTAAAAACTGACCACTCACTTTGTCATTTTCAAATTCTTCCTGACAGAGTTGAATAAGAAAGAAAGGACTAACATGTCATGAATATTATAAATTTTACGATATGTACAAATTCTTGAGTGTCATAAAAATAAAGGACTAAAAGTGATTCCTGAAAAGGGTGATCTGATCTAAATGTATATGGAACATGTTCATTCTGTGCCATTAGGGAAGCAGAGTTCAACCTCACTTCTTTCAACCCTACAAATGATTCTTAGCCGAAGAAATAAAGGGTTGGCTCATTTCACACAATGGAAATAGCTGCATTTCTATGAGCTTTCAGGGCCCAGTCCCCATACACATACAGCAGTTGAAGAGTTCCTCATGACGACACAATACCTACATCAAAGGCAACAGTGACAGGTTTCATTTCTGAATAAACACTGAGAAGGTGGGATAATTCTCCTATAGTTAATAATGTGATACAAGAAGGTCAGAGTAAATATTACTGTAGGCATCTGGCAGGATGGGGTAAGGATGGCAACGTAAGAGAGCAACTGCCTAAACACCAGAAGAAAAAAAATTTTAGTAGACTTAATTATTGGTCCTTAAATTCATAATTTAAATTTGGTCTTTTGTAGGTTCCATCTTGCAAATTACTTAACTATTTACTTAAAAACAACCGCTCTGAGTATTTAATTTCCAATCTTTTTTCATGTACTTGACAGCTGTATGTGATTCTACTTAAAATAACTGTACCTTATCTACCAGACTTTTTTTTCTTGTGTCCATGGGGAAGAAACAACTAGAAATTACTCAGATAAGACATGGAAACAATCTAAGTGTCTGTTGATCAATGAATAGTTAAAGAAAAAATGTTTTTCAACCAAAAAAAGGAGAGACTCCTGTCATTTGTGACAACATGGATGAAACTTGGGGGCATTAAGTTATGTGAAATAAGCCAGAAGACAGAGAAAGACAAATACTGTATAATATCCTTTATATGTGGCATCTAAAAACACCAAACTCATGGAAGTAGAGAGTAGAATGGTGGTTGTCAGGGGCTGGAGGGTGGGGACATGAGCAGATGTTGGTTAAGGGGTGCCGACTTCCAGTTTGATGAATAAGTTCTGGCAATCTAATGTATAGCATGGTAACTATAGTTAACAATACTGTATTGTATACTTGAAAGTTGCTAAGAGAGTTGATCTTAAATGTTCTCACCACACATCAAAACATTGTAGTATGTGAAGTTATGAATATATTAACTAACTTTATTGCGGTAATCATTTCACAATATATACATGTATCAAATCATCACATTGTACAACTTTAACTTACACAATTTATATGTCAGTTATATCACAATAAAGCTGGAATAAAGATTTTTTATTAAAAAATTAAAATCACTCAGATCTACTATGTGATGTATATTAGTAATCTTTTCTTCATTTTGTCTTTTAAAAAGCAAATTCAGCATTATGTACTAACACATTTTTCACAATAAAGTACAAAATATCCAAACCAGTATTTAGTGGATCTACATTCAGTGGACTTAAATGAGTATAGGATCTACTACTACTTATTACACTATTATTATTGAGCCTCCAGGAGAAAAAAAATGTGTAATGGAAACACAGACAAAATATAAGGTTCCTTTTGTTGTCGTTAGAGAGATGAGACAAGTACTCTTAAAATTAAATAGCAATTCAGGAAAATAATATAAGAAATGTCTCAAGGCTATATAAATGTAGCCTTTTAAAAGCTACTTTTTGAAGTTTGGTTCCACTGTCTCAGACTAATTTTTGGTATTTATTGATTCCAAAAACTATTCATATGTTGGAAATGCACTACCTACTAACACTTCTACCAGAAAAAAATATGAGATTTCAGTGACTAGCTGAAAAAGAAAAAAATAATAACACAAAGGGGAATAGAGAAAGTATTATATTAACCTTCCAACTTGTAATAGAATCTACAGTTTAAAAATTAACTTTAGTTTTAATATAATGAAGAGACTATTTTTTCAAGGTCAGCCCTTTTAAAAATAATTGCTATGACATGTTGATTAAAACCAATGAACTAAGTTTACTATTCATGTTGTTTTAAATGCATCACCTAATTTAGAACTGATAATATCTGGTATTATTAGTCCCATCTTTCTAATAAGTCAACCACTATACGAAAGCTTGTACAGCTTGGAACAAGTACAGTTAGTCTTTCATTTGAGAACTATTTGACATAAAACAACCCCCCACCATGTCTTCTATCACCTCCTAAGAATGGAATAAAGAATACATATTTCACTTATTATGTACTTAGATAGCTTAAATGAAGTAACAGTACACTGGGAATACAAATCATGAATTATTTCAATTCCCAAGGATGCTATTATATCATAAAGTTATTAATTATAACTTTTTGTCAACTACCAGAATATTCACTATTATAGCTAAAATTAATGCAAAGGGAGGACTTCAATTTAATGATATACGAGATAACACAATGTAGGTGTACAGTTATGTCTTAAATTTGGGTATCAACTATAACCTTTTCAGTATAATAGTTTCTAAAATAACAGAATGCTGTTTAAAAGATTTTAGTTAAAGGCTGTTTTCAAGAGACAAGTGTCTTGGGAATATGTCTCATTTAACTGTTCTTTAATTTAATTTATCCCCTATGGCTTCTTTTCATAGTTAATCATCAACATCAGCAATATGTCATTTTAATGTGAATATGAAACTTCTGTTCTTCAGGATGATAATGGCAGAAGGTAGCAACAAGCTTTCTATTTATTTATTTATTTTTGCTTGCTTTTTTAAAAGTCAAGTCCTCTTACCAATAGTTTACAAAATGTATTATTTAAAACAAGAACCTTATTTACTCTTGGATATGAAAAGAAAAGTTAATAAAATTCATAAAATTTCATTATTTAATAAACTGTAGTTAAGTACTTTAGCAAAGGTCTATATAGAGAGAGGCTTACAAACACTTAACCATATGAATCAAATCAAATAAATAACAGCTGTAACCCCAACACTGACTACACTGAAAATACTTCTAATGTTTCTGAGACTGTTTTTGTCCATCCTGTTGAGGAAAAAGGTCACTGAAATACACAAGTGCCTTTTTTTCCTGTAATTTGGAGTTCTTTGGAACTTGTACAAAATTGAAGAGACAGTGCTTCAACCCTTTAACCATACTGTAACTAGCCAGCTAATATAAGTATTCACTTATCTAAAATATCCTAAAGTTCAGTTGCTTAACTTCAAAATTTTTCATATGATTATTCATTAAAACTTATTTTTGTACCTTGTAGTCAATTTTTTCACTTTTCAAAAACAGTATATTGTATAAAGAATTCATATCTAGAATCAAGAACTCTTAAAACTCAACAACAATAAAACAACCTACTTTATAAGTATATATGAATAACACGTATTTTCACCAAAGAAGATATACAGATGGAAAGTAAGCATATGAAAAGATTCTCAATGTCATCTGTCATTAGGGAAACACAAGTAAAATCACAGTGAGATATCACTACACACATACTAGAAGAGCTAAAATACAGAAGCAGAGATGCTGGTGAAGATTTCAAGCAACAGGAACACACATTCTTTGCTAGTGGTAATGGAAACTGATACTTGGAAAGACCGTTCAGCAATTCCCTATAGACCTAATCATAGTCTTAACATAGCAACTTAATGCATAATTGTCTCAAACTGGAAATAATAAAATTTTCTTTCATGGGCGAATGGATAAACAAAGTTGGTATTTGAGGTGATGGATACTTTTCAGTGGCAAAATGGAGGAACCTATTGATTCACACAACACAAATGAATCTTAAATGCATGTTGCTAAGTCAAAGGTGCCAGATCTAAAAGCCTACCCATTGTATGATTCAGTTTATTCAACATTCTGGCAAGGAAAAATTACAGAGATGGAAAACAAATCAGTATTTGTCAGGGGTTGGGAGGAAATGATACAAAGGGGACTCATGGGGAATATTTTAGTGTGATGAAATATTCTGTATGGTACTGGTTGGAAGATACACGATTCTACCCATTTGGCAAAACCCATAGGACAGTATATCACAAGGTGAACTTTAATGTGTGCATTTTTTTTTTAAAGAAAACCCAGAGTACCCATGGATGGAATGCAGGCTGTAACTAATAAATCTAACTGCATTACCAATATATAAGTGCACTGAAAGGGGTCGGGAAAAAGGAGTTGACATAAGTGACTTTGGAAAATGATGTTTTGGTTGGAAATGTAAGAGTAAAGAAACATAACTGTATATAAACAAAATTTTAGTAGTCAAATACATTTCTTACCAGGGTACGGTTAAAAAATGTGAAACTACATGTGTACTAGGATGAACTCATATTTAGTGTAATATGTATAAAGGTGGATACCTATAGAAATGATTACAGATAGGTGTGTATATGTTGGTTAATGTACATGCATATATTCCATAGTTCTGTCTGATAAAAGGCTAGAAACAATGACACCCAAGTAGTGACAAGCACATCCAGCATCCAGACCTTGGTTTCTAAATATCCTCCTAAATAACAAAAACAAAACACAACCCAGACATCTTTGGAGAAATGACTAATTCTAGCACTGGAGCAATAAATACGAAAGCGCTCAAAACACAAAAGGATGGGGCAGATCAAGGGGACATAGGAGCCAAACTGAAGGAGAACCTGATGACAATTTGAGCAACAAAATTAAAGTTAGAGCACAATATAAAATAAATATCCATGAATCTATACTGATATAAATAATTGAAATTATAAATAAATCGGGAAGAAGGTAAAAATCTTTCTTACAAAGAGTTTCATATAACCCTGACTGGTGTGGCTCAGTGGATTGAGCACTGGCCTGTGAACCAAAAGGTCACCAGTTCGGTTCCTAGTCAGAGCATATGCCTGGGTTGCAAGCCAGGTCCCCAATTGGGGGTGTGCAGGATACAACTGATGAATGTATCTCTTGCACATCCGTTTCTCTCCCTTTCTCCCTCCCTTCCCCTCTCTCTAAAAAAAACAAAGAAACTAAAAATAAATAAAATCTTTGTCCTCGCTGCTGTGGCTCAGTGGATTGAGCGTCGACCTGCGAACCAAGTGTTGCTGGTTCGATTCCCAGTCAGCGCACATGTCTAGGTTGCACGTCAGGTCCCCAGTTGATGGCGCGAGTGAGAGGCAACCACACAGTGATGTTTCTCTCCCTCTGTTTCTCCTTTCCCCTCTCTCTAAAAATAAATAAATAGACAAATGAACAAACAAATAAATAAATAATTTTTTAAAAGAATTTCATATAATGTATGTAGATATTTCTTCCTCCAGGACGTGGGGCTAAAGGCCTGCCTTAGAGCTTTGGCTGGATTCCTAAAAGGTAGGTTACTATGAAAGGGAACAACGGTAACTTTACAGTGAAGAAACCCAGCAGGCTTCAGCTTAACCGAGTGAGCAAGGTAAACATCAACAGTTATAAGTCACATTGGTATCATGTACCCTCAGATAAAATATGGTGAGAAAAGACATTTTGCCTCTATGGTATTCTTCCCCCAAACCCAGAACTCAGGTCTGTCTAATAAGAAAAACATAACAAACCCAAATTCTAGGACATTCTACAAAATACTTAACCAGAACTGCTCCAAATATTCAATATATAGTTTTATGGGAAACAGGGGAAGGCTAAAACTTTGTGAAAGACCATAGAATACTAAGGAAATATGACAACTAAATTTAATGTGAAACATTGGATTGGATTCTGGATCAGAGAATGGAAAATATTGTAAAAAAAAGTCTATAAATCTGAACAGAGCCTAGAGTTTAATAAAAGTAACATATCAACTTTTTTTTTTTTTTTTAGTTTTAACATGTATACTATGTAATATAGCATTAGTAGAAGATGGGTGAAGAGTACTTTTGCACTATCTTTACAACTGTTCTCTAAATCTAAAATTATTCCAAAATGAAAGTTTTCAGTTTTTTTTAAGTGTATATTGCACTGTGATAAGCCCTGGCTGGTTTGGCTCAGTGGATTGAGCGTCGGCCTGCGAGCTAAGTGTCGCTGGTTCGATTTTCCAGTCAGGGCACATCAGAGAAGGAAAACTCTGACTCCAAAAAACCTCCGCTGCCTGGCGGCATACCTCTTCAGGGGAAAGGCTAAGGGAGTAAACCCCGACAGAAAATCCGGAGCCGGAGTCCCTAAGGCGGTTTGACGTTGTAGTCAACACCGGCAACTCCTGCGGCGCACCTGAAACCAAGCTGTATTGACTCCGTCTTTCCCTTGGAACCTTCAGCTGTGAAGAGAGGGGGGGTCTGCTGCATGGGCAACAGCAGACCCTCCATATCACCCTGCCCAGGCTCTGTAGCTTCAGCTTCACTGGAGAGGACACCCCAGCATCATCGCAAGATGTCGATTCAACACGGGAGGAGACAGATACCGTGTCACTCCCGAGTCGGACTGCACAGCCATTCTCGGCGGTGCAGATAGACTCTTAAGAAGCTACACCATCGTCTTTCGAGACGGACGGCTGCCGACGACGACGACGACGATTGCACTGTGATGGATCAATAAAAAATAGCGATTAAGCATACCAGAAGGAAACTAGTTCCTTTAAAATACAGATTTGTGGGATCCTTCTCTCCATATACACTTGAGAATTTTCTAAAAATGAAGCCAAAACCTGCTTTTTCATGCTCTTTAGATGATTCTTATGCACACCAAAATCTGAGAATTACTTTCCATTGGCCTTGTGCCTTTTATAGGCCCAAAAGACTTTCAAAGGCTTTTAAAACCACAGTATCTCCGCACCATGTTTATCGATTTTTTTAAAGAGAGAAGAAGTTGGGGAGGCACTAGAGAGAGGTGGGGGGGGAGAGAGAGAGAGAGATTGAGAGAGAGAAACATCAATGTGAGAGAGAAGCATTGATTGGTTGCCTCCCATATGCGCCCCAACCAGGGACCAAACCCACAACCAAGAGGGACAACACTTCAACCAACTGAGCCACACCGGTCAGGGTTGAAACTGCAGCGTTAATGGTATTATCCAAGGTAACCAACGTTGGAGAAAATTAGAATTTAGCATATACAGAATAGGAAAGGAAATATCAAATAAAGGAACCTGTAGGCAAAATAATTTGCTTAGATAATATGTAAATAACTGGTGGGCCCAACAGGATAACGGAGTCATGATAGAAGAGCTAAGAACATACAAAGATTTGCAAGTATCCAAGTAGCAGTAAAAAAAAAAAAAAAAAAAAAAAAAGTAGAAATGGAAGCAACTTGCTTATGCAAACAACCCTTCCCAGGTTAAAGAAAACTGATGTCACTATAGAGCAGAAAAATTATAACTGGCCTGTTCAATCAACAGGCAAGAACTGCTGCAGTATGAAGAGTGAATAGTGCAGTACTGACAGCCCAAAGCAACATCCACCAAGCTAATCAACAAATGCTCAAGCAAACTGAAATCTGACCGGAGCAGCATATAATGAACAGGGGAAAAAGGGAATGAGAATAAGCTATGAAAATAGTGTGGTAAAACTTACTGGTTAAATGAAGCCTTATTCATCCCAATTCTGACATCCTGTGTGGCTCTGCCTACCCTCAGTTGCCTACCACATTTACTGCAGATCTAACACTGGCCCATGACACTATTTTCATGCCCCAACAGGCTCAGATGGTCTGCAACCTTGCTGCCTCCCCCCAAAACACACACACACACACACACACACACACACACACACACACACACACACAAATGCAGCATGTCCAACTCTTCTCAGGTAGCCAATCACATTCATTCTGATTGAACCCACTTCGTCACTCTTCTGCCTGCATCAGCCCTCACAAACATTTATCATCTGTGATAGTTAATTTTATGTGTAAACTTGGCTAGGCTGTGGTACCTCGATGCTTGGTCTAGAAGTTGTTGGGAATGTGCTTTTTTAGATGTGATTAACATGAAATAGTCTTTGAGTAAAGCAGGTACTCCCTTCGTAGTGTGCATGGGCATCATCCAGTCAGCTGAAGGCCTTAGGAGCAAAGAGTAAAATCCTCCCCAAAAGAAGGAATTACTTATACCTACAGATTACAATACAGAAATTCTGAGTTTCTAGCCTTTGGATTCAAGACTGCAACATGAACTTTCGTCTGAATTTCCAACCTGCTGACCTGTCCTGCAGATTTCTCACCTGCCAGCTCCCACAATCACATAAGCCAATTACTTGAATCTCAATCTCTCTCTCTCTCTCTCTCTCTCTCTCTCTCTCTGTCTTCCTTTCCCTCCCTCCCTCCCTCCCTCTAGCCCTGTCCTCTTTTCCCCCCTCCCTCTCTCTTATATTAATTATCTACCTTACTATTAGGTCTGTTTCGCTGAAGAAGCCTAATAGGTTATCCATTCTAATCATTTTTCTACCAGTAACACTGTAACTATCTTTTTTTATAATGAGATATGCTGCAGCTATTTTACCACTGCTACAACCACGGACATTTTTTCTTAGTCAGGTATGATATTTATATAAGTTATAAGCAATACATAGGTTTGAGATTCCCATTTGTTCTCTGCACCAAGTAGCATAAAATCACTATTCCATATCCTGGCTAGGTATAGTCACTTGTGGCTCTTCCTAAAAGTACATATGCCAGAGTTCTACCCCAAAATACTGAATCAAAATTCCCTCAATTGGTTTTGATTCACAGCCAAGGGGCAGAATCCCTGGGTATAAAATCATGTAACCAAAGTATCTCCAGCAAGATATAGTCCAAGACCATTTTTTTAAATAAAGAACTTGAGGCCAAGGGAGAACAAATGACTTACTCAATTCCCAAAATAAAAACACCAGGCTAATATTTTTTTCATATTTCTAGAAGGTTCATTTTATTTTATTTTTTTTTTATACAAATTCCAGAAAAAATATGAAGGGTATTCTTATCTTATTGTATGCGTATTTTATGATATTTAGGAAGAAATCAAGCAGACACCTCTATTTTATAAAGTGGTTCATGCCAGGTACACATAAAATTCTCTGATATACAGTTAGGAGACCTCACAACTGGCTAAGATCTCCTTTACTGTGCTGTTAAAATTGTAAAATTTGGGGGACATGTAAATGTCACTGCTTTATGTCTGCTGATTTAATCAAAAGAATTTGGCTGACCTCACTTTTCTTATGATATAACTTCAGTAGATACATTGAAAGAGCTATCATAAATCTTAGTTTATGTTCTAATAGCTACCAAAAATTTTATACAATCACTTCATACTATGAATATAAAAAATTTAGAATAATCAGTAAGTTCAGTTCTCCACTACTGCTGCTTAATTTTACTCCAGGGTGTCTAATGTAACATCTGTATCTTTTAAAGAATTAAAAATTCACAGAATACACACACATACAATCAGCTAAGATGCATGTTCTCACTAATGTCTACTTCACCTGGCTAATGTCCAACATTGGAAGAGTGGGCAAAAATATTCAATATTATTATTTATAAATTATACCACTGTAACCTGAATTATGAAATATATGCTATTAATTTTATGTTAATAATCATATGTCTTTAGAATAACATAATACATTCACACCACACTAAGATCCAAATTTTAATTAGCATTATATTAGCTATCAAAATCTTATATGAGCATTGGCAGATATGGCTTAATGGACTGAGTACCAGCCTGCAAATCAAAAGGCCACCAGTTTGATTCTGAGTCAGGGCACATGCTTGGGTTGCCAGCCAGGTCCCTGGTTGGGGGCATGTGAAAGGTAATCAATAGATGTTTCTCTCCCTCTCTTTCTGCCTCCCTTCCCCTCTCTTTAAAAATAATTAAAATCTTTTTTAAAAAACCTTATATGAACATTAAAATGTATGTATTACATACTATGGCTTTTTAAGATATTTTGACCTTATCACAAAATACAAATTGAAGTATTATTTTAGAAAAATAGTTCTAATACTATATTATTACCTGTCTTCTTTTGTTCATTTGATCCAATATTAGTCCTTTGCAAGAATATAGTCTGAAGGATGCTCGACATCATCCAGCTATGAAATAGTTTTATAAAACCAGTGTTCCATACAGACATTTACTCCAATGAACTGGTTTAACTTAGAATGTAGACTAACCAAATATATTTAATAGTGTAGCTAGGAAAATCACCACCATGGTTTATAAAACTATCTGTAGGGGAAAATAAAGTGGACTCTTGGTTCTGCACAGACTCTTGTTATTCCTGTATCCACTTCCCCTCCTATATTTTAACAACTGAATAAACAGAGTATGTTTTTCCATCTCGCAGCTGCAGTCACTGTAGACAAAATGATTAACTGAAATACATTGATGTGATCAGTATATTTATTAATTAACAGTGAACCAGGAATTTTTATAATTTGAGGAATTATGTACCTTGATTCATTTATATGCTATTGTCTTTTTATAAAAATTAGGAATTACTAATGTGGAAACAAGAATTAAGGGGAAGGGCCATGTAGGGGAAAGTGCATTTCTCTGCAGCATAATTAAGGAATACATTTGATTCAAGACCAAAGTGAAGAACTAGGGGGGAACAAAAGCACTGATAATTGAAAGACACCGGGTAAAATAAGAGAAATGACTGTAAATAGGTTACTTTGGACAAGGAACTAACATTTCCAGTTATCATTACTGGTTTTAATCCTTGACATGTACGATGAGGAATGCTAAGCTATGTTTCAATAGCTGCATGTACAAGAAAATAATATTCCCTGCCACCAGAAGCTGCTCTCAGCACAGCTTTCTCCTTCTACTCCAGGCTAGGGGCTTTACACATAAATGGCCAAGCGGGGAATCGAGTATTATCCTTCAAAAATTCTTTTCACTACTTCTCTTCCCCTCAATTTCCACTTTCAACAGCTGCTTCTCTTCAAGTGGGCTGCCTATGGCCTCACCAGATCTACCAATTACTCCATAACACATCTTTGATTCATGTCCTTAAAGAAATGCTAGGTTTTGTCTTTGCACTCAGTCCCTCTTGTTGTTGTTGTTGTTGTATGTCTGTGTGTGGTACACGCACACACACACACATACACTGTATAAATACATATATACATACATACATACATACATGCACTGTATAAATTCACATCACTGCCAAAGGTTTTGAAGAAATCAGCACTAGTCTGTATGGAAAAAATCAAGGGAAAACATTACTAATGAGACTCGAGTCACAGCTGACAGCACTTGGCGGGTTAATCAGTGTTTCCTCCTGAGTGGTTTGTGTCAGGTAAGAGATCAGAACTGGAGACCACCATTCACAAAAGCAAAAGCAAAATGTTAATATTCTACCTAAAGTCTATGTCCCAACACATTTATTGACATTGAAATAAATGAGGTTTAAAATCATTTTGGCAGAAAGCTACTAAATAATCAGATACTGACCTTAAGTATTCAGAGATTGCTTGTTTGCTTGTTTGTTTGTTTTTGGAAAATGGCAAAAAGCCTTCAAGAAATAAATCAAAAGGAAACTTTATTTTTCAAGTATGAACAAAGACTGAAGAATGAAAAGCTAAGACAGAAGATAATACATGTGAATAACATACAGGAAAAACTATACAAAACCTACTTTAATGAGTGGTGTTTTTCACTGAGTTTTAACATTGGCTAGTTGAGGTAATTATTTTTTTATGAATAAGAAAATCAGCAAATATCCAATTAAGAGTGTGAAGGAAAAGTTTGGGAAATTAAAAATGAAATTATTCATGTCAACTCATGAAGAAAAATTATTACATTAAAAAATCGTATTCTATTAAATTGGGTCAATATGATAGTAAGGCATAGAATCACAGAAAATTTTATAAGGATTATGCTTTTTGCCTAACTAGTTTGGAAAAACTTACACTTGATTTTAGTGAAACAAAATACCTACAGTTTCAACCAAGACATTCTGTATCTTTAGGCTAACTAACATAATTGCACCAAATATATTTCCCTAAACATAACTGTTATGTAGGAAAAGGTATGAGAACTTCTGTAGCAACTTCTGTATCTGTGGCAATAGAAGGAAAGATTTTAAATAAAATATTATTGAATATGTATGAATATTTCAAAGTATATTAGTATACCTTCTATTATCAACTCATTAGCAACTATTTTTATATTGGAGATATATATTCTCTTAGTGAACAAAGTGAACTGAAACAGACTCTTGGGCCCATGATATTAAAGTCAATGCCAGTTGCAATCATTCAGCACAAAGCTGGACATACCTTAGATACTAAATAGTTACTGATTAGATACACGGTATGTTTATGCCGTTCTAACTCAATGTTCTCTATCAGTATTTGTTGTTCTGTTTACATTTAAATGAAATACAACAGTGCGGTGATGGCCATAGGGAAGGGGGATGGGGGCTAGGTGGAGGTTGGCAAAGGGGGAAAAAGTGGGGAACACCTGTAATTATGTCAAGGATAAAAATAAAGTTAAAAAAGAAAAAAAATTATTGGAAGCATTTTCAGGATTATCTCTATCTCCTTATAGCCCAGTACAGCCACACATATACAATGTGCACAACTGTACGTGTCTCGAATCATGCTGAGTGTGACTGCTGCTAGGGTGGCATGTCCAAGTGTAAAAAAGACAGTTCTCCCATGTCCACCATTATAGTCACATTGACTTATTTTACTAGCTTCAAAGGCTAAATTTTCCTTTAAAATGACAACTGGGAAATGAAAAATATTTTAATAGAATTAAACATCAGCACTTTCTAACTTCAGCATCTTCAGTTACTGAAATTAGTGAGACTTTTAATAGGACTTCATGAAATCAGAATAAGTACACCAGAGTCAAGTATCACTTTACTTTTCACAAGTTAATAAAAAAGAACAACATAGATGGACAGTATTTAAATAATGCCTCCCACTACCTGAAAGCAACTTACTGTATGAATCATCCTGTGAACTAAAGTGTGTCAATCGTTTCATAAAGAAGAGTGGTCGAGACCGAGATGGTCCATATATATCAGGGTATAAAGGCATGGCACTTGAAAGAGAACTTGAATCTCAGCATACAGAGAAGAGACAGTAAATCTACTCACAGTGAGAAGTGATTATGTTTAAGAGAAAAAGTATAATTTGAAGCATAATTAAATCTTCTTAATTTTAATTTTATAGTTTTATCTGCATATATTTATAAATTGTTGGTTTTACAGCTATAAACGCATACATTTAAGCATAGAGATTCTTATACCTAGTTTTACGTTTTTGCATATTAAAGTAAAATTACAAGAATAATTCATCACCAATGGGTGTCTTTGATATTTTTCCTTCTAAAGGAAACTCGGTTTAAACACATTCAACATCCACTCCCATTCACTGTTTTAATTTGGAGAAATAATGAGACATAATGGGAAATAATAACATGAAGCTTTCAATAAGGCCCTCAACATTTTAATTAATGTTTTCGAGCACCTACTATGTGAAATTTAGCATCAAAGAAGTTAAACAGTCTTTGTCCTAAAGGCGTTCATGGTCCAGCCAAACTTTCCAAACTACCAAGAGAGGAATCCAGATGCATCTCAATCATGATGCATCCTGGTGTGGTCCCCTGTGGGTCCAGCTCACCTAGGACTCTCCGTGCTTCCCGGACCTGTATGTCCATCTCCTTCACAAAATTTGGGAAGTTTTCCTCATTTTTTCAATTCTTGCTTCCTCATTCTGCACTGGTTGACTGTTTTGTTCTTCCTCATGTTCCAAACCATTGATTTGAACCCCGGTTTCCTTCCCATCACCATTGGTTTTGTGTGGACTTTCCTTCGATTCACTTAGCATAGCCTTCACTTCTTTTCTTATGCATTTACATACACAAGCATATCTGTCAAGCCTGTGAGCATCTTTATTCTGCATCTGTTAGGTTGTCTGTTTCCTCATCCGTTAAGTTGGCTATCTCCTCATTGCTTAGTTCTCCCACTGGAACCTTGATCCGTTCCCCCTTTTGGGCCATATTTCTCCATCTCCTCATTCTGACAGGCTCTTGTGCTTGTTTGCCTCTGCGTCCCAGGTAGAGCTGTCACTGCTGTTATGTTGTAAGGGGTAAAGCCCTAGGGATTCCCCAGTACAGGGCGACCTGTTTCACCATGTTGTGGCGCTGTATGTGGGGGAGGGGTCTGAGAGGGTACAATGCCGCCTGCCCAGCACTTGACCCCTTTCCAGGCACCTCTCCCACTTCCGCACCGGACTGGCAACCCTTTAGTTGCTGCCCTGGCCGTCGTTCCAAGAATGGGTGGGTCTGCGGACGTTCTAGGTCCATGGGGGCCCTTTAAACAAGCAGACTCTGCTGAGACCAGAAGTTACTGCCTCAGCCCCAAACCCTACTGGTCTTCACAGTCAGAAGCAATGAGCTTGATTTTCCCTGGTGCTGGGACCCTGAGCTGTGAGGTCCTTTGAGGAACTGGGAATGCTCCCCAGGTGTCCCTCCTGACTTTTTAGAAAGTGACTACACTTTTTGCAGGCCTGCCGCTGCCACTGCTGCTGCCGCCACAACACCATGTCCTCTGTGCCCTGACTCTGCCCCTCCTACCTGTCTGGGTGAGTATTTCTTCTTCTTTATATCTTTCTTTGCTGGACTTCCATGTGGTTTGATTTTCTGGAACTTCTGGTTGTTCCTTATTTTGAGGTAGTTGTATTCCTTCTTAGTTGTGGAGGGAGATGCAGCCTGTCTGTCTATGCCTGCATCTTGGCCAGAAGTCTCCAAAGAGGCCTTTCTAAAGACAGTGGTATCAGTGCTATGTTAACTCATTCATGCACAGTAGGTGTTATTTACCCAAATGAGCATTTATCATCAACCCACTAGTACTATAAGCCTGATACAATAATATCTGTATTTAAGATATGTAATTAGCATAAGAAAATATTATGAACAACAATATGCCAACAAATTGGACAATCTGGAAGAAATGGTTATATTCCTAGAAACACAATCTTCCAAAACTGGATCAAGAAAAAGCTGAAAAACTGAACACGTGGCTTACAACTAATGAATTCAAAGCAGTTAATACACACACACACACACACACACACACAAAGAATAAACTCCCACAAACAAAAGTCGTAGACCAATGGATTCACAGGTAAATTTTACCAAACATTCCAAGAACTAACACCTCTCCACAAAAAAAAAAAAAAAAAAAAAAAAAAAAATCAAGAGGAGGGAAGGCTGACAAGCTTAATTTATGATGCTACTCATGTTAAATATTTCTTCTGAGTGAAGCAACATAGGTGACTATGGATACAACATGGTCATGTGGATTTGTTTAGTAACATTTTTACTTAGAATTTTTGCGTCTAAGTTCATACATTAGATTAACCTATAGTTTAATTTCAACTAAATTGTTGAGTTTATTGGCCTAAAGTTGTTCATTACTAAAGAGAACATTTCTGATGACAAATGTGTTTATTTTTCCCAAACAAACCAATTCTCCAGCTTCCCAGACACCAACTGGGAGTCTTAAAGTTCAATTATGACACTGACTACCTGGAAGTAGTACAGACCCCACAGGTTAAGTACTCAGTCCCATCAGATTGCCTCCTATCCTCCACACCAAGCACTACTTGCAAGTTTAGGTCCTCAAGTGTGCTTCTGACCAACAGGTTATACTGAAGTTCCTGTGACCACCTCCTCAAGTTTGATAATTTTCTGGAATGGCTCACAGAACTTAGGAAAACAATTTACTTATTAGAGCACCAGTTTATTATAATAGGATGTGACTTAGTATCAGCCAGGTGGAAGTGACACATGGAGCAAGGTATGGGGAGAGGCAGCATGGATCTTCCATGGCCATTCTCATTGCATCCCCCTCACAGCACTGCCATGTGTTCACCAACCCAGATGCTTTCTGAATCCCTTCCATTAGCCTTTTATGAAGGCCTCATTACAATAGGCATGAATAATTAAATGATTGGCCTTTAATGATTAAGTCAACCTCAAGCCCCTCCCCCCTCTAGAGATCTGGATGAATGACTGAAAGCTCCAACCCTCTAATAGCACAGCTTGTTTCCCTGGCAACCAGCTCTCCATCGTTAGGTGGTTCCCAAAAGTTACCTCATCATCATAAACTCACATATGGCTGAAAGGAGTTTCTTTTGAATAGCAAAAGTCTCCTTCCAATTTTATAACTCCAAGTTCCTTCAAAAGCTCCAGATAGCACCCTGGTTGGTGTGGCTCAGTGGGTGGAGTGCTGGCCTGCGAACCAAAGGGTAGCTGCTTCGATTGCCAATCCAGGAATATGCCTGGGTTAGGGGCCAGGTCCCCAATAGAGGGCAAGTGAGTGGCAACCATACATTGATGTTTCTCTCTCTCTCTCTCTCTCCCTTCCCCTCTAAAAATAAATGAATAAAATCTTTACCTAAAAAATAAATTCTTTAAAAATCAGGTACGAATAGAAATCAAGTATTGTGTCAAAATATGCTCTACCACTCTTATCACTCAGAAAATTAGAAGGGTTTTAGGATCTCTGACCAGATGCTCTCAGGGAGGAGGGGGATGTACTGCTGAGGCTTTAAAAGTGAACCTGGCACATGGTCCCTGACACGACACGACAGGACCCAAAAAGAGAAAAGCACCAAGAGCATCACCAAACAAGACTTTGCAGACCTTGAACGCTAGAACAGGGAGGGGTGGCTCCATGTACTCCGGAAATCTGGTCATTTTCCAGGAGCCAAGGACCCACCAGGTGTTCTTTGTCATGAAGGAGCAGTTACATAAGAGTTCATATTATTATTGGTAGTAAAATCTATATAAGCCAAGGGGCAGGGATCGTTCCTCTGAAGCCTTACCTGTGGAGCGGACACACTGCCCAGGACAGTGGTGTTGCCACCCAAGGTCCCTGAGGACCGCCGCCTGGAGACTTCCTGGTGTAGAGTTCTGTGACTTCAGATGCTGACAGTTCTGTTGGTGATGTATTACCCCTGAAATTGCCCTCTGGCATTTCCTGCATCTGGCCATTGATTTGTATTCTTCCCTAATAACGCGTTATGTTTTTTTTTCCTTTATCACTATCCAGAGCATCTGTGCTGCGCACTATGGGGTGGGGGGGGTGGAAAAAAGAAGGCGAAGAGATTATTCAAAGCACATGGATGCATGAGCAATGCACCCAAACAATGGTGAGGAGAGAGCCTGAGGTGGATGGGAACTGGGTGGGGATGGGAAATGGGCGAAAAAGTGGGGACGACATAATAGCATAAATACTAAGAGATAAAAAATATTAAATGCCATCTGCTCCGAACAGATTCTCCCTGCCCTCACACAGGCTGTTTTGGAACCTGGGACACATTGTTGGTGCTCTGCGCACTTAAAGCCCCCTCACTTCCCCTTCCGCCCCGCCCTAGCACAGCTAGGAATGCTCCCTGATCCCGCCCCTCTCCGCAACACTCGCGAGAAACGATCTCTTCTTCATCTTCCGGTCCCTCCTTCCACCTTCCGGTCCCATCTCCCATCTTTCCTTCCCATCTCGGAACCAAGAGGCAGCCATTCTGCGTCTAGCCACACTGGTCGCTTATTGCAGGGACAATCCGAGGGTTCCACCGCCATCGCAGCTGATTGAGCCTCCAGCTGTCCTCGTCTACCACCATGGGGATCATCCGTCGCCAGAGAAAGTGCGGCCTTCGCCTATGCCGCCGTCCTTCCTACAGCCCGCCCCTCCGATGTCTTGAGGAGGCTTTGTTGGCTGGGGTGCCTATACTTCCAGGCATGGTTCCTGCTGTCGTGGCCCCGCAGCCACTGCAGCCTCTGCTGCCACTGCCACCGCCGCAGCCACCGCCGCAGCCACCGCCACCACCTCCCCCACCGCCACCGCCCCTGCAGCTTTCACAAGTGCGCCAGAACTACCATCCGCTCTGCGAGGCTGCCATCAACAGGCAGATCAACCTGCAGCTCCACGTCTCCTACGTGTACCTGTCCATGGCCTTCTACTTCGACCGCCAGGATGTGGCCTTGAAGCACTTCGCTACCTTCTTCTTGTGGCTGTCGAGAGAGGAATGGGAGCAGGCCCAGAAGCTGATGCGACTGCAGAACCAGCGAGGGGGTCGAATCCACCTGTTCAGTATCCAGAGGCCTGACCGAAGCAACTGGGGGAGCTGCCACAGGGCCCTGAAATCCGCCTTGCAGCTGGAGAGGATCGTGAACCAGAGTGTGCTCCGTCTATTCCACCTGGCTACCCTAAAGAACGACGCCCATCTGTGTGATGTCCTGGAGCATCACTACCTGCGCCAGGCTGTGAAGTTCATCACAAAGTTGGGAGCCAGCATCGTCAACCTGCGCAAGCTGGGGGCGCCGCAGTGTAGCCTGGCAGAGTACCTCTTTGACAGGCTCACCCTGGGCGCCAGCAAGAAGAACTGAGCCTGGACTGCCTTCCTGATAGTCGCGGGGGGACCTCCCCCGCTCACCGAGCCCAGCGTGCCTGTTGCCACCGGGCCCTTGCAAAACAGTCCCTTCAGTTTTTACGTTTGAGTTTTACCATTTCTTCTAATAAAATTACTGGTTGCTAAATAAAGTTCTTTCATGGATTCGTGTGTGCAAAGCCCTGTCCTTTTAAGTTTTAAAACAGGTATCCAGGAGTCTCTCCACCCACATATGCCCCAATCACGGGCAGCTCTGGATCTCCATGGATGGAGGGAGGGGGTATCCCTGGGACCCTGGATGGAGGGAAGGGGTATTCCCTGATCCCTGGATGGATTCAGCGAATGTTCCATGGGACCTTGGTTGGAGGGACGGGGTGTTCCTTGAGGCTCAGGAAGGAGGGAGGGGGTATACCCCTGGGCCCTGGATGGAAGGAGGGGGCATTCCATGGACTCTGGATGGCAGGAGCAGTTATCCAGGAGACCCTGGATGCCGTGAGAATATATTCTGTGGCACCTTGGAAAATGCAGTATTCGTATCGTATCGGCAGCCGTCCGTCTCGAGAGACGATGGTGTAGCTTCTTAAGAGTCTATCTGCACCGCCGAGAATGGCTGTGCAGTCCGACTCGGGAGTGACACGGTATCTGTCTCCTCCCGTGTTGAATCGACATCTTGCGATGACGCTGGAGTGTCCTCTCCAGTGAAGCTGAAGCTACAGAGCCTAGGCAGGGTGATATGGAGGGTCTGCTGTTGCCCATGCAGCAGACCCCCCCTCTCTTCGCAGCTGAAGGGTCCAAGGGAAAGACGGAGTCAATACAGCTTGGCTTCAGGTGTGCCGCAGGAGTTGCCGGTGTTGACTACAACGTCAAACCGCCTTAGGGACTCCGGCTCCGGATTTTCTGTCGGGGTTTACTCCCTTAGCCTTTCCCCTGAAGAGGTATGCCGCCAGGCAGCGGAGGTTTTTTGGAGTCAGAGTTTTCCTTCTCTGAAAATGCAGTATTAACCTTCTCCTTATAAACCATATGGTATATGTAGGTGGGATGAAGTGGATGGTGTGGGGCTTGGTGAATGCAGACGCATGTTCGTGCTAAAGGTTTAAAGCCTGGCCTTAAAGTTATAGGTGTGCTTGCCCCTGGGGAAAGAGTGAAGAGAATGGGATTGGGCAGGAATTTAAAAACAGGGTTCTTACAGTTACCAGTATCTGGGTAGCGATATGCATACCCCAGAAGCCACCTGAGCACAGTACCTCTGTGACAAACTCACCCTCAGCAACAGCAATGGCTGAACCCTAGGCTGGCTCTTCCATAGACACAGGAGTAACTTCCCATGGTCACCATGCTGGACATGCATAGTGCCCTTAAAAAACATCCAAATACAGGATTTTTTTCTTCAGTTGTACTCTTTCTTCCATGAAGGTAACATGGTATCCCAAACCCCAAATTATATCCAGAGGACTGAAAAATACCAAGTCAAGGCTTAATTAAGGTCCAGTTTCTGATATTGAATATTAAGTTGAAAAAATTCCCCTGAATGTTATCAGTGACTCACTGCTTTGGACAATGTACGAAGTGTGGAGAGCTGAAGCTGGGAAACCAGTTCAGAGCTCTTGTAGCTGGCCCAGGTGAAAGACAATGACAGTTGAACTATTGTGGTGACTGAGAAAATGAAGCAATGTGGACAAATTCCAGATGGATCGGATGAGTTACAAGCTTCGCTTATGGACCAGAGGTGAAGAGTGAGAAATGAGGAAAATAATCTAGGTTCAGGTGCTTAGAATTGAATACCTGGGTTGATAATAGCGCTGTTTATTAATTTGGGAAGGTTTGGGCAGGGGCATACTGGAGTAGAAGGATGGGAATGCCATATTACATATAATCTGAGATGCCTATTAGACATCCAAGTGAAACTATCATGTAGATAAATCTGAGGTTGTGAAGCTCTTTATAGACTCAATGTTTCAAGTTTGCATCAGGGCTGGGTGTGCCGGCACCCTTGGCATAGCAACTACCAAGATTTTATACATATACAGAAAAAAAAATGTGTGTTCAGCATTAACTATATTGTTTATACACTCTAGGCACAATGAGACACTTACCAATTAGGGGATTGGGAACACTCCCCAAACCGAAGTTCCTAGATACAAGGCCCAAGGTCCAACCCCGCAAGGAGGCCTTTCTAAAGACAGTGATGTCAGTCCTGCTATGTTAACTCATTCATGCATAGTAGGTGTTATTTACCCAAATGGGCATTTATCATCTACCCACTAGTAGGATGAGCCTGATACAACAATATCTGTATTTAAGATATGGACATTGGTGGGGTGGTTATGTCATATGGATGGATCCCATATGTTAGGATTAAGTTAAGGAATAACAATATCTACTATGTTGCAGAGGATGGGCATGATTCTACAATGCAAGTAGTTTTCACTAGTTTCATCCCATCCTTTTCCCTTAATCACAGTTCTTCATCTTCTAATAACCTTGTTTTAATTCACCCAAGCAGTTCTCATGTAGATACACTCTAGTTTGTATTTTCTTAAATTTAGATTTCCCAGGTTTCAGATTTGTAGAATATGATTCCCTGATAAAAGATTTTCTTTTGAAAGAATAAAAATAAATGTTTAAATCTTTTACACAAGCATTTTTATGCACAGCAACCAAACATCAGTATGCCTTCCTTAAGTAAGCTAAGGATGAGATTATTCATAGAAATGTTGCCATATACAGATGAATGGACAAAGATGAGTGGTATAATATATAGATAATGAAATACCACTCAGCAATAAAAAAGAACCAAATCATGTCATTTGCAAAAACATGAATGTAGGGTAATATGCTAAGTAAAATAAGTCATACACAGAAAGTCAGATGCTATATGGTTTCACTTATGTGTAGAACTTAATATAACAGAATAAATAAAAAAGAATAGACTCAAAGAAACAGAGACCAAAGGGATTGTTACCAGAGAACTTTATGGAAATACCTCCCTTCACTCCACCACCACACATATGCAAATTTAATGGAAACTACAAACACACAAATTCAAGATGTTCAAGAAACCCCAAGCACAAGGAAAAAGTTAAAATGACACCACAGCACATTATAATCAATTTGATCAATAATAATGATAAAGAAACCAGCCAGAGGAAAAATGACATGTTAGGAGCAAAGAAACAAAAATCAAGTTGAGAGCTGACTTCTCATCCAAAACAAAGCAGGTGAGAAAACAATGGAGCTATCTTTTATAAATTACTGCAAGAAAAAAAACAAAAAAATACTACCATTTCAGACTTCCATAGACACAGAAAACATCTTTTAAAAAATCTTTAAAAAACTAAGGCAATGCCTTGATGAGTGTGGCTCAGGTAGCTGGGCAGCATCAACCCACAAAGCAAAAGGTCGCTGGTTTGATTCCCTGTCAGGGCATATACCTGGGTTGAGGGTTTGGTCCCTGGTTGGGACACATACGAGAGGCAACCGATTGATGTTTCTCTCACACATCAATATTTCTCCCCTGTTCTTTCTCCCTCCCTTTTCCTCTCTCTAAAAATATATAAATAAAATGTTTTTTAAGAAAGCAAAATAAAAAATTTAGACATATACAAGAGGAACAAATTCATCCCCAGCAAACATACAGTACAGTGCAGTACATTTTACTTCTCTCCAAAGGAAAAAGGTACTAGATGAAAATATTGATCTACACAAAGGAGTGAAGAATTATGGAACTGATAATTACATGGGTAAATATATATGATTTTTACAAGTAAAAGTCTATTAAAGAGTGTTAAGCAAAAGTAATTTAAAAAGTAGTGTAAAGGTTATAAAATATATAAAAGCTAATGATGGTCAACATGCTATAGACTGAGTGTTTGTGTTGCCTCCAAATTCATGTGTTGAAACCTAATTCCAATGTGACAGTATCTGAAGATAAGGACGTTGGGGGTGTGTGTGATTAGGTCATATAGGTGGATCCCTAATGAATGTGATTAGTCCCCTATAAATGAGGCCCTAGAGAGATCCTTCACCCCTTCTGCCATGTGAGGACCCAGCAGACACCAAATTTGCCTGTACCTTGAACTTGAATTTCTCAGCCTCAGAACTGTGAGAAACAAATTTCTTTTGTATATAAGCAACCTAGTCTATAGTGTTCTGTTATAGCAGCCTGAAAGGACTAACACAGAAACTGGTACAGAGAAGTGGGTTATTGCTGTAACAAATACCTGAAAAATAAGGAAGTGGCTTTGGAACTGAGTGATAAGTAGAGAGGCTGGAAGAGTCTTGAGATGCATGCTGGGGAAAAGCCTACGTTAACGTGAACAGATCGTAAAGGCAATACAAAAATAGTTCAAAGAAAGAAGGAGAAATCAATCAAATAGAAAACAGAAATAAAAATTGGGAAAATCAATGAAACAAACAAACAAAAACCCTCTTTCCTTTAAGAAAGCAATAAAATGTATTATCCTCTAGCCAGTTAGATTAGGAGGAAAAAAAACAAACAGAAAAAAGATACAAATTATAAAATCAACAATAGAAGAGGGGACAACACTCTATATTCCACTGATACTTAAAGGATAACAAGAAAATAGTATGGGCACTTTATGGCAATACTTTAGACAACACTGATAAAACATATTACTTGAAATATACAAACTAACCAAACTCATTCAGGAAAAATTAGATAGTCTGAATATCCCTATATATATTAAAGAAATTGAATTTGCAGTTTAAAATCCTTCTCACAAAGAAAAATTTAGGCCTAGGTGGCTTCACTGATGACTTCTACAAATTATGTAAGGAAGAAACAATATCAATTCTACACAAATAGTTCCAGAAAAATGAAGAGGATGGGATACTTCTCAAGCTATTCTGTGAAGACAGTATTACTCTGAAAAAAAAAAAAAAGCTAAGGAAAGGAATTAAAGGAAAAGAGACACAAGATAAACCCCATAAACACACGCAAACATATTTTATAGTATTTTAACAAACTTAATCTAACACTATATCCATAGGATAATAGCGCATGATCAAGTAGGATTTGTCTCAGTAATTTGAGGTATTGTTACCACTTGGAAATCAATCATTGTTATTTATTATTTTAACAAAGTAAAAAGTAAAAGCCACATAAACATCTCAATGATTACAGAAAAAACATTTGACACAATCCAAGTATCTGACACAATGCATTTTTCACAAAGCCTTTGAATATTAGAAGTAAAAGGGAACTTAAACTGAAAAAGTGTATGTACAAAAAACCTAAAGCTAGCATCATACTTAATGGTTTTCCCATAAGATCAGTAACAAGAATAAAATTTCCACTCTCATCACTTCTAGTCAACTATTTCAGTGTTAGAAGGCCAGGAACAAAGTTATTCCAATTTGAAAGAAAGAAGTAAATCTGTATTAACAGATGTTATGACTAGCGATATAGAAAATTTGTCAGACTCTATAAATACGGCTACTAGAATTAAAAAGTGAGTTTACAAAGGTTGCATGATACAAGATCAATATACAAATATCAATTATATTTCTATATATTAACAAAGAACTTGGAAATTAAGAATATAATACTACCTATAATAGTATCAAGCACAATAAATATACAATAAATGTACAAAGAAAAACCTTTCATGGGTTAGGAAGCTCAATATTAAGATGTCAACTACGTCAAAATTCCTTCATAGATACCATAGAAACCTTACCAAATCCCAAAAGGCTATTGTTTTGTAGACACTGACAAACTGATTCTAAAATTCCTATAGAAATTCAAAGGACCCATAAGAATCAAAACAACTTTGTAAAAGAAGAAAGGAGAAGGAAGACTAATAGCATCTAATATCAAGACTTATTGTAAAATATAACCAACACAGCATGGATTGATGTAACACAGAGAAATCGGTGAAACAGACGGTGTTCAGAAATGGACCCACAAAAATATGGGCAACTTACACCTACAAAGTAACAAAAGTAATTAGTGGAGAAATCTCCACTTTTCAAAATTAAAATCTGAAACTATTGCAAACAAACAGGCAAAAAATAAAAATACAAACTTTGTATTTGACATTATCTAAAAATTAAATTTAAACAGATGACAGATCTAAATGTAAAACCTAAGATTATAAAACTTTTAGCAGAATGGAAAAAAATAAAACCATTGTGACCTTTGGATAGGGAAAGTTTCCTTAGCTACAACACAGAGAACAATCCATCAAAGAACAAACTGATAAATTGGACTTCATAAAATGTAAAAACTCAGTTATTTGAAAGACACTGTTAACACAATAAAAAGACTTTGTCCTAAAGGAGCTAAAGGTCCAGCCAAACTTTCCAAACTACAGAGAGAGGAATCCAGATCAGGGTGTCACTCTCTGCCATCTACAAGATGTGTGCTTGCTTGAGTATGTTACTTATTCAAATTCACAACTTCTTTATCTGTAAAATATGGGTGATGATAATAAAAATTAACTCAGAGAGTCTCTGTTATAATGTAGAGTGAACAGCCCAGAGACAGATAATATTGATTTTGGATTGATATAACACTTTTCACTATCCCTCATTAAATTATTTGTTTATACATACATATGCATGAATACATATACATATGTACATATATATGTGCATACACACACATATATACACATGTGTGTGTAGATATATATGGAGAGTGAGATAAACCACCAACTGCTGCTAC
Source organism: Furipterus horrens (assembly GCF_987537825.1). NCBI lineage: Eukaryota > Metazoa > Chordata > Mammalia > Chiroptera > Furipteridae > Furipterus > Furipterus horrens. The sequence continues at coordinate 96,561,231 of NW_028327187.1, read as the reverse complement.
TTATTGTCTGCTTCCTTATGAATGTATCATACAGCCTAATGAATGCATTAATTTTCAAAGAAGAAATTATATGAGACCCTAAGTAGCATTCAGCTGCAAAATAATGCAAAAGTGAGGAGTTTATAAGATAAGTTTTTGTATTAGTACCTAAAAAATACCTAGCATAAAAAGGTGCTCAATAGAAATATATTAAATAAATGAATAAGAGCTAATCATTGACACAGAGTAAGAAGTAAGAACTTATTGGACTTCCGGCCAAGATGGAGGCTTAGACGGACACGCTAGGTCTCCCTCTACAACTAGAGAGGAATACAACTACTTCAAAACAAAGGATAACTAGAAATTCCAGAAAATAAAACTACACGGAAGTCCAACATATGAAGTTATAAACCAGCGGTGCCATTTGGGCAGGTAAGAGTTAAAGAGGGCAGAGCTGTTTGCGGTCGCACCTAGACAGGGGCGGGGCGGCGAGGAATCCCGGCTGCGGTCAAGCCCCTGGCGGTGCGCGACTCTGGCGCTGGGGAGAGCGGCCGCAGCATCGCCTTGAACAGTGAGGCCCAGGGGGGCGGGAGGACGGATCCCGGTCTCCTAGCTGAATAACTGTGTGAATCCATCTTGGACCCCCGCCCCCAAAGAAAGCACCACAGGGCTGCAAAATAGGTCGCGGACAGGCAGGCGCCGGTCGCTAATTTGTGACGCGTACACAGGCACTGCCCCCTACAGCCGGCCCAAGAAAACAAAACGCATCTGTCAAAATGAGGCAGACAACTATAGAAATCCCGGTGACACAACTCACCAGGCAGCAGATAGAGAACCTGACAGATGAACAGATAAGAAACCTGTCAGAGGCTCAGTTCTGGACCATTGTTATCAGGTGGCTTACAGAATTCACAAAAGAGCAGGAAAAAGATAAGAAAGAAGTGAAAAACTTTCATAACGAAAGGAACAAAACCGCATACGAAATAGATGGTGAGAAAAAAAAATCCAGAGTTCATTTCAACAAACTGGAATATGGAGAAGGAACAAGCAGTCAACCAATGCAGCGAGAGGAAATGGGAAGCAACAATGAGAGGATCAGAAACCTCTGGGACAGCTATAAAAGGCCCAACATAAGAATCATTGGTTTGCCAGAGAATGAGGAAGATGAACTAGAACTTGAAAAATTGAGTGAAAATATAATAAAGGAGAACTTCCCAGACTTGGGGAAGGGAATAGACTTGCAGGTCCAGGAAGCAAGGAGAGTTCCCAAGAGACTGGACCCAGGGAGAACCACTCCAAGACACATTATAATCAAAATGTCAAAAATTAAAGATAAAGAGAGAATCTTAAAAGCAGCAAGAGAGAAGAAAAGAATTATGTACAAAGGGGTCCCAATTAGACTATCAGCTGACTTCTCAAGGGAAACCCTACAGGCAAGAAGAGACTGGCAAGAAATATTCAAAGTAATGAAAATCCAAAACCTACAACCACGAATACTCTATCCAGCGAAATTGTCATTCAGAATAGAAGGACAGAGAAAGTGTTTCCAGGACAAAATAAAACTGAAAGAGTTCATTAGATCCAAACCACTGTTATATGAGATGTTAAAGGAACTGGTTTAAAAAAACAGAAGCTAGGGAGATGAAACAAAGGCAAACTAAATAGGCAACGAGAGTGGAAAAAGAACTGTGGGTACGGGAAGCATATTGGGGGGAGGTCAACAGGGAGGGGGAATGGGGAAAGGGAGGGAGATGATATAGGAATTGGGGATCAAGGTAGGAGGGAATGGAATAGACGGAGAGATGTTGGGAGGAACTGTATGCACAACTAATGGACATAATCTAAAAGGGGGGGACAACTGGAGGGAGGGGGGCCACCGGGTGGAGGGGAGCAGAGGGAAGGGAAATTGGCACAAATGTAATATTTTAATCAATAAAACACATTAAATCTGAAAAAAAAAGAAGTAAGAACTTATTAATATCAGTTGTATAACTATCATCTCTGTGACATTTTTAAATGATGAAGGGAATTAAAAGTCAAAACAAAGAGTTTAACAGATTACAGCACTAAAATCTTATTTGCTGACTCTGCATTTATCATGAATAATATTGTGAAGGTTTATTTCATGTGTCAACTAATCTGGGCCATTGGGTTCCCAAATACATGGTCACACATTATTCTGAGTGCATCTGTAAGGGTGCACTGCATGAGATTAATATTTGAATTGCACAGAGATACCTACTTTCATGACTTTATTAAAGAAAGTACTGGGAGTCTTAGCCAAAGTGATCACTCTAGAATAATAAATAAAAGGCATCCAAACTGGAAAGAAAGAAGTAATACTCCCTATTTGGACATGAGATAATATTATATAGAAACCCTAAAGACTCTACCCCAAAACTCTTAGGACTAACAAACAAATTCAGTAAAGTTGCAGAACACAAAATTAATAATCAAAACTCAGATGCATTTCTATTACAATCAACAAACTATCTGAAAAGGAAATTGGAAAAAATCCATTTTCAGTTGGAACAGAAATAATGACATCTATAGAAACAAATTTAACCAAAAACATGAAAGAGCTGTACATTAAAAATTATAAAACATTGATTAAAGAAATTGAAGATGACAAACTAATGAATAGATATTCCATGCTCATAGATTGGGAGAATAAAAATTGTTAACATGTCCATACTACCCCAAACCATCTACAGCTTCAATGCGATCCCTATCAAAATTCCAGTGCCATCTTTCACAGAAATAGAAAAAAGTCCTAATAAGTATGGAATCACAAAAGAACCCAAATAGCTAAAGTATCTTAAGAAAGAAAAACAAAGCTGGCAGTACCACACTTCCTGATTTAAAATTGTATTGCAAACCTACAATAACCAATACAACATGCTATTAGCATAAAGAGAGACACACAGAACAATGGAACAGAGAGTCCAAAAATAACCCAATACATATATGGTCAATTAATTTATGACAAAATAGGTAAAACTATATGGCTTGTGGCAAAAGTAGGTTTATACTTGTGAGTATGCAAAACAGAGTTAATTCTTGTATTATTATTTATTAATTATTGTATTGTTTTCCATGAGAACAACTGTAAACTTGCTTTTGCCCCACTCTGTACAATGGGGAAAGGAAAGTCCTTCAAAAAATGGTGTTGGGAAAACTGACAGTAAGAAACCAAAGAATGAAACTGGACCCCTATCTTACCCCATATATAAAATTCAACTCAAACTGGATTAGAAACTTGAATGTACAACTGGAAACCATAAAATTCCTAGAAAAAAAATAGATGCTAAGCTCCTTGACAATAATCTTGGTGATGTTTTCTTGGATTTGAGACCAAAAGCAAAGGGAACAAAATAAAAAAAATAAACAAGTGGAACGACATCAAACTAAAAACTTCTGCACCACAAAAAAAAAAAAAAAAAAAAAAAATCAATAAAACTTAAAGGCAACCAACAGAATGGAAGAAAATATTTGCAAATCATATATCAGTTAAGGAGTTAACATCCAAAATACATAAAGAACTCATACAAATCAATAGCAAAGAACTCTAAACAATCCAACTAAAAAATAGGCAGAGGAATTGAATAGACATTTTTCCAAACACGACATCCAAAAGGTCAACCGCTGCATGAAAAGATAACTACTTAACATACCTATTCATCAGGGAAATGCAAACCAAAACTATTATGAGACATCACCTCACACCTGTTAGAATGGCTGTCATCAAAAAGACAAGAAATAAGGACTTCTGGCCAAGATGGAGGCCTAGACAGAACACTGCATCCCTCCACAACTAAGAAGGAATACAACTACCTCAAAACTACAGATAACTAGAAGTTCCAGAAAACTGAGCTGCATGGAAGTCCATCAGACAAAGACATAGGAAGAAATACTCTCCACACAGGTAAGAGGGGCGGAGCCAGGGCAAAGAGGACAGAATGTGGTGGCAGCAGCAGTGGCGGTAGTGGCAGCAGGCCAGCGAAAACCATGGTCACACATTTGAAAAAGTGGAGAGGGACACCTGGGGAGCACTCCCAGCACCAGACCACACCACATGGCTCATGTTTCCAGTGCCGGGGAAACTGGAGCCTCATTGTTTCTGACTCTGCAGACCAGTGGGAGTTGGAGTGGAGGAAGAAACTACTGGGCTCTCAGTAGAGTCCCCTTGTTTAGAGGGCCCCCACAGTCCTAGAATGCCCGCAGACACACCCACTCTAGGAACAACAGCCAGGGTAACAACTAGATAGGCAACAGTCCCATACAGAAGTGGGAGAAGTGCCTGAAAAAGGGGCGAGTGCTGAGCAAGCAGCATTGTTCCCCCTCAGACTCCTCCTCAACACACAGCACCACAACATGGTAAAACAGGTCACCCTATACTGATGAATACCTAATGTTCTTCCCCTTACAACTTAACAGGTGCGACAGCTCTACCTAAGACATAGAGGCAAACAAACAGAGGAGCCTGTCAAGATGAGGAGACAGAAAAGTATGGCCCAAAAGATGGAATGGATCAAGGTTCCAGTGGGAGAACTAAGTGACAAGGAGATAGCCAACCTAACATACGAGGAGTTCAAAACACTGGTGATAAAGATGCTCACAGGCTTAACAAGTATGCTTAAGTACGGCAAACGCATAAGCGAAGAAGTGAAGGCTATGTTAAATGGAACGAAGGAAAATCCACACAAAACCAATGGTGAAGGAAAGGAAACTGGGGTTCAAATCAATGATCTGGAACATACAGCAGAAAAAAAGTCAACCAGTACAGAATGAGGAAACAAGAACTGAAAAAATGAGGCGAGGCTTAGGAACCTCTGGGAAAACTTTAAACATGCCAACTTCTGAACCATAGGGGTGCCAGAAAGAGAAGAGGAAGAGCAAGAAATTGAAACCTTATGTGAAAAAATAATGAAGGAAAATTTCCCAAATTTGGTGAAGGAAATAGACACACAAGTCCAAGAAACACAGTCCCCAAAAAGCTAGACCCAAGGAGGACCATACCAAGACACATCATAATTAAAATGCCAAAGGTTCAAGATAAAGAGAGACTCTTAAAAGCAACAAGAGAAAAGCAGAGAGTTACCTACAAAGGGGTGCTTTCAAAACTCTCAGCTGATCTCTCAAAAGAAACTTTGGAGGCAAGAAGGGACTGGCAAGAAGTATTCAATGTGATGAAAAGCAAGGATTTACAACCAAGATTACTCTATCCAGCAAAGCTATCATTTAGAATGGAAGGGCAGATGAAGTGCTTCCGAGACAAGGTAAAGCTAAAGGAGTTCATCATCACCAAGCCAGTATTATACGAAATGTCAAAGGGACCTCCTTAAGAAAAAGAAGATCAAAATTATGAACATTAAAATGACAACAAACACACAACTATCAACAACAGAATCTAAAAAATAAAAACAAAATCCAACTAAGCAAACCAGAATAGGAACAGAATCATAGGTATGGGGATCATTTGGAAGGTTATCAGCTGGGAGAGGGAAGGGCGAGAAATGGGGAAATGGTGCAGGGATCAAGAAGCATAATTGGTTGGTACAAAATAGACAGGGGGAAGTTAAGAATAGTATAAGAAAGGGTGAAGCCAAAGAACATATATGCGCGACCCATGAACATGAACTAAGGGGGGTGGGATTGCTCGAGGGAAGGGGGATACTGGATGGAGGGGAGCAAAGGGGAAAATTTGGGACTACTGTAACAACATAATCAATAAAATATACTAAAAATAAATAAATCAACAAACAACAAGTGCTGGTGAGGATACGGAGAAAGGGGAATCCTTTTGCATTGTTGGTGGGAATGCAGACTGGTGCCGCCACTGTGAAAAGCAGTATAGAGATACCTCAAATAATTAAAAAGAGATCTGCCTTTTGACCCAGTGATCCCACTTCTGGGAATATATCCTAAAAAACCCAAAACACCAATTCGAAAGATCATAAGCACCCCTATGTTTATTGCAGCACTATTTAAAGTTGCCAAGATATGGAAGCAATCCAAGTTTCCATCAGTAAATGACTGGATAAAACAACTATGGGACATTTACATAATGGAATACTACTCGGCCATAAAAAAGAAGAAAATTTTACCCTTTGCAGCAGTATGGATGGACCTGGAGAACATTATGCTAAGTTAAATGAACCAGTCACAGAAAGAAAAATACCATAAAATTTCACTCATATTGGAATCTAATGGACAAACTGAACTAACAAGGAAAATGGGGACAGACTCACAGAAGGAGAGCAGTATGACAGCTAGTGTGGGGGGAGGTGAGTGGGTAGAGGGACTGAGCAAAAAGAAAAATGATTTCACTTAAATGTGGAATATAAAAATAGCAAACTCAGAGGTACAAAAAACAGGCTGATGGTTGGTAGAGGTGAGGGTGGAGAGTGGGGAAAATGAGTGAAGAGGGTCAAAAGGTTAAAATGTCCAGTTATAAGTTCTGAGAATGTAATGTACAGAATGGTGTTTTATATTAACAGTACAGGATTGCATATTTGAGAGTTACTAGGAGAGTAGATTCTAAAAGTTCTCATCTCAAGAGAAAAGCTTTTGTAATTGTGTGAGGTAATTAATTTAACTAAGCTTACTGTGGTAAATATTCTGTAGTGTAAACATATATCAAATTGTAATGTGTGCCTTGGACTAAAACAATATTACATGCCAATTATATCTCAGTAAAACTGGAAAAAAGCTTGTCTTAAAAAACTGGAACTGGTAGACTGATTCAAGCAGTTTGCCCTCCTCACTGTGGGTGATCCTCATCTAATTAGCTGAAGGCTTGAACAGAACAAAAAGGCTGATCCTTCCTTAAGTAAGAAGAAACTCCTCTTGCCCAACTGCCTTCCCTTTGGGACATTTTTTTCTTCTTCAAGCTTAAACTTACACATCAACTCATTCTGGTCCTCAAGCCTATTGGGATTTGGACTGAACCTACAAGACCAGCACTCCAGTGTCTCCAGTTTGCTGACAGAGCTTAGGATTTATCAGCTTCCATAATTGCATGAGCCAATTTCTTATAATAAATCTCTTCATATCTGTATCTACAGCTATAGCCATTTCTCTGGAGAACCTGAACTAATATAAGTACTGACCACAAATATTTCATTTTATGGTCATATACTCATGTTTTTTTTTTTTAAAACATGTTCTGTCCTGGAGTCTTTTCATTGTGTGTTTGTATTTAATTTCATATTTCTCACTAAAGAAAAATTGGATAGAATGCTTTTGTCAATATATATGTATATTTCCTTTAGGGAAATTTGAAATTCTAGCCCATGCTTGTTTGTTGATTTTTCCCTTACAAAAGTTGGTTTTAAGCCTTAGGTTTTTTTAGTTATAATATGTTTATTTTATCATTAATTATTTTCCTAGAAGATAATAATAAAGGATGAAATATCTAAGAAACGCTATCTCATCCATAGGACACATATAAGCATTCAATAGTATTATTATTTTAAATACCTGCAGAGTAAAACTGTAGGAATAAATTAATTACTAATTAATCTTGGGAGATAATGAGAAAATGTTCTACAAAATCAAGACCTCTTTTATTCAAATAGATTCTTACAGTGAAGTCTACAATTGAATCTTTCAAGGAAATTCTGAAAGTGTACAATTAGACTGAGACTAAACACTGGTGTTAAGCAAATATAGAATAGAATTATATCTCATTCAGAAACTGATCATGTAGTTGTTTTCTATCTCTAGTGTTTCTATCATTTAAAAAAACTTAACATTGTTATTATTCTGTTTCTTTACAGAATCAACAATTAAATGCCTCTAAAGCTGATAAGTTTATATCGTGACATTTGATATTTTATCCTTTGTTTTCTTCATAAACTCTGATGATAAAATACCATAAGTTTCCAAAGAGAAACAGACAACTCAAAAAAGTACAGTAATCAAAGCCATGGGAATAAACTTTAACTAAAAGTAGGCATTTTATTCATAATTATCAAAGCATCTGAAAGCACTTACAATATTCTGTCCCTCTACCTGTACCTTGAAAAGAGACCACATTTGATTCTTCTGTGTATCTCCAGAATCACAGTATCGGACACCTATTTGGAGTATATGTATTGTTAGGGATAAAGAAGAAAGCCAGGGACTCTCAACCCAGTAGGAGAAGCTTGTTGTCACCAAACACAGAGAAATGGGAAGATGTAGCTAGATAACTTAGCAAATAAGTTGGAAATGGACCTATAACTAAATTACCCTTACTTAATCACACCCTGAGTTAAGTAGCTAATTGAGTTAGATTGTGAACCTAGATTAACCAGTAGTGGAGAAATGGAGAAGAAGGAGAGGGGAGGGGGAGCTAATCGCATTACTATGAAACCAGTATTCTTTGTCTACTTCGCACCCGCATTCTCCTAGCCAGTGGTGTGCCCAACTCTACACCCTCCTGAATAAACACTTCGCTTTGCTGCTCAAGTCCTGTGTCCTGGTTTTTATTGTGAGCGTTTCTCACAGTACGGTGCTTGAATTAATTACAAATAAATAAATCATAAACACCTAGGATGGCCTTATATCTTCCACTATAATATCCATGAATTGTAAGAATATATTTTCTTTTTAATTTCCACATACATGTGTAATATCTTGTATGTTTTTCCTTGGGACAAAAGGGGAGAAAGATGGCAATGTAATGTTATGTTTTTCTTTTGATCTGCTTGTCCACCAGAATACAAATCCCATGGGAACAGACATAGTCGCTCTTTATTACTAATATGTGCTCAAATCTTAGACTAGTGCCTGGCCAGTATTAGATATTCAATAAATAATTTTTGAATGAATGAATGAATGAGTGAAAGGCGACTTGAGATCAGTGGCATGCTCAAACACTCTGGCTCGTTCCTTACAACATAACTGAAAGCTTTAAAACAAGGCTTGCTGAGTGTCAATGAAAGTACAAATGAGGCTGGAGGCGATGAATGCAGCCACGTGGTTAGGAGCTTTTGCTAAGAAGGCACCTAAACCTTGCGTTTCCTCCCAGAGGAAACTGAAGCCTGTACTTACCGGAAAGGAACTGCAAGCCAGTTAACACGCATGAACGCCTCCAGGATGCCCGTGATGGGATCACCGAAACTGCCCACATTGGGGTGCAGACGGGCTGTGCTGAAATATTAAGAGTACAGAGGATAAAAGGAGTGAAGAACAAGTTCAAAAAGAGTGAAAGATGGAGAGGAGTGAGGAGTCCCTGAGACTCTGGAGGCCATGCTCAGCCTTCAGGGAAGTGGCAACTTCATCATGAATAGAAGGGGAAAATGGAGCTCACAGGAGTAATACCGTCTGGGAACTGAGTGAGGCTATGGGAACTGTCCTTCTGGGGATGCGAAGTCATTCAAGCAAAGCTCTGTGATAGTAAATGTAACCACTGATACCACAAAAGGGCCAAGTTTAATGAAGCAATCACATTAGGACAATATCCAAATAAGTTCCTCAAAGAAATCGTGCATGTGATGAACTCAAAACAGTTGCACTTATACTCCTGAATAACATTTTTAAATATCGTATGCGCCAGATGCCCAGCGCGGAGAAGCCCTGTCAGTCAGGCTGGGATGGAACGTGGAAAACGTCAATGCCCCCGGACCCCTAAGGCACCCCTCACGTCCCACCCCACCTTGGAAAACGTCAATGCCGCCGTCCCCCTTGGACCCCCCTGGGCCTCCCTCATGCCCCGCCCCCCTCAAAAACGTCAATGCCGCTGGCCCGCTTGGGCCCCCTTGAGCCCCCGCCGCTGTCCCTGTACCGGATGCTCCCGCCCCCTTCCACCAACACACTTCCGGCCCCACCTCAGAGCCAACCTCCAGCGCCAGCGGCCTAACACTCCAGCAGGCCTGCCTCAGCTGCCCTGAACGCCTCCTGCCGGGACACCCCAAGGCCTCGCAGTCTCCACCTTCGGCCCCGCTGCTGCCGCCTCGGCTTCCGTGCCGCCTTGGCCTTGGAGCCCCGCACCTGCAGACATGGAGATCCAACCCGCGCCCTTGTATGTGCGCCAGAACTACCACCCGCTGTGTGAGGCATCCGTCAACGAGCACATCGGCCTGCGGCTCTACGGTCCAATGTGTACTTGTCCATGGCCTTCTACTTCGACGGCGGAGGCGTGGCCCTGAAGCAGTTCAGCCAGTTCTTCCGTCGGAGGTCAAGCAAGGAGAGGGAGCACGCGGAGCAGCTGATGGAGCTTCAGAACCTGCGCGGGGGGCCGTACCAGACTACAGGACACCGGCAATCCGCAGTTTAAGGGATGGGACAGCGGTCTGAGGGCCCTGGAGTGCGCCTTGACCCTGGCGATGAAAGTGAACCAGAGCCTGCTGGATCTGCACCGCCTGGCCACCGGGAAGAAGGACGCCCACCTGTGCCACTTCCTGGAGCGCCACTTCCTGCACCAACAGGTGGTGTTCATCAAAGAGTTGGGGGACCACGTCGCCATCCTGCGCAAGAAGGAAGCCCCGGAATCTGGCCTGGCCGAGTACCTCTTCGACAAGCTCACCCTGGGTGCCAGCAAGAACTGAGCCAGGACTGCCTCCCCGACAGCCGCGGGGGGACTTCCCCTGGTCACCGAGCCCAGCGTGCCTGTTGCCACAGGGCCCTTGCAAAATGTTCTCTTCATTTTTACGTTTGAGTTTTACCGCTTCTTCCAACAAAGTTACTGGTTGCTAAATAAAGTTCTTTCATGGGTTCGTGTGTGCAAAGCCCTGTCCTTTTAAAACAGGTATCCAGGAGTCTGCACCCACCTATGCCCCAGTCTCGTGCAGCTCTGGATCTCCATGGATGGAGGGAGGGGTTATCCCTGGAACCCTGGATGGAGGGAGGGGGTACTCACTGTACCCCGGATGCAGGGATGGGATATTCCCTGGACCCAGGATGGAGTGATGGGGTATTCTGTGGATGCTGGATGGAGAGAGGAATATTCCCTGGACCGTTGGTGGAGGGAGGAGGTATCCCCAGGAGCCTGGATGGAGGGAGGGGGAATTCCCTGGACCCTGGATAGCCAGAGGGTATATTCCCTAGACCCTGGATGGAGGGATGGGGTATTCCCTGGACCCTGGATGGAGGGATGGGGTATTTTCTGGGGCCCTGGGTGAAAAGAGGTGGTATTCCCGGGGACCTTGGATGGAGGGAGGAGGTATTCAATGGCACCCTGGAAAACAGAATTAATCTTCCCCTTAAAAACATGCGGTATATGGGGGTTGGGTGAGGTGAATGGTCTGGGGTATGGACAATATAGATGCATGTTCATGTTAAAAGTATAAAGCCTGGCCTTAAAATTATAGGTGTGCTTGCCCCTGGAGATAATGAGACTGGGCAGGAATTAAAATAAAGGATTTTTTATTTTACCTGAATTTTTCTAGCTTACTTAAATATGCAAACATTAATGTTTGTTAACACTATCTGATAGCATTATGAAGACCCCATTAGCCTCCTGGGCATAGTACCTCTTCCTGAAGAACAGTAATGACAGATGAGCCTTAGGCTGGCTTTCCCATAGACACGGGAGTGACTTCCCATGGTCACCATGCTGGACATGCGTAGTGCCCTTAAAAAACATCCAAATACAGTTTTTTTCTCCTTCACTTGTACTCTTTCTTCCATTAAGGTATCATGGTAACCCAAACCCCAAATTATCTCCATAGGACTGAAATAACAAGGTAAAGGCTAATGGTCAATTTTCTGATATTGAATATTAAGTAGAATAAATTCAACTGAATGTCATCAGTGACTCTGCTTTGAAGAACGTAGAGGGTGGGAGAGAGCTGAAGCTTCGAGGACACTTAAGAGATCTTGTAGCTCGTCCAGGTGAAAGACAGTGGGGTTGAACTACTGTGGTGACTGAGAAAACTAAGTGATGTGGACAAATTCCAGATGGATTGGATGAGCTGATAAGGTTTGTTTATGGACCAGAGGTGAAGAGTGAGAAATGAGGGAAACAACCTAGGTTCTGGTATTTATCACTGAATACTTGGGTTGGTGGTAGCTTTCTTTATCAATTTGGGGACTTTTGGACAGGGGCATATCTGGAATAGAAGGGTGTGAATGCCATACTGTGTAAAATCTCAGATGCCTATTAGACATCCAAGTAAACTATCATGTAGATAACTGAGGCTGGGAAGCTCTTTATACACTCAATGCTTCAAGTTTGTATGGGAGGCTGGGTATGTAGGCACCCTTGGCTTAGCAAGTACCAAGACTTCCTATGCAAAGAAAAAAAAATGTGTTCAGCATAAACTATATTGTTTACACACTGTAGGCATAATGAGACATTTTTATCAATTAGGGAAGAGGGAACATTCCTCAAACCGAAATTCACAGATACAAGGCCCAAGGTCCAACCTCGAAGGGGGCCTTTCTAAAGACAGTGGTGTCAGTCCTGCTATGCTAACTCATTCATGCACAGGTGTTATTTACCCAAAATATCATTTATCATCTACCCACTAGTAGGATGAGCCTGATACAATAATATCTGTATTTAAGATGTAACTAGCATAAGAAAATATTATGAACAACTACATGCTAACAAACTAGACAATCTGGAAGAAATGGATAAATTCCTAGAAACACAATCTTCCAAAACGGAATCAAGAAGAAAGTGAAAAACCAAACAGATGGTCTACAACTAATGAATTCAAAGCAGTTATTTACACACACACACACACACAAAAAAAAAGAAGAAACCTCCCACAAACAAAAGTCATAAACCGATGGATTCACAGGTGAATTTTACCAAACATTCCAAGAATTAACACCTCTCCTCCTCATACTATTAAAAAAATTGAAGAGGAAGGAAGGCTGACAAGCTCAATTTATGATGCTATTCATGGTAAATATTTCTTCTTGAGTGAAGGAACATAAGTGACTACATGCATACAACATGGTCGTGTGGATTTGATTTAGTAACATTTTTACTTAGAATGTTTGTATCTAAGTTCATGCATTAGAGTACCCTATTGTTCAAGTTCAACTAAATTGTTGCATTTATTTGGCATAAAGTTGTTTCTTATTAAAGAGAACATTTCTGATGACAAATGTGTTTATTTTATCCCACATCAACCAATCCTGCAGCTTTCCAGACACCCAAATGGGAGTCCTAAAGTTCAATTATGACGCTAACTACCTGGAGTTGGTACAGATCCCACAGGTTAAGTACTCAGTCCCATCAGATTGCCTCCCATCCTCCACTCCAGGCACTACTTGCAAGTTTAGGTTCTCAAGTGTACTTCTGACCAACAGGTTATATTGGAAGTTCCTGTGACCACCTCCTCAAGTTTGATAATTTTCTGGAATGGCTCACAGAACTTAGGAAAACAGTTTACTTATTAGAGCACCAGTTTATTATAATAGGATACAAGTTAGGATCAGCCAGGTGGAAGAGGTAGGTGTGTGGGGCCAGATATGGGGAGATGGAGCATGAAGCTTCCAAGACCATTGTCATTGCACCACCAGCCCTCCATCCTTAGGTGGTTCCCTAAAGTTACCTCATCATCATAAACTCACATATGGCTCAAAGGAGTTTCTTTTAAAAAGCAAAAGTCTCCTTTCAACTTTATCACTCTAAGTTCTTTCAAAAGCTCTGGATAGCGCCCTGGCTAGAGGGGCTCAGTGGATGGAGCACTGGCCTGCAAACCAAAGGGTGGCTGGTTCCATTCCCAGTCAGGGCACATGCCTGGGTTGGGGGCCAGGTCCCCAATAGGGGGCAAGTGAGAGGCAACCACACATTGATGTTCCTCGCACTGTCTCTCCCTTCTCTAAAAATAAATAAATAAAATGTTTTTAAAAAGTCAATTCTTAAAAAAAAAAAAAGCTATGGATAGAAATCAAGTATTGTATCAAAATATGCTCTACCACTCTTATCACTCAGAAAATTAGAAGGGTTTTAGGACCTCTGACCAGATGCTCTCAGAGAGGAGGGGGGTGTACTGCTAAGGCTTCAAATGTGAACCTGGGACATGGTCCCCGACACGACATGATATGATCCCAAAACGGAAAAGCACCAGGGGCTGTTATATAAGCATCACCAAACAAGACTGAGCTGACCTTGAATGCTAGAATGAGGAGGGGTGGCTCCGTGTACTAGGGGAATCTGGCCAGTTTCCAGGAGCCAAGGACCTACCAGGTGTTCCTTGTCATGCAGGGAGTAGTTATATAAGAGTTCATATTATTATTGGTAGTAAAATCTATATAAGCCAAGGGGCAGGGATCGTTCCTCTGAAGCCTTACCTGTGGAGCGGACACACTGCCCAGGACAGTGGTGTTGCCACCCAAAGTCCCTGAGGACCGCCGCCTGGAGACTTCCTGATGTAGAGTTCTGTGACTTCAGATGCTGACAGTTCTGTTGGTGATATATTACCCCTGAATTTCCTCTCTGCCATTTCCTGCGTCTTGCTTTTGATTCGTATTTTTCCCTAATAAAGCATTCTTTTATCACTATCCAGAGCGTCTGTGCTTTCAAATTCCTTTCAATACTGCTGCGCACTACGGGGGGGGGGGGTGAAGAGATTATTCGAAGCACATGGATGCATGAGCAATGCACTCAAACAATGGTGAGGAGAGAACCTGAGGTGGATGGGAACTGGAGGGGGGGGATGGGAAATGGGCGAAAAAGTGGGGACGTCATAATAGCATAAATACTAAGAGATAAAAAATATTAAATGCCATCTGCTCCGAACAGATTCTCCCTGCCCTCACACAGGCTGTTTTGGAACCTGGGACACATTGTTAGTGCTCTGCGCACTTAAAGCCCCCTCACTCCCCCTTCCGCCCCGCACTAGCACAGCAAGGAATGCTCCCTGATCCCGCCCCTCTCCGCAACACTCGCGAGAAACGATCTCTTCTTCATCTTCCGGTCCCTCCTTCCACCTTCCGGTCCCATCTCCCATCTTTCCTTCCCATCTCGGAACCAAGAGGCAGCCATTCTGCGTCCAGCCACACTGGTCGCCTATTGCAGGGACAATCCGAGGGTCCCACCACCATCGCAGCTGATTCAGCCTCCAGCTGTCCTCGTCTACCACCATGGGAATCATCCGTCGCTGGAGAAGCCGCCGCCTTCACCTACGCCACCGCCCGTCCCTCAGCACTCGTCGGGAGGCTTTGGTGGCTTTTCAGTCCGGAGCAGGGCCCAGACCGGAAACCAAGTTGCCCACACTTCCAGGCATGGCTCCTGCTGTGGCGGCCCCACAGCCCCCTCCACCGCCGCCGCCGCCGCGGCCTCCGCCACCACCTCCCCCACCGCCCCTGCAGCTTTCACAAGTGCGCCAGAACTACCACCCGCGCTGCGAGGCTGCCATCAACAGGCAGATCAACCTGCAGCTCCACGTCTCCTATGAGTACCTGTCCATGGCCTTCTACTTCGACCGCCAGGATGTGGCCTTGAAGCACTTCGCTACCTTCTTCTTGTGGCTGTCGAGAGAGGAATGGGAGCAGGCCCAGAAGCTGATGCGACTGCAGAACCAGAGAGGGAGTCGAATCCACCTGTTCAGTATCCAGAGGCCTGACCGAAGCAACTGGGGGAGCTGCCACAGGGCCCTGAAATCCGCCTTGCAGCTGGAGAGGATCGTGAACCAGAGTGTGCTCCGTCTATTCCACCTGGCTACCCTAAAGAACGACGCCCATCTGTGTGATGTCCTGGAGCATCACTACCTGCGCCAGGCTGTGAAGTTCATCACAAAGTTGGGAGCCAGCATCGTCAACCTGCGCAAGCTGGGGGCGCCGCAGTGTAGCCTGGCAGAGTACCTCTTTGACAGGCTCACCCTGGGCGCCAGCAAGAAGAACTGAGCCTGGACTGCCTTCCCGATAGACCTGGAGTGACTTTCCCTGGTCATCATAACGAGTGTGCCTGTTTTCATAGTGTCCTTGCAAAGTGTTTCCTTAAGTTTTTACGTTTTAGTTTTAGCATTTTTTCCAATAAAGTTACTGATTCCTAATGAATAACGGTCTTTCATTGAATCGCGTGTGCAAACGCCTCACCTTTTAAGTTTTAAAACAGGTATCCAGGTGTCTTCGCTCACCCAATCCCCAATCATGTGCAGCTCGAGATGTCCAAGGATGGAGGGTGGGGGTAATCCTTGGGACTCTAGATGGAGGAAGGAAATATTCCCTGGATGCAGAGAGGGGGTACTTCCTGGATCCTGGGTGCAAGGAGGTGGTATTCCCAGGAACCCAGGATGGAGGGAGGGAGTATTCCCTGGGGCCCTGAATGCAGGAATTGGGTATTCCCTTGGTGCAGGGAGGGGCTATATCCTGGGACCCTGGATGCAGGGAAGGAGTATTCCCTCTGACCTTGGATGGAGGGAGGGAGTATTCTGGGACCCTGGATGCAGGATAGATGTCTTCTGTGGACCTTTGATGCAGATAGGGGGTATTCCCTGGGACCCTGGATGGAGGGAGGAGGAGGTATTCAGTGGGACCCTGGGAAAGGCAGAATTAATCTTCCCCTCATAAACAATATAGGTATGTGAGAGTGAGGTGAGATAAGATCCTGGTGAATGTGGGTGCATATGCACAAAGTATTAGAAAAACAGTATGAAATTCATGATACTGGTTGCCTCTAAGGAAGAAGTGAAGAATGTTGTTGAGCAGTGTTTAAAATAAAGGGATTTTCAGCTTGACCTGAAATCTTTATGTTCATTAAATCATGCAAATACTAATAGTTAAGTTTGTTTAGCAATATGGGGGTCTTGGAAATCTGAATGGTAGAGTGTCCTTGATAAGCTAACACTGGACAACAGTGATAATGGGAAATGGGCCTTAGGCTGGCTTCCCCATAGACAGAGGCGTGACTTCCTGAGGTCACTAATGCCCGGCATGCACATTGCAATTACCAAACATCTACTTACACATTTTTTGTTTCATTTGTATTACATGTGTATATATACCCAGCCACAGAGTTTATTTTGAATCACCAGACTACGTTCTGAAAATGTTTGCTTAGAAAGAGATAGTTTGTTGAAAACCAATTCAACTGACTGCATTATTGATTGTGATATAGCTGGATTCTAGACCTTTCCTGAGCCTGGCTGTATTTCTGCCCTAGGTTTGAAGTATCCAACTTTGATTTAGTATTTGTTATTTGCTACCAAGAGAACATAACCTAATATATCTTATTATCACCACACTGTTACCAGGCTACACTGTAACTACTTACAGTAGAGTA
This sequence comes from Furipterus horrens, assembly GCF_987537825.1. Lineage (NCBI taxonomy): Eukaryota > Metazoa > Chordata > Mammalia > Chiroptera > Furipteridae > Furipterus > Furipterus horrens. The sequence goes on along the minus strand of NW_028327187.1, from coordinate 96,544,082 downwards.
AATACCTCCTCTATGGTAGTAAATGGCATTTTTCTCTTTGTACCTAGTACAGATTCCTTGGAAAGGAAAAAAATAAAGGTGAAAGTGTGTAAGGAATAAAATAAAATTGCCTGGGTGGAAATATAGACTAATGGAGGCTGCTACCGCAGGTGTCCCTTCTCACCTGAGAGTGATTTCCTCTTAATTTGCAGGTCTTTGATTCCTTAGACCAGCCTTTCCAAGACTGTTCAGTATCAGCCAGTACCACAATGTATTAGCAAGTGTTCAGTAAAAAATGAATTCACCCCCCCACCCGCTACACACACACATATAATGTATATTATATATACATAATGTTTGTATTAATCGAATTAGTAGGAATTTTGGTTTAATTTTTCAGGTTTTTTTTACACTAGGAATTTTAAGTCTTTAATATAAAAAATATGCATTGTGAATTTATAACACGAGGATAAAATATTCAGCATTTTCAAAACGTTCTAATCACGGGATCCTTTTTCTACCAAAACTCATGGAAAAGTATTGCAAAAAAAAAAAAAAAAGCTTTGGAAATAATGTTAAAAGATCTCATCATGTGTTGTTCCAAGGCAAATACCTGTAGCTAAATAAATCTGTCATTTTCATTAAGAAGTCATTATGAGAAATTGGAATGTTTTCCATGAAGGTTCCACACAGTAAGTTTTGGGACAGTAAATGTAATGCAGGACCCTCAACATGACAGTGGGTAGATATCACACATACCCATTTTGTTACCTAACGGATAACTCCTAATATGGTATTTTCCCATCACATTCTAATTTCCATTTCTAAATGAATGGCTTTCTGGGAATAATAAAATTTATTTTTTTCAGTGCTTAAATAAGTTGAGAGAAAGTCTGCCAAGTGAGATTTTCACCTGCCTCTCTACCTGTGCATTAATCTCACCAACAGCAGAATTCTTCATTTTCACTTTCCAGACTAGATTGCTGAATTTTGGTCAGTAATACACCTTTGGGTCAAAAGCAGTTTGTGCCTGCATTTTTTTGGAAATAAAATGCATAAATTCCTCAAAATTCAGGCATTTTTTAAAAAATTAAAATATGTTTTAACAATACACGTTCATGATGAAAGTTTTAAGCAGTTCAGAAGGGCATCCTCTGATGTCTAAGCCTCACACCTCACCTTCTTATATATAATTCCAGAAATATTATGTATATTTGTATCTTTTCCCCTCTCACAAATTAAATATTATACATACTGCTCTGAATTTTCTTTTTCTCAACAGTTCATTTGGAATAATTTCAACATTTAACTATGAGAAAAAAGAAAAACAAGGCATATATACTACAAAGCATTTTATTAAATAAATATATAATGTACTGTATGTCAACTGTAATTGACAAATAAAACAAGTTTAAATAAAGAGTACCACAAAATATAATTGGATAAATGCTTCAATTAAATAAGCAATGAGAGCATAAAACATAAATATATAATAAATAATGTACTTAATGTGCAGCATCTTATACTTCGTCTTTTTCCTCCGGTAGAGATCATCAACATCATTATGTACATAATTACTCGGTTTTGTGTGAGTACCTGATTGCAATACATCTCTCTTTGAGTTCAGTAGAGAACCTGTCAAGTTTCTCTCTAGACTTAAAATACATGACGTAATGCTATAAATTGAAACTGCACTAATCCCAAACAGTACTTGGTGTGGAGTAATATCTAAAGCTGAACTCGTGCAGATTTTTAAATTTAACTATGTTCCCACAACTACTCTCAGGTATCAATTCTCATGACACATCCAATTAATTTGATAAAATAACTATTTTATTCCCAGGCAAATATCACCATAATAGAAAACTGTTATTTTCTTAATATGCAAAATATTCTATATTATGCTAGAAAATCACAGTGATTAAAGTAAAACTTCTCAACAAGAACAGTACTTGAGTCTGATTCATCTTATTAATCACAACTTTTATTTGTCTATTTGGCTGCTTTATCCGATTCAAAAAGAATTTATTCTTTTTTTAAACAATAGAATATTTTTTCAATTATACTTGAAATTCAATATCACATTAGTTTCAGGTGTACAGCACAGTAGTTGGGCATTTATATAATTTATGAAGTCTAGTACCCACCTGACATCATGCATAATTATTACAATATCACTGACTATATTCCCTATACTGCACTTTACATCCCCATCACTATTTTGTAGCTACCAATTTGTACTTCTGAATTCCTTTGCCTTTTTCACCCAGCCTCCCAAACCCCCACCCATCTGGCAACCATTAGTTTGGCCTCTATAGCTAAGAGTTTGTTTTTATTTTGCTTGTTCACATATTTTGTTTTTTAGATTCCAATGTAAGTAAAATTATATGGTATTTGTATTTCTGTTTTTGACTTGTTTCACTTAGCATAGTATCTTCTAGGTCCATCCATACTGTTCAAATGATAAGATGTCGTTCTTTATTATGCCAAGTAATATTCCACTGTGTATATGTACAACCATATCTTGCTTTTCTAAATAACGTTACAATAAACATAGCAGTTCATAAGTCTTTTTGAATTAGTGTTTTAGATTTCTTTGGGTAAATACCCAGAAATGAGATTGATGAGTCATGGAGCAGTTCTATTTTTTAATTTTTTGAGGACCTCCATACTGCTTTCCACAGCATGCATCAATTTGCAGTTCCACCAACACTGCATGAGGAGGGTTCCCTTTTACCGACATCCTTGCAAACACTTGTTGTTTATTATTTTATTAATAGCCATTAAGATTTTTTAATGTATTTTTTCCATTTCCATTTATCCCCCATTTAGCCAGCTCCACCCTGCAATCACCACACTGTTGTCCATGTCCATGAGTCTTTTTTCATCTTACTCGATCCCTCCAATCCCCCCACTCCCCCCACTCCCAGAGCTGTTAGCCTGCTCTCTATCTATGAGTCTGTCTCTATTTTGCTTGTTAGTTCAGTTTATTCATTAGGTTCCACATATGAGTGAAATCATATTTGTCTTTCTCAGAATGGCTTATTTCACTTAGCATAATGTCCTATAGGTCCATCCATGCTGTTGTAAAAGGTAAAATTTTATTCTTTTTTATACCCAAGTGGTATTCCATTGTGTAAATATCCCATAGTTGTTTTATTCACTCATCTACTGCTAAACACTTGGGCTGCTTTCATAACCTGGTGATTGTAAATAACACTGCAATGAACATAAGGGTGCTTATGTTCTTTCGCATTAGTGTCTCTAGTTTCTTCATATGAATTCCCAGCAGTGAAACTGCTGAGTCAAAAGGCAGTTCCATTTTTAATTTTCCGAGGCATCTCCATACTGCTTTCCACAGTGGCTGCACCAGTCTGCATTCCCACCAACAGTGCACAAAGGTTCCCCTTTCTCCACATCCTCACCAGCATTTGTTTGTTGTTTTATTGATGATGGCTATTCTGACAGGTATGAGGTGATATCTCATTGTGGTTTTAATTTGCGTTTCTCTGATGATTAGTGACATTGAGCATCTTTTCATGTGTCTATTGGCAATCTGTATTTCTTCTTTGGAGAAGTGTCTATTCAGGCCCTTTGCCCATTTTTAAAAAAAACATACAATCCTTTCTTTTGTTTCTACGGTGTCATGTTATTTGATTTGCAAGTATTAAACCAACTTTGCATCCCAGGAATAAATACCACTTGATCATGGTGTATGATCATTTTAATGTATTGCTAAATTCTGTTTGCTAATAATTTATCAGGATTTTTGCATATATTTTCTTTTCGTTTAAAGCTTTCATTTTTAAAAATATTTTTTAGAGAGAGGAAGGGAGGGAGAAAGAGGAGAGAAACATCAATGTGTGAGACATACATTGATCAATTGCCTCTTGCACGCCCCCAAATGGGGAACCTGGCCCACAACCCAGACATGTGCCCTGACTGGTAATTGAACTGGTGACCTTTTGGTTAGCAGGCTGATATTCAATCCACTTAGCCACACCAGCCAGGGCGGGTTTTTGCATGTATTTTCATCAGGGATATTGGCCTATAATTTTCTTTCTTTGTAGGGTCTTTATCTGGTTTGGGAATCAAGGTAATCATTTTTTTGTAGCCTCATAGAATGAGCTTGGGAACCTTCCCTCCTATTCAGTTTTTTGGAATAGTATGTGAACGATACATATTAACTCTTTGAATGTTTGGTAAAATTCACTTGTGAAGTCATCTGGCCCAGAACTTTTGTTTATGGGGAGTTTTTCAATTACTGACTTGATTTTGTTAGTAGTTATCAGTCACTTCAGATTTAGTTTCTGCTTGATTCAGTCTTAAAGACAGTATATTTCTAAGAATTTATTTCTTCTAGGTTGTTCAATTTGTCAACATATAACTGTTCACAATATTTTCTTATATTCCTTTGTACTCCTGTGCTGTCAAGTGTCATGTCTCCTCTTTCATTTCTGACTTTACTTATTGGGGTCTTCTCTTTTTTCCTTGATGGATCTGGTTAAAGGTTTATCAGTTTGGTGTATCTATTCAAAGAACCAGCTTTGGATTTTATCGATCGTTTTTATTGCTTTTTAAGAGTATATTTTGTTTATTTTTGCTCTGATCTTTATAATTTCATTTCTTCTATTCACTTTAGGCTTTGTTTCTTGTTCTATTCTTATTTCCTTTAGGTGTAAATTTAGATTGTTTGAATTTTTTCTTGAGGTAGGCCTGTGTTGCTATGAATTTCCCTCATAGAACTGCTTTATTTGTGTTCCATCGATTTAGGTTCACTGTTTTCATTGTCATTTGTCTCAAGGGACCTATTGATTTCTTCCTTGACCTCATCATTAAGCCATTCATTGTTTAGTAGCATGTTATTTAGCCTCCGTATGTTTCTATGTTTCTTAGTTTTCACCTCATAACTGATTTCTAATTCTATGTTATTGTGATTGAATAAAATGGTTGCTACTCTTCTTAAATATATTGAGACTTGTTTTGTGTCTGAACATGTATATCCTGCAAAATATTCCACATGTACATGAAAAGAATGTATATTCTGCTGCATTTGGGTATAGTGACCTAATGATACCAATTAAGTCAATCTTCTCTAATGTGTCTTTACAGGGAATTATTGGGTTGGCCTAAAAGTTCACTTAATTTTTTCTGTACAATGGCTCTAGTAGTGTTTAGTTATCTTTAAGTTCATTTTTAAAATAATTTATTTGTTTGTTTGCTTTTTATTTTTAGAAAGAGGGAAAGGAGAAAGAGAGGGAGAGAAACATCACTGTGTGGTTGCCTCTCACTCACACCCCCAACTGGGGACCTGACATGCAACCTAGTCATGTGCTCTGACTGGGAATCGAACCAGCAACACTTGGCTCACAGGCCGACGCTCTATCCACTGAGCCACAGCAGCCAGGGCTCTTTAAGTTCATCTGAAACAATTTTGTTAGGTTGTATTCTGACACCTTTCATATCTGCATGCATTTTTTTAAAACTTATTAAAATTGGTGAATTTTGTGCAGCTATTTTAATACTGAAGATAGAAGAAGATAGGGAACATTTTTGGCATATTGTGCTTTATTATCTCAAGAAAGGTAAAAATGCAAATAAAATGTGAAGAAAAAGATTTGTGCAATGTATAGAGAAGGTGCTGTGACTGATCAAAAGTGTCAAAAGTGGTTTGTGAAGGTTCTTGGTATTACTGATATTTTGGCCAAACAATTCTTTGCTGTGAGGCCATCTTATGCATTGAAAGATGTTTAGCAGCACCCCTGGCCTCTACTCTCTAGAAGAATAGCAGGAGATAGCTGATATACTCAAAATATTCAACAATAAAGTTATTGCTGAAAATGAAAAAATGTGTCTTTTCTTTAATGGAAAAAAAACTAAATGGACTTTTTGGCAGTACAGTATTTCCTTGTTGATTTGTTATCTGAAAGATCTTTTCACTGATGTCAACAGGGTATTGATGTACCCTATTATGACTATAATACATTTGATGTCTTCTTTTACGTCTGTCAATGTTTTTGTTATATATTTAGGTGTTTCTACACTGGGTGCATAAATGTTTACAAGGGTTATATCCTGATTTTGGATGGATGTTTTATGATTATGAAATGTCTTTTTGAACAGTTCATTATAGCCTTTGTTTTAAAGTCTATCATGTATAACATAAGCTTTGCTACTCCAGTTTTTTTTTTTTTATATTTGCATTTTCATTAAATACCTTTTTGTATCCCTGCACTTCCAGTCTGTATATATTTTGATATGAAGTGGGTTCCTTGTAGGTAGCATATGTATGACTCTAGGTTTCTTATCCATTCAGCCACTCTATGTCTTTTGATTGGAGCACTTAATTCATTTACACTTAAAGTAATTATTGGTAGGTATGTAGTTATTGCCATTCTACTATTAATATTTTTCATTTTTTTAAATTCTATTTAAAGTATTCCCTTTATCATTTCTTGTAGTACTGGTTGGTGGCGATTAACTTCTTCATCTTTTTCTTGTCTAGGAAACACTTTATCTCTTCTTTGATTCTCAATGAGCCTTGCTGGGTAGAGTGATCTTGGTTGTTTCTTCCTTATTATCATTTTGAATATTTTGTGCCAGTCCCTTCTGGCCTGCAAAGTTTCTCTTGCACAATCAGCTGATAGTGTATGGGAGCTCCCTTGTCAGTAGCTAACTGCTTTTCTCTTGCTGCTTTTAAGAATGTCTCTTTGTCTTTAACATGTGGTATTTTAATTATGCCGTATCTTTGTGTCATCCTCTTTGGGTTCATTTTGTTTTGGACTATTTGCACTCCCTTGACTTGTATGTCTATTGGCTTCACCAGGTTATGGGGGTTTTCTCTCATTATTTCTTCGAATAGGTTTTCAATACCTTGCTCTCTTCTTCTTCTGGTACCATTATGATGCGAATGTTGTTACACTTGATGTTTTTGCAGAGGTGCCTTAACCTATCCTCATTTTTAATTTTTTTCTTTTTGCTGTTCTGATCGGCAGTTTTCTGATACTTTGTCTTGCAAATTGCTGATTTGATTCTCTGACTCATTTAATTTCTTGTTGATTCTATCTAAAGTACTGTTCATTTCAGTCATTGTATTCTTCATTTCCTGGCTGGTTTGGCTCAGTGGATTGAGCGTCGACCTGCGAGCTAAGTGTCGCTGGTTCGATCTTCCAGTCAGGGCACATCAGAGAAGGAAAACTCTGACTCCAAAAAACCTCCGCTGCCTTGCGGCATACCTCTTCAGGGGAAAGGCTAAGGGAGTAAACCCCGACAGAAAATCCGGAGCCGGAGTCCCTAAGGCGGTTTGACGTTGTAGTCAACACCGGCAACTCCTGCGGCGCACCTGAAACCAAGCTGTATTGACTCCGTCTTTCCCTTGGACCCTTCAGCTGCGAAGAGAGGGGGGGGTCTGCTGCATGGGCAACAGCAGACCCTCCATATCACCCTGCCCAGGCTCTGTAGCTTCAGCTTCACTGGAGAGGACACTCCAGCGTCATCGTAAGATGTCGATTCAACACGGGAGGAGACAGATACCGTGTCACTCCCGAGTCGGACTGTACAGCCATTCTCGGCGGTGCAGATAGACTCTTAAGAAGCTACACCATCGTCTCTCGAGACGGACGGCTGCCGACGACGATTCTTCATTTCTGACTGATTATTTTTCACGGTTTCTATCTCTGTAATTTCTCACTAAGTTAAACTGTTCTTGCCCTAAGTTCATTGAGCAGCCTTATAATTAGTGTTTTGAACTCTGTGTCTGTAGATTGCTTGCTTCAATTTTGATTAGTTCCTTTTCTGGAGTTGTGTTTTATTCTTTCACTTGGTACTTCTTTGTCTCCTCATTGTGGCTGCCAGCCTGTGTGTTTTCTATGTATTAGTTTGATCTCCTATATCTCTCAGTGTTGGCAGGGTGGTGTTATGTTATAGTGGTTTTGTGGAACCCAGTGGCACAGTCTCCCTGGTTACTTGAACTGGGTCCTTCAGGGATGTCTCTTGTGTGGGTTGCGTGTGCCTATTATAGTTTAGCCTGATTGCTGTTGGCATGTTATTGATGCGACTCACCCTCATGCTGACTGGTTGTGAAGACTGGCCATGACTATACTGGATGTACTATTGTGTGTGGGTGGACCACACAGAACATGATTCATTTTAGTGGTGCCTGCCAAGACCACTCTTTGGGTGTGTTGTTTGAGAAGCTAAATGGGTGGTCGTCTGGTGTGGTTGAAACTGGCCACAGGCAGTGTTGATTCTGGGGCCTCTTGGAAGAGTCTCTGGTGCAGGCTCAGGTCACCAGCTGTTACTAGGCAAGGGCCAGCTGATAGGAGTTACAAAGTGATCTGCATTGGGAGCTGCCTGTGTTCGACTTGGAGGTGCCTAAGAGTGATTATGCTGTGGAACAGTGCTGAATGCCATGAGTGCCAGGCTTGGGGCCTTTTGCCAGAGGTACAGGACACACCAAACATGCATTTATTCTTAATAAATGAGTTTGTGCTGGGAAATCAAGTTAAAAAAGACATGGACTCGGTCTAGTTAAACAAAATATATCAGCATTGTGCCAATTTTATAAAAGTAAAATACAAATCCAATATAAGAGTATTTTACTTACCAATTAAATCAATAGGATAGCTAAGCAGTGTCTTCATTTATCACTCTCCACTTTATAAAAAGGAATGCTACACAGTCAATCAACAAACTTCCACATATGAAAGTGCAGCCTTTTATAACGAGGTATGCGGGAGAATGTAGGTCAGCTATTCTTCCTCTCAGAACAGTGGTCTCTAAACAAACTAAAGCCTCATTATGACTGTCATCTGAGTAAATTACGTTGTCAAAATAATGTGTTAAAGAACTTCCTCTTCTGGATAACGAGAGTTGTTACCTGAAGGGGAGAAAGAATTTGAGGAAGAGCAATGATACAACATAATTGGTAGGTTAAATTTTAGCAAATAAGGTTACTCATTTGTTTACATACTATATGCTGTTTTTGCATGAAAACAGAGGAGGCACTGGAAGGTATGTTTTACCAGTGTCAATCACACAAGAATCTTCTGAGGGCCTAGTACAAAAACATGTTTTCAAAACTAGAAAAAATTACACTGAAATTTGAATCTGTAATAAATCTATAGCTAAAGGTAATCTAAAAAATAATTAGGGCAGCCATTAATGGCAATTCTTTATTTAAGAAAGAAATACATGTATTTGTTGAAAGCTTTTACAGCATCACTACTTAAAACCACTAATAAAAACAGCTTATACTAATTGAGAGTTCACTATGTATACATCAGATTAAGACATTTACATGAATTGCTTCATTTCCTTCTCACAACATCACCAAAGATAGTGCTATTGTTACCACCATTTCACAGATGATCACAGTGAACTTAGAGAGATTCATGAATTCCCTAATGTCCCATAGTTTACAAGGCCAGTGAGTTGCAATAAGATGACAAAGTCTGCTGCCATTCTTTAAAAATATCTCTTTATTTTACCATACATAAAGTACATCTATCAGAAAAAAGTATAGCAACATTTCTGTTTCATCTGTTAAAACATGTTACCTATTTAAACAAGTCACTATAAGCTTGTCATGTTAACAATATCAGTTTAAACGCCACAAAATAAAACCAGTGCCTTCATTAACCTGACATTTGAATTAGTAGATGAACTACAAAGACAAAGAAAAACCATCAGAATTACAAAGAAGGAAAGTATGACTGTGCTTGCTTCTTTCAACATCAATAGATTTTTCTTTAATTGGAGTTAAGTTGGATTTGATTCACATATTCAACTTGTGCTTGAAAATATTTTTATCTAGAAAAAAAATGAAGCCTTTTTTTCACACCATTTCCCTTAAATTATGTAGCTTCATTTATAATCTAACTTGATGAAGGCATGTTACTTCTTAAATATACCTCACATATTCCTCTCAGATTTATCCATTAACATCAACTGACATAAGACAAGGAAAGTACAATAAATGCATAGTAATGTGGTTTAGAAGCACATATCCTGTTCTGAAACAGTTGTTTTTAGTATGACACTAGGAAAATAGTATCAAGTAAAATATAAATCTTCAACAAAAGCTCCCCACCCCCATTTTCTAAGAATACATTAAAAAGAATGGTAATTCTTTTTGAGAGGCAGTGTATCAAGGATTTTAAGAATTAGAGTCAGATAGAAATAGATAAAAATACTAATTCTACATTATATTTCCTGTATGACCTTTAACAAATCTTCCCTCCATTTTATCCTTTGTCTACATCACCATACTTTTTAAAAAATATTGAATGAGCTAACTGATATAAACTGCTTAGCAGTGTCCCTAGTATGTGGAAAATTAATTAACAGTAGCTATTATCATTATCATCTTATTATCAATAACCTCTATATTCCTATAGTTCTTGACTTTATTTTCATTTAACTTGTATTATAATCTTCTGAAATTCCTTTGATCACACTCACTTATAACATTTTATCACAGACTCTATGTGTGGGGATTTTTAATATTGTATCAGGCAGTGGTATTTTACTTTTGCAAAAGGGCATGTTGAGATATGTAGAAAAGATAAATGAGAACATTAAAAGGGTGCATTTTAAGTAGTTTATTTCTTGAGAATGCATTCAGAGCACAGGAAAATCTATCCTTTCATATGCATCCTTTTGAAACCTCTTGCCCAAGGAGGCTTCAGGACCATTTATCATTTCCTACTGTTTCTACATCCATCACATCTTTCTCCTCTGCTTTCCATATGATCTCCTTAGCTTTACTGATTATAGGTGGAAGCAGAATTAATCATGAGTAAATTCAGATTTGGGACAAAGGAGAAGCACAGTGGCCAGATATGACGTTAGGTCTCTATAGTCTATGGCCCTCAGGGTATTCCGATCTATCATGAGTAAGAATTTATTTCACCCCAGCTGTGCAGAAAGCTAAGGTGGGATTTAGAGAGAGGAAGTTAAAGGGGCATGATCTTCCAGCTATGGCACACATATTTAGGTGTTGATTATTTAGCATTTATCAAATGCCCCCTGTGCTGCCTCTGTCAAAACAAATCAAGGAATCTGCTTTTTAAAACCCTGTGTCTTAATAAAGCCAAAAAGAAAACAGCCAGAGTATATATACACAGGGAATGCTGGGCATAGATTTATGTATTTTATGGTAAGGAAAGTAAACAAATAGAATATGATCTTCCTCTTTCGCTATGGTAGCACTATGATATTGCCACTGCTGAGTTAAAATGTTTACAGTGGAGAGAAATTCAAGATAATGCAGTTTGAGGAACTATTATAAAATATCCCTATCTCTCCTCTTGTTCAGAGGCCCACTTTTTAGTTCTTAGTTTCTCTGTAAGTCAGAAGCTCTGCATTAAACATAAAAATATTAAATTCTACATGTTATCAAATAGAAATAAACCAGGTAATACTAAAATAGTTTTTTTATGGATTCAACTAAATTACAAATGAAGTTTTAGTATCAAATTTAAAGTGTTAATATATTTTATTTTTAATTTATTTTTTAAATATGTTTTATTGATTGAAGTGTTAATATATTCTATTTTTAGGAATCCTTATATTTTTCTTTAAACTGAAGAATTGTGAGATAATACTCAATATTAGCAAATACTATTTAAACACAACCATAATGAGGTCAATTCCTTCATAAAGTAAAAAAAAGGAAAAAGAAAGAGGACTTTTGCATATTTTGATACACTTTCTTGTTCTTGGTGACAAAATTGAAAAGGTAGTGATTGATTGAAGATCTATGGAAAACCCTCAGATTTAAAAATTGGACAGAAAAAGAAAATCCAGAAGATAAGCCAGAGATAAATTAGTCATCATGGTCAGGGGAGAGCCAGGAATATGGAGGCCCAGGATATAAATTTTCTATTGCTTCTTTTGTTACAAGAGCACTTAATATAAGATCTACCCTCTTAGAAAATATATAAGCATACAAATGCTGTGTAACAAATTACCACAAATTTAGCATTTTTAAACTGTACCTATTTACTCCATCACAGTTATGCTGGTCAGAAGTCTGAGCATAAGGTCTCACAATCTAAAATCGAAGTATTGACCAGGTTGGTGTATGATCTGAAGACTCTTGGGAAGAATCTGTGTACAGCCCATTCAAGTTGTTTGCAGAATTCAGTTCCATACAGCAATAGGACTGAGGGCCACATTTTCTTACTGGCTATTGGCCAGGGGCCTCTCTCAGCAAGTTAAGACTGCTCACATTCTTTTGCACACGTGCTCTCTTATCCTATACTCCATCTTTAAATAAGCATTGGTGAGTCAATTCCTGCCCATACTTTGAGGCTCTCTGACTTCTCTCTCTGCAACCAGCTGGAGAAAACTCTACTTTTTAAAGGCTCATTTGATTAAGTCAAGCCCTGCTGGATAATCTCAACAGACTTGAGACTTTGATTACACCTGCAAAATTCTGTCACAATAGTCCTTAGATTACTGTTTGATTGAATAATCAAGAGGGAGGAACCTTGGGGTGGAGGCATCTTTAGAATTCTGCCCACCACATCCAATAACAAAAAGAAAAAAAAAAGATTTTAAGAACAAATGGATAAACCAAGTATAAACAACTATGACAAGCTAAAGAACATCAAATACTAAGTAAAACACACTATATTATTAATCTGGTGGAGCAGGGCAACTTTGGAGTCAGCAGTTATTGTAGGTAGGTAGCATTATCTGCTCCTTCTGGGTCAGGCCATGTGATTACAGCCAAATGATAGGTCAACACAGCAGCAAGACTTGATGTGTTCCCTTCATATCATAAAGGGCTGAGGTCCAAATCTTCATATACACTGGGAATGACTTTCTTAGGCATCAGGCCATAACTAATCTCCACAAAGCTTTACAGCAGTATATGAACTCAACTTTTTTGTTTCTGAGGCCCAATCTGCCAGAAACCATCCTAGAGCAAGGTAATCCTTAACTCAATAATATATGAACTAAGCTTATTAAGATACATATTTTTAGGTTACATAAAAATAACAAATTTCAGCTACATGCTCTTTATAATGGATGTACCTAAAACCCAAGGTGACATAAAGATTGAAATTTTAAAAATTAATAAACATATACCAGCCAAATGCTAATGAAATTATAGTTGAGTCAGTTATATTAATATCAGAAAAAATAAACTTAAGCAGGGTAGATTTATTATATATTAAATATAATTAATATATTTATATAAAGAAAAATGCCACTTTTTGAGAAAGATATTCAAATGTTAATTTTTGTATATGGTATAATACTCTGACAATATGTGAAGCGAAATTGATCAGAACTACAAGGTGGAATAAGTAAATCCAACAACGTAGCAGGAGATTTTAATGTAACTTTTTCAGGTTCTGACAAGTCAAACAGACATAATAGTAAAATATAGAAAATTTGAACACACACTGTGAACACACTTCACTTAATGACCATCTGCAGACATCTGCAGCAACAAATGGAGGATAACTTAAGTATTTACTATACATTTAGAAAAATGACCACCTAATTCCTAAAGCAAGTCTCAAAAAATGTCAAAGCAGTGGTTTGATACAGACTGTTATTTTAATAACTTATTGAGCAGAAAAAGAAATTGTCATAGACAGTTTTTTAAAATATTCAGAACTAACCACTGATAAAATACTATAACCTAAAAATGGCATGTATTGTACACCATGAGAATATTTAAATATATCAGATATCTAAATGCTAAAATAAAATTATACTAGTATTAAAACAAATTATGGGTGAATTCCTTTATTATCTAGACAAGGGTTAAAGAAAAACCTTACTGTGATTCAAAATCTAGAAGCAAAAAGGAAAATTATTGCTAAGTTTAATCATGTTCAAAATGGGCATGGTATAAATAAAGAAGAAGGAAAGAAGGAATATAAATGATAAAGTTGGATAAAATAGTTGTTACGGGAGAAACCCTGGTTCTCTTCTCCGAGGCAGTAAAGAATTACGGATCAGTGAGCCTATTGGCATGCATGCAAAGTTTATTAGTGCTAAGTTCTAATGGGAGAGCCAAAAAAAAAAAAAAAAAAAAGGGTGGCAAGAGCAGAGGTGACAAAAAGCAGGCTGGCAAGAAGCCAGGTGGCCAGTACCTGGGTGGCCAGAGCCCAGGTGACCAGAGGGCCCCCTGGCCAGAGATCCTCGGCCAGAGGCCAAATGTCCAGGAGCACAGCTATGTGGCAAAAAGAGCCAAGAGAAGAGAGACAGTCCTTTGTTCTGAGGACTTATATAGCTGGTGGGGTGGGAGTGAAGTTACATATTGATTGACAGGTAAAGATGGTGCCAGCTTTCTCCAGGAGACCTGACTACCCAAACATAGGTATGTGTGGGGTTCTGTTAGCCCTGATCCTTGTCATGCTCCAGACTTTATTTGTTCATTTTGCATACATGACAGGAGGCAGGTAGTTAACCAAACTTATTTTATGTTTTTTTTTTCTTTGCGCACTGTAGTCCTTCTCTCCTTCCCCCTTCCAGGCCTTGGGATGAATACACAGTCTCAAGGTTTTTCTTTTCCCTGCTAGTGGAGGTAATAATACACACACACTTTCAAGGGTTTTGCCCTTGCACTATCTTGTTGTTCTGAATGCCTGACAGCCTTATCAAACCAGGCTCAGGATTACTGGGCTAAAGGATGAGACATGTCTTCCTTTGCTTTAGCCTCCTGTATTAAATTCTTTGTTAGATTGTAATAGTGAGGGCCCTGCCTTTATTTCCCCTTTAGCTGGTCATTCCTAGCTGCTACCTAAGTGTTAAAAGGTGTCACCTGGCAACCAGGACGCTGGCCAGCAACAGCAGCGCAGCCTCAGAGTTCTTCCTGTGCTATCTCCTGCAACACTTACACCTTAAAACATACAAAGAAAGCAAATATCACTATTATATAAAGAACATATAAAAAATAAGAAGAAAAGGTTCCAAAAGTTTAGGAAAAATGTAGGCAAATGATATGGAAACTAGTTCACATGATGAAAGGCAATGGGCCTTTATCATATAATGACATATATAATAAGAGAAATATAAACTGAAATTACACTGAGGTATCATTCCTAACCTTGGCAAAAACAAAACCTTTGACAACATAGTCTGTTGTTAAGGCTCTGAGAAAACAATAATTTTCACATTGCTAGTGGAAATGTAAATTATTAACTAGTGAAATTATTCATGTATTTAGCTTTTGACTCAGTAATTCCACTACTAGGAAACTATTCCTGAGATACACTCACAAAAGTATGAATTAACTTATGCACAAGGCCATTTATTTCTCTACCATTTGCAAAACAGTCGTAAAAAAAAAAAAGAACAAAAGAAATGTTACACCTTTTTGAGTATCTTTTGGATAGCAAAGATGTGGGAACTCATACACACACTCATACATATACATACATATTTGCTACTATTTTCAAAAAGAAAAGTGGGAGGATAAATAAAAATTTAATTAAAAGAAATAGTGAACTTTAAATGGAAAGAGGACAAAAAAGAGATGGTGGGAAGAACAAAGATAAAAGCTAGATATTTTCTAATGTACCTTGTTTTATAATTTTGACCTTAAAACCTTGTTTTTTATATATATATTTGAAAGATAATATTAAATAAAAAATAAAATAGTGAAGCAATGAATTTAAAAATAGAATTTTTGTCCGTATATACCTAAGTCAAAGCAAAAATAAAGATCACTAAATCTTAAGCTGCAGCTAGTGGTTCTGTTATTAAGTTCAATGTTGTTATAATTTTCATTTATTTATATATTTGTTCATTTATTTACTTTTTTTTGTACTGAAATCTGGGATCAAACCAAAAGTTACCATATAATTTTAAACATATTATAAATATATACACATACTTCACTATACAACAAAATACGTTAAAGAATATAAGTAATTACACTAATATTAGGAACCAAGATTTTCAGTATAAAAAACAAGATAAGGATATAACTCAGTTAAATAAAATCCTATAATCTCCATTTAAATTTGGGAAATTAGAATTACTTAAATCTATGAACTTAGAGTTTATTTATTTACTTTCTCAGAAACTTTATTTTCCATCAACTTCATATTTCCATTTTCTGTTTAAGAGTTTGTGGAAGATCAGCTTAGACCGCTTAGTGGTTGTTCCCACTCACTTCATGGCCTCAGCGGTGGGGACTGCAGACAAGGCTTCAGAGGGGAACTGCTGAACAGGCACAGAGCACCTGTGCCTTCAGACCAGTGCACAACCTTGGATAGAGCAGCAGTGAACTCCGGAGTCAGAGCAGTCCATCCACCCTGAACTTCCTCCTTAGTCACAGCCTTTTCAGCGATGGCCTGCTCTTCCTTTTCAGTCTCTTCAAGGTCTCTGCAAAAGTAGAGATCAGTCAGGACCTCTGGTGGGTGTTCATGGGAGATGGTGTCGCACATGTGCAGAGCTTCCTGGGCCAGCATTCACCACGTCAGACCCACTGAGTGAGCCCCCTTGTTGTTACAAAGGATGGCGCTGTCCACACAGAGCGGAGGAGGGTCTCCGTGACACAGAACAGGGATAGGCAGGTTAACATAAGATGCCTCTGTGAGAGGCTGCAGGTCATCCTGGGATCAGTAACCACCAGAAGTCTCGACTCCCAGAAGGCTGCCTGGATGTGGTTAGTGAAGGTCCCAGGAGTGGAGCGGCCGGCAGTAGGAGAGGCCTCAGAGGTAGCAGCAAACTGCAGCACAGCTCACTGGCCAGCATTCCTGGACAATAGGACATTGACATCAGCGGGGTTTTCAATGGCAGCAATGGCATGAGCAGCCAGTGGAAGCTCCTCCAAAGTCTTCTTCAGATTTATGAGGTAATGCCACTTTTCCTTTTGTAGATGTACCGTTCCATTTAGAAGTCAAGGTTGTTGCCATCTAAGTAAACCCCTGTTGCAAAGAATTTGAGGATATTTTCCTCCTTCATTTGCAGGACACCAAGTGCTCCAGACATTGCGAAGTTTCCCTTTTTGAGAGGAAAACAGAACAACATGATATGAATTCCTCTCAGGGTAGCATGGGAAGGTAGAATTTGTTTTTCTCACTCTAAAGTAAATAAAATACATGTTTTTTACCTCTCCACTGAAATGCCCAAGAAACTGTGACAACCCAGTGAAAAAAGCAAATCTACCACCCAAATATATTTTCTAAATATAATTTTTGACTAAAAGAAACTACCAGGGTTCCTTGGAGATATATGTTATTCCAAATTATGACCAGAAATATTCATGATGAGCTTAGTTATCTTGTCAAATCAGAAATCCTATATTTAGACTCTGTCACACACTATACAAGGACACAGGAGGCAACTTGGACTCCCATTAGCCAAAGATAGGACAACTTGAGCTTTGAAAAGAAGAATAAGTACTGAAATATATCAAATCTATTAAAATTTATAAGAACACTGATTATCATAATTATGCTTAAACCTTCAGTGTCCATTTCTTGAGATTTTACTTAGGGAACTAGTTCATTATTCAGGACATTCATACATAAGTCAAAATAATCAATAGTCCTTACACAGTACTACTTATGAAATATTCTTGCCAAGTAAAATAAAATAAACTGAATCAATTGGATTTCTAGATCTAACAAAGAGTTACATACAATTTTGACAAGTAGAAAAAAATTATAAGAATTTTAAACACAAAAAAAGAATAGTATATGAAAACTAAAATGAAACAAAGAACAGAAATTGGGAAATAATACTAAATATAAATCAGAAGTTAATGAAATTCAAAACAAATACACAATGGAGAGAATAAGCAAGACAAAAGCTGATTATTTAAAAAAAAACTGCATAGGTGCTGCAAAACTAATCAATAACAACAGCAGCAAATACAAACATTATAAGGGAGAACATTGTCAGGTAACCACCCGGAGACCACTCTTAAGATTAAACAACAAGTTTATTGAAGAGAAGAAGGAGAAAAGGGGGAAGGTGGAAGAAAGAGTAAACTCCAAGACCAACTCAAAGTCCAGTAAGGAAGCAGGGGAAAAATGACTCCCGATCCACCTCACCTCACCGGCTGTAAGAGCAAGAGAAAAGAAGAAAGAGTAGAAACTTCAAGTTATTTACATGGACCTGTAAGAGTCCTCTGCCTGAGTTTTTTCAGGCACCGTCTACACACCTTGCCAAACACCGACAACGGTTAGGGTGAGCCCGCCCATCAATGCATTCAGTAAGTCTTTTACATCTCCCTGTTTTTCCCCACCAGGCCGGTCAACACATCAAGCGAGGTCCCTCAATATTTCGTAGGGAAAGAGCGAGCAAAATCCATTATCTTTTCCTATGGGAGGGGCTAGGACCAAGTTGGTTTGCATACGGTTCATTTGCATACGTCAAAAGTCCTGGTGGGCATTTCAGCTGCCTCCGTGTTCTGACAGGCCTAAGTAGAGATAAAATCAAATTATAATAGAAAACAATGAAGAATTTTATGACAATGAGCTTGAAAGTTTAGACAAAATATTCACTTTCCTAGAAAATAATGTTATAAAAATTAATTCAAAAAGTTGTCTTCCAACAAATAAACAAATAAATTGAATCAGTGTTTTCAAGTGTAAAATTATAACAAACACTAGGCCTATGTGGTTTTCAGACAAATTCTACCAAATTGCACAGGATAAATCTAATCTTATAAACAAATTTGCGAAGAGAGGGACAAAAAAAAAATAGATTAATCCACAATTCATTTAATGATGAGACTATAGCCTCAATAGCAAAACCTGACCATGGCAAACTGAGAAACAGAAATTAGAGACCAAAGGGTTTATTAACAGAAATGCAAAGATCTTATACAAAATATTAGCAAATTTAACCTAGCAGTGCATAAAAAAATACCTCTTGCCCAGTTGAGCTTTTTAGAACTTTTCAAAATTGAGTTGCATTTTCATAATGGTACTCTGGCTGCCATGCTGAGAAGAGACTGACATGGGAGAACAGTAAGGAGCAGGGTTGCCATACAAAAATTTTATTGGCTAAATCAGACCATTTTAGTTAAGGATTTATTGTAATAATTCAGATGAAATTTGTTGTGGTGGCAAGAGATGGTGGGCAGTGGGCAGATTCTGGAAACATTTTGATGTTAGGGGCTTCTAGGGCCCTGGCTGGGTAACTCAGTTAGTTAGAGTGTCATCCTAATATGCCCAGGTTGTGGGTTCAATCCCTGGTCAGGGGCACATACAAGAATCAACCAATGAATGCATAAATAAGTGAAACAACAAATCTCTCTCTCTCTCTCTCTCTCTCTCTCTCTCTCTCTCTCTCTCTCTCCCCACCCTGCACCACCCTTCTTCTCTCTCTTTAATATCAATTTTTTAAAAAGCTCAACAGGCTTTTTTGATGGTTTGGATATGGGTTATTTTCTCTCCCTCTGTCTTCACTTTCTCACACTGTTCTAAGCCATTATCCTCCCTTACTGCAGTTCAGAGACAGCCTCCTAATTGCTCTGTTGTCTCTAGCCCTGTCTCTCTACAATTCAAAATTCCAGTCTAACTAATATTTCTAAAAATACACATTTGATTATTCACTACCTGAGTTCCTTCAGTGACTTATTTTTTCCCTTTAGACAATATCTGACTCCTAAAAATAGTTGACATTCATCCCACAAAGTCATCACTTTCACGATGTAACCAACCTCCGCCTTCTGTCTGGCTAAGTCTATTCACTCTCTGTTTCTTAACCTAAATGTGGCATTCTCAAGAAGACCATCATGAAGACAGGTTTTGTTCTATGACCTTAGGTTCCTATAAAATTCTATTTTCTCCTACCATAACATTCATCAAGCTACATTATAATTTTATTCAACTGGATGTTTTCTCAACTGTTTTGTAACTCTGTGGGAGGAAAGAGATGTAAATACTTTGTTTATTATTGTATCCCTAGTCCTTGAAGAATGTTTCACACAGAACACATAATCAACAAATATTTAAATAAATTATTAATAAGCTAACTAATTATGTATTCCCATTTCATGTTTACACAAGAATTACTGAGACCTCCAAAATAACAAATGGTATGCTTCATAACAGCATACTTAATGGTGCCAATAATAATTATATTTGCTAAAAATAATTGCATACAATGAGATTTTTCTTTAACTTAAAACATAAATGTGTATCGTCGTCGGCAGCCGTCCGTCTCGAGAGACGATGGTGTAGCTTCTTAAGAGTCTATCTGCACCGCCGAGAATGGCTGTGCAGTCCGACTCGGGAGTGACACGGTATCTGTCTCCTCCCGTGTTGAATTGACATCTTGCGATGACGCTGGAGTGTCCTCTCCAGTGAAGCTGAAGCTACAGAGCCTGGGCAGGGTGATATGGAGGGTCTGCTGTTGCCCATGCAGCAGACCCCCCCTCTCTTCGCAGCTGAAGGGTCCAAGGGAAAGACGGAGTCAATACAGCTTGGCTTCAGGTGCGCCGCAGGAGTTGCCGGTGTTGACTACAACGTCAAACCGCCTTAGGGACTCCGGCTCCGGATTTTCTGTCGGGGTTTACTCCCTTAGCCTTTCCCCTGAAGAGGTATGCCGCAAGGCAGCGGAGGTTTTTTGGAGTCAGAGTTTTCCTTCTCTGATGTGCCCTGACTGGAAGATCGAACCAGCGACACTTAGCTCGCAGGTCGACGCTCAATCCACTGAGCCAAACCAGCCAGGAAATAAATGTGTATATGTATCACAAAACGTAATTATGACAGTGTACATTTTGACATTTTACTTAAAAATAGTTACTTCAACCTCTAATTAACTAGAATTTACTTCATATCCACAATATAAAAATGAGATAAACTTTTATTTCTGTATATTTTATTTCACTACCTCTCAATAAGATGACTTCAAAGAACAGACACATTAAAAAACATTTCTTTCTCTTACTGTACCCAGTGAAGTGGCTCTGGAATGGAAGTCAAGAGGACACGAGAATTATTTTTTAAAGGGGGCCATATTTTAAACTTTGGGGAAAGATTTAAAATCTATGTGCATGTCACTGGAAGAATAAACTAAAGTTTACATCAAAAAATAAAGATTAATAACATTAAACAGTAAATGTTATGCACCAGTAACCTTTTTTAAAGTAGCATCTTTTCTAATTCTAATTAGAATTAATCTCATCCTATCTACCAAACTATCTCGTGTGGAAAAATCTGATATGGAATACTCAATACCCAGAATTTAATTTCTAATACTTTTTGTCTTACTTTGTAAAAAACAAAAAAACAAAAACAAAAACGAAAAAAACCTAACACTTCTTGGATAATAGCTAATTCCATGATCTGCAACATATTATGGCTGCCCAAAAGTAAAGAGGATTTCAAAGATAGTTTGTAATGAAAGGACAAATGAGCTCAGTTTAGAAGGATTCTCATTTTCTAAGTTCTGACAATATACAAATAGCAGAGAAAATAGTACTGTAACTCTTTTAGTCTGTAAATAAAAGCATGACTTTATAATAGTAATTTTATTTATTTTATTAGTTAATTTTAATGGTAAGGGAGTATAATATATATAATCTTTTTTCTGTTAAGTAATTATTTTATAGAGTAAATTGGTACCTTTGTCAATAGTTGTTACACAAGCCAAATTGTTTAGGAAAATTGAGATCCTACAGAGACAAATTGATTATAATTAGTGGTCTCTCACCACAGGTAGGAAGAAAGAAATTTCAACTGGTTTTGCAATATGAAGAATGAACCAAATATCATATTTCCTCATTTATCAGGATATGAAATCTCTGATTGACAATACTAAATATAATCAGATAATGATAAGGCTTACTTGTCTCCAATAATGAAAACAGACCAGAGTAATATACAATATTTAACTGGCAGCAGGCTACAGAGCATTAGACAAGTGGGAGTGAAAGAATAGATTATCTTGGGAAAGCTGCCCAGGGCAAAGGATACCAAACCTTAGTGAAAGGCTTAAGTATGACATAACTAGTTAATCTTTATCATTAAAATAATGAGACCAGGAGGTCCACTTTGAATTATCTTAAAGGGAACAACTACAGGGTGTGGCAAAAGTAGGTTTACATTTGTAAGTATGTGAAACACAGAGTTTATAATTGTATTATTATGTATTAATGATTGCATAATTTTCCATATGGACAACTGTAAATCGACTTTTGCCCCACTCTGAATATCCTGTACGCCATTCAAGAAGTAATTAGTTGATATTCAGAACCTACAACTTTGACTGATCTTGACCTTAGAATAACTTTAAAAAGTGAAAACACCCTGCTGAAAGTGTATAAACATTTTAAATATTTGAACATAACTTGCTAAAATTTTATTCAGAACACCTGCAATACTCCATACTATAAATAGTAGTATATGAGCGTACTTTCCCCACAGTATATTTATAGAAGAGACAGCTATAATATCTATTATCTTCTTTACTAACAGAAAGTATGTTTTATTCCAGTTGACAATGCGTCCAGTCCAAAGTTACATTCCCCGATGCCCTTGGGCCCAGGAGTAAATAGTGACATGGAGCACAAATCAGGTAAGTCTCCTGGATATTTTCTATCCTTCCTCCTTTCCTCACCTGGAACAAGGACATGAGGTTAGGACTACAGCAGGAATCTTGGAACCAGAGGAAAATTTGAGAACCGAAATCACTTGCTAAAGACGTTGATAAGCTTGAAACTGCCAAATAGACCCTGGATTGCATACACATGTAACTTATTTTAGGTAAGAAAAATAATAAACCTCTACTTATTAAAGCATTTATTATGTATCTCCTCATAAGAAATTCTTGTTTAAAAATTATGTTTACAAAAATAGTTATTATTAGTTTAATTTTTTGTTCTTTCAGGACTTAGCACCACTTCCTCTTGACCAGGTTTATAGAATTGTGAGCTCTTTCCTCTGTTCTATCCAGTTCCAAGTTTTTAATAAATCCCACATATCATGATTCACAGACTTGTATCTCTCTCTGAGGACTCTCCTCAAAAATGCAGCTGCAACTGCTTTCTTGAAATTTGAGATTTTCACATAAACGTCTCAAAGGATACACTTAAAAAGTCCCCCGCATTGAACATGTAACCTCCCCAAAACTGAGCCCACCTCTTCTAACATGTTTTATCTTAGTGAAAAGCATT
Source organism: Furipterus horrens (assembly GCF_987537825.1). Taxonomy (NCBI): domain Eukaryota; kingdom Metazoa; phylum Chordata; class Mammalia; order Chiroptera; family Furipteridae; genus Furipterus; species Furipterus horrens. The sequence goes on along the minus strand of NW_028327187.1, from coordinate 96,520,996 downwards.
AATGTCCAATAAATTGCATGCATCAAAAACCTAGTGTTTAGTTCAGCACATTCTTATGATGTCCACTTTTGCCATCTCCATCACCACCACTCTAATTCACCACTTCTGGAGGCGTTCACATAAAATAGCGCCATGCATTGTTTCCCTATATCCATTTTGCCCTAATTGTTTTCTTTTTTTCTTTTTTAAAGAGATTTTATTTATTGATTTTTAGAGAGAAGGGATGGGAGGGAGAACAAGAGGGAGAGAAACAGTGATATGCAAGAGAAACATCGATGGGTTGGCTGCCTCTCGCACACCCCCAACCAAAGACCTGGCCTGCAACCCAGGCATGTGCCCTGACTGGAAATTGAACCAGGAACACTTTGGTTCACAGGCCACATGTCAATCTACTGAGCTACACCAGCCAGGGCGAGTTCTCTTCTAATGTAGTCCTCAGCATCTGTGAACTTCTAAAAATGTAATTCTGAACGTGCTCCCGACACACAACGTATATACCTTAAATCAACCAATGGTTTCCCATACTCTTCAGGTAAAGATCAAAAATGTTAATATGGCCTATTAGGCCTGCATGTTCTCTGGCTCCTACCACTTCCCATTTGTCATGTGACTATGATCCTCTTTTCTCTTCTACAGTCACAGTGGTTTCTTTCAGCTCCATGGCCACATTGTCATTATATACTGAATATACTTCCCACTTCATTCCAATCATTTTAATTACTCCTACGCATTCCTTTTTTATTGATTTTAGAGAGAGGGAAGGAGAGGGGGAAAGAAGAAAGAAGAGGGAAAGATACAGACAGACATGGATTTGTTGCTCCAGTTATTTATGCATTCATTAGTTGATTCTAGTATGTGCCCTGACCAGGGGTCGAAGCTGCAACCTTGGCATATTGGGATGATGTTCTAACCAACCTAGCTACCTGGAAAAAACCACTCTTACCCATTCTTTAGTTCTCAACGCAATGAAAACTTTTACAGATAACCTTGATTTTATCTGTGGGTCCTATCTCTTAGTTATACACTCTCCAGCACTGCATAAGCACAAGTGTCACTTTGTACTACTATGTGAAATTTGGCCCATCTTTTTATCCTGAGTGCCTAACCATTGTATCTGATTGTAATAATTGTGCTACAGATAGTTATTAAATGTTTAATTAATACATTTAAAAGTAATCCACACTTATGCTGGCTAGAATATATCTTCAAGAGTTTCTTATGAGAGAACATGGATGGTTCATTTTCTTCCCCATATATGCATAATTGACAAACCACCTTGCATATAAATTTTTACTTTCTTTCTCTCTGAAAATATTGTGAATTTTCCTCTATTCTCTTCTGTGCTTATTATTGCAAAGGTTTCAAAGCCCATTTTTTATTTCTTACAGTAAGAGTCATTTTCTGCCTCTGGATTGTACAATTATTCATTTTTTCTTGAAATGCTTTATGAATTCACTAGAATGAGAGGGGGTATTTTTCTTAGTAAACACTTTGTTTTTAAGTCAAACCTTTCTTCAGTTACATAATGTTTTCTTAAATTATATCTCATATTGATTTTCTTTCATATCTTTTGGTTTTGATATCCTTCTTAAGAACATAAATTTTCTTATTCTGTCTTCCCATGTCTTATCTTGTGGGTAGTAATTGTCTTTTTCTTTTTCTGTTACTTTGTATTCAGAGTTAGTATCCTAGATTTGTCCTCCACACGACAGATTCAGTTTCTGAAACACCATCACTACACTTCATTATATCTAAGACTGATTTTCAGTCTATAATATTAAATCTTTTGACATGTATCATTGTCTCACTGTATTCTCTACTTATTTCTTCCTGACACTAAAATCAACTCAATTTTCATCATGGTTTTTTGTGTTTTCATCAAAGCTTTCAATGCTCTGGGAACATAATATTGCATCAGCTTCCTAAAACTAATTTCAGTTCATGTGGCTCATCTTTCTTCAAAAGTTTGGGTTTTGTTTTCTTTTGTTATTGTTGTTGCTTTTGCAACTTGCAACATCCATGCAATAGAAGATGTAAAACTTCATCTGGTGTTACATTGGTATCAGGTCTAAATCAATGCATTCTCCTAATAATAGCCATGACATTGCTATTAGAATTATTTTATTAACTTGCTAAGCAAAGAGATAACTGACAAGCCTATAATATAATTGGTGCAAAATAGTTTTTGTTGCTGCTGTTTTGTAATTTATCTGTCTTATGTAAATTTTCTGATCTAAGGAAGAACACCTTGGTCTCACTGCTTGAGTGCCCTTAGGAACTTTTTTCTTTCATTAGCAGGGATGGTAAAAATAAAGTAGTACACTTCCCATAAGACACCATTTTCCACACTCTCTCAACTCAGAATAGGACTTATTGGGGAACAAGAGGCATGGATGGGGCAGGTTGGGGAGGGCAGATGATAAAATTCTCCCATTTTTTCAGAATAGTGAATAAAATTTGCCATCGTCCCTTCTTCCGTCTGTATCTCTATTGTCCACACCATATTCTGCCTCATGACCTCACTTACACTTTAATTGATGGAAAGACTTCTTTGAGTTTTGCAGATTAAAGATTCCTGGTTTCCAGTGCTGTTGAAAGTTTGAATTTTTTTGAAAGATTTATTGGGTATTTTAATGGCTGAAAAACAAATTATTAGTCATTATCTGCCATAATAACTTGAAAATCCCTAAATTATATCTATAATGTTCTTAAAGAGAAAATTATTACAGGTTCCAAAGATTAACTGACAAGCACTCTTTTAGTGTACAAATAAATGGAATGTTTAGACTCCTACCGGTTTTTTGAATTTTTTCTCTTTTTGTATTTTCAATTGAATTTTTAAGTACTATGATATTTTCATGTTCATATTTACAGTCCTAATATCAATTAGAATGTTAACATGTACTACACATGCCAAAATATATATTCATAGACAATGTCAGATCTTTTGTTTCATTTAATCAACTGTACAATAATTAATTCAGTTGACATTTGTGGGAAAATAAATATTTTCGGTCAATCTGAACTGTTGATGGTGAAGTAATACTACCTAACAATTTATTCTCATGCTGGCAATTTTTAAATTGAACTCACCACACAGAAGGCACGGCCCTCCAAAAGTTAGAATTCAACTTTTGCATGTATTTTATTATTTTTCTGCACTAAGTGCCTTCGATGATCTCTTTCTCAATAGAAGAAAATGTTGCACTTCTCTTACCAACGTAGAGAAGTTTTCTTTCATCCTAAAAGAAAACTTATATTATTAAAGATTAACTTAAAGGTATGTAATAATTTTGTGGGAATTTTTTCTTTATTCAAAATTCATGGTTGTTCATGCATACAAGGTAGAAAAATATTTGTCTTTCAAACATATTTTTTTTTTCTGGAGAATTTTGGTAGAATAGGTATATGAGTAATATAACAACCATTTCAGAGTTTTTAAAAATGGATCTTATGGGTTAGTTATAGATGATATTTATTTATAATGTATACTTTATCTGATTAACAACAAAATTTGAGAGGACCTATAAAAACACACAAGAAGTTACTAAAATGAAAAGAAAAACTTTAAAAACTGATAACTTTGTAAGAAGGTATGATAATAATGATCTGAGGTAATAGTTTCTGTCATTTATTAAACATTAAGTTTTGCTAAAGCAAAATAAAAACAAAAGTCATATGAATCTCATAATCTAATAAAAGTAAACTTCAAAGTAGAGATGCTTTGACCAGTTAAAAAGTTTCTTATATTATCATGGTATTTAATGGACTAAGATAAGGCCCATTCATTTATTCATTCATTCACTTCATTCAGTTCATTTAATTCATATGTACTGAACACTTACTATGCACCAGACACATTTATTAACCAGCGAGTTTTAGCAGGAAAATAATACAGGGTGAGACAAAAGTAGGTTTACAGTTGTGAATGCATGAAACTGTTTATTCTTGTATTATTATTTATTAATTATATTATTTTTCATATGAACAACTGTAAACCTACTCTTGCCCTACCCTGTATACAGACAAAAATCACTGAACTCATGAAGTTTATACTTTAGTAAATAAAAGAGAAAATTAACAAATAAAAAGGTATTATGTTGTGTGTTGATAAATGCTAAGAAGAAAGGTGTAAATACTGCAGGTTAGGGGTAGGTGCAGTATGAGTTTCTAAATTAAGATTGTAAAGGACGTTATTCTCACTTAAATGAGATAACAAAATTATTTCTCACCTCTAAGTAATTTTGTCTGCTGATAGGATCAGCATTTTCTTACAAGTAGTTTTGGTTTTGTTCACCTGCCTTACAAGTGTTTGATGAAGATCCTAGAGTTCCATATTACAGAATATGGGATACATACTTTACGTGGGAAATTTATAAGCGCAAGTGTATTCCATCCTGATCAGAAGAAAATTTCAGTACTGCTCCTATGTGAGAAAAAATTCTGACTTTGTGCAACACCATTTCCCAGTGGCCTGGCAGGTTTGAGTCAGCCACTATAAATGTACATTACAATAACAAAACAAATTGCTGCACTGGTTTCATTAGTATTCACAATATGACCTCTGGAAAATATCTTCCAAAAACAATTTTGGCTTTGGGAGATTTACTATTATTTTGCCATTTCTGAAGGTAATTGAAAAAATAGGATCAGTTATTTCTAGGAACAGTTCTTGGTTCATGACATTAAGACCGTTTAGTCTGTATTCAGAATGCTTGTCATCCTCTTTGCCATCACAGAAAGTTACACATCTAATTAATCCAAAGTCTGAATCAGGAAATTTAAGTAGTATAATGCAAGGTAAAAGGAGATTAAATCTAGCCTTGTTTTCTATTCTATAATATTAATCTTTATGATATGAATATTCCTATTTATATAAAAATGCAACTTTTATAAATATGAAATGCCTTATATGGGTCAAAATATTTAAAAAGTTCAAAATGACTTATAAAATATAAAATGAGCATATTTTAAATATTTTATTCAACTAATTAATTAAAGAGGAAACCACTAAGATGGTAAAACTTCCTCCAAGAGCATTTGATGAACAAGAGTTTATATAGTCTATCAAGAATGCCATTTAAAAATTTTTAGAGTAGGACTGCTAAATTAGATATAAAACTCATTATTGTCCCAGGGGGCAATCAAAGCATAACCATCAGAGTTATCTTTTCTATCAAGTAGAAATTTATGGATCACTAAATAACTTCATAGTATCTCGGTTCCCATCAACTAGCGAATAGCAAGGTTAAACAAAGGTACATTCCTCCATAAAATTATATAATCCTAGAGTGAGCTTATTAAACAATGTCTCAGAATAACATTGAAAAGACATGTCATCCACCTTTTCTGCATTTTTTTCAGTTTTAATAATTTAATTTTTATTAAATTTATTGGGGTGACATTGGTTAGTAAAATTATGTAGGGTTAAAGTGTATAATTCTAATAAATACTCTGTATATTGTACTGTATACCCAACACCCGAAGTCAAATCATCTTTCATCACCGCATATTTGCCGCTCTTTATCCTTTACTGCCTCCCACCAGCTTCCCTCTGGTAACCACCATACTATTGTCTGCATTTATGAACTTCAGTTTTATATCCCACATAAGAATTAAATCATATGTTTCTTTACTTTTTCTGACTGACTTATTTCACTTAGCATGGTATTCTCAAGGTCCATCCATGTTGTCGCAAATGACAGTATTTCATCCTTTCTTATTGCTGAGTAGTATTCCATTGTATATATGTACCACATCTTCTTTATCAATCATCTATCGAAGTATACTTTGGTTGTTCCCATGTCTTGGCCACCATAAATAATGATGTAATGAACATAGGGGTGCATATATCTTTGCAAATAAATGTTTTTGAGTTTTTCAGGTAGATACGCAAAAGAGGGATTGCTGGGTCATATGGTAACTTTACTGTTAAGTCTGTTTTCTATAGTGGCTGTACCAGTTTACATTTCTACTAGCAGTGTATAAATGTTCCTTTTTCTCCACAATCTCTCCAGCACTTGTTATTACTTGAAAATAACAGCCATTCTAACAGGTGTGAGATGGTATCTCATTGTAGTTTTTATTTGCATTTCCCTGTTAGTTAGTGGAGTTGCATTGCAACAAAAAGAATAAAATACCTATAGATAAAATTAAAAAGGATATGAGGGACTCATATATTGAAAACTACAAACCATTATCAAAAGAGATTGAAAAAGATACAATGAAATGGAAAGATTTTCTGTGTTCATGGACTTGAAGAATCAACATAGTTAAAATGTCTGTATCACCCAAAGCAATATACAGATTTAATTCAATACCCAACAAAATCCCAATGACATTTTTAAAATAAATAGAACTCTAAAAATCAACAGATTCATATGGAACCACAAAAGACCCCAATAGCCAAAGGAATCTTGAGAAAAAGAGAACAAATCCAGAGGTAAAATTAGAAAGCCACATGCAAAAGAATGTAACTAAATTAGAGTTTGTCCCCATGTAGAAAAATTAATTCAAAATGGTTCAAAGTCTTAAATATAAGATCTGAAACAATAACTCACAGAGAAAACATAGGTACTAAAGTTGTGCACTTTGATCTTAGATTTTATGAATTTGACCTCAAAGGAAAAGGAAGTAAAGTCAAAATAAATAAATGAAACTATATCAAACTAAAAAGCTTCTGCACAGCAAAAGAAACTGCCAACAAAGCAAAAAGTCAACCAACCAAATGGGAGAAGATATCTTCAAACAGCAGCTCCCACAAAGGGTAAATATCCAAAATTCATAAACAACTAATACAACTCAACACCAAACAAACAATCCAATTAAAAATTGGGCAGGGGACCTGAACAGACATTTCTGCAAAGAAGACATACAAATAGCCAACAGATATATGAAAAGGTGGTCAACTTCAATAATTTTCTTAAATCTCTCCCTGATTTAGTCCAGGCTGGAACAACAAATATGATAGACGGGGTGGCTTAAATAACAATTTGTTTCTCACTGTTCTGGGAAGTCCAAGATCAGAGTGCTGACATGGTCAGTTTCTGGTAAGAGCCCCCTTCTTGGTTTTCAGATGGCTATTATCATGCTGTGTCCTCCCATGTCAGAGAGACAGATCATCTCTTTCATGGCTCTTCTTATTAGGGCACTAATCCCATTCATGAGAGCTTCATCTTCATGACCTAATAACCCCCCAACTACCCCATCTCCAAATACTATCACATTGGAGATTAGGGTTTCAACATAAAACTTGGAGGACAGGACGCAAACATTCGACTTACAGCCTTCCTCATTTTAGTCCAAAATTATTTACAAATATTGATCAGAAAAAGGTTGGCCTTATTATAGTTTGGACTGATTATTTTCATAGATGTAAAGAGGTGTTAAATAACCAAATAAGCTTCCTCGATCATGTAGTATTTAACAGATACTGAGGCAAAACTGTTAACTTTTGTTTGTAAATTTTCTTAAAGAATCTGGGATTGAACCATTTAAAAAAACCGTAAAGTCTAGGTTGGGAAGTCAATGCCAAGAAATTGTCTCCCTTACATATCACTGTAGTACCCATAAAGTTAACAAATTCCTTTCCTCTTAAGGTCTTCAAAATGTGCTAAGGTTCCTGGCCTGCCAGGAAGTGAGTTTATTTATCACTTATGAGTCTGGAGTCCTATAAGCCAAGTACCAGGTCAGTTTCCTGTGGGGATTTTGTAGCCATTGGCTCTTGTTCTTCACTTCCAGTGTTTTGTTTGGGGGTTGAACGTATTTTTTCTGCATAACAATCATAACTTTTTTTTTACAATCAATAATTTTTGAAGAATATTTTGGTCATGCCATCTGTAATCTACATTGATACATTACAGTACATAAAAGAAAATGATAGTATGACATTATTAAATAAATTATCTTTTTATCTTGACTCTGATGTTGCAATTAAAATATGCTTGGTTATTGTGTGTTAAGAGAGTGTGATTTAGCAACTGGTTACATTAATTTCAAAAGCAGTAATGTTAATATTATTTCTCCTTCAAAATATGGATACAAATATTAAGAGTTAGCACAATTAACAAAATTTTACATACCCTCATATATCCTGTTGATCAGATGAGCTTTACTCAAACTATGTAGTTCATAATTACATTTGGAAGAAAAAATCTTTTTGTTTTCTGCTGTGTTATAACACAAGAACTTTTCTATGCTATTATAGGAGAGTTTATATTGGCAATGCTTCATTAATTTATATAGCTAGCCAATTTAATGTGATACATTTAATTCAAAATTAATTTTGTTTACTTAAAATTATATAAATTAATTGATTAAATTTATTGTATTGAAATTAATTTGACTTAAAGTTTTATACTCGATATGATTGATATTGTATTAAATTTATTAAGACTTATTTTTTGACCTATGATATGACGATCCTAAAAAATATTCCATGTGCATGTGAGAAAAATGTGTATTCTCCTGGTGTTGCATGGAATGTTCTATAGAGGTCTGTTAGGACCATTCAATTTAAAGTATGGTTTAAGTCTAATGTTTCCTTATTGATTTTCTGTCAATATGATTTATCCAGTTCTGAAAGTAAAGTATTGGAGTCCCCTGTTACTATCATATTTCTGTCTATTTCTTCTTCAGATATGTTCGTAGTTGCTTAATTTGTTTAGGTACTCCAATGTTAGTTGTATATACATTTCCAATTCTTGATGAATTGACCTCTTTATCATTGTATAATGACCTTCTTTGTCTCTTCTTAATATTTCTGGCTTAAAGTCTATTTTGTTTGATATAAGTATAGCTACCCCTGCTTTCTTTTGGTTTCTATTTTCCTGTAATATCTGTTTCTATCCTTTTCATTTAAGTGTTTGTGTGTCTTTAAAGCTAAAGGGAGTTTCTTACAGACAACATATAGTTGGATCTTCTTTTTTATCCATACAACCACTTTTTGTCTTTTGATTGTAGAATTCAATCCATTTACATTTTGAGCAATTATTGATAGGTAAGGACTTACTCTGCCATGTTATTGTTTTCTGTCTGTTTAGTAGTTCCCTTGTTCCTTTGTGCCTCTATTTCTTCCTTCCTTTTGAATTGATTTTCCATATTAGTATACATTGATTCTCTTCACATGATCTTTTGTGAATTTTCTGTAGATTTTTGCTTTGTGGTTATCATAAGGATTACATAAAATATTACAAAGATATAACAGTCTATTTTATGCTAATAATAACTATACTCTGATTGCCTACAAAAACTCTACAATTTACTCACTTGATTTTTTTTTTAAGATTTTGCTTATTTATTTTTAGAGAGAGGGGGAGGGAATGAGAAAGAGAGGGAAAGAAACATCAGTGTGCGGTTGCCTGTAGCATGCCCCCAACTGGGGACCTGGCCTGAAACCCAGGCATGTGCCCTGACTGGGAATCAAACCAGTGATGCTTTGATTCACAGGCTAGCACTCAATCCACTGAGCCACACCAGCCAGAGCTATTTTTTTTAATTTTATTGAGATATATTTGACATGTAACAATGTGTAAGTTTGAAGTATATAACATGTTGATTTGATACAATTATATGTTGCAATATGATCGCCATTGTTGTGTTAGCTAGCACCTTATCATGTGATATAATTACCGTATTGTTTTTGTGTTAGGAATAATTGAGATTTAGTCTCATACCAAATTTGATGTTTATAATATGGTGTTATTGTCTATAATCACTATACTTTGCATTAGATTTCTAGGACTTATTTATCTACTAGTTGCAAGTTTGTACCCTTAAACAACATCTCTCTTATTCCCCCAGCCTCCAGCTACTGGTAACTACCCTGTTTTTAGGATTGCAGCTTGTCTTTTTTGTTTCCACATGGAAGTGATATTCTACTGTATTTGTCTCTATTTGGCCTGTCTCACTGAACATAATGTTTTCAAGATCCATCCATGTTGCCACAAATGGCAGGATTTCCTTCTTTCTCATGGTTGAATAATATCCCATTATATACATGCCACGCATTCCTCATTCATTCATCTGTTCACACACACTAAGGTTGTTTCAATATATTGGCAATTGTAAATAACTGCAATAAGTGTTGATGTGAATAGAACTCCTTGATATCCTGTTTTCATTTTCTTTGGGTATATCCCTAGAAGTAGAATTGCTAAATCTTATGGTAGATGTTTTTCATTCTTTGAGGACCCTGCATATTATTTTCCAGAGTGGCTCAGTCAATTTACATTCTCACCAACAATGCGCAAATATTCCCTTTTCTCCACATGCTCGTCAACATTTGTCTTCTTTATGATAGCTATTCTAACAGGTGTGAGATGATATCTTGTAGTTTTCATCCCGCATTCCCCTGGTGAGTAGGGATGTTAACCCCATATCTGGTATATGGTTTGAAAACACTTTCTCTCATTCTGCAGGTTACCTTTTCATTTTGTTAAATTTTTCTTTTGCTGTGCAGAGCTTTTAGGTTTGATGTAGTCCTCCTTGCTAATTTTTACTTTTGTTGTTTGTGCTTTTTTTGTGAAATATCCAAAAAATTATTGCCAAGACCAATGTCAAGGAGCTTCTTCCCTATGTTTTCTTATAGGAGCTTTAGGGTATCAGTTATATGTTTAGGTCTTTGATCCCTTTCAGTTAATTTTGTGAGGGTTTTATGTAGAAGTCCAATTTCACTTGTCTACATGTGTTTACCCAGTTTCTTCAGTTCCATATGTTAAAAAGAGTATCTTTTCACTTTGAGTATTATTTTCTCTCACTGAATATTAGTTGACCAAATATGAGGAAGTTTAAATCTTGTCTCTGTTCCATTGATCTGTGTGTATATTTTATGTCAGTATCATACTCTTTTGATTACTTTAGCTCTGTGATATAGTTTATATCAGGAAGTGAGATGTCTCCAACGTTGTTGTTCTTTCTCATGACTGCTTTGGCTATTTGGAATCTTTTGTGGTTGCATACAAATTTTATTATTCTTTTTTCTGTTTCTATGATATTTCTTTAGTGTCACAATTATCTTTTTCATATTGTATATTTATCAACAAGTAGTTGTAACTATAGTTATTTTGAATAGTTCTGTCCTTTAGCCTTTACACTAGAGTTAAGTGGTTAATGTCCCACCATATTAAAGTATTAAAGTAATCCGAATTACACTATACTCTTACCTTTACCAGTGAATTGTACATTTTCATGTTTCATGTTACGAATTAGCATCCTTTCATTTCAGGTTGAAGAACCCTTTTTGGCATTTCTAGTAACCTGGTCTAGTGATGATGAATTCCCTCAGCTATTTTGGTCTGGCAACATTGTTTTTTAGCTTTCATTTCTGAAGGACAGTTTTGATGGTAAGGTACTCTTGAAAGGCTGTTTGTTTTCTTCCTTCCTTTTTTTTTTTTTTTTTTTTTCCTCTCCTGACCTCAGGTTTCTGCTGAGAAATCTGCTGATAGCCTTATGGATTTCCCTTGTAAATTACAAGCTTCTTTTCTCTTGCTTTTTTAAAGTTTCTCTCTTTGTCTTTGATTTTTGACAGTTTTATCATGACATACATTGGAGAATCTGATTTCTCCAAGTTGATTTTTAGTTGTTGTTAACTTATCAACTTGGATATGCAAATCTCTCCCCAGATTTTGGAAGTTCTCAGCCATTATTTTTTTAAGTAAGTTTTCTAACCTCCTCCTTTTTTTTGTCCATCTGAAACTCCAATAATTCACAAATTTGTCATTTTGAGAGTACTTCATGCCATCTTTTTCCCATGTTCTCCTCTGAGTGGTTCATTTCAAAGTTCCTCTCTTCTTACTCACAGATTTTTTCTTCTGCTTCACCCATTCTAAAGTTGATGCTCTCTATTGCATTTTAAAAAATGTTTTTAACTGTATTATTCAGTTCCAGAATTTGTGTTTGTTTTTTATTTATATGATTTTTTTTTTTTTTTTTTTGCTTTACCTCTCACTTTGGTAGCATATTGATTGCCTTGAGTTGTCTTTCTGTGTTTTCTTGTAGTTCATCAAGTTTTTTTTACAACAGCTGTTTTGAATTCTTTATACGTTAAATCACAGATGTCCATGTTTTGGGGTTCAGTTACTGAAAGATTATAGTAATCCTCTAGTGGTGTCATGTTTTCTTGATATTTCATGATCCTTAAAGTTCTGCATTACTCTCTGTATATGAATACTAACAATCACTTCCTCAAGTGCTTACTAAATGCCTTTGGGAGAAAAATAACATCCATCAGCCCTGCTAGAAATTCTGAGGCTTTCCCAGACTTTCTATGAGTATACATGCTCCATGCTTCTTACTCCCTGCTTCTTGCTCCCTTTTGTGGCAGAATTTTTAAACTTATATGCTTTCTCTGGATCCTAAAAAGCACTAGTCCAAGTGCTGATAGCCTCTCTTTTGTTTTCTCAAATATGGAACTACAGCTCATGTTTGTGGTTTCTCCCTGGCCTGAAGATTTGAGCCAGCTTTCTGCATATGCCCTCTAGCCATCTGCCAAAGCTTGCTTTTGCCACCAATGTGAGGAGCATGCACAGGGGACGAGTCACAAAATGGGGTGGTATGTGGTTGTGGCACACAGAATACTGGGGGTGTCTGGGGGCCTGCTGGGGGTGATCTACAAGTGAAGCATTCTCAGCTGCTATAAGCAAGCTCCTTGATGAAGTCCATGATGCAGTTGAAAGAATCTGCATACCTTAAATGCTTTCCAAGAGTCCTATCTGTTGCTTTCCCAGCTTCTTTCCATGTTCTAGTTATGTAAATTACAATTCAGTACACTGGATAGGGTAAGGGAGAAATTAGCTCCTTTAGCAATAGTCCAAAGTCCTGGGGAAGCCAGGTGCTCACTCACACACTATTTGTTTCTCTTGCAGGAGAAATCATGGGCTGAGACCTCTCATGGCCATATGCTGGGCCACCTTAGGGTACAGCTGGTTTGGATCAAGTCAAGCTTTTCTTCTTACCCACTCTAATGTATCCAAACTGGGACTTTTCTAGAAACCTGGACTTCCACTAAGGTTCTCATATCCATGGCTGATTGTCTAAGATTGTATTCCAGTGACTCCTGGACTGTGGCTAAGAGGGAATGGAGCCAGTTCAAGGGCCATTTCAGGTTCCACAGCTGTGACTGAGGTTTGTCTGCCAATTGTCTAACACACAGGTGGGTAAGCCTCCTCTTGGTTACTCAGCATATGGTGCAAGACCCCACATCTCCCACAAAGACACTTTTGTCTGTGGATGGATGTTAAAGTTTTGTTGTTGGGGAAAGACAAACACAAAGGATGTCTTACACTCCCATGATACTGATGTCATTCTCCATTGTTTTCCTGGAGAATATTTGAAAAATTCCTTGCCCTAGTCTAGCATAAACTGCTTTTTAGGACTCTGCTTGGCATATGGAACATACTCAATAAATGTTGCTAAAGATGAATCTAAATTTCTGACTGCAACAGAAGTTTTCAACTTACAAAATCAAATGTTAGTGTGTATATATATACACATATATATATATAGCAACATATTAAAATGTAAATTAATCTAAGTGTAGAATTAAACCCAAAGCTGACTTATAATTTATGGGAATTTTATTTGTTCTTTTCCATTGTTTCCTAGTTTTCCTTTGAAACAATTTTAAACATCTTTTTAATTTCCAAAATTTTTTTCTTTATAAATTGAGTATATGGATAGTTTTCCCTTTACTTGGTAGATGATTTTCCAATAATAAACATTTCAACCTTTTGTAAAGCCACTGATATAAATAAAATAAAATATTTAGAACCATTAAGTACTTCAAATCATAAAGTCTTTTTCATCCATTAAACTTACATTAAACCAGGCTGAATTTTTTCAAGTTCATCATGTTTTATAAATTAGTTTATTTACTATATGAGGTGAGAAAGATTACAATAAGCCCATGATGGTCAAATGATGAAGTAGTAATTTGGAAGTAACACTTGCAATTGTCTTTTCTATATATATATTTTTTTTACAAAGAAGAGAAGAGAGGATATTTTCTTTAAAAATTTAACTGTATTTTACCCTCAAAATATTTTTGATATACAGAACGTGGAAGATACATTTTTAAAAAGACAGAACTGAAAACTAGGATATGTGAGAAACAGATATCACCAAAGATTTAACTCAGTCAGAATGAGAAGGTAGCGAACTATCCTACTTAAATTAGAAGCACAGATATGTGGGGTGGAAGAGCAAGTCAAATGATCTCAAAATAGAGCTAAATTTTTCATTGAATATTTAGTCTCCACTGGCACTATGCATAACTGGCAATGTACTAACAGAAGCACAGTTTAATGGATAAATTACTCAGTGGGTTATGTACAGAGGCCAATCGGGACACTAATAGGAGTAGACAACCATACAAAGTTAAAGTAGTATCACAAAAATCAGCCAATCAAAATTATCAGAAATAAATGTAAGAAAATGTTTCTTCTTTTTATAGGATTCAGTGAATATAATAAAGTTTCAAATTGCAATTCAAAAATAAGCCAGTTTATAAAAGCTTAGTTGATGTGAATTAAAATAACTGCTCTTTATTGCATTCAAATGGGCTCTTAGTGGTCAAGAAATAGGTAATTCTATTTTCAAAATGAGTCGGTTTTTAATGAAGTGTAGTTTATATGCACAGATACACTATAGGTTTGTAAGTGTAGTAGGTATGAAGAATCCTAACTTAAGATAATTATGTAAGGGGAAATTAATACCAACACCTTTCAAGCAGAATTTTTAAGTGGTTATCATGTAGTATTAAGGTGAGAATTTCAAGCTCTCCCTTTTGGAGATAATATCTGGGAGAATCTCTGAGGAAGATAAAGGGTTAAGATATATATTTACTGGTTCTATATATCATTGCCTGCTGTCAAACATAAGTGATTGGATTTCTTGTAGATAATATGTCCTTAAGCAACATTCCCAGTGCTTATTATCCTGCTCATAGACTAAACTCAGCATCAAGCATTTGATTTCATCAGGATCTAGTTTTGTTTTAATTGAAATATATTATGTAAAAAGTTAATAATCCACTGAAGTTGCAATTTACTAAATTGTACCCTGATGACTCAAAGAGTCAACATAGCTTCCCAAAGTATCTAATATACCACAAGGGAGTAGTTTACGCCCCAATGAAACTAATTGAGTATGTGTGTAAAATTCTTGATATTGTTTGCTTATGTAGCCTAATCAGTTTCTTATAAAGTTTCATTAGTAAAGAAATGGATCAAAATCTAAGACTTTCAAGACATTTCTGCCAGTTTTTAAAATGGAAAAGAAATATCTATTAAGTTTCAGTTGTATATATGTGCATATATATTATACATTATAATAAGAAAAATATTTGGTCTTTGCCCCCATTTCCTGGCACATATCTCCTAAAACCCTGGGAACTTCCTAAGTGACAAGGGCAATAAGAAAATTTTCTGTTCTAATGCGGTGACTTTTGGTGGGCCTGTAAATAGTTTCAGGATGAGGGTTGGTCCCAGAAAGACCAAGCTTTGTTTGAAAGCTTGGAACTTTCAGTCCCCTCCTCCCAATCTCCAGGGAGTTGAGAGGAGATGAAGGCTGAGTTCATCCTCGATGGCCACCATCATGCCTATGTAATGAATCCCCATAAAAATCCCTAAGTAATGGAGTTCAAGGAGCTTCTGAATTGGTTAAATAATCTATGTGCTGGAAGAATGGCACGCCCCAACTCCATGGGACAGAGGCTCCTGAACTCAGGACCCTTCCAGACTATGCCCTATGTAGCTGACATCTGGCTGTTCATTTGTATTCTTTAAAACAAACTGTAATAGTAAATATAACTTCTTGAGTTATGTGAGTCATTCTCAGCAAATTAACAAATACATGGGGAGTTGTGAGAACCCTCAGCTTAGTAGCCAGGTTGAACATAAGTGTGGGTAAACCTGGTACCCAATACTTGTGACTGGCATCTGAAGTGGGGGCAGTGTTGTGGGACTGAGCCCTTATACTTGTGGAATCTGATACTAACACCAGGTAGTCAGTGTCAGAATTGAATTGAATTGTATTAAACCTAGTTGCTTTATATGTATATCTATAAATGCATTATAATATTTTAAAGCATGTTGACCTGAGACTTAAGATCCACAAGTTGGGATTTGAAATTTAATGGTCCTAAAACATGTACTAATTGTTCTGTACTTGTATGTAGTTAATTTAGATACCTTGTCTTGGGATGACAAGCTTTGGCCCTGGCTGGTGTGGCTCAGTGGATTGAGCACAGGCCTGTGAACCAAAAGGTCTTAGTTTCGATTACTAGTCACGGCACATGCCTGGGTTGTGGGACAGGTTCCCATTTGGGGGCATGTGAGAGGCAATCAACCACATACACAAAATGTTTCTCTACCTTTCTTTCTCCCTCTCTTCCCCTCTCTCTAAAAATAAATAAATAAAATCTTTTTAAAAAACAATATTAGCTTTGGAAGGATTTAGAAGGGCATACAGAACAACCTGTTCCATAGATGAAGATACTGAAAATCAAAATGTTTAAGTAACTTGTTTAACTTCATATAGTTAGAATCATCAATACTGGAACAAGAACTAAATTAACTCTCAATATAGTGTTACTTTTTCATCATTCTATGCTGCTTTCCATTAAGATGCATAATATATTTTAGAATGGTACAGGTTTCATTACCTAATGATCAGTTAAAAACAAGTACCCATATCAATGCTCAAAATGAACCAAAACGTTTTTCAATCAGGATGATAGACCAGCTACACACTCTTTTCTCCTTTTTCTCCTAAAACCCCATTAAAGAACAGCAAAGGAATAGAAAAATATAAACCACCCCCCCCAAACAATAGAGAATAAAGAGAAAAGGATTTCTGTTAGTTCCTGATAGATGGGTGCCCTGGGCTAATGAAGCAAGGCAGGAAAGCAAAAATCTATAGAATATGCATGGAAGGTAATATAGTTAAAAAGAGATTTACAGTATATAATAAAGTTTCAAATTTGAAATGCTAGAAATATTGATAAGCAGAAAGATAAAAGAAATTTAAAGGCTTCTCTTACTGCTTACTGACTCCCACATAGAATATGGTATAATGAGTTGGGCATATGTACAGATGAAAAAACTCTTGGATGTACAGAGTACCAAAAATAGTTAATTAACATTTTTATGTCGTAAAAATATATCAATTAACTACCTCAGAAAAGGGATGATTGCTCTCTCAATGCATTCAATTATTTTCAGGAAAACACTGAATAAAAAGAATGAATTAGCTAAGAATAATACAATTGATTTCTTTGCATCAAGATAGTAACTTCTTTGCAATGGGTAAATATGACTACTTCAAGAAGATAATTTTTGTCACTAGGTGGTTTTATGAAGGTTTACTTACTTTTCATTTATTTTTAGCTAATGAAAACCAACATTATTTTCTGTCCCTGTGTTAAACAATACTGGGATACTTTCTTTCCCTGTGTTCAATTGTGCTGATACCGAAGACAAGTACTCTAGCTCTTGTACCAAGAAACACCACTCCACAAAGGTAAGACTGAACCAACTAAAACACCTTTTTATCTAGATGAACAGCTTGCTCATCAAGACTATTTCAAGCTCTTGCCTCTCTGTTTACAAAATGAAAGCTACTATGTTATAAACTCTACCCACTCACAATCAATCCCCCACATTGCAAGACCTGACTTAAAATCATCCATCCCAAGCCCCCAAACCCTATAAACATTCATTCCTAATTTACCTGCTTTTGAGACATTGCTAACCCTCTGTCAAAATGTTTTCTGATAAACTTAGATTTTCTTGATCAACAGGTCTTTCTGGTGGTCTTTTCAGAGTTGATCCTTGACAGGATACTCAACCAAAGTCTTCTGACATGTTATCAGTCACTGAATAAACACTCATTTTATGCTTGGCATATGCTAGGGATGCTAGTGGGATTTGAGGGACTTGATCATAAATATGAGCTCTCACTCTAGCATGAGGTACACCTTAGAATCAATCATTTCCAGACATGGGAATCTTCTTCATCAAGTGTTATTCTGATTGTTTTTTTTTCTTTTATGCTGGACCTGAGTCTGACTTAAAGGTGAAATTTATATCTTGGAATTAACTGACCAGATATCAGAGGAAATTTGGGAGATTGGCTCAGTTTAGTTTGTCAGTCTGCATTCAAAATCTGTTTGCTTTTTTCCAAATCAGAACATAATAGTACTAATTAAGAAGAGTAGGACATACAATTCTAAGTATTTTTGTAATCATGGAGATATATTGTTGCTGATTCATCCAGTTCAGTTTGATATGTAATGCTAAGGTGATTGGCTAATTTCTGATATAGCCTGAGATCATAGAACAGAACATACCATGGTATTTCATTGATCCATAATAGATAATTCAACCTTATCACTATTAAGCTTCAGCCAACTGGTCCAGTGTCTCTAGGATAAGTTCACATTTCAGGCTTGAGCACATGAGTTTTCACTGTAGCTCTAGAAATAGTCTAGCCTCCTAGGCATACTATAAAACAGAGCTGACATCATTGGAGTGATTTTTTTTTTTTAAAGACACCCTTCTAGTCTACACGAATTCTAATTTGCCCACCACTAAGATGGATAACCAGACTTTAATTTTAGGTTGAAATTATTCCTGTGGCTTTTCCTAACCAGAATAAGTAGACTAAAGAGCTTTTTGAAAAGTACACGCAAACGTTGCTCAAACAGATGTGATAGCTTTCTAAAGAAAGTAATGCTTGTTTTAAAGCATTGAAACCCCTTGAGACAAAACTGTTTTACTCTTCTCCTTTCCAAAATAAGAGAAAATATCTGGCTAGGGATGCGAGATAGGAGTTGGGTTAGGGAGGGAGGTTACTTGAATAATCTTCCTTGAGAACTTCCACGTCTTTCTCTAAAGATTTCTAGGTAAATCTACTGGAGGAGTCAAATATTTGTTTAATTAAACAATAATGAGGTGTTTTACATCTTGTAAACTGTATTCGTATTCATTACTCATGATCTCAGTTCAGTTCATTACCATTGTAAACTATTATTCTAATTTTATAAATAAGAAAGACTGAGAGAGATTAAATAAAGAGCTTTAAATTTATATCACAGGGCTAGTTTGTAATGAAGCCCTTTCTGAAACAAGGTTATTCTAACTTAAAATCCAGTGTTGCTTATTCATGTCAAGAAGCTGGGAACCATTTCCTGAGTTAGATATGGAAAAATAATGTGATGATGCCTATGTGTATAAAATTGAAATTAGAGGAAGTTGAGTATAAAGTAAAAGAGCTATCGTTTATTGAGCTATGTTTCACTGCCATACTAGTATAGAAGACTACTGTAAGGTTCACCTTCTGTCACAAGTTTACAAATACTGCCTAACTTAATCTTCACTGAAAATCTTCAGTGTAGATATATCCTTTATCATTTTTAAGTTGACTTCAGCTCCACCTTTTTGTGCTCATTCTGCTTTTATTCTCGGCACTCTACTTTTGTAAGAACACTCAGAGGGGTTATTGACAGTAGCCTGAATCTTCAAAATGATAAAGACACAATGGAATGTTCGAAAATTGAAAATGATGATGTTAATGGAGCAGAGGTGAAAGTAGATTGACCACAAATTTAGAATAACAAAATGAAAAATATTAATTTTATGAATTGAAACTCTCCTCGTGTACAAAGAAAACTACCATAATCATGGTAGTTTTATCAGGGAAGATTTTCAACAGAAAATATGATAACCTTGTCAATCAAAGATACAGAAATGTTTGTTGTTGAATCCCAAGATAACCTTATTACATTAGTTTGAAAATTACAATATTTATGTTCATTATTTCACAGCTTTGCCTTAAAATGCTGTAGTGCCACCTCATACAAGGCTATTTTGAGTGTCCCATCATTACTTCAGATCCCATACGTAGGCATGAAATATAAATATTTCATATGCAATCGCATAAAATCTAAAATACAAATATTTGAATGTTCTTGTGTTCCCTGATGGTATTTTCAATCAAAAAATTATAATTATTGAATGAGAGGTTGAACTAGAAGGAGAAACTATGCCCATATATATTTCCCTTGAAGGTCTTGATCATCCACTTGTTACTAGACTTATACTAGATTTAGTCTACTCCTAGGATATAGGAAATAAAAGAGGCTGGCAGAGAAAAACAAAATCTGTTTATCAATCTAGAAAGATGTGGACATGAGTTGGACACATCAAGAAATGTTTAATCAGATCAATAAATTTTTGAACTAGATTATTTCAAAAACAGACACAGAAGACATCAGTAGGACTTGAGTAAAATGTTTCTCTGTGCAATCGTCGGCAGCCGTCCGTCTCGAGAGACGATGGTGTAGCTTCTTAAGAGTCTATCTGCACCGCCGAGAATGGCTGTGCAGTCTGACTCGGGAGTGACATGGTGCAATAAATTCATCTCTACTATATTTGTCCTAATGTCTATGAGCTTTTTACATGAAACATATGTCTCTCTAGGAGGGAAATAGGCCTTGTGTATGATTAAGCAATGAAATTCTGTAGTAGTAATACTGCTATAAGTACTCTGTATTTATAAAGAAAGAAATTTAGGGTTATCAATTACCAAATCTATGTGTGGACATATGAAAGAGGAAGATAGAAAGAGAGAGAGAGAGTGAGAAGAGAGAGAGATTGAGAAGGCCAGAAAAAGGAAAAGAGAATGAAAAAAAAATGAAGAAAGAAAGAGAAATATTGGAAAAGAAAGGCAGGCAGACAGGTTTAGAAAGTGTTTAGAATTTTTCTGTCTCCCAGTGTCACAGGTGGGCACAGGTAGCCAGGTTCTTGTTGATAACAAACAATGAATTGAACCGAACACACAGAGAGTGTATAGCAGGGAGACAGCAGGTTTCTTAAACAATAGTACACTCCACAGAACATGGGTGTGGGTCAACTCCGAGCAGAGATTGACCCTCAGTGGCCGGAGGGATTCTATTCTTATAGGGAGGATATTTCCTGGCTAGTTTTGGTGGGCTTTTATTGCTCATGTACAAGTAGTTATATTACTTTTAAACCACTGTGCATGAGGTCTACCATGATTTTCCATGACTGTCCACCATGGGAGAGGGGGCCCACAATGCTAACTTATTATAATGCTATTATAATGAAGCAGGGGTCATGTTGCATCTTCTGCACAGGTACAGTCATGATTCACCATGATTCAGCGCTTTTTCAGAAAGCAGGGACAACTGGTTTTAGAACATGGCCTCTGTCCTGTATCGATGTCCTTTGTTCTCGTCCTGGGGCACCTCCAAGAGTTTCCTCACCCTGGCTATCTTGTGCCTCACCAGTTTGTCAGTGGTAAAGTTGAAATTTGAATTCAGGTCTGATGCTGAAGTCATGAACCCATATTGCCTCAATAATTTCTATCACCAGTATATTTCCAAAGCAAATTATTCCTTCTATTACTCCCTCTCCTTAAAGTGATAATTTTCCTTAGATTTCTGCAATTTTATGCATTTACAAAATTATTATATATTATTAATCAAATATTGATCTACATGTTAGATAAGTAGACTCCACTTCTTTAACATGAACCTTATGTCCCTAAAGTTTGAATGCCTTTTTAACAGATCCCTTAAAAGCTTATACTTCTGAATCATTTTTTTTATTTAGATTCTTTGGTATTAATTTGCCATATTTCATATGGCTTCCAATCA
Organism: Furipterus horrens; assembly: GCF_987537825.1. NCBI lineage: Eukaryota > Metazoa > Chordata > Mammalia > Chiroptera > Furipteridae > Furipterus > Furipterus horrens. Next base: position 96,499,320 of record NW_028327187.1, on the reverse strand, counting down.
CTCATTACACAGACTTAAAATCATTGGCAATCTACTAAATGCTTATTGAAATCTAATTAGTTATTTAAATAGTGCTTCACCAGTTTGCAGAGAATGCCTCATCCATTATGATGACATTAAAATGTGTTTTACATTGTAATTAGCATCCATAAAGTAAGGAGTGAACTTTTTCATCTATTATGATAACAATTACATGAATTTTAATATCAATGAAATGCAAATAGTAATATCTTAAGTCTGTTCATGGTGTTTATTAAATGTCCTTAACACTGAGTTTATTGTATGTATTCAAATTTCTTGATAATTCCCTGCCAGATTTTAGATATAGCACATTATTCAAAAAGTGGTCATCTGTAGTTAGAAGATATATAGATATAGATATAGATATTCATTTATTCACTCATCCATTAATTCAACACCTATTTAGTATATTTCTTTGTGTGGGAATCACTTCTTGGTTCTGGGTTTACAGTGATGAATCAAACAGAATAGGATCATGCCTTTTTGGCACTGCTCAAATACTTATCACTCGGTAAGTACCATAAAGAAGAAACAAGATGTGTATGGGAAACTGGGAGCTATTTAATATCTTTAATGAGTGACAAATAAGATTAGACAAATGAAGAACAGGTTTCATTTTGGAACAGCATCTTCAAGGTGACCTCCTGGGCAATTTCTTGATCATGGAGAGGTTCCAGGGGTCTCAGGAGTGAATGTGAGGGATCTAGGCAGCAGAGGTCCACTCACGGGGCTTAGAATATAGGATCTGTACTAACCCTAATGGGATTTCCTTAAAAGCACACTATAGTTGTGTGGCAGCCAAAAAAAATAATCACATACAATGTGGTGTCACAGTATTGTGAGTTTAAAAAAAGTTCCAAACAGCCTGAACTGTTAAAAGCGTAAAAGTACAGAGAATATAGCTCATCCTTCTGTTGACACAAGAAATGTCCAAACTTGTTGAGAATTTTTATGAGTTTACTTGAGCCAAACTGATGACAGTGCCAAGAAGCAAAATTTCAACGGATTGAGAAAATGCTCCAGAGAATGGCAGTTTTGCACCGTAGTTTACACATTACAATCAAAGGAGGAGATGTAAGAGGGTTACATGAAATTCTTTGGTTATAGATTAGGGAGGCAGGAGAAAGCAAAGCAGGAGAATCTCTGAGATTAGATAAAGAGCAAAACGGAAAGACAGATACTTCTTTTACATTGGTAGGTCCAGGGCAGTTAACATTTACAGCACATAGAGAGGGTAGCAGGCAACAAGAAAACAAGAGGGGCTCTGTGGTCTGTGCTCCGGTGCGGTGTGTGTACCATGAGGAGTCCAGAAAAGGGGGTTGACTCTGACATTCCAAGACTATGTTATCTTGGATGCCGAAATATCACCGACAGGCTCATGTAAGGCAGAGATTGACCTTTGCCAAGGAAGCTACAGGCCTAGGATGTGACTACCTGCTATGACTCACTTTTAGTGAGGATTTTTTGTTTGTTTGTTTGTTTTTTTAGGTTTTATTTATTTGTTTATTTTTAGAGAGAGGGGCAGAGAGGGAGAGAAACAGCAATATTTGGCTGCCTCTTACACGCCCCCAGCTGGCAACCTGTCCTGCAACCCAGGCATGTGCCCTGACTGAGAATCGAACTGACAACCCTTTGGTTCGCAGGCCAGCACTCAATCCACTGAGCCACACCAGCCAGGGCTAGTGAGGAATTTTTATTTTCATACCATCCTATGTGGTTACTTATGTTCCCTGAGTTTGTAAGGCCACCGTGCAGGCCACCTCTGAGCTTGTCAGGTTTAGTATGTGGCCTTTTTTTTTGTCCACACTTCATATAACTAACTGTACACTGAACTCTGAAATTCCCTCTAAATCAAGTAGTTATCACTTCCTACTCCTCTCATGACCTCCATTCCCAGTACAAGAATTCTCCAAGTTACATTTAAGACCAGGTTGTGGACAAATGACAGAGGTTGTAGGTGGCAGTCATCAGTCATGCTATATCCAGAGCACTCTATTTCAATATTTTAACATGTGAAATATACTTTATCATATGACATATACATATGTTGAAACAAAGATTACCTCCTTGTGACTTCTCTTTGTTTCTATTGTTATTTCCAGGAGCAACACATAAGATAGTTATAATGTATTTTCTAGGTCTTCTTTTGTCCAGGTTAATTGCTATTCGTCTTTCAACAAATTTTCTATGTAACCTGGTTTTTGTACCTCAGCTGTCTTCTCTTTGTAAGCTATTCTTGTTGGTATTAATGATATCAAGTATTTATATAAAGCTCCTGATCCAGGTACTGTTATAAGAGGTTTATGTATGTTAATTTATTTAATCTCACAAAAGTCCTATAGAGTAGATTCTATTGTTATCCCCACTTTACAGATAAAAAACTGAAGCATAAAGAAGTTTGGTTCATTGCTCAAGGCAACACAACTTGTACAATCAGAACTAAGAAGCCCAGGAAGACTGGCTCCATATTCGGTGCTCTAATAAAGTGTCCAGAATCACACTTAAAATGTCAATGTTTTTCATTGCTTGACATTTACATATTGTATAAGACTTTATGTATATATTTATTCATAGTTTATGTATTGTCTCTATATGCATGTATAGATGAAAACACATGACTTTTTTCTAAGCCTAATATGGGGAAATTGCCAAAGTATATGGTAAAATTATGCTGGCTTTATTTTAGCTGAAGTTTCATTCACTGTTAACATACAAGGGAGGAAAAAAGAACACACTAAAATCCAGAGTTTGATATACATATACTTTTGAAAAGAAGTGAGGAGGCAGAAGGGCAATAGGGGGAGGAGGGAAAAGAAACAAACTAGCAAACTAACTAAAAATTTAAAAACCTAAAGAACATTTGGTATACATTTCCTCTCTTTTTCCTTCTAGCTAGACCAGAAACTTAATATTTCTTGTGATATAATGGATGGAAAAAGAAACCTAGTCATATGTAAAATCAGAAGAAGAAAAGAATTTATAAGTTCTTACCTATCTATAGCTTACTAAAGTAGCAAATATTGACACTGCAGCCAAAACTTGCTAAATAATTGATAAGCAGAGAGCTTCTGAGAGTATAACAGGTCCACAAGTTCTGTGCTTTTCTGAAGCTCACTGTAGATATGCATTTTCAGAACTCTCTCCTAAGCATTTTTCAGCACAGGAAAATCTTGCTGTAAAGCACTCTATTAAAATATCCATTTACCTATTCTGAGAGTCTAAACCTATGTCCCACATTCCTAACAATGTATAGTGAACTCTCACTGTAACAGACAAAGCCCATGAGCAGGAGTGTTTGTCCTTATTTTCCAATATCTGAATCAGGTCAGAGTTTTAGAGAACAATGCTTGGTTAATGAGTGCTGTAATCTCTTAGTAGATAATTGTACCCTTGCTCCCACCAAGATCATAAAGAAGATGTCATTTTGAAGGAATCATTACCACATGTTTATAAGAACTGATTATAAAATCCTATATTTAGCAATGTCATTGGTTTCTGTTTCAAAATGACCACATTGCTTACAACTGAGTTTCTAAGTAAGAATTAATGATGAATAGACGGCACATACAACTCATATGAATAGAAAATTTTAGCATTATAAATGTTAGCTTATTAAAGTTTAAATGCACAAAAGCTTGCAATAATATAAAGTTTAGTTCTTCTAATTAAAGAGTGGATGCACCATTCAAAAAGAAAAAGAAAAAAAAAGGTTATAGAGTGAGGTGTTATTAAAAATTAAAAGTAAAAAATCCAACCTCAATAATTACATTTCTTGGCATTAGTAATAAAATAATATATGATGAGAACAAACAATATTTTTGTGAATAGTTGAAAAAAAGTCATGTATTGTGAGACTTTATAAAATGAAATTGATCAAGTTCATATCAATAGTGTGTACCAGTCTTTTTAAGCTGCTTTTAACATGACATGTATTTATCTTAATATTCTTGTCTCTCTCTCCCTCCCTTCCTCCTAACAATAAATTTGAAAACAAAGTTCTCAGTGTAAATGAGCATATCTTTTGAATTTTATATTGGTCCTACTTTCAGATTAAACTCTAATCTAAAAATATGACATCAACTTATGAAAATGTATTTAGTTAAATATCTGTAGAAAAATTCAAGTGAGTTTTTATACACAAAGCCAAATAAAATATATCTTTAAATTTTCAAAGTACAAAAGTTTGGGATTTTTAGTGTACTCGAAATAAAAGTAGAACTGACCCTTACACCATCCACTCAAAAGTCAGCATGTCAAAATGAAAATATGAATTACTGTAACTAGAAGATGAAGTGGTTTTCTTGTTTCCCATCGTGGTTGTATACGGGCAGAGAGATTGCAGGGGAGAGCTATTTTAAGGGAAAATAGAATATGCCACATGTCACCAAATCATCCAGCTGCCGGAATGTCTGACATTTTCCATTTGGGAACACTGTATGTGTACACTCCATAGTCACACTGTGCCTGCTGTAACTGTTGGTGCTTTGTGCTTAGGTATAGCGTTAAAAAGGGCGTCAGTTTTAAACTCTTTGGAGATAACTAACAATTGAAACAAACATTTTGAGGAACAAAAATGTTAGCTATAGAAAACTTTTAGAGAGAGACGGAGAGAAAAAAAAGATAGAGAGAGATAGATTCACTTATGAAGCAGCATCTGGATGAAAACAGTTATGGAAAATTCCATATGGTTTTAAAAATTCATTTAAAGACTACCCAATGTGAATGCTAGGGAATTCCCTCTGTTTTCTATGCATTATTATCAAAAGTTGAGGCCAATGTACAGATATCAGTCTGAATCAATGAGAGGATACATTCAATCGATTACTCATATATTGTTTGAAAACTAACCATTGGTTTGAGAAATTTAGCTCATGCCTGATTTTCCAACATTTGTGTATGAGTAGGCACAGCCAAAGAAGTACTTATAAGTGTTGTTGCAATCTGATGTCAGAATTTATTTTGATTGCATGCTGTTTGGTTTTAATAGCCTGCAGCTGTGTGAACATAGGGCTGCCTTCTCCTTTTCCCCAAAAAACAAACTATATGTGGTAGAAGATGTTTTCCTTTAGTCCCACTTGGAACCAACAAGTAAGAATATAAAATTTTAGCATTTAGTCCCAACTTCCCTGCATTCTTTGAGCTCTACAGGGACAATAAATTTACCAGAGGAACAGTATGAAAACAACTGTGTGATTCTTAAAAGGTGGATTACTGAGGTTACGGTGGCAACCATTTTTTATAAAAGCATTGCAATACAATTTAAACCGAAAGAAGGTACCCGAGCTGCTAAAGCCTATTGATTGTTTTAGAACTGTTAGGCTTAAGCTACTCCTTTTGGGCTATTGCTTATGCTTGTGAAGTCACATCTAAGAAAAGAGCGGTAACCCTAGATATACGAGGTCTGTCCAGAAAGTATCCAGCCGTGTACTATGAGAAATAGATATATTTATTGAAGAAGATACAAGATACAAGAAATATTGTACATAGGACAATGACGCCTCAGTCCCCTTCAAAGTAGGCACCTTGGGACCTAATCGCATTCAGCTGCCTCGTCGTATTTTCCTGAATCTCATCAACTGTCTGAAATTGCTTCCCTTTCAAAGGAGGTTTTAGTTTTGGGAAAAGCCAGAAGTCGCAGGGCGCCAAATCTGGGCTGTAGGGGAGCTGAGTCACCTGGGTGATTTAATGTTTCACAAAAAAACTCTGCACGAGACTTGATGCATAAACAGTTGCATTGTTGTAATGAAGCTGCCAATCACCAGTTGCCCATAACTATCACCTTCTGAATCATCCGAATAGTTTCTATGGAAGAATGCTCAAGCTTAATGAAAAATCTGATGCAGATTTCATTGCTGTACTTGCTCAGTCATTTTGAATGCGACAACCACACAGTACACATGCTCATTCTATGGCGTCTACCACCCCCACTGACTAGTACAGTGAGGTCATCATTGTTCATGCATGTGCATTCTAGTCCACTCTCCTTGGCTGCCAGGTTACATTGATGCCATGCAAACCATTCTCGTTACATTAACAATGGCTGGACTTTTTCCAGACAGAACTTAATACATTTAATCTAAGCATCCAGCAGTTTAAGTAGTATATGTGTTGTTTGGACCAAAGGTTGGAAAATAAAATCTAAGCTTTGAAACTGGCTTAAATTTTGATATAAATGTATATTAACTAATTTTGGGGGGCTAATTCTCTGTAGTATCCCTTAGCTTTGGAAAATATTTTTTGGTACTAAACATCTTTCTTTTTTTCTGCTTTGCTTTCCTTGTCAGGTTGGGGAGATAATTTCTTTAAGAATTAAGTCCCAAGTTAATAAAGTAATTAGTAGGCTGACCAAGAATGACCCTTGTACAAGATGGATTTTTTTTTCTTCTGCATAGCTAAATGTATTCCTTAGGTAAACAATTTAATCTCTCTGTTCTTATTTCCCAACTTAACTGTGGGAGTAGTTCAGGGAGCAAGTGTAAAATTAGAACATACTTTAAGACTTCTGGTTGTATATAATAAAGTAGAAGAAATTTTCCTACGTGTCCTCTCTAAAATCTTTCTGGAAAAAAACTTAAAGAACAAAATGAAGAATAAACAATACAATAAAATAATTTCCTTAGCTCCATGTGACTAAGAGAAAAACTTCAAGACTGAAACAACGCTGGAGGTTACCAGAACCACCTCAGACCAGTTAAAAATTAAGGACCAACCTCCTGAAAGACATAACCAATGTTCCTTTGGTTATGACAGGGAAGGGGAAAAATCCACCCCCTCTGTCCTTAGTTCTTTTGGCTAGTCTAACAACTAAATTGACACAAGACTGATTAACAGGAGAAGAAAAAAACCCAAAGTAATTCATACATACGGAGGTATCATAGAAATGGGACATAAAATATGACTAAAGCATGTAGTTTTTATATTTTTTAAGTAAAGGAGTCATAAATTCATGAAGGCAAGACAAAAAAACGTAAGCATGGGTGCTTAATTAGTAAAGAAATAACAAGGTTTGTTTATATAGCCCTGAATTCCCTCTCTTTGGTGATAAAATGTCTCTCTGCCTATTGATACAAGTAGGGTAGTTTTCACATTGGATATTTCCTGCTTTCAGGGGGATAAAAGAGAGTCAGAATATCCTTTTGGAACTGGCTGTTTCTCAAGTAACTTTATTTCAAAGTAATCAATATGCCACTTTGGCATAGTTGGAAGCAATCTGCCCTGAGCCACAACAATTAAAATGTATTGAGATCTAGGATCACAGGAAAAGAAAGTCAGAGGCCTTAGTATAATGATAAGGAACCACAGGGGAGCTGAAGGAAAACATGTGTTGGTAAGCCATAAGCCATTTCTCTTTGAAAAGAGCAGAATTTGCCACCTCATAATATGTCTCTTGCATAAGGATTGTCTTGAGCTGGTTACTTTTAAAAAAACAGCAGACACAAGAAAAGCACTGAAGACCTAGTGGAAGTTAGCCTTTGTAGGGGATATTTACATGTATAAGGAAAATCTCCATTTGTAAGGGTTTTTCCCTCTCTGTACCAGGAAAAGGAGGATAACTCTTTAGGCAGTTAGTTATCAGTTATTCGGAAACCCAACAATATCACTAAGGACAATGGCTTTCCACTAGTGTCTACCATCCTCACCATAAGTAGGCTTGCCATTTTATAGTTACATACAACTGCTGCAACTCTAGAGCTCGGTTCTCATAAAAGTTTCCTAATCAGAATAAGTAAAGCATAGGGTAAAAGGCCTTCTCGGAGAAGACAAATATCTTATCCAAAAGAAAAACAAAAAAATTTCGAAAGGTTCATAGAAGTATTGTCTTGCCTTCCAAATTTATCTGACCTGCAAGGGAGAGTAGCAAATTAGAATCTAGCCTTCTATGGATCTGGGTGCAAAAAATACCAAGGTTTTATCAGGAAAGAACAAAAGGTGAATAGATGTTAAACAGATAAAAATGTCTGCCAGAAATCTTTTTTTATTAAAAACAACATCACTTTCATGATCCAATATTTTTAAAGTTGTGTCTATCTATATTAATACCAACAGTCACATAGAGATACAAGCAATAATACGTAGCAAATTCTGGTGATGTTTATTTATAAATAGTTAAATTTGGGGTAATATTTTTCCTTTCATCTTTATCAAATGCTTGAATTATTTTTTAACATGTATCAATTTTATAATATTAATAAACTAGTGATTCTTTTAAAAGTCTTTAAAATAATTCCTGTGAAAATCAAGATGCTTTCAATGACAGTGCTATTACTAATAACAAATCTATATGGAAAGGAATTTTTAAAAATCATTTTTCAATCTATGGTATACTGATTTCCTTAAAGTCATGCAGATAATATCAGTTTAACAAAAGTAGACTGAGGACGAGGAAGTCTAACTTATTACAATAAAGGTGGGTTACCTTACACTGTTTTAAAAAGTTTCAAAGAAACTTACTTTTTTATTATACTCCTGCATACAATGCTGTTTACTTATACCAGGCCAAGAAATACATAAAATCAGCTTGATAGTGCCAGATAGATAGATTTTATTCAAACTCTATAAATGTAGTACAAATAAGACAGAAAATCACATATGACAGTAATATAGCACTAAATTCATAAAAGCTTTTTATATTGTTCAATAAATGTTGGTTACCTTCCTTTTCCTACAGATGGTACTAATAGTTCACGCTTAACAGCTATCTCTTCTCACATCACAATTATATTCAATTGACCGGACAGAGCCTCTGGCAGGCCATCCCATTATGGAGTAATTTTATGAACAGTTTTCCTTAAAAGAGCTCTTAATCTGTACCAGCAATTGATCAAAATAGTCCTGCTAACCAAAGATGTTTCCTAACTTCACAAACTGAGGCATTAAAAAATTAACCAACACCCCATATCTGATTTTAAGCAACCCTTGCTTCCTCTTTCCTTCTCTCCCAAATAGATGGAGGAAGATCAGTAACCACCAGACTAACTGCTATTCGAGCCATCACTGATGATTTAAAACAAGAGTACTACAAATAAATCTTAGGGAACATTGATTACATTAAAATAGAGTCAAGCCCAATACTTTAGTCTAGTGATCATAAAACTATGGGTTTCAGACTAGTAGCATCAGCATCACCTGGGAATTCGTTAGGGATGCAAATTTGGGCCCTCGCCTTAGACCTAATAAATCAGAAACTTGCATGGTAGAGACCGAGAATCTGTACATTACCAAGTCCTCTAGGTGATTTCTAATGACTCACCAATTTTGGGAACCCCTGCTCTAGTCTTTAACCAACTCAGTTTACCTGAAACTTTTTCTTAAATCTCTTTTTCTTCTCTCCTCATGTGTCTTATTCCAGCCAATGGGTCCAGAGGAGGTATTACTAGTTCTCATGATAGTACCTGTCATTGACTCTATTGTTACCTCTATGGTTATGATGTAAACCAGCTTACAATTTCAATAATTAAGGAAAGAAGAAACCACAAGAGTTCCTCAAGATAATTATGTTTATTTACCTTGGAGTCCAGACCTCTATATGTCCCAGGTCTGTCTTGCCCTCTAAGAAAGCATGATTCTGGAGATGACTCTTCTTTGTTTCCAAAACTTTTACTCACTGTTCTCCTTTCTCCTAAAATACAGGGTAGAGAGAGGAGGGGCAAGGAGAGAGGAGATTAAAAATAAAAAAAAAGTTGATGGTTCTTACAAATAAGATTACCTGCGGTTGCATATTTAGAATTTTCTTCCTCATTGTATGTATTTTTGAGTAATGAAACAAGGGATTTGAACTATTTGGAAACTATTCAAATCTGAACAAAAATATTGAAATTCTTTCAATTTCAGCTTTCAGCTCACTGGATCAACCTGGATTCCTCACATTGTTTCTAATGAAGCAAAAAAGACTGCTATCTTTGTAGCTATATATGTTTGTCAGTTCATTAGTATCACTCATTTTATTTTATTTTTTTATTTTTTGCTGTCTCTTCATTCTTTCATATATATATTTTCCCTCAAAGTATTAAATAAAAAGTACAAGAGCTGTATCTTGACATACATGTGGAAACTCAGGTTATAAAATTCTATTCTCTGTACTTATATGACACACAAATCATTCCCTATTCCCCTGGTGATACATACTGTTTTCAGTGAAATTAACATTTTCTCCGGAAGACTTATTTTTACCAAAACTATGCTAGTTTTCCCCTTCTTAAACTATTCATATTTGAATTCTCATTTTTAGGGCTTCAAGTCATGTAAAAACTTGATTTGGGTTTAAAAGTGTCCCCAAATATATTTCAAAATTAATGTTAAGAAATCTAAGTTTTGAAAGAAAAAAAAAGACTAGGTAAACAAAACATCTTGTTCTTGTTAAGAAACAAAATTCCCAAGTTATTTTTATGCTTTAAAAAAGAATTTAGCTGTGGTAATGATCCATTATTGCATATAAATTCCTCCAAAAGTTAGCAGCTGAAAACAACAAAATTTATAACTTCACAGTTTCTGTGGATCAAGAATATGGAAGGAGATTAGCTGGTTGTCCCTGGCTTAAGCTCTCTTATGAGACCACAGTTAAGCCTTTGTTTCTTTGGCTGGGGCTACACATCTGCAATGTTAAATGGTGTGAGGATGGGGATTTATGTCCAAACTCACTCATGCAGATGTTGGTAGGCCTTGGTCCCTCTCTAGGTAGGCCTCCCCATAGGACTTCCTTGCAGAATGGTAGCTAGCTTCCTCCAGGGTGAGCAATGCAAGAGAAAGAGTGTGCTCAAGAGAAAAATTACCATATTTTTATAACCTAATACCAATAGTCTCATTTCATCACTCTGCTGTACTCCATTTATTAGAGGTGAGTCAAAAAATCTAGCACAGTCTCCAGGGGAGAGGATTATACAAAAGGGGAGCTACCAGGAGGTAGGGATTATCGGGGACCAATTTATAGGTTACCCACCACACTAGAGTGCAAACACAGAATAATGTCATGGCTTTTTTTCTTCCAGATTCACAAAATTCCCTAATAAACTAAGAATAATATATACTTATTTTTTTTCCATAGAGAAACATCAATCACTTGCCTCTCACACCCCCCCAACTGGGGGGACCTGTTCCTCAACCCAGGCATGTGCCCTGACTGGGAATTGAATGAACGATCTTTTGGTTCACCGGCTGGTGCTCAGTCCACTGAGCCACACCAGCCAGAGCATATATCTTTCTTTATAAAGTCTGGCTTTGCATTTTTGGGAAATGAGTATGTACATAATTTGATATCATTGAACTGTAACTAAAGAAAAGGTGCTACAAAATTCCATGTATGATTTTGAAGCATGAAGTCTGGGATTTGGGCAGGGGCTAAAGATAGAAAAAATAAGGGTAGAGATAGAGAAAGACAGAGATAGAGATGTAGTATGTATACAGTTATCAACACAGATATATCAATATCAGGATAGATAATATATTACTGTACCATTAAGGTATGGCAGCAAACAGATGGTATATTCAAAAGTGTTTAACTGGAAAATAGATTTTGAAAGGGTCTGTTTACAGAAATGTGGGCAGAGTTATGTGATCTAACAAGCAACTAGTGACAACAGAAAGCCATTATGGCCCCTGGGCCCGAAGAGGCGAGAGGAGAAACATGTATTATCTTTTTTTTTTTTTTTTTTTTACATGTATTATCTTAACGTAGTGAAAGCTGGAGCCTTGAAAGAGGGAATGCACATTAAAGGCAATATGTATATAAAACACCAAGGGATCCTATTTAAATACACATTTTGACTCAGCAAGCCTGGAGTCAGCCAGAGATTCTGTCCTTCTAACAAGATCCCGGGTGATGCTGATGCTGCCGGTCCATGGATCACATTCTTCAGAATAACAAGGGCCTAGCTATTCAATTACCACAGCACCTCAAGAAGGCAGGGAAGAATGCGAAGAATGAACACACCAGCCTCACCTCTCTGCCCACTTTCTAAGAGTATATTCACCATCTAAATGTAACCAAAAGCCAAAGACAAAGAAGACTAAGTGACGTGGTCTGTAAGAAGAATCTTTCTGGGGCTCAGGGCACAGCCATGGCCACCACAAAGGTCTTGTAGAGTTTTCTTACACTTCGCACATCAGTACCGAACTGAATACTTGAGAAGGCTCCTGTGCGGCTCTCCAGGCTTCTCTCTGCCCAGTTCTCTCTTCCCAGGTAATCTGTCCTATGAGCTCTAGCTGCTTTGGTTTTCCCAGATTCTCCCCACCTCTGTCTCTTCAACTCAGAGAGTCTGCTGGACTGCAAGTAGCTTCCTCTCCCTACACTGTTTTGGTTATTTCCAGGTTTGTTCATTTGTTTGTTCATTTTCGGTCATTTTCAAGATTTTTCATTTTTGAATACTTCCAATATATTTATTTCCAATATATTGCCTCTCAATGATTTTTGTTGTTGTTGTTGTTGTTCTTTTTCTTATCTCAGACAGGAGAGTAAATTCAATGTCTGTCACTCTTATCTTGGTCAGAAGTAGAAATCCATCACATGAATTATTAATAATTTATTGTTTAATCAGGGACATTCAGTTACAGAATCATATTTTTGATATACAGATTGAGTCAAATGGTACTTGTCTTTTAAGGAGGATGAGGGCAGGAGGTTAAAGGGTTGTCTTGAAATTTAAAAATGAATATATTTATTAGTATTTCAGCTTTATTATTTCAATTCAGCAATGGCATAAGTGTATCAATAATTGAACTTCCTTCCAAGTTCCTACATTCCCATTCTAGTCTCACTTCCTTGGTAGTTTGGCAAATTATTCAACACTTGTATAAGAATATTTTATGGCCCATCTTAGTCAAAATTAAGAATCCAAGATGTCTTATTAGTATAAATAAAATAAATCAAGAAGATGTAATTTAGAGGTAGGTAAAGAAAAGTAAAGTCAAAACAAAAACAAGAGTAATTCATGTAATATGATATGTCTCATAAAAATTTCACAATATACAGTGGTCAGTATAGGAAAGGGATATGGAAGCAACATTCTGGGGTTCTGAAAACATTATTTTGAACTGACTGGTGAATTCTTGGGCATAAAAATTCAACATAACATAAAAATTCATTAGTTTGTACACTTAAGATTTGTGCACTTCATTGTGTGAAAATTACATCTCAATAAAAAAGTAATTAAAAGTTATTTGACACCTGCATATTTGCCACAGGTGGAACCGAAATTTACCTCTGAGCTTCCCAGCAGTCACTAAACAAAAAGACTGACATCTATTTAATTTCACAAATCACATTAAAGAAAAGATAAAAAGAAACGTGTCAAAATCAACTACAACTTAATTCTTCAAAATATTTAAAAGTTTACAAATCATTTCATAGAAAAGTCTGCGTTTGGTATCTGTGTTCTGGGAGAAGGAAGAACGTGTTGGGTGTAGACTGGGTTATATAAATAATATAGAAAGTTAATTAATCAAACTTGCTTAATATCATTTCTTGTATCTTTCTTAAGCACACTCTGAAACCGTGGTGTAATTATGTTGCAAGAAATACAGGGTCATGGTTGTCCTGCGAAGGAACAGGAAATGATTCATCCAGCTATTGTGGAATGTACTGAACATTCCACAGAAATTCCTTTGCCCTTTCTGAGAGCAATACCTTGAATCATGGGGCTCATGAACAGCTGTGTAAGGCTTCCTGCAATTTCCTGTGATAATACATACCATGTAACACACTCATGAAACCTCCCTTATCATTTGTAACCCAATTTGGTAGAGAAAATGTTGCTAAGTAATCAGATATGTCTTGGCCTCTGTCAAAGCACCCATTCACAAAGGCAGAAGAAATGGCTCACAAATTGGAAAGCATAATTGAAATGGGCTGGCCTGGAGGATTTATAGAGCTATAAAAAAGTATGATCTCTTAGAATAAATGTGAAGATTTGTGTGTTTGTCAGCAGTAAAAACACAATTCTCAAAGCAGTATTAATCTGGCACCGAGAAAAAAAATGATGTCAAACTCTTCCTTTTTCACTCATTTTTCTCTTAAGAGTTAAGATGATAAAATAAATGTAAGTTTTAAACTAAGCCATTTAACTCGTTTTAGACAATGCTCAGAGCAGCAAGGAGCTGTTTTCCCATTAGCAAATACTGTGGGAGGGGCAGGAAGAAGCAATGAGAACCAGAAGGAAATTAGATTTCTCCTAGCGTTTTCTTCTTCCCTAAAATAATTTTGTTCTTCTATGACCTCTTGAACTGAAATTCTGTTAATTTGTAATAAATTCAAAAGCAGGAGACCTTTTCACTGTGTTCCCAAAATAATAAATAGGAGTAATAATTATCTTAAAACAATAAAGTCATTTTTAAAATGAAAGTTGTTATTATAATTTTAATAATAAAAGCAAATGGAATCAACTTTCCATTTCACAGTGAGTAAAATGACACGGCTTTTAACAGAGAAACATCTATTGTCGGTGTGAAAATTTTCCTTCCAAAGGAGTATTTTAACTAAGATATTCAAAGATAATAGCAATCATTGGGATGTTTTATTTTTTAGCAAAATGTATGGCAAGCAGAGATGCAACCGTGTAATAATAAAAGGCATTGTAGGCATCGTAGCACATTGTTTTAGGTTCAATTTCAGTATCCTTCCTGTGGAATTACAAACTACTTCAGGCAGTGAATCACCCTTTTGTTTGATTGGTATTTAGTATCATACCCTAACCAGGCTGAATGAGTCTGTGGTTTGCCAGGCACCATAACCTCAAACAATCTCTGCAACATTACAACGTAAGTAATACATTTAGATCCATGTGCCCAATTTTAACATAAATAAATTAGAAGAATATTTAGGATAATTTCTTCTGAAGTTTTTCCTCATTAATATATTATTTCATACTATCAAGTACAACCAAAAGGTATGTTTTTTTTATTTTTTAGAGTTGAATGGATCTCAATAAGCCTTTGCATTTGATCTCTCATTATATTTCCTTTTTGCTCAAAGAAAGTTTAAATGCTTCTTTTCTTTTGAAGGCAGTCTAATATATTTGTGAGTTATATTATCTAAGGTTGATTTATTGTTCCTTTAAAAGAGAATGATAGTCATGAGTGTATGCAGGATTTTTTTTTCTTTGCAAATAAGTGTCCCTTTATTCTTCACATATAATCCCAATTAACTCTAATTAGAGTGTTGCATATGCGTCAGACAGGGCATTTACCCTTCTAAAAGTAGGGGCAAGAGTGATTTAAACAGCTAAACTGATGGTCAATGCTCACCATGCCTTTTAAAAATAAGTGCTGTGGACCAGAAGCACATAAACAAACCTTTATGTCCAATAAATGATGTGGTTGCTCTGATATCTTCACTTGCTTTTTTAAGAGAAACATTTGGATAATCCTGGGCAGCTTATAGGACATAATAGTTTGGAAAATGTCCACACATGTCATTTACTTAGGAGAAGCAAACAACAGATCTGAGTACTGATCAGCTATTGTCTTTGTGTCACAAGTCAGGAAATATTTTTGGGACGCAATCTTGATTGGAAAGAAAAAATGCTTTAAGTTTCCATGAGAGGCATTTGCTACTTACGTCATTACTGGTCTACTATCTGATTTTCCTTTCTCCAGTTTCTACAGCTAAATGTATATGTGCTGTTCTAATTATCTCTAAAATGTCACTTTATATTTTTACTAAGTTGCTTAAAAACCTTTCTTGCTCCCTTCTCAGTCACTGCCCAAAGATTAAGTCCTGCCAATTGCAAAGCTAAAACAATTTAATAATGAGCTTGATGGCCTTTATACAAAAAAACATAATCCCTGGATTGGGGAGTACGGTGTCTCTCAAGCAATGGAGCACTATTTCCAAGGGTTTGAGGCAAGAGCCAGTTTTACGGAGCGTTAGAAGAGACAACGTGGAAACAGGGACTGATTGGCTAAGGCTGAGAGCTTCCTTATAAGGGGAGCAGGTCCTGTTTTCTAGAGTAGGGTAAGCTAGCCTTGAGATGGAGGATTGTGATTGGTATATGTTAGGTTTCCTTGACAGATGTTCCTTCCAAGTGCAGGCTGATTTAGGTTTAGGTTTGTGACTTGGGCTGTACCACTGTATGGGTCCTGCTATACAAATTTATTTTATCAGTCCAAACTGCTAAAACTATTTCAAGTTCCCTGGCTTTTTCTCTTATTAATTGCCTGCTGTGGCAACCATTAGCTTCTATCCTAATATTTTCCTAATACTTTCCTATTCCCTTGTAAGAGTCATTACCTTTAAAACATTTGAACTCTGCTTCTTATGTAAAGCCCTTTTTGACCTCTGAATACTATATTGTTTTTGTAACACTTCTAAGACTATATCCTAATATTTATTTGACACCTAATCATACTCTTAATATCTTAACAATAACGAATTTGAGTGCCTATCATATATCAAATTCCTTACTTTTATGTTGCCTTTATCTGTTGTTTAAATTTTTATGTTGTCATTTTGTAGGGTAGGATAGACAGCAAACCAAGGCAGGGAGAAGGAGGGATACATGTCCCACCCACTGACTCAGCAATCCTTGAAATTCTCTGTATTCTTTCCACTATGTGGGAAAGAAAGTCTCTGAAACCGTGCTTTAATCCCAAGGGCTGAAAGGCTGGAAAGGGCCCATAGTGCCTGGAGGAAGAAGCCTATTAACATCCCTGTCCTGGAGAGCTGGCACCACCTTTATCTGTCAATCAATATTTAACTTCTTCACCCTCCCCCATCCCGCCACTATATATCCTCAGAACAAAGGACTCACTCTCTCTGGCCACCAGGCCTCTGGCCACCCTAGCTCAGGGCTCAGGCTCTTGCTCTTGCCACCCTTGCTGTTGCCTTTCTCCCCCTCTTTAGCTAGGCCTGTTCTCTTCCATGAGAACATACCACTAATAAAACCTGCTTGCACGCTAATAGACTCGCTGATCTGTAATTCTTTACTGCATTGGCAAGAAGAACTGAGTTTCTGGGAGTTTCTCCCATAACAATTTCATGTCCTTGTATTTTTCTTCCTTATAGAGAATAATTTTCTAGATTACTTGAGAGTAAGCAATAGAACTTCTTGTTGTATCCAAAACCATTTAACCCAAATGCAATGAGCAAGAAAGATACAATTCATGTTCCATGGATTCTACATTCTAGTGGCAAAGCGAATGAAAGTATATAAAATTAACTCCACAATTATTATTTAATTGCAATTGTAATGGAAGCTCTGTGTCATAAAAGGGCAATGTGAGCATTCTTTCAATCAACATATTTTTATTGTAGAGGAGGAAAAATAATTTTCTCTTTACCATTCTGTGTTCTTGGTTGAGAGCCCCTGTGATAAAAGACTAACAGGAGAAAAACAAACAGAAGTTTAATAACATGTATATCTCCTGTATACATGGGAGAGACCCAGGAAACTAAGTAACCCCTGGGAATGGCCCAAGCCACCACCTTAAATACAGCTAAAGACAAAAGATGTTGAGGGGGTGGAGTTGGGGTAGGGAGGCCAGTTATAGGAGGTTAAGGGGAGTGGGCAAAGCACAGTAAACAAGGGTATGGTTGTTATGGAGATTTAACTTCCATGGAAGTTTCTAGAGCCCTGGCTGGTGTGGCTCAGTGAATTGAGTGCCGGCCTGCAAACTGAAAGGTCACTGGTTTGATTCTCGGTCAGGGCACACGCCTGGGTTGCGGGCCGAGTCCCTGGTTGAGTGTGCAAGAGGCAACCAATTGAAGTATATCTCACACATTGATGTTTCTCTCCCTCTCCTTCCCCCTCCCTTCCCCTCTACCTAAAAATAAATAAAATCTTTAAAAAATAAAATTTTCTAGAGATTTAATCTTCCTCTTTTTCCTGGTACAGAGAGGGAGACACCTTTGCAAATGTAAATATCCCTTACAAAAGGATAACTTCTAGGTTTTCAGAGCTTCTCCTGTGTCTGCTATTTCTCAAAAATAACCAACTCAACATAATCCTTATTCCAAAGAGGTATATTTGGGGATGGCAAAATCTGCTCCCCTCCACTAACATTCTAGTATTTTCTCTAAAGATGAAAAAGACGTATTTCAAAAAGAAAACCTAAGGAGTATGGTGGTAGTCTTCTTTTTTTAATACATAAATCCTAGGCATTCTTCAAATCCAAGTGTGAGCTGCAACTCCCCCTGGAGACTTTTCCATAAATGTCAGCCTTTAATGATCTTTCTCTTTTATAAACTGTTAAACTTAAGAGTGGTGCCTTGTAGATTTATACTAAATAGTTCTCTAATAGAATTATTTCTATTCAGGCATTTCCCCACATAAGAACTAAGTTTCCTAAAAGTAAACACTATGGCTTCTGTTTCTTTTGTACGGTATACAACACTTAGAGAAAGTTTGAGTGCAATACATATTTGTTGATAAGAGTGCTTGAGTCCTGGCTGGTGTGGCCCAGTGGATTGAGTGCCGGCCTGTGAACCAAAGGATCCCTGATTTGATTCCCAGTCAGGGCACATGCCTGGGTTGCAGGCCAGGTCTCCAGTTTAGGGTGTGCAAGAGACAACCGCACATTGATGTTCTCTCCCTCTCCTTCTCCCTCTCTTCCCTCTCTCTAAAAATAAATAAATAAATATATTTTATTTTAAAGAGTGCTTTGTAAAAACGGATGGCTCTTGAGGACAAAATTCAATGAAGCATTAGTGTAGGTAGCTAGGTATTTAATAAAGGAAAGGAGCAAAGGGAATCAGACATTAACCATAATAAACTAGGGAAGCTGAATCTGCTTCATTAGAAAGTTATAGCATTCTATTAAACCTAATTTACCAGGAAGTTATAGCATTTACAGACTCATTCACACATTCCAGGAGACCATTGTCCTTGAGATTTAATCCTCAAAGCAGACAGGAGAAATCTCCCCAGGGCTCTACCAGCCTGGTATCAGGATTATAGGGGGAAGGAGGAAGGGAAGTCACCCTGCTGGGCAGGGGTGCAGTATAAACCAGATGATGCATCAGAACCTTTAGACATGCACAATAGAAGTCAAAATGGCACAGGGGGAGGTAAACACATGGGAACCAAGATGACAACCACAGGGACCTGTCAGTCTAACCTGGGAGAGGAATAGGTTGGTTAGGATGTGGACCCATCAGAAGCCTGCAAAGCTTGGGAAGTTGATCAGTTTGAAAAAGCATGTGGTCCATCCCAAGCCCCGGGTAGTATAATCCCAGCAAACTAAGCCCTTTTCTCTCTCGTCCAGTAACACCTGCTCCTCCCATTGTTCATGTGTTATCTGTGTAGCAGCCATGCAGATCTAGCAGCCATCTGGGGCCTGCAACAGACCAAGTGGGCTTCAAAGGAATAAACTTCAATACGAAACAGAAACTCTGGACACTGGCCTTTGTTTTGGCCTGACGAAGGCAGACTAGACTTTGTGCATGGTGGGACAGAAAGAGGGGACACTGGAAACATACGGGCAGCCTTCCACCCAAATAAATCTTACCATACCAGAATCTCTCCTGCTTGGGTCTATGGAATGCTCTCCTCACGATCTCATGAAAAAAACACAATTTCCACCAGCAGCAGCAGGACTGTTACCTGACTGAAGGGGTTCATTTGCCTGCGTGCATCAAAGCCCATCAAGCACGAGCAGGAGTTTACAGCCAAGAAAATAAGGGTTTATAAGATGAAGAAATGGTGCCTGGCCTGGAGTCTCATGTAAACTAGTCAAACATCTGGAGCTTTTATGGCTTCCAAAGTATGAGTTATACATGAAAAAAACAAATCATTAAGCATGGTGGCTAATGGAGCTGGGGTTGTGGGCTCTACTGATTGGTTGGGCCTAATATCAGCCATGGCATTCTTCTTTTTGTTTTTGAGAGGGTGTGGTGCACAGAGTGTTCAGCTTTCATGGGCCTAGGGCTGAAACACAGTTGAAGTCAAGATGTTATCTTTAGTTTGATGCAGAAAGCCTGTTTCTGTGGTCAACAGACCTGAGGCTTTGTCCTTAAAGATGGTTTAATACTGACATGAATCTGATGTCCTAAGGGCTTAATGATTAAGGAAGGGTATGGAGGGCCAGAAAAGAGAAAGGGTCGCAGTAAGAAATAGTTTCTGCAAGGTTATAGTATGTAAGCATTGCAGTATAATTTAACGTAACACTTTCCGTTGTATTCCAAGAGTAATTTTGGTGATATTTTAACTTTGTTAAAAATACTACTTGAATTACAAAACTTCTTCAATGTGCAAAGAATATTTTAGGGCCTTTAGATGTAAATTAGAAATTCATGAACTCCTGTTGTTCATGATCCAGATTTTGCCATTCTATATACTTGCAAAGGGAAGTAATTTTCACAATAGCAGGGAAGGCTATCTTTGCCTGAACCAAATGAAAAATATTGATTTGAAGACCCTTAAAGAAAAATTTCAAAGCAGTGTGTGAACAGTATTGGAAAATTGTCAGAGCCATTCTTCAAGCTTATACAACAAAAAGAAAAAAAAAAACCCACCATTTTCTGGATCACAGGCAGGAGCTGAATAAAAATTGTATGCATTTTATATCATTTTTATTTTGAAAGAAGCTAAGTGCATAAAAGTAGGGTAAAATATCAAACCTGATTTTTAATTATATTCATTCAAATTTAAATACAGAGGAAAGAGTTGAGACAAAATTAAGCTACCAAAGTTAGTAAAACTTCTTTTGATGCCTTTATTATTTCTGAAATATAGTTATCAAGGAGCAAATAATATTTCATAGTTAAGTGTTAATTAAGGTTTTACTTAACCAAACAATGAAAAATGGCAGGTTATACTGAACTTGATATTTAAATTATCTTTTAAAAATTACCAGTGTCGGTGCCTGTTATTATGTGCAGAAAATTATGTTGAAGTGGTTGGCAAGTGACTGACATATCAATTATCCCGAATGAAATAAAATAAATGCGTGGTCCATATATTTAATACTTAAGTCTTAGATAAATAATTATGATAAGGCCCTGATTTCCATTTATCAAATTAGACATTTTAATCAGAAAATAATTGAAACATATTAAGTGGGGAGTCATATTTCTTTTAAAAATTACCAATAAGAAAATCATAAATGATTTCTCATTTTAAAGACGATACATTGAACAATGATCTTTAGCAATATACAACAGAAAATAAATGGGCAAAATACACATTTTTTAACTTTGAAATCAAAAACATCTGATCTTTCCTAATTGGCTTATAAGGGGCTGATGCAACTTCTAAGTATTAATCAAGTGTTTAGCTGAATATTTTTGAAGTTTGTGTTTTTGTTTTTTTTTCTATGTAAAAGGCATTTCTCCCCCCTTGTTTGCTAAGAGAGAATTTTCAGCACACAATAGTGCCTTTGGTTACAATGAAATCTACCTAGTCATTCATTAAATAGAAGTCTATCCATTCCATATGAGTTTTCTTGCAGAGATGTACAGTTAATCATTTGCTTTTGAGATGAATGAGGAAACTAAGCATTCCGTAGCTAATTGGTTTGTCAAGGCTTCTGTAAATGCACTCTGTAATCATCCATTCTGGTTAATATTTCAGAAGAACGGAACACAATAAAAGTTTGACTCTCCAGCAAAAAAAAGTCACAGAACCCTACGAAGCTGGTATATCACAGAATAACAGAAACAACAGTCACGGCCATACCACCAACCCTAGTGACAGTGAACACTTGTTGAGCACTGTGATTTGAATTTTCCATGCATTAACTCATGTACTCTTCACAGTACTCTATGAGGTAGGCACTGTGTTTATCCTTATGGAAGTAAATAACTTGCTCAAAGTCAAACAATTAGAAGCTGAGTGTGCATTACAACCCAAATTCCAAATCCTAAGTCACAAGACTGATTCATAACCAGAGTACTGCAGAGTGCCTGAAACACAGCATGGCCTTTAGAATATTAAGCAAGATTGATTAAATGCTACTTTTATAAGTTAACACATTAAAAAAGAAAGAATATCTTAAGCTATTGAGTATCTTCCTATTATATGGAGATAGCCTAGGTAATTTAAATCACTCCCATCATTTTTTTTTGTTGTTGTTGTTGTTGTTCAAGGATTTTCTTATAATTATTGTTAAACTTCATGAAGATTGCAGAAAACTGAGAAAGGCCAGAATGCTTTCTGGAAATAGGTTCACTTGTCAAAAAATATTTTAAACACTCTCTTAAGTCCTATATTAAACGCTAGTGATATAATCTGTGTGATCGAACCATTTGAATCAGAGTGTTTCCCCCCTTTGGCAGCTAAATCAATAAGTTGACACCAGGCTTTGCAGTGAAGAAAGATTTGGCTATTTTATTATGAATGGCACCACCCAGGAGAATGGGAAAGCTAGTACTCAAAATCCAAACTCTCTGATGGCTTAGACAAGAGGTTTTATAAAGCAAAAATCGTGAGTGATGATGAGTAAAGGGTTTGGGGTCATGGGTCTTGCTGATTGGTCCTTGGTTAGGTAAGCGGTTCATTTTCACCTTCTAGTTATCAGCTTCCCTCCTGGCGTCCCCTTGTCTGGTTTCTGAGAGATTGCAGTGGGGTGGTTGTTAACTTTGTGGGCTGAAAAACATCTTAACAATGCAGGTTAATAGGTTATCTTGGTGTGCAGGGGTGGAAGCTATATATCTCATGACTCTTACTCACTGTGTGTTATTATTATTTCTGCTGTCTTGGTTATTTGTTTTTCCCACAGTCTAACAGACCCTAAGCTAAGCAATTTTTATAGTGGTTAATAGGGTGATACATGACTTTCCTTCTTGTAGCTGTTAGTCCAAAGTAGCTTACAGACTTATTTTGTATTGAAGATATTTTCTGAGGGTATTAATTCTCCCACTTCATCTGTATAATTCAGAAGGGGCCTTACCTTTGTCAGAGTTCACAGTGGAGCTTGCTTTTCAGAATAAAATGAAATCTACAAAATCCCTTTCCAGTGAAATTAGTATCAAAGCAGAGTCTGTTTCCTTTGCTTAAATACCCTTCATTTATTTTCATCCTACTGGATACCTACTCATTCATTCACTCTTCAAGAATCTGCTTAAATGTAACTTCTTGGAAAACACTTGCTAATACTCCCTTCTCAGTAGTATCATTTCATAATGTACATTGGTGATGTTATAGCATAAAATACTGTGATTTTTCAATTACCTCTCTAAAGGCAAGAGTCATTGTTATTGCTTAATGTTGTGACTTAGATGGAGTAGGTGCCCTTCTTACATTTAGAAACAGACTTGAGGGGAGGAATCCTGTGTACGTGATTTATTAAGGTAATGCTTACAACCCAGAGGAAACTGGTGAGGGAGTGGAGCAAGCAGGATAGGCAAAGGGAGGAAGTCAAGCAAGGATGTGTTTCAGAGAAATTCCTGTGGAAGGTAACATTTCAACCTGATCCCACAGGGTAAATCTGGAGTGAAAGTTAAGCCTCAAAGTTATCTTGATCCGTGAAAAGAAAACAGGGTTTTCATGCCCTGTCAGTCAAACAGACTCTGCAAATCCCTCTGCACTTCCAGCTCTGTGTGTGAACTAAAGCAAAGGGGTGCCAGTAGCCCAAGGGAAATCTTGTAGAAAAGACCCAAATTTGCTGGCTGTTTGAAGCAAAAGAATACCAAAGGTTACAAAGGTACACAGGTACATGCTAAAAAGGAATCTGAGGGATCTGGGCACAGCAGTGACATTGTCAGCTACAGTGCACAGTATATGCTTCATGAATCAGAGAATGAATGATCCGTTCTGAACTCGGTGAAGGAAGGACACGTGAAATAGATTGCAGGAAGAATCATTGGGCTAGGAGTCAGTGTTTAGGTATGGATGAGAAACCAGGCAATGCCAATTAGACTATTGACATTGATCTCTCTCAACCTACTGCTTCCTTATTCAATTTCTACTGCATAATCACCGGCTCCCTCCAATATTCACTGCCAGGTAAAATAGGTGTTGCAAAGGAGCAGTTACAGAAGAGGAATAATGTCTGACACAGCGGTTCGTTCCTGATCTAATCTAGACGGCCGAGTCGCAACCTGCGTCCATGGCCAAGCATGCTCAGATCTTTTTGTCCAAAGGAAATGAAACTTACTCTGAATAAAAGTTGAATTTAGAGCCATGTATTTTCTCTTTGTTTTCTATTTTGTTGTACAGTTCTCAGATTTCTGTTAGCTAAAGGACTCCCTATCCAAGGAGATGTATATCTAAATTGTGACTATCCATTTTAGCCCCAAAGGATTTATTCTCCAGGGGCTTGGCATAACAATGGGAACAGTATGCATCAAATGTTATACTCACAATGTAATACTCACAAAGCCTCACACCTCTCAATTCATTCCTATCTTAAAACAGACTAAATATTATACCTTTTCCTTCATACTCAGCAAACCTGCACAACAATAATTTATCAGCTAAGATTTTGACTATGACTAAAAAGAGAGAGTGTTGCCAAACAAAGAATTCATCCACCTGGCACTAGCAGAGCTGAGCACTGGATATCAAGTTTTGCAGTGGATAAATTAATTGCTTTATTTGCAGAGTTCTAAGGAAGAGAATGGGAAGCTGTATCACTTAAAACCCAAACTTCCCAATGGCTTACAATCAGAGGGTTTTAAGGAGTTAGGGGAACAGGTGTGTAGACATGCTAGCGGGTGAGTTTTAATTGGAGGAGCTTGGAACTTGGTCATTTATGATATGGAGCTTCAGCAATGGGTCTTCCTGGACAACAGACCCTTCGCTTTGTAAGGGTTTCTGTGTTCAAGTTCCCATCATGTCCTGATCCTTTGGTTCCATGGAGAAGGGCAAGACTATGATTCTGGATGCAGATGGACAGGGGTGGCACACGCGCAGTGCTGTCTCCATAACATTAATCCCTCATCTACTGTAAGGGAGCAGAACCAAATTTTAGCCGGGCAGTGTGATTTGTGTCCTGTCTCAATTGTTTAGAATATTATAGGTCTGGGCCTGTATCTTTTTGCCTCTGTCATATATTGGAAGGATCGTCTTACACAAGTCATTTCACATGAGCTTTAGTTTCTTTGTGTATATAATATAAATAATCATAACTGCCCTGGCTGGTGTGGCTCAGCTGGTTGGGCATCCCCTGTAAACTGAAAGGTCATGGGTTCGATTCCCAGTCAGGGCATATGCCTGAGTTGTGGGTTTGGTCCCAATTGGGGTGCCTACAAGATGCAACCAGTAGATGTTTCTCTCTCGCATCAGTGTTTTTCTCCCTCTCCTTCTCCCTCCCTTACCTTCTCTCAAAAAAAAATCTTTAAAAAGTAATCATAATGATCCAACTGGCAACATTATATGAACATTAAATGAGACAATTCTTGTAAATTCCTACCTGCAAAGCTTAACAATCAGGAAACAGCCCAGATGTCATGTCAGCACACTAACCAGCACTCAAGCCTCTAATATATATTTTTTAAAAACAGGAGGAACTTTATCTTTTTAAGCCAGACTAGTCTAGGCATAAAGATCTACAACTTTTGCCACAGAACAGGGTACTAATCAGATTTTCCAGTTTGCTTAATGTGTCAATTCAGGCCTCCAGGAAGTAGGTGCCAAGACGGAGTAAGAGATTTATTGGAATGTGATGAAGACTCTCCTTGACCAAGCTTTAGAGAGGCCCCTCTGAGCTGACTTTTTGACGAGGTCACATGCTTGGGCCTTGTCTTTGGCCTGCTCAGCCCAGCTTTTTTTTTTTAATTTATTTTTTAACAAGGTTACTTTATCTTATTTTATTTTTTTTATTTATCTGTTTTTAGAGAGAGAGGAAAGGAGAAAGAGAGGGAGAGAAACATCAATGTGCGGTTGTCTCTCACACGCCCGCTACTGGGGACCTGGCATGCAACCTAGTCATGTACCCTGACTGGGAATCGAACCAGCAACATTTGGTTCACAGGCCGACGCTTAATCCACTGAGCCACAGCAGCCAGGGCCCAGCCCAGTTTTAGTAAGAATTCTGCTAAGTCATTTGAATGAGATTCCTCCCTCCCTTGTTATCTGATCACCCTGGCTTGTGATCAGAAAGAATCCTGTTAAGTCAATTTGGCAAGAAACCTCCTACCCTAGATGTCTCTTCTTAGTAATTTTCCATCCACTGACCCCTTATTCTGCTCATGTCTCTAAAACCCCAGCTGTCTTTGCTGTATTCAAAGGTGAGCACAATTGCTCACCCCTATTGTGATAGTGTTGACATCTATCCCAGAGGTCCTGAATAGTCTTTGTTGCCATTTTAACAACTGTCAGAACTGTTTGATTCCCAGGCGAAACCTGTGTAAGATAAGGGGTGAGGGAGCAGGAGTCAGCAGGGAAAGCTTTCAAACCACCATACAGGTCTGTCACCTGAGAGGGGAGAGGGGGAAAGAAGGAGGAGGAGGTTGGAAGACCCTCAAACCACAATGCAGCTCTGAGAAAGTCTCAGCATTCCAACAGAGAGCCCCAGAATAAAGATTATCCATAGAGAAGATATTACGTTGGGCAGAAATGGCCAGACCCAAAGACCCCTACTATGTTCAGATACTGAGGGAAAGGGAAGGGGGAAGCTTCCCAGGGAGAGTATCCTAGGTTCAAATGTCAACAGCAAATCCTGAATCCTGAAGGCACTGGAGCTGGAGGCTCTAAGCCAATTGCACTCCCCACATCAGTTTCTTTCTTCAAGGGACATCTGAGCAGCTCCCACACCTAATCTGATGCTCATGCTTTGTGTTCAGGTGATAGCCTAATATAATTGCAAGCAATGCATTTTGTGCCTGTCCCTTACTAGCTGTGTGATCATTTGAAAGCAACTAAAACTCTCTGAGCTCAGAGAAAATATATGACAATGGCTGTTCCAGGATAATCACAATAGCTGTGGTTATTCACTGTAGTCTGGGGCCATGGATTCTAACAATAGAGTTATTACCAAAGTTTTCTTTCCTCCTTTCGTCATTTCCAAGGCTTGACTCTTTCATATGCTTCTAAAACCTTGATATACTCATTATGAAAGTAATTGCTTTTTTGTTCTTCTTTCCCTATTTTCCCACATTTAGTTTATGCTAATACGAATGGCTAATAACTTGCATCAGTCAGGAGGGGTTAGTGTATGTTTCAGTGATAAACAGCCTGAATATCTCAGTGACTCAGTCATTCCACATACCCATCAAGGGTTAGGTATGGCTCTGCTCTACACTGATGGAACAGTCTCGATCTGGAATAGTGTTGGTCATTGTGGCAGAGGGGAACAGAAGATATAGTGAACCACCTGTTGTCTTAAAAAATTTGTGCTGAAAAGTGACACATACCATTTGGCCAAAGCAAATCATATGACTAAATCTTATGTCAACACAGAAGAATACATAATCCTTTTCTAGGATTTTTCATTAGTAAAATCTACTACATAGCCCCAGCTTTCATACCTTCAATCTAGAATGTGAATGTCATTTTTTTTTCCTCCCAAGGAGTATTCTGGTATTAGTATTTCAGCTTGGGTAGTCAATAGAAACTAAGAAAGTAACTGCGTGTGTCTCTGTTAAGAACTCCTGAAACTTCTTACTTGAGTACTATCATTTGTTTGCCTTCTTATCACTGCAGTGCCTTAGCAAATATATGCTAAGGATTTCTTGGGCTTTGTCTGAAATGCATTAATCATTCATGCTATTTTCATTGGCTTCCTCTCTTCTTTCTGCAGGCTATAGCAGCCAAACAAGGTCACTCCTGTAAGATTTATTACAAAATATCTTATTGACAATTGACTTTTCTCCTTCTAGAATCTTACAGTGATTCACTATCATATGGGTTTTTAGTGCTCTTTTCTAAGAGAAAAAAAATAGCACTCTATCTGTCCTAATTCTGTGACAACCAGGCATTCATTGTAAGAGGAAATCCAGAGGGGATGAAGTTTTTATGCTCTAATATTTCCTAAGTCATGAATGTGAGATAAGTCAATAAAGTCAACGAGTTAGTTCAGAACATTGACTGGTCTCAGCAATTACTGCCATTGGTACTGCTACTGTTTTAGTTAGAAGGGTACTAAAATTTTGAATCTACAGTAATATGGGCTTGCTTCTCTTCCTGGACTGGCCTGTCTCCATTTTTCATTAAAATGAGTTTGTAATTACATGCTTCAGTATAGAATGCTAATTTACTGAAGTAGTAGAGTTTTAAAAATTCCAAATATTAATCTATATTATATCATACAGTTTTTGCTATTAATGTGTCTTCTGGGGAAACATGTACAAATTAAAATTTTGTTATAAAAATCAAATATTTAACTTATAAAGACAATATTTGCAATATTTATATGGTAATTTTCTTTTTCTTAATCGGCGGCGGCGGCGGCGGCGGCAGCCGTCCGTCTCGAGAAACGATGGTGTAGCTTCTTAAGAGTCTATCTGCACCGCCGAGAATGGCTGTGCAGTCCGACTCGGGAGTGACACGGTATCTGTCTCCTCCCGTGTTGAATCGACATCTTGCGATGACGCTGGAGTGTCCTCTCCAGTGAAGCTGAAGCTACAGAGCCTGGGCAGGGTGATATGGAGGGTCTGCTGTTGCCCATGCAGCAGACACCCCCTCTCTTCGCAGCTGAAGGATCCAAGGGAAAGACGGAGTCAATACAGCTTGGCTTCAGGTGCGCCGCAGGAGTTGCCGGTGTTGACTACAACGTCAAACCGCCTTAGGGACTCCGGCTCCGGATTTTCTGTCGGGGTTTACTCCCTTAGCCTTTCCCCTGAAGAGGTATGCCGCAAGGCAGCGGAGGTTTTTTGGAGTCAGAGTTTTCCTTCTCTGATGTGCCCTGACTGGAAGATCGAACCAGCGACACTTAGCTCGCAGGCCGACGCTCAATCCACTGAGCCAAACCATTTTCTGGTATTTTTAATTTGGAGGCCTGGCTTTCCAGTTCTGACATTTATTTTGTCTTCTGTTACAACTACAACGGCAGTTCCCACACTGTGCACTAAGATACCCTAGGATATTAAGAGATGTTTTAAAATTTCAAAAGAAGTCCAGCAATATCTGTCAGACATGGTGCAAACTATTAGGGCAAAGTAGTTCACAGTTTTATCATTACAATATGAGATTCCCTTTGATTATATTGTGGGGGCCAAGCAATACTTTTTCTTAGCACAAAAATACCTATTAAGTTGTTTGAACCTTAATAACTCAATAAAAATAATTCTTACATATTTATTTTGGCCCAGGATCTCACACAAAAATATTACTGAGACACTATGAGCAAAGATTAGGAACCTCTGAACTATATGTATTATCTCCAGTGGAATTTTGAATAATACAAGGGATGTAATGGTATCAAAACTGTTTTTCATTTACTCAAAATTATAGTTGATATGGATTTACCAATTTATATAAAATAGTGTTATGCTGGATACCTTACATCTTCCATGTATCTTAAAAAAAAAAAGCTTGTTGCATCTTAATTCCATCTAATAATATAGTCATATCTATTGGAAAACAAAAATTTCCAAACATATTTATGAATACGGGTTTTTTAATACTCGTTAGATGCATTGTTTAAAATATGTTATTTTAATCATTGTGATAGATATTCATGATTGATTTCCCTAGAATCTACATGTTTCAACCATGTCACTTGGGTGAGGCTAGCGATTCCCATCCCGCCCCACCCACCCCTCTAGTTCCAGTTCTGGGCCTACCCAAACCAATCAACATAACCCTATACCCTTTGGACCAACTATTGGTTAAGAATGAACAAGTGGCCCTGACTGGTGTGGCTCAGGGAATTGAGCACCGGCCTGCAAACCAAAGGGTTGCTGGTTTGATTCCCAGCCGGGGCACATGCCTCGGTTGTAGGCCAGGTCGTGCAAAAGGCAGCCAATTTCTCTCACACATTAATGCTTCTCTCCTTCTCTTTCTTCCTCCCTTATCCTCTCTCTAAAAAATAAAAAAAAATATTTTAAAAAATGAACAAATGATGTGGCCAAGTTGGTCTAAATAAGGTGTTGCCCAGAGTTTTGATTTATGGTTGGAAGAAGAGAAGCTCTCACTTGCCCACTGAATAAGAACTAGGAAGCCTCTGGCCCAGGTTGTGTTGGCAGCTGTCTTGAAAGAGCTAGGGGAGCTAGTCCCAGGAATAGAAAAGTGAATACACAAAAATAAATGTGCTTTTGGTGACATTACTCTACTGAATAAATTCTAACTTGAAGACATCCCCACCAATGTACAACATAAATGCCTTTGGAATTTTCAGAACATTGAGCTAATAAGTGTCATCTTCATTAAAGTTTTTTGTTACTTGCAACCAAAAATATTCTGATACAGATGTCTTACTGTTTTTATAACCACAAATAGGATAGTCTAAGGAAAGACTGTTAAAACTCAAATCAGAAATTCTTCTTTGAGAAAACAATTGGTTGTCATTCAAATAGTAATAGAAAGTAAGAATGATTCCATATTTCCATGAAAAATAGCCACACTTATTTAGTCTCATGTAACTACTCTCTATATATGTTTGTATATGTGTCTAAATGCACAGACTTACTGTAAAGACAAAAAACAAAATAACATTTATTGATTTTCTATCATGTGCCAGGCAAGATGATCATATTTTAAATATGTTTTAGCATAGTATCATTCTATTATGCTTAAAGGGTGCGAATACTCTTTGGTAGAGGAAAGTATTTTTAAACAATTAAATATTCTCAATATTTTCCTATCACAAGTATATGATAGAAGAAGCATTATGATCATTTGAGTTAGTGATTCTCAACTGTGACTGTACATGCCATGGCCAAACCTGGATGTATAGATTTATTTGTATGTATCAAGGTCCAGGCATTACTAGCAACTCTCCAGGTGATTCTAAATATGGAGTTAGGATTGAGTAGCTCCATTTTATGTGATGTTACTCAGAGTCTGACTTTGTTCCCACTACCTCCTTTTTCTCTAGCCTTCTCTGCTAGCTATCTGACATAGGAATAGTCAACCAGATGCTGTTATCCTGTTTTGATTCATTGTATAGAAAGTCAAACTGCAACTATATGTTGTACTCTTTCAAGAACCAATGCTAAAATAACCCTATCTTTTTTTTTTCTTTCTTTCTACATCTTATTTCAGTAATTCACCATCCATCAAGCATCTCCTGTGGACTTTCTGGCTTTCTTAGCTGGGTTGAAGGGCCCCAGTAAGGAACTGACTGGGAAGTGTGAGAATGGATTTGGGCACAGACCTTAATTTAAGTAATTTTTCTTGCTAGGTCCATGAAGTAACAATGATTGGATGATTACTTCCTTCCATGTTTCCTCCCAGGCTCTTAAAATGCTAAGAATCACTAATCAAAAGCAGGTAAATTCATTTCCGTGAAACTGCCACTTGTTTATTCTCAAACACATTACCTCAGAAGTTCTGTTACAAAATGTAATATCTGTGTTTTACTAAAAGAGAAGGTAGAGGAACAATGACTGTTTATAGCTCTGATCATTGCCATATTGTTTTAGTTTTGTCTTAATGATGCTTTCTCACTAGTTTTCCTAAACTGCAGGAATCTCCAGAAGTAAAATAAATTTTGGAATCATAGGTATCATATCTCATTATAAAAAGGAGAAACTAAAAGCCTTCAAAATAATTTGGCTCCTAATTTTGAGAGATTCAATAGAGATTTTCTGGATATGGTGGAAACAGGATATACTCTTATTTTCTTGTGGTCTGAGCATACACAGTAGTACCAGCTGCTCCTGTATCCTTACACTGGACAATGTCAAGAACAGCACTCTCAGGCATATTAAAGTCTTTTGTAAATTGTTGAAAGCAAAGATCAGTTGCATATATATTTCTCAGAATGTTTTGTCATTAGGAGTTAGGCTTATTAAGTCACTTCCTGTTACATCGATGAGATTCTTGGGTCTCATATATGAATATTGTGAAAACCTAACATAAAATACTGAACCACATTTTTTCTGGTTTCTTCAATAATTGGCACAAGTACTTTATCCAGAATTGAGAAGTGTAAATAAAATGTAGACTTGTATAGAACCAACATCTAGAATATTGGCCACATTTAGTTAGTTCTAAATGAAAGCACAAAAGATCCAGCTAAAAGCTTACTTTATGTGACAAAGTGTTGTTATATCCAATTGAGAAGTTTTCCCTATTATTTTGTGGCATCAATGCAGCCATCTGATATAAATGGTTATGGAGGGAAAAAAGCCTCTCCTAATCATTTTCTACCTTCTGAAAGGTGTTATCTGATTTGAAGAGAAAAACGCGTCTTGGAGAAAGAACTACAGAGAAAAATCTACACTTGAAAGCCCCAGTGAGGCCTAGTGAAAATGGCATCAGCAGCCAGGCAAGCTTGCTCTTCCCGTCTGACAGTCAGAACTCAGCTCTTTTTTATCAGCATTCAGTTTTAATGCATTTGCAGCAACACAAACAGCAATAAACAAATAGAAAAGCAAAGGAAACATATCACTTAGGACCAGACGTCTGATTCAATTATCATGTAATCAGAGGAGTCAAAAGCCAATTTCACTCATTGTAGAAAAAGGTGATATGTAACTTTTATAGCCTGTGATTCTTTCACTGGAGAAGAAAAGAGGCTGTTAATGTGATTAGACAATATGAAGGTTACTATTGTCTCTAACAGGAACTTGAAATATTTTCAGTGTTCAGAGACAATACAAAAGGAAAAGACTAAGTTTTAATAAAGTTAGAAGCACCTTTTATATAACAATAAACTGAAGATGATTATAAGTCACATTTTCTCTCAAGGATTTAGAAGGCCCTCTAAATTGGACTTCTGGGCATCTTTTCATATGTCTATTGGTCACCTGTCTGTCCTCTCTGGAGAAGTGTCTATACAGGTGCTTTGCATATTTTTTAATTGGGTTGTTTGTTTTTTTAGTGTTGAGTTTTGTATCTTCTTTATAAATATTGGATATTAACTCTTTATCAGATGTATCAGCTAACATGTTCTCTCACTCTGTATGTTGTCTTTTTATTTTGTTGATGATTTCAGAGAAATGCAAATTAAAACCACAATGAGGTATCATCTCACATCTGTCAGAATTGCCAACAAACAACAAGTGCTGGCAGGGATGTGGAGAAACAGGAACCCTTTTCCCACTGCTGGTGAGAACGCAGACTGGTGCAGCTACTGTGGAAAACAGCATGGGAATACCTCAAAAAACTAAAACTGGATCTGCCTTTTGATCCAGTGATCCCACTTCCAGGAATATATTTGAAGGAACCCAAAACACTAACTCAAAAGAACGTAAGCACCTTATGTTAATTGCAATGTTATTTACAATCCCCAGGATATGGAAGTAGTGCAAGTGTCCATCAGTAGACGAGTAGATAAAACAACTATAGGACATTCACACAGTGGAATACTACTTGGCCATGAAATGGAAAATTTTACCCTTTGTGACAGCATGGATGGACCTGGAGAACATTATGCTAAGTGAAATAAGCCAGTC
This sequence comes from Furipterus horrens, assembly GCF_987537825.1. Taxonomy (NCBI): domain Eukaryota; kingdom Metazoa; phylum Chordata; class Mammalia; order Chiroptera; family Furipteridae; genus Furipterus; species Furipterus horrens. The sequence continues at coordinate 96,465,932 of NW_028327187.1, read as the reverse complement.
AGAGAAAGGCAAATACCATGTGATTTCACTTACACGTGGAATCTAATGAACAAACTGAACTAACAAGCAAAATGGAGACAGACTCACAGATGGAGAGCAGGCTGACAGCTAAGGGGTAGGGAGGGGAGGGGGTGGAGGAATTGAGAAAAAAGAAAAAGGACTCATGGACATGGACAACAGTGTGGTGATTGCAGGGGGAGATGTGGGGAAGGTGGTATAAAAGGACTAAATGGTAATGAAAAAAATACAATTAAAAAATGAAAATAACAATTATAGTCAGAAGGAAAACACTTGTCCTTCTAGTATCTATGTTGTTGTTGTTTTGGCAGAACCCATTGAGACTTCATTATCGGGTGCATGGGTAAGAGGCGGCCCCCCAGGCAGTCAACTCCCCCACCCCAAGGGCAAGCTGAGGGCTGGGGCTGAGCCTCAGGTGGGGCTCCTGTGCCCTCTGACCCCTGCACAGCTCCTTTCCTGGGGCCTGGGAAGACAGGAGGGACCACAGTCATCATCCACTTGGGCAGGGCATCAGATGACCCAGACACTAGCTTCCCAGCACAGCTCTCAATCTTCTTCACAACCACTGTCTTGGAGGAGCTGGTGCAGCTGAAGGAGCCAGGGTCCCCACCAGAGCCCAAGCTGACCTGGAATCCCAGGCCATAGTTGAGGTTCCCGTAAGCTTGCATCAGCCCACCTGAGTAGCTGCTGGTGGTTTTGGTATGGATACTCATGTTCTGCATCCCAGATTCCAGCCAGTTCTCCTTCCCCTCCAACAGCTGGTGGGAGGTGGTGATCTCCACATCCACGGTCAGCTTAACATTCATGAGCTCCTAGTACTCACGCACCTGCCGAGCCCTGTCCTGCTTGGTGGTTCTCAGAGTGGTTTCCCACTCAGCCACCTTGGCCTGAGCATCCGTGATGGCCAGCTTGCCACGCTGCTCAGCATCAGCGATGGCAGCCTCCAGGAAAGCTCTCTGGCCTTTGAGGCCCTCGATCTCAGCCTGGATTAGGTTGATGTTCCAGTTAATCTCAGAAATCTCCATCTCTGTGCAGCACAGGTCATTCGGTGCTTCTCAGCCAATGTCTGCAGCTCCTCACATTTGATCTGGTATGTGGCCTCAGCCTCAGCCTGGCTGCAGTTGGCCTCATACTGGGCCTTGACCTCGGCGATGATGCTGTGCAGGTCTAGGGAGTGGTTGTTGTCCATAGACAGCACCACAGACTTGTCAGAGATCAGGGACTGCAGTTCACAAATCTCCTTTTTGTACAGCTGCCTGTAGAAGTTGATCTCATCGGTCAGACCTTCTAGGCGGGACTCCAGCTCTGTCTTGTTCACATAAGCTTCATCCACATCCTTCTTGATGAGGACAAATTCATTCTCCATCTCTGTGCGCTTGTTGATCTCATCCTCATACTTATTCTTCAAGTCCTCCACCAGCCCCTGCATGTTGCCAACCTCCACCTCCAGTCTCATTTTCTGGGGCGCCAGTGTTTCCAGCTGCCACCGAAGGCTGTTGATGTAGCTCTCGAACATATTGTCCATGTTACTGCGAGTCATGTTCTGCTGCTGCAAGAGAGTCCACTTGCTCTCCAGAATCTTATTCTGCTGCTTCAGGCTCTGCACCTTATCTATGAAGGAAGCAAACTTGTTGAGGCTCTTGATCTGCCCCTTCTCCTGGTTGTGCGTGGCCTGGATGTTAGGGTCCACCTCCAGCTTCGGGGGACTCAGCAGGCTCTGCTTCACTTGGATGCCTTTGATGGTCCCCATACTCCCATCTCTGCTGAAACCTCCGGCCAGATCCATGTTGGCACCCAGGCCAACCCAGTAGCCACTGCCCACTCAGGAAAAGGCTGAGGAGCTGATGCTGGGCCCTCTCGAGTACGAGCAGCTGCTGAAGGCCCAGGGGCCAGAGATAAATACCTTGTAGGTCTTCTGGGTCACCCCTGTCGACATGGTGGAGGCTGGAGTTGAGGTGAGGAGGCAAACCAGACAGAGATTCAAGAAGGAGCCAAAAAGCTGCTTCTGGTATCTATGTTGTTATGGCTTATAAGAAGAACATGGGATGCACGGAAGTACAAAGGATGCTGAATATACAAATGCATTACAGATATTTTATCTAATTAACAAGTTTCACATATGTTCTTAAATTGCTACCAAAGGTATCATGAAACTTTTGAGCTAAGGTAGATCACTCCCCACAATTCAAAAGAAACTGAACTCAGAAGCTGACTTGCACAAAAATGTAACAGCAGTCAGCGGAAACATCAGAATGAGAACCCAGGTCTCTCAGCTAAGTGACACGTTTATCACTACAGCAAACCTCACAGAGAAGATCTTAAATGTCACACACTGTCATCTACAAAATAAAGTACAGTGCCTTTAAACACAAACATAACTTGTCTTAAATATTGGGTGTTTTTTTTCTCATTAGACAAAATGTATTAAATGCAGGAAAGTATAAAAGTGAAAAGAACCAGCCAAGAACCAGTGTGATTACTTTGTCATCCAAAGGTCGTTGGTGTCAGTTCACTACTAAAGGAATCACCAATATGGAGTTCAGTGAAGAAGCAAACTTTATTCAGTTCAAAGAGCTCAGCTGTGATACAGCAGGCTGTCAGGAGGCCCTGGGGCCACGGCCCTCTCCAGCTAGACATCTCTGCTGTGCCCTGTGGTGATCTGCTTCCCTCTACTCCTGGGAGACATCTTTGGGGTTTCAGCTCCAGCCAGGGAAACACAGTCTTCATTTCAGTCTTAAGTGGAGAGGGAAAGTGCTCAGAGCCAGAAGAGGACTGACTCATATAGACAGAAGTCCCCACTCTGGTTCCTGATTGGCTTGTCCTCGTGCAAATGAAAACTCCAAATCCTGACAATATGTCCAAAAGGCACTTTCTTGATTGGCCAGAATGGAGCCTCTCTGGTTGGTCAGTGAAGAAGCTGATGGGGATATTGCTGTGCAGCTCCAATTAGAGAGGGAAAACCTCAGTCTTATTGGTTGAAATAGGATTCCAGGAACTCCTTTATTAAGGGCTGGCTCAGAGGGCAGGAACACAGTGCAGGCTTCTCCATGAAGAGCAGTTTGTATGAGAGGCCCCTGTGTAGAAATGCCTGCTAGGCTCTGGGTTGTTTTGTCTTGTTTTGTTTTGTTTTGTTTTTGAGCCTCATTAGCGACTGGGAGCTTCTCTGAGTAGGCGTCTTCTTTCTCAGGGTCCATACTTTGTTGCATTCACTTTCATTGTTTTTCCCTTGAGTATACCTTCCCTTCATCTTTTTAAATAAACTTTATTAAGGTATAATTTAGACACAATACAATATCCTAATTTTATATAAACAGCACTATATATTTGTCCACTATATACATGCATGTAACCACCATGTTACAGATGATTTTCACCACACCTGAACATTTGCTGTTTGCATGTTTGCATTCAAGTTCCATCACTCTTCCTGCCCAGTCAACACTCATCTGCTTCCTACCTGCAAAACTAGTTTTGCCAATTTTTAAAATTCATATAAATGGAATCATACACTGTTTTTAGTCTGGTTTCTTTCACTCAGCAAAATGTTTCTGAGATTCATTCATGTTGCTGAATATATCAGATGTTTGTTCTTTTTTTTAAAGTCACTGAGTATTATTCCATTGTATAAGTAAACCACACCCTTTAAGCATTCACTATTGATGAACCTTTTGGTTGATAAACATTTCAGTTATATCCGGTTAAGGGCTATTATGAATAAGATATTATGAACATACATATGCGTGCATGTTTTTATATGATGTGTTCTTCATCTGGGGTTAGTCTAGTTTTTCCTCATGATTAGATTCCAATTTGCCACCTTCAGAGATTATCACACCTTATCCATCTGTCTTAGATTAGTAATGCTAATTTAAATCACTGGGTCAAATGTTTTCCAAAGTCCCCAATGTATAATTACTATTTTTTCTATGCTTTGAAACTCATAACCAGTCTTTGAGGAGATAGCTCAAGGCCATGATCCTGCTCTTCATCAAAACTTCTCCCTAGATTTAGCATCTATTAATAATTCTTGACTGGCCCAATTTTTATCATTGTGGTAGCAAAATAATAATGATTTTTCAACTCCAGTATTTCTTTCACATTTAGTCAGTCCTCAGAATTCTCCTATAAGCAAGGGCTCTCCTACGCCATACACGTTTATTTATTTATTTATTTATTTATTTATTTATCTAGTTATTATAATTGTGGACTCATGAATTTCTATTTTGTCAAGGGTTTATTGTGATTCTTAATTATTTTGATGTTTCAGTTGTCCTAAATTTGGCCACTACGATCCCTGTCAAGTCAGTTCTTATGCCCTTATGAACTGACCCATCAATTATTTTTTTTCCTTTTTCTTACTTTCAGATACAACAAGATGTTGCAGGCTCATCTGTAACTATGTTGCCTTATTCCTGAAATCTACCATTTCTCCAAAGAGTCCTGACTCTTTCATGAAAAATGGTATTGGAGACCTAGATTTTGATGTTCAGTATTCTCATTGTTCCAGGGGTGACTTTGCTCTTTGTCCTTCTTACTGGGTAGAGCTAGGAAGATAGGCTTATATTTACACACATATCTAAATACATATCCAAATATATATACATGCACACATAAACAAGTACACATATATGCATATTTCAGAAATTATGGATTCACAGTGACACCTCTAATTCTAAACAACTTCCACAGGGTTCTCTGTTGCCTTCTCCATATTCTATATTTTCAGGGCCCTTCTTGCAACGCTGAGAACACTAGCTCCCAGCATCATCAGTTTCACTCACATGCTCAATTCTATAATACATGTGAAATATTGTGAGTTGCTTCACCATACCACTACAATAAACACACTTTTAAAGAAGAAATTAAAATTTGTTTGCCAATCTCCTCCCTTCCTCACAACCCTGCCCAAGACTGAGAATATATAGTCACATGTTTCACTGTTAAATTAATTGGATTAGCCCTTCCTTCCTACTTTCCTTATTTTTTATTGTAGATATGATATTCTTTTTTAAATATTTATTTATTTTTTTAGAGAGAGGGGAAGGAGAGGGAGAGAGAAAGAGAAACATCAATGTGTAGTTGCCTCTCATGAGCCCCCAACCAAGGACCTGGCCCACAACCCAGGCACATGCCCTGACTGGGAATAGAACCAGCGACCCTTTGGTTCTCTGGCCGGCACTCAGTTCACTGAGCCACACCAGCCAGGGCATGATATTCATTTTAAATAAAATTAAGTTCATTCATTTGCTTTAACTTTTAGATATTTTTACTTTTTCATTTTTATTGATCTATTTTTTGAATATATAAAACATTAACATACATTCAAAACTCAAAAATATTCAGAAAGATACGCTCAGAGAAGTGTCATTCCCTCCTGTATCTTTTTCATCCTATTTTTCCTATATGTATAACCTATTCATTGTATTTGGTGTATTTTTTTTTTTTTTGTAAAGGTAAGCTGACATGTGTGTTTTATTTCTCTATTTTTCATACACACAAATGGTAGCACATGTTTATGTTCTTTTGAATTTTGCCTTTTGTATTTAATATCACCCCTTGGAAGTCACCCTATATGAGTTCATAGAGATCTTTCTCATTCTGTTTTACAGTCATACTATACTCACTTGTGCATATGTAACATACTTTATTCAATCTCTCTCTAAGCTTGGGCATCTAGGTATTTGCCAATATTTTGCAACTACACATACTACTCCAATAACTAACCTTGATCATGTGAATTTTCACACAGTTGGAGTCATATCTTCAGGGTAAATTCTGAGAAGTGAGCCTTCTAAGTTGTAGGGTAAATGCCCATGTGATTTAGTTAGATATTACCGAATTCTCCTTCATTAGATGTTGGTTCATTTGCATTTTGTAACTGTTTCCCCTAGTCTCTGCATGAAATTTACACAAAGGTAAGATGATGCTGTTAACATAATATCATTTCCCAATTTTAAAAATCACACTGAATCACAGGCAATTTCACATGTTATTAAAGCCCTTTGTGAATGTGATTATATATGATTGCATTATACTCCATTAAAGAACTTTACTATTATGACTGCATTCATTTTTGGACATTTAGATTATGTTTAAATATTAGTGTTTGACATTAAGTGATAGGGAATGTTTTTAGTGTATAACCATTTGCTCGTTTGTAAGATGATGTCACTAGAAATATATTTCTAATTTTTTGTTCAATATTCTCACTTTACATGTGAAGGACATTGAAGCCTGAAGAGATAGCAAAAATCTTTGCTACATGTATGAGAAGTTCACACATTTTATGAGGTAATTTTAGCAGAAATATTTTGCTAAAACCAAATCACTTATACAGATCTATGGGCAATAAATGTCTTTGTCAAGTATAGTCATTAATGCAGTGGAGAAGAGAGGAAAACTTTAAAAGTGTCAACTGAAGCAATCCCTGTACCCTCCACGAGTAATTTGAAATGTCTTTTTTCTTTCATCGCAGAGTGCCGGGTTTATTGAGCTTTAGTGTTTTAATAAAGAGCTTCAGAATGATTGCCAAGTACTTCAAGTGCTCTCTGAGTGCACTTGGTGTTTGCAAGGATTTTCATTTCACAGATTACTTTGTGCAGTAATTTCAGAAACTAAGTGCTTTTCTTGAAGCCCCCAAAGATACAGTACAATGTGCACTGAAAAGCTGTGGCTTTGCACTACCCTCCTGTCTTAGCATAGGTCACTCTTCTGAGAAGCAAGTTGAATTTTGGATAGAACGTGCGTTCTCTCTCTGAGAATAGAATGCTTGCTTCAGTTCAAACTGCAACATAGATGTGAGGAATGGAGGTTTTCCCTGTGGACACAATCATCGTATAAGCTACAAAATACCAGCATTTACACTGACAATATTATATCAGTCTTGTTCAACCACATGACTGTCCTTCCCTTTACTGCTGACACATTAGGACTCCAGCTTCCCTTAGTGTCCCATTCAGGATGGCACCCCTCATTAAAAACCTGCCTGTGTTTCTGCCTCAAACTTTGCCTTGCTGCCTGGATACTACCCTTGCCTTGGATTTGTCTGGTCTCAAAGCACCTGCTAACTGTAGCTCAGGCTGCTTCACCGGTCTTACTGCAAATCGTGAGTTCCTTGGCATATGGTACCATCCACATCATGTTGCTGGCTGCTTGCACTTGGCCACACCTGGGTCTAGGTCAAACAATTTCCATCCATTGTTTGCTGCCAGGAGATGGAAGAGCTCACATGTCAAACTGCAGACTGCATCCAGCAGGCAAAGAGATTCATAACCTCTCGCTACAGAACCTCAGAGCAACTATCCTGATCAATACAGGCTCAAATGATGACCTGAAGAAGTTTTGTTAAGGTTTTGTGCCCAGTCCACAGTTTTTTCTTAATTAAGTGAATTAGGTTGGCCTCTCTTGTATATATTTTAAACCAAAGGGCCCGGTAGTGTGCCTTTACCACTTTACCACCAAAATAGAAAACACATTTTTACTGTCTCAAACTCCCAATTCCTCTCTCTCAGTCTCTCTCTCTCTCTCTCTCTCTCTCTCTCTCTCTCTCTCTCTCTCTCTCTCAGACATACACACACATTCAAATCTACAACAGAAAGTGAAAAGTAACAGAAATGGTAGATATGTGGGTAAATATAAAGGCTGTCATTTTTTAAATTTTAGTTTCTATATTTCTTTAGGAGAAAACTGATGATTTTTAAAGAATAAATAATAACATTTTGTTGTGAAATTTTTAACAGATGTAGAAGTTAAATGTATGACAAAATAGCACAATATATAAGAGGGAAAATAGAATTATATTCTTTTAAATATTTTGAATTATACATGAAATGATGTAATATTAATTGTAAGTAAACTGTGATAAAGTAGGGATACATCTTATTATCCTGACAAAAAGTAATAAAAGTAGGCCAAATAAGTGTAATTGAGGACAGAAGAGGCAATGTATGGGACAAATAGAAAACAAAAAGCTTAGAAGATAGACTTAAAGTACCTTTCGTGACAACATGGATGGACCTGGAGAGTATTATGCTTAGTGAAATAAGCCAGGTGGCAAAAAATAAATACCATATGATCTCACCTGTAAGAGGAACCTAATGAACAAAAGGTACAAAAGAGCAAAATAGAACCAGAGGCATGGAAACAAGGAGCAGACTCACAGTGACCAGAGGGGTGGGGGGAGAGGGTAGGGGATAAAGAAGGAGAAGGGTCTAGTCAAAGAAAATCTATAAATGACCATGTGGAAAACTGGTTGGTGATTTCTTAAACAGTTAAATATATAGCATCCTTAGATCTAATGATCTACTCCTTGGTATTTACTTAAATGAAATTAAAAATTTTGTCCACACAAAGATTTGTATGTGAATGTTTATAGTAGTTTTATTCACAATAACCAAAAGCTGGAAATAACCCAAAAGTCTATCAACAAGATAGTAAACTGAGGTATATTCATGTAATGAAATAATATTTAGCAATAAAAATAATGAACTGTTGATACACATACCAACACGTATGAATCTCATAAGACATAATGTTGACTAAAAGATGATAGACTCAAAGCATTATATATTTTATGATTCCAGTTAGATGAAGTGCTAGAACATTCCAACCTAGCCTATGGCTATATAAATGAGTACACTGTTTGCATAACTGGGGGTGGGATGTGATTGGAATAAGGAAGCACCAGTGTCTTTTGATTTTTATCTTGAGTGGCTGTAGATTACATGTGTGTATATTACATGTGAGTGTTTGTGTGTATACAATCAAAAAGCATTGAATTGTGCGCTTCAAGTATTGTTTGTTTCACTATATTTAAATATAACTTCAAGAATAAAAACATTTATAAATTAATTATTTGAGAAAAGATGTTTAGGCTGAATAATACTTGGGGAAATTTACTCAGCATACAAGTAATCATTTTTCTTTTGTGATCTAGTTTGTTTGACCTACAAATATTTTATGATATGTATTTGTGAAACCTCAGTGAAAACAACTTCCTGTTCTGTGGCTGTATTCTTATTCAAAGTCACCAAAGCACATTTATTGATTCCATAGTCAACATTAGCTTTTAACTAAAATGTACATAAAGTATATAACTACTATTATAATTGTGAATCTAAGTTATTGTTTTTTGGTGGAGGATATTCTTTAATTTCTTCTATTTAGAGATATTAGTGAATAGACCCGAAAGATTATTCAATAAATGCTTCCTAAGATACCTTGTAAGCTGCAGTGTTGAATAAAGATCAGAGAAATATCCTTGAACTACATTAATGATTTGAGTAAAATGAATTCAAACTCACTTTTAAACTACTTGGAGTAGAATTACCACATTCTTGTACATTTGACATGGCCTAAAGGAAATATGATAATTTGCAAATGTGGCTATTTCTGGAGGAACTATCAACTATTCACAACTATTTGCAGCACTTAGATGCAGCAGACCAGAGGACTCTTGACACAAATAATATAACTAGCATAACATCAGCATGGTAAGTTGCTGAAATTTTAAAGGGGATATTCTTTTTTGTCCTGATTAGAATGCCATCATTCATCTATTCTAGCTAATGTCAACAAGGAAAGGTAGAGGGAAACTTAGATATCTACAGCTTTCAGAGATTAGTTCATCTCTTTCCAGGCTAAGAGAATTATTTATCAGTGACTTAACACATCTGTGGTGTTTGAAGGCATATTACATAAATTTAAAAGGGGGTTTTATTTATTTCTGTAGCCAGAAAATAAATCCAGTTAAAATAAACAAATTGGAAAGATTTTTTTATTTCTGAAAGCTATGGATAATTTCTTCAGTATAAAAATTCAGTGTCTGCATTTTATGAATCACTTTGTATTTAGATTCCAATGCATTTTCAGGGCTCATCTTTTCACATGTTAAATGACATGAAGTGCAATTTAATGCTCATGTGTTTAACTGAAACTTCAGGAGATATTACAGTATAAAATAAAACAGAATGGAAAACTGCTGTAGCTACACTTCCTCTTTCTAAACAGAACCTCAATTTTGTCTAGGTATATCTACTCTATTTCCAGTTCCAGAGAGCGTTCCTATTTGCCAGTGGAATAAGAGCATAGAATTTCTCTTGGTTATTCTTCTTCCTCCATATAAGTTGTGTGCCCTAAGTTGGTCTAATCAGAATAAATTTTATTCTATGTCTGGAGGAGGAGTGACTCTATTTTGTCTTAGTGAAAAAGAAGTTAAGTACCCCTAGCTGTGATTGGCATTCTCTTGACAGGAAGTTATTAAGGAGAGCAAAGTAGAGAGAGATGGATATTTTATCGAATCATTCAGTCACTGATGTTCCTTTACTTGACCCTGCACTACCTCTAGTCTTTCTGGTATGCAAGGAAATGTCTTTCCTTACTGTTCAGGAAAGTTTAGTTTTTCTTATCTAAAATTATTTTTCTAAGCAATATGGAAGCATGTCATTATCTATACTCAGGCCTTGATTCATAGTGAAATATTTTGCTCTTGGACTGAGTTTTAGGCCAAAATAGGATACTCATGATAGTTCATGGTTGTCTACAATGCAAGCAACAGAAAATAAGTGAATATGTTTTGCTTCTTATGGTGCAATCCAATTCTGAAGGAGTTTACCAGACTATCTCCAGACATATCAACAGATAGCATTGTTGGTAGCTGAGAGACTCCAAAATCCTCTAAGTAATGGAAAACTTAAGGACTGAAAAAAAGGCCTCAAGTATATAAAATCTCTTACAGGAAACACAGTGACAAACAATTAAGAATGAAACCCAAGAACACTGGACTGAAGTATAATGATTTGAGAATATTGAGATTCAAGAAGAAGTAATTTCTACTATATCTACGCTCTATTGAATGGTCATAGATGGCAATGGCCTTGTTGACACTTTCTGTACTCTGAGGGAATTGCGATCCAATTTCATTACAGAGCATAAGATACTGATGAAAAACAGAATGAAGATTATTTCTCTTAAGTGGGAGACGTAGGAAAGATATCACCTGTGCTTAAACTGTCATCAATATAGAGATAATTTTACAATGTGAACTTAACCTTCACAAATTAGGAAAATGAAGAAAAAATGGGAAAGAAACAAAGTCCTGAAAAAGAAAACCAAGCCCAATCTTTGTGGTTCCCTGTAGCATAATATCACTATTATTATTAAAGCCATAAGAAGGGTTCCAGTACAGGAGGCTCACGAATTCACCTCCTACAATTGACACACCGCATCTACAACTACACACAAAGCAATTCTCTCTGAAAGAAATCCAGGAACTAACTGAGCAACTCCTACACTTGGGGTGAATGAGAAAATACCCACATCACCCACACAGAAATGGGTAGGAAAGGCTGTGACACCGTCTCACAATAAACTCTTTCCTGGGCACAGAGACATACAGCCTGGAGGGACCTCCCAGATCCCAGCTTCTCTGAAATCCAAGGCTGTGGATCCCACATCTTGCACGACAACCTTTAAGATTCCCACTTGTGGAATAGGTCCCCAAAACACCTTGCTCTGAAAGCCTTTGGGGCTTGGATACATGAGACCCACAAGCCTACAGCAAACAAAGACCATTTTTGACAGGTTTCTGAGTACTTCCATTGCTGTCTCTCAGGGATCAGCACAGAGGGAGCAGGCAAAAAAATGTCTATTTCCCAGTCTTTGCCTGAAAGAGGCTGATTTTCATACTTTACCATCTGTTCCCTGAAGAGGGTCAGGCCATGCTAGTGGCTGGCTGCAGATCCTTCACTCAAGCCCACTTACAAATCGCCAGTATCTCCCTGCAAAGAGCTTGTGTATATCTGGTGTCCAGTTTTCATGGCTGCTGCCCAAGGGACAGATCCCCTAGATCACCTGTCTCTGATAGCCAATGAGACTTGCGTTCATGAGTTCCAGAGAACTGTAGCAAACAAAGGAACAATTATTAATGGGTGCAGGGGAACCTGCCTCCCACAGCCATACCCCTGTGCCTAGCACAGAGGGAGCAGGCAAAAAGGCCTGTCTCCCAGTTTCTCCATGGACTTCACAAGGGAGAAGGCTGACAAACACTAGCTGAGTAGGGGAGCAAGTTCAACACCAGCAGTGGTTAAGTCAGGTTGACGGTATGTACCCGGAATGTGATGTGATGAGAATCACACTTGACCTCTATAGTTTTCTTTGCAAACACACGTAACACCAGTCTAATCATGTGAAACATATACAGTCACAAAAAAGGTGTTATCTTTTTATTTTTAAAACATTTTAAATGTTTGCATTAAATGAGTATAGGTATCAAAAAACATGTTATTTATTATTTATTTATTTATCTATTTTTTTTCAAGAGGGAGAAAGAGAGGAAGGGAAATATCAATGTATGAAAGAAACAATCGGTTGCCTCTCACTCGCCCGCAACCAGGGACCTGGCCCACAACCCAGGCATGTCCCCTGTCCAGGAATCGAACCAGTGACCTTTCTGCTCACAGGCCAGTAGTCAATCCACTGAGCCACATCACCCAGGGCAAAAAAAAACCCCACTTTATTTTTAAAAATTCAACCTCTAAATTGTGCATTTGTTCATCAGCTATTTTCTTCACTTCTTTATCATATCTATGTTCCTCTGATACCCACATTCTTAAAAACCTTGGAAGGCCTTCCTAAGGATGCTTCTGCTCTCTTTTACCTTCCAGTTCTTATTTCCACTATTTTACATTGTTTTATTTTAACACTCTCCCAGCAGCATGATCATTAGCCCATCCTTTCTGCATTTAAGATTCTTTGCCATTACCCATTACCTTCTCTCCTATTCAGGAATAATCAATCATGTTCCTGCAGGCCATGTCTATTTTAAGAGTTGGGCCACACATGCTTTAGAATAAATTGAATATAACACCACTGAGCGATGCAAAGTAACAAACTACTGATGAATGTAACAACATGGATGAATCTCAAAAATGTTATATTGAGCAAAAGGAACCAAGCCCAAATTGTCTGTGTCATTCCATTTATATTAAGTTCTTGAAAAGGCCTCTGAGGGTAGGGAATTGACTGGAACTGAGAATAAAGGACATTTTGGGGGTAAAGGGAACATTCTACAATTTGTTTGCAGTAAAGCGTCCATGAGTATATACATTATCAAAATTTATTAAATTATGTATTTAAAATCTATATAATTTGTTTTATGTAAATTCTACCTAACAGTTGGAGGAATGAAAATTCTAAGGTAAAACAGTAACAAAAGTTATCATAAATTAATGTTTGAGTAATTTTTTAATGGCTGTCATCATTTTCAATTTAGAAGTCTGTGTTTCTGACTTTTTATAGAAAATGGGAAGACCTGAATAAAACTGAACCCACATTTTCATATAAGCCTAGCAGTTGAGCTTTGCTTCAAATACCATATTTTTTGCACTATAAGACACACCTGACCATAAGACGCACCTAGGTTTAGAGGAAGAAAAGAAAAATAAAATTCTGAGCCAACCGGTATACTAAAATATTTAATAAAATATAACAGAATAATATTTTAACCATGTAAAGTGAACAGCAGTCAACAGTGGTATTAAGAACCACCATTACTGTCATTAACAAATGAGGAGAAATTTTAAGGTTCAAGTACTCTTCTAGTATTCTGAAAACCCCAAGAACTCATCATTGCTAGTGTCAGAATTTATGGGGGCCTTTAATAACAGGCATTGAGGGAGTTAAGAGGTATCACTAGTTGTAATAGTCACTGAGAGTATCACTATCCTAGTTAGAGGTTCTGGAGGACTACCCCCAGCATTTGTTATGGCTAGTGATACCCCTTAATCCCCTGAGTGCCTGTGTTACTACTGGAATAGTGACCCCACCATAACTCCCTTTATGTACTACAAACTTCTTCAGCATTTATGGCTTCTCACCCAGTTACTGCTGGCCTCCTCACACAGAAATCCGGTGTGCACTGGAAACAGTATGGAGGTAGATGAGACAGCTGTAGCATCTAACGGAGCCAGGAGCCAGCGGAGAACATGTTACTTCAGCTCCACCCATCTGCCTCTTGTGATTGGCAGAGCTTAAGACAAAATGACTGGTGATTGGAGGTGGTTCTACTGACATAGACCCCAGCCGGTGTCAAAGACCATTGGCAATTGGCACTGTGCCTCATACCCGTTATTAGTCTCAGCTGATTCGACAGGTTAGCGGTTGTAGCTGGGAGTGTGAGGCGGCTCTCTGCACTCTTCCAGGTCCCGGGAGATGGGCAGAGGTGGACGGCAACTGACCAGACGCCCTGAGATTCAGCAGTGAAGTGGGACATTTAAACATCCCCCGGGGTTTTGTATGCGTCCACAGATTCCTCTTCTTACAGCTGTCGCCACTGCTGACAGGTCAGGTAATACATATCACGGTCTGTGACACAATATTCGCTCCATAAGATGCACAGACATTTTCCCCCACTTTTGGGGGGAAAAAAGTGCATCTTATGGAGTGAAAAATACAGTACATCCTTCCATCACAGCTGGACTTCAACCCCACTACTCTTCAATGTATATTGCAACAACTAGTTTCATTCATTTATGTTATCTAGGCAGGCACATAGTTATTTGAGTTCATTACTCTGGTTAGATACTTTTCATCCATTTATGGCTTTTTTTTTCTTTCTCTCTTTTTTTTTTTTAAGATTTTTATTTGTTTATTTTTAGAGAGAGGGGAAGGGATGGAAAAACAGAGAGGAACATCAATGTGTGATTGCCTCTTGTGCGCCCCCAACTGGGGACGTGGCCCACAACCCAGGCATGTGCCCTGACCGAGAATCGAACCGGTGAGTCTTGTTTCACAGACAGGTGCTCAATTCACAGAGTCACACCAGCCAGGGCTTTTAGGGCTTTTTCTTTTGTTTGGTCCTTTGGTCCAAATTCTAGCCCGTTCTCCTTATGTGACTGCGTCCTTTTATTTGGGCAAACTGGGCATATCCTGAAATTACACATACATATAAACAGCATATTCACATACCCATTGAAATTAGAGACCTATAAATTTACCTGATAGAATATACAGTGGACCTTAGCAGAAGTAGATCTTTACCACTGATCCAGATACGCTGGACTTAGACACCTTTTATAAAGGTACAAAGATGCATTAAAATATATATTTTTAAATACAGAATGCCTATCCTTCTTGAAGACATTACTTTATGAATTATTAACTTTTCCCGTTTTTTTCACTGTGTTTAAATTTCTAACGATTTCAAATCCTACAGTTTCTATATCATTAAAATCTGAGTGTATCTCAGTGCACAGTAGCATTTTTTTCCCAAAAGGCTTGCAATTATTAACACAGAGCATATAAATGATTTTATTAATGAAATTTCCTGCTAGTTTAAAGTTACAGTACTCCATTTTTAAGGCTGCCTGAACATTTTATAGGTCACAAAAATATTTTTAAAGATTTCTTAATGGAAAAGTGACTGAAATAGGTTAGATGAAAATGAACTTCACTTTCCATCAGAGACTAGGCATGAGTCATTTCCATTCAGAAGGAGGAATTTTTTTTTTTTTTTTGGCTCAGATTCACCTGATGAATGGGGCATGAAGACCAGCTTTGTAGCTTAGCTAGGGACTTTTATTTAGGGGACCATATTCCTCTCACTTCTATTCAGTAGCACATCTAGTGAAAACAGAAACACTATAATTAAGTAATCATCCAGTTTCCTTGTAAAAACACATTATGTTCCAGATGATATCAAGAGGACGGGATAAGCAATCTACAGGACGTAGAATCGTAACATCATAGCATAATGTTTTGAAACCCATTGTCAACAATATTTACTGATTATGGCAAAAGAGGATTGAGGAGAAGAGAAACAGTAAAAACAGGAAAGATTTGTTAGCAAACACCTAAAGATTGCAACTTGAAAAGAAATTTTCTTACCATTAGAAAGAAAGGAATTTTAAGTAAGCATGTCAGTTGCTTCCCTGTAAACATCTCTACCGATTCACTTGTCTGGGTTGCTAGCCAACAAGCCAGTTGTATTTTGCATCGTAGTATCTACATTGTAAAATATAATAACTCGCATTACTAAATTGGGGAGAACATACAAATTAAGCTAAGTTGAATTTCTGCTTCTCACACTAGTAGTAAACAGAGACAGATATGGTTTGAAATAGGAGATTTGACTTTGACCAAGTATTCTAAGCCCAAAGGGAAGTGACTAACAATGATACAATTTTCTTGGACACACTTCGAAGATTCAGATAAAATTAAAACTTTTGAGTCATGTTGGGGAAATGAAGTAAGGTGAGGAGGCAAAAGAGAGTACAAGGTGACATTGCAATCAATTGTGCGTTGGTGTTTACAAGTGTTGGCCTGGATTTAGAGCTTTCCGGAACAGAGTTAAATTATACCAGACCAGTACCCTGAATGGCTTTGTGCAGCGAAGCAGTCGTCAAGCATTCCAAATTGCGTCCAAAGCTTTCATGGCCTTCCCCACCAAACTAGGTCAGTGGTGTTGGGATATGAACTTTGTTTTTCAGTGGTCATTACACATTTTAAAATAAGCTGTAATTTCTCTCTACATGAAAAAGTCAAGGGCGAAATAAATTTAAGGATCTCAGTTGTCTAGATCATTGTCTAACTTTTCTGAATTTGATAGAATGCAGTCAAATATATTTTAAAACTTTGTCTCTAATGCAACTAAAGGTAATGATTTGAAACCCCCAAGTAATATGCGTCACTATGCTCTGCGCTTTATATTAATTATCTGATACAATCTTCACTAGGGTTTTATGAAATAAGGTTTATTTCTATTATAATGCCCATTTCACAAACGAGGAAACATTTTAATTTGCTCACAGTCACTATACTAATAAGTGGATGGTTTGGGATTTAACTTCTGATCTGTCTTACTTGAAAAGTATTTTAAACATGTTGTGACAGATAGCTGCTGGGATACCGATCAACCTTTGTTGTTGTTGTTTTGTTTTTGCACAGGATATAAAAACTTTGTTTTATCTTTTAAGTTTTATTTATTTATTTTTCATTGTTTTTCTGAGGGGGCGCGCCCCTGGCTCGGTGAAAACTCTGTCCAGCATAAGTTTCAGGATCGTGGATGAGAAAAGTTAGTTGACCTGGACACTGATTTCTGTCTGGGTGGAAGAGAGACTGCAGTTCTCTCAAAAGGAGAAGGGCCGTGAACTCTCTTTTCCCATAAGATTTTACACCAGGTTTATTAAACAAATGGAGATAAAAAAAAGTTAGCATTAAGAGAAAAAACCCCAGACCACTTTGAGAGCTCGTTAGAATCTCCTGACTGTACAGCTCTAGGTGCTGTCTCCACAGCACTCTGAACATACATTTCAGTTAGGGTGAGTTAATACATTCGGCAGGATATTTACATCTCCCTGCTTTTCCCCAACCAAGCCCATCAATATATCGTGCTAGGTCCATCAACATTTCTTCTGAAAATGAGCAAAGTTCATTTTTATTTCCTATGGGAGAAACTAGGATCAGGTTAATTTGCATATGGCTCATTTGCATACGTCAAAAGTCTGGGCCAGCAGTTCCACTGCCGCCATGTTTTGACACCTTGTCTGAAGTATCTCTGGCAAATACGGTTTCCCAAACTGTTGGTTTCCTTTTCATCTTGCTGATGTTTTCTTTCATTGAACAGAAACTTTTTAGTTTGTTGTAGTCTCATGCTTAGCTGTTCCTTTATTTTCCTTGCCCTGGGAGATATATCGGTGAAAATATTGCTGAGTGGGATGATTAACCTTTTTTTTAAAAATGAAAAACTGCACCAGAATAAAGCAGAGTAGAAAATATTACATTACAACACAGGTACTGATAGTTCATGAAACTTGTCTTTCAGATGTGTGTGTTTGTGTGCAGTTTGGGCATAGTGATCTAAAATAAAAATGCACTTCTTACTGAAGCACGGTAAAAAAAGAAACAGAAAAAAAAAAAAGAAAGAAGAGAAAAAGAAAAGAAACCCCTAAAATGAAGTACTATAACTGGAAGATTTGATAGGTAATGTCCTCAGATTTAGAGGCTGTGTGGGTTATTTTTCGTTTTCTCCTTCACTGGATATATAAGCAGATATCACTCAGATGATTCTCTGGATTCTGCACTTCAGAGCTGAACCAACAACTGTGGTGCTTTGGTATACACAAGATCTCATTCAATGCCAGTAACACTGTGAGCTGGTGCTTATACAAATACTAGAGACAGAATGCTGAACGGAAATGCTTTTCGCCAAGTCATCCAACTAGTACATGACAGAAATAAGAATCAACTATGGATCCTGTGATGTCATGTCCCCTTCTCCTCACACTTCCTTTAGATGGCATGTGGCAAGTGTTCGATTTACACACAGCTTTCAGGCTCAGAGCAGAATATAGAGCACTTAAGAAGTATGAGTCCTTATCTTAGTGCTGATAAGATGCTATGGTGTTTTACACTAGTAATATACATGTCTTTCTTGATTTGACAGCATCAACAAAATAAATCAGTGAAATCATTCAATTTAAAAAGTATTAAGTAACAAGAGTCTGCAGTCTTAAAATTATCAGTATGTTAGAAAAGTCAGAATCCTTTGATGTTCCTGACCTTAGTGGGTGTAGGAAGTGGGAAATGAAATTGGATTTATTGTCAGTTATGTACTAACTGATGGATAAAAAAACTTAATTCAGCAGCAATATGTGATAATGAGGAGCTTCAATAGTTAGATGCTTTTTATAAATAGCCTCTCCTTATATAAAACATTATTTCTAAAAACTAAGGTAGAAAAAAGAAAATATTATTTCTAGTTGAAAGAATAATTGGATTTGGATGTTCATTTAATTGACTCATCTGAACTGATACACAGAGAAACCAATTGTATTGTAACTATACAGCTATTTACTAATGCAGTCAATCTCTAGAGCAGAGGGCATACCAAAGACAAAACAATACATAGAACATCTCTAGAAACATCATGATGCATAGTTTAGTGCTAAATATGTAATAGGTATGCATGTGAAAATAATCCAAATATGTATTTATATATAATGCATCTGTTTACCTGGCTAAAATATAATTAAATACACAGACAATAAATAAATTTTAAGTATACCGTGGTGTTTAGTAAAACACAAATGACAGAAGCATGAAATATTGTATTAGGCTATCAAGTGCTTTTGAGATGGCTTTTCTGGGAATACTGACATAGTATTTAGCTACTACTAGCTTCAATTCTATTTCTAGGAGCTAGTAACCAGGAGATAGAATGCTACAGAGTTATTGTTGGTAAAAGACATGATGTTTCAGATGTCAGTACTCACTGGCAGTGCATGAGTTTTATGAGGATAACGCATTGGAAAATTGTCTCTGTGTGATATATAAAGTCATATCACAGTTAGAATTATCTATCACCACACAATTTCAAAATGCAGCTGTAACATAAGGAAAGGCAACTAGATTTAGTCAGAAGACTACATTAAAATAAAAAGCTAAAATTTAGTATCTCAGTAACCTTGAAAATTAAAATAGGCTTCAGTTGCTTCCACTGAAAATTATAGATAATAATTCCTTTATACAGGGTGCTGTGGTAGTAAGTTGACGTTGAATCATATAAAATTGCTGATATTTGATCATTTTTTATCTACAAAACTGATCATTTCATTTGGAGCAACCTTATAGTTATCATTATACATTTATTGAATCCTTTGTCTTATGTTTTACACATTAAAATAGACTATAATAATGGCTTCAAATATTGCCCATTGCAATATACATTTTTAGTGTGCTCCAATCACAAGTGGACTGGCCTACCGTGTCTCTTGAGTCTGGGCTCAGCAACTTGACTTATATTTTGTCAGTGAGATATTAGCATGAGTGAGCAAGCACAGAGGCTTGAAATAATCTTCAGCAATGGGCTTGCCCTCTTGTGCCATGAGATGGACTGCTAGAGAATAAGATACATCTATAGAACAGAATCAAGGAGATTTAGTCATTCCAGTGTGGACCATCTTAGATCCAATGCCATCCAGCTAACTCTCAGAATTATTCAGACCAGGTATGATTGGTGTAAGCCAACCTGCAGCTATAACCTTTTTGTTGTAAACCACTGAGGATTTACATCAGTGTACGTGTTATTGTGGCAACTGACAGATACAAGTGATTACCTCACTTCATTCACATAACAAATCTATAGACACTATTATCATCCTCACTGGACAGAAGAAGACACTGTGACCCAGAGAAGAGTTGAGTAAATCACCCTGCATCATAATAACAGACAGTCAATGACAGAGGAAGGGTTTGAAATTAGGAAGCCTGGCTCCAGAGGCCATATTCTAACCAGTACACTAAACAGCTTTGTTCTTAGATGAAATGCGATTTTTTTTTTGAACGTGCTTTGTCAGTGTTAAAGCACACTAAAAATATGTCGTTATTATGAAGCTGCAATTCCTTTCCAAAGATGCTGTAAAATCCCAGCTAAGTTTTTTCTTTGTCTCATTAAAAAAAAAAAAAAAAAAAGGAAAGAAAGAAAGAAACCTCAGGCAAGCACTAGATGATTTAAAATGCATCGTTCTTTGATATACCAGTTACACAGGGAAAACTGATAAATGGTGAAATTTCATGTGCCATCTTCCTTCCAAATCCATGATAGACTGCTGCTATTTGCTAGGCAACTACCAAGTAAACAGAAAAATAAAGCCATGGTTTTCTTGGCAAGTGTCATTAAAAACAGATTGAGTTTACAGTAAACGTAATCTGTAGCATTGATCATACAGGCAAAGAAAAAAAAAACCTGAAAGGGAAATGAAAGCATTAATAAGATATTTCTTAATTTTATGAAACCTTGCACACATCAGACTACTGAACCAAAATAACCAAGGGAAATAGCAATGAAACGGGACGTTTATTCCTCAGCTTTGAGGAGACATGCAAATACAAATGTTGCAAAACAAGAAGCTGTTTATGCCTGGAAATCGGAATAAACATTAAAAAAAATCTGGCAATGCAAATAGGCATTAAGCTTATGAAGTGTGAGTTTATTTACATGGAATATTCTCTATGGGTATGAAATTTTTAAATGCCACTTGGTTTTTCATTTTTACATATACCAACCCGCCAAAGTTATTATCTTCTTCAAAAAATAAAACTAGAATGCTGCACTGGGTGAAATGAATGATGGATAGAACTGGTGGGAAACAGGACTCTGAGGAAGTAAGTGTGCACCCAAGCTGAGCAAGGTGTGACCAGAAGAGGGACTTCTTGATTTCAGAGGCTTTTGTCTGCAGGATTCCTCTTTTTATAAAACACAGAAATGACACTTTTAAAAAAAGAGAAAGAGAAAAAAATGAACTTAAAAGAAAACAACCAAAAGGGAACACAGAAGAAATGGATTAAACTGAATAGGAAAATAGAGTTCTGCTTTGAAAAGCATAATGAAGACTTAAACGATTTATACAGAACCTCTTGTTTCATAAACGTCTCCAAAAAATGCTAGGTTCGCTTTAACTGGCTCTTAGTTTATTCATTTGCTTCCCCTCTGGTAATGGTCAGCTGATTGTCTCTGTCTTTCTCTGAATAAAAAGGAAATTTAGAGGGAAAGAGAAAACACCCAGATGAGTTTTGTTCTTGAGTGTCTATACTTTCTGTAGCATTCATCTTTGGATACAAACTATTCAACCGTTCATTCATTCACTTATTCATTAACAAACATCTACTGAGTGAAATGATAACTCCTCCTTAGGGGTGTTGGTATTAATAAGCTCTGCTAAGGAAAACTGATATAGATTTGGATGGCACTTTTTTTTCCTGATAACTATACCTCAGTAACATTCCACCATCTTTTTCATGTGAAATTCTGTGACACTTAGCCTCCTCATACTGTATTTAGTCAAATGATGTAGGTTTGGATAATTCCTGCTGAATTTCACCTTTTTATTATTGCTTGATTGTCCTAACCTGTCAGTAGTTCGGAATCCTGACAGTATAATCCTACAATGCTATTCGCAAAATTTTAGCTATTTTTAAAGTCATTGATAAAAGTTTCTACAGGCCAAACGCCTGAAATGACAACAAAAAATATTGGCACTCTATGACATGACTCCTGGGCATGCAAACTGATAGCATTGCTTTGGAAAACTGCTTGGAAATAGTCATTTAATTGAACATGTGAATTCCCTATAACCCATCAATTATATTCCAAGTTATAAATACACAACAGAATTGTGTGCCTCGTTTTAATCAAGGGGCCTGTATAAGAATAATCATACCATCAATATTTATAATAATCCAGACTGAGAGCAAACTATATGTCCAGCCATTGTAGAATGGATAAATAAATTTTGACATCTCCATACAATAAAATACTACACAGCAATTAGAATAAGTAAACTACAGTTTATAGGCAACAAATGTGTAAAAATCTCAAGAACATAATGTTGAGCAAAGTAAGACATAAGCCCAACAAATACAGCCTAAATCCAATTTTCTGAGTTCGAAAAATACACTAAATAAAACTATAATGTATAGGGATGAATAGTTGCATATTCAAGCTATTTTTTAAAAGAGAAAACGAGGCAACTATTATCCCTAGGGTGGGGAAAGGGGCACAGTGATCTCTGAAAGGCTAGCAATTTCTGATTCTTGATCTCGGTTATGGTTACATGGATGTTCACTTTGTGATAAATTACTACGTTCTTCTTAGGTCTTTGTACACTTTTGTGTGTGTCTTATCTCATAGTAAGAAAGTTAAAAGTGAATAAATGATACTAATTAAAAAGTCGTGTACAGAAGTACCCCTATAAGATTATCTTCTTGTTCATCAATATTCCTTAGCCTAAGCTGCTGTTAAGCATCGTACTTTTGTAAATGGTTGTTTTTATATAGAGCAAATCCTTGACATAAACTACTTAAAATCCTACCTTATATCTGTCACCATTATTATTTTATGCATAAGTGACATTAGTCTGGAATTGCTAGGCTGGAAGCATATTTCAGAAGATAATGTAAATAAGTCTCCTAAAATTACAGATACTGGAAAATAAGGACTTGGATATATAACAACTAACTCTTCTTAAATCTCAAATATTTTAATCATAACCAAGAGCTAATTCTGAGGTGGTCTTTTAATTACTTACAAATGAGTAATAACCATATTTAATTAATCCTTAAAAATATTTTCTCACACCTATGAAATCAGGATGCATCTTATTATCAACTGCATCCTCAACCTTTGTCAGCCATGGATCAAAGTTAAGGTCTTGCAGAGAGAATTTTTATTTGCTTTTGCCAGCCAACTTCAGGCACTACCCATCTGAGACCATTTTAAATTAAATTCTCTGCTTGAGCTTTTTGGACCACACTGGAAGTGTGAATTCAGACCTCAGGTCTGAGTACCAACTACGTAGTTCAAATTCTCTACCCAGCGCCAAGGTTTAGACATTAAGGTTCCCTTGCTGTGCCTTTCTCTGTAGCCATACTGAGTCACGTAGTTCTATACTGAAGCTATAGGCTTTGGTGACCCAGTTGTATGCAGAGGACACCTGTTATACCACCCTCCTCTCAGTCTTCGCTGCATTTTTCCCTTCCCTAATGGTACATAAAATCAGCCAGTGGTGTGTTCGATTACACAAAATACAGATCACAGGTAGACATTTGCTCTTTTTCCAAAACAAAATGTTTACCTACAATTAGACAGGAAAACCCAGACTGATTCTTACATGTATCACTTTGTTTAACTACATATTAATTCTGGTCAAAATCTTGCTACATATTCTATATTGTCAATAAAAGTATCAGACAGCAATAAAATTAGTGAATTTACTTTGAGAACTGTAAGTTATTCTACAATGTAAGGCACCCTTATTTTTTCTATATGCATGCTTTGTGTTTCCTACTTGAAATATCAAACCCATGAAGTCTCAGATTATACTTTTAGAATGTCCCATAGCCTTATACAGTATTGGGCCCATATTAAAGATACAATGAAACTTAGTGAATGTTTGGAAGGTGGAAAAACAAGCATAGAGGTTTGCAAGAAACAAAGTTTCCAGAAATAGAGAGAGAGAGGAATGCGAAGGAAAGATCAATATCTGGGCACAGAAGCAAAGAGAGCTTCTTGGTTGCTCTTCATTATGAACATATTTTGGCCTTGACAGGATTAGATATCACGGAAAAGTGCTTGGGAGGGGGATTGGGAATCCAATCTTCAAATGCTTGCTCCAATAGATTAAATTCACAACCTTAGCAGGTAATAAAAGAAGCCTCAGGACCATGTAAGGGATTGCCCAGGCATAGCTACACGCATTGGCCACTTTATGTATTCATGCCAATCGCAAATAAATCACTTTTCTGGTCTCCTGTGGGAGGAAAGAAGATATTTCTGTCAGGAAGTGAGTGGAGGATTACTGACTTGCTGACCTTTCCTGACTGTGATAAAAGATGACTTTCCTTTCAGCAATACCTCAAAAATGGAAATTGCTCTTTTAAACGTATGATGTGAGAATAAAGTAGGGAGCCCGCTACTATTCTTTAAATAGATGGTAACAGAGGGCACCCTTGGGGAACAGGAGAAATTCTCATTAGGGTTATTTTTCTGAGAGCTGTCAGTATGCATGTGTTTGCATTTAAAGACTGGCTAAAGGAGTGAAGCTAGTCCTGACTGGATGTATTTTTAAGACTTCATTCTTACTCCTGCAGCATTTAAATATACTCTATAAAATACAGCACTCCTAAATGCCTTGTGCTATGTTTGTTATGGGGATTCTTATGTCACTTTCCTGATAAAGGAGTAAGGAATGCAAAATTATTTTGCCTTGCCTTGTTAGATTGAAATTAGAGTGGAAAAATAACAAGGCATGCATTTTCCCTTGACCCAGGAAATGTGACTCTGGCCTGGTATTTCAAAACAAATGACTTTTGCTGCTTGGGTCACAGGAAAAGAAAATGTGCTAAAAATTGGACTTTTTGTTAAATGTCTTTAAGGATAGTTTTTGATGGCCTGAGAAACTTACAAATGAGAAAATGATGGTATGGAGTATTAGTGATATCAAATACTGAAACACCTAACATGGTCCAGAGGAAGTCCAACCATATCCTTGGAGTCTTCTAGAAATTAAGTCTTAAGGGACCCTTCTTTCAGTAGTACCAGTTGTCAGGACCACTCTGTTCCATGTTCTATGGGTATGTAGCGTCTCTGGACAATTTGAAGATATTTTTCACAAAAAGCAAGGGATAGTGTATTTTACCAGTGGGTGTTTCTGGTGATGAGTCGGTTTTTCTTAAGGGCTTGAGGCCATCAGCTGTCATGCAGAATCACAGTAAAATGATAATCAAAGCTGAAATTCACATCAATCAATAGAACTTTATTTTGAAATTAAATAGGAATAAAACCCCAATAAACCTTTTAGAGTGGATGATTAGGCCCTGGATGAAATCTGTGGAGATGACAGATGATTTGAATGTACAATACACAATGCATTAAGAACTAAAAAATTCATTGTAGTACGTCATTTAAACACATAAAAATTTTTTGTCTCATTGCAAAAAGAAAACAGTCCTTCTTTTGAAGGTGTTTTTGTCATAGTGCATCTGATATTGAAATACATCCTTCAGTGGATTATCATGAACAAGTAATGATCTTTACTGAAAACACATACACATACACATTTGCCTTGAGGAGGACACAATAAAAAGAAAGGGAGGGGTGACTTCCCATCCCTTACTTAATCTCAGGTTGAGTTTGGAACACAAAGGTAGCGGGGATTACATCCTTTGCCTTGGGTTCAGTTGTTTGAACTCACGTATTCTTGTGATCCAAGTGTCAGCAGGACTAACATTCTTGGAGAACACATGCAAATGGCCCTCTCTAGGGCTGTGCAGCACAACAGCTCTTCTGGGCTGATGTAAATTGCCAGTGAAATCTACATGTAAAATGAGGGGTAAATTACCATGGGTGACTGCAGAGGCTCCAGGGCAGCTTTCATCCCATCTGATTGTTACCAAGCAAAGCAGGGCCCATTCACGTGGTGCCTTGGTGTAAGACCCAACAATTAGTGTTAAGAAAAACAGGTCTTTATTCACAATAGTCCTACCTTGGGGGGGGGGGCTGGGGACATGTCAGCTTGGAACCCTGTTCTACCACTATCCCCAGCACTTCCCCTGCTCCCCATAGGCTATAAACCAAAACCAAGCCCAATAGTTCTCCACCCCTTATCTGTCAGCTCTCTCCTTCAGGATCTGGGGTACGTTGTCTTCAGCCTCCATATAATAATCCAGGAAAGCATGTGCTGTGTTGCACTGGATCATGGTGAAGTCCAGGAAAGACACAAGTCCTCAGAGAGTGTCTTCTCCATACATCCTGAGTTCCAAGAGTCCAGATAGAGTACATGTCTGTAAGGCAGAGTCCTTGGTGGCTTCGGAATCAGCTGGAGCAGGCACGATCAAAGCAGCAGCGGGTCTGCTTTCCTACTAAACCAGGCCGTGTGGCCGGATCCTGACTCCAAACTGCATAGCTGCTTGCTGCTTCTCACATGGCTGCTACAACCTGCTCCTACATTATGGCACCCCTCCATCATGCTTCTCTGTCATGGCACACTTTCCTCAAGACTGCCCACCCTTCTTTTAAATCCTGAAAGTTAGTCCACCTTTTTTCCTGAGGGGTAGCACAGCTATTATCTAGCTATCAGCTTGCTTTAGATATGCAAAGTACCTTAAAAGCTATATTATCTCCTTCCCCTACCCTCCAAACCATGGACTATGGGGAAGATCTGTACCCCCATTTCATGATCATTACTGATCTTTCCCCTTTAGCATATGGTTTTGATCTTGGAAAAAATATACACACAGAAGGGAGAGTTTACATTAAAGTATTTTTACTTAGTTCCATTTTACTGTGAATGAGACAACCGGAAGGAATTTTTGTCAAGGAAATAGAGAGTGTTGGCCACCCTGGGGTGAGATGGGACATATGTCAAGAAGTCTTCATGGACTTCCCAATCCTTTTTTAGAAATTTGGCACAACCTGAATATTCAACCATCTAATGATGGGTGCTTTGTCTACCAAAAGGTTCTATTGGTTCCAACTAAAGCTGGATAATCAGAACAGGAAATTATAGGAAGGACATTTGAGTGTTTCATAGAACACAGGCAGCTTGACCACCCACAGTCCCTCTTCACTTCTTTTATGTGAATATCCATTTCATTTCTTTATTCTCTGCAGTTTTTATTTGTACCCCACGCACTGCCCCCAAACCCCACAGTTTATGCATTTTATTACTAGGTACGTGCAGAGACCAATTCCAAATTAATGGGCAAGAGAAACAGAGGGAGCTAGCCTAAGTCACCTCTGTAATCATCTCTGACCAGGGGCGCAGGGTCATGTGCTGCAATACTATGGCTGTCTGCCAAGTCCTCTATTGTTCTCAGAAAAATCACTAGTGTGGAGCAGATTCTAAAGCTAATCAATTACATCAACCTGTCATGTTTCTACTGTCATACCTGCATGGTTTTATACCATAATTATGACTAAATGGTAAAACTCAAAAGATTAATCTCTTTTTCCTGTAGGTATTTCCCCCAATCTTACTGAATTTAACTTTGTATTTCCATACACTGTAAATAATTCTAAAAATGCAGCTGTTGCAATGTAGATAATGTGCAAACCATTTTAGATATATAAATGGGTGGAATTTGTACATATTTATACCAATAAATCAAAACCAGCCTAACTTAAAAAAAAACAGCATATTACGTGGGTTTCCCCCCATCGGAACAGCATAGTAGTCAAATAAGCCTAACTGAAGCCAAACAGTGCTTCCGATTTGAATGGGCATAAGTCTTAATTGTTGGCCCAACTTTTAGAGCATTTCTGATTCACAGATGTCATGCAATCAGCAGCTGCAGGAGGAGTTAAGTGTGCTTAGGATCATACTTGAGTTTCCTAAAGCTCAAATATCTGGCTAAATATGTACTTACATTTACTGGCTTTCTGATAGGGGAGTGTAATTCTATCCATGTCTTAAAAAATGAGGGACAACTCAAAGAAAGCTGGCTAGAAAGATATGTGCTAAATATTGAGGTTTGCAAAAAAATATTCGAGAATGGATTTTTCCAAAATTCTCCTTCATTAAGCACTTATGTCTTTAGAAAATATAACCGGAAAATTTACATGAAATATTATGTCTCCATAAGGATTTCTGTATTATGTCAAGTTTATGTCAAATGTCCTCCAACGGTGAATAGTACTCATAGCTTGGAGTTGAATGAAAAACATACTTTTCATGATCGTAAGTAATTAAATGTTTTATTACAATTTCTTATTTTGCGTCTTTCAGACACACCACTATTCAAATAATTAACACAACCATAATAGCTAGAAGAAGAATCACCTAAGTTAGAAATTAGAAAACCTGTTCTTGATGTCAGTTGTCACATTGCCACTGAACAGTGATGTGGCCACAAAGGAAGCCTTACTCTCCAAAGCTGTTTTGACACAGAAGTTTGCCTGGGAAAGGTCACCTAGTGTGATAGCATTCTGTCTTTTCACTTAACACACAGCAAAGGAGTGTTTCGCCTCCCTTTAACCCTTAACAATGTTAAGTCTCCATGCATATTTTTAAATGTCTTCTGTTCAGGTTTAAAGCAATTTCTTTGAACTGTTGCTTGTGAACTAATTTTTAATAAAGAATTAAATATGCTGTGGATGTTTCTTGTTTTTCTTTTACAGTTGTCCGATCCCCCCCCATTGCTCTCCCCTGCTCCGCCCACCTCCCCCCTCTCCCGCCCCCCACCCTGTTGCCCATGTGCCTGGGTCATTCATACTAGTTCCTTGACTAAACCTTTCCCCTTCTTTCCCCACTCTCCCCTCCCCTCTGGTCACTTCTGTTTACCTATCAAAACTTACTGCTTCTCTCTCTCTCATGGGGCCCCCTCCCAAGTTAATAGGTTTCTATTAGTAGTTGTTACCCCAGTGACTGTGAATTCGTAAATTTAAGTTCCTTTGTGTGTGATATTTCGGGGGGTGAGCAGTGTATACATGAAAGAAGAAATAATACAATAAAGACAGATTTTGGAGCCAGAAAAATTTTAAATAGAGGCTGTATGACATTCATTTTTTTATTTTACCTTTATGATGATAAATTCAATGCAAGCAAGAGGCAGTCTTCAGTACCATCATCACATATATGTAATGTTTTAACTCCATGCCTGACCACCTTTCTTCTGTAGTATAAGAAATGTCTTTGGGTCATCCAGACACATCCCCACAAATGTTAAAATGAGTGTTTGTGTGTGTATAAAATGTATAGATACTATTTTTCATTAATTCTTGTCACATGCAGAAATTGAAGTATTCAACATTTTTGCTGCTTTGATGACGATTTTCCAGTATTCGTTCCAAGCTTCTTTTATAATCATTATTCCTATGAAGTCATTCAACTTGGAAATAATTCCTTGCCAAAACTGAGTTTCTCTGGTGAACCACTTAACACAGCTTTCGTTTGACAAAGAACACCATTCTTTGTGTGCTGTTAATCTTGGCTTAGAAACACCACATATTATCCTTTCCACTTGAACAGTTCAGCTCCTGTTCTCTTAGTTATACTTCGGAACTATTAGACTTACTGCTGGAATATAAATGTGAGTCACCTAGCTGGTGATTCTTTGAAAACAAATCTTCTATGTATAGATACATGAACCCTGTGTTCATGGCAACACTTAGTAGTTGTTAAAAATGTGAGGACTTCCCAATGTGAAAACCTGACTTATAAAGAAAAAAAAGTTGGCACTTTATTACATGGAGGTTTGTTAGTCTCATTTTAACTTTGACATTAAGTTGCTATGAGACTGTGTTCTAATACCTGAATAGAAGTTAAATTATTCAAACAAATCAGTGCTTCCTGTGAAAATACTAAGTACTTAATTTTAATCTTTATTTGCTCTTTTTATCTTAAGGTCATACTTCTGAAAAGCTATTAACAGGTCATAACATGAAAATTTGATAAAATTATAAACCCAGGTATTCAGTGGATTATGCTACAGAATACAAAATCATTTCACTACCAAGTTATTTTCTAACAAAAATAACTTAAAAATCATCAAAATGGAACACTGTGTTGACATAGTATGGGCCTAACTTAATAAAACAAACTGCTAAGAAGCTGCATTGCCATTACGATAAAGCAAATAGTAAATGCTTTCCTGTTTCATGTTCACAATGAAATCTTTGAAGGCAAAGGATTTTTTCTTGTCAAATCCTAGTGAAGTTATGTCTCCATGTCTTCTAAGTTCAGAGAAACTGGGCCATGGATAATTACCAGGCAGGACGTGTTGGTAAAAGTGTTCTGCTCATGAGAATTCTGTATAAAAATGAAAGTACTTTATGCTGAACATTTAATACATCAAGTGAATGATGCTACTCTGTCAAATTATAAGGCCATTGAAAGGGAAACTTACAAAAATGATAGAACATTTGTAAAAATTTGAGAATTTATAATTTTTAAATATACCTTTGAAATATATCATAGACTTGCAGATGATTTACACTGTTTTTAGCAGAAAAAAATACTGTCAACCTCTAAAAATTTGAGGGTTTATGAGGCATGAATGGATGTCTTTGTGACAAAAAGTTTTATGTTCAAACTGATTTACCAACAGGAAAGTTGCTCAATCATATATACTTATTTATAACTTTAAGACAATTTTTCTGACAATCTCACAAGTATTTTATTGTCTTATACGTGGAAATTTCTTTCCACGTATGCTCTCCATTTTATGTACACAAGGATGGGGAATTTTGACTTTAAATTTATGGATTTCTTCACATATACACATACATGTGTGCACATGTGTACTGCAAATTTAGAGTGCTTCTTTAAAAAATAGAAACGATGTAGGAAAGCCTGCTTTAATATACCTTGCAAACACTGAAAATTAAACAAAAACACTTTCACTATGGCTGCTTCTAATTGTGTGATTAAAGTAGGAAAAACAATAGCCCACATTATCTCCTTCCTTTAAAAGAACTACTACCATTTGTGGCAGCATGGATGGAGGTGGAGAATATTATGCTAAGTGAAATAAGCCAGTTGGTGAGAGACAAATACTATATGATCTCAACTATAAGAGGAACATGATGAAGAAAAATAAGCTAACAAACAAAACAGAACAACCAGCAAGGAAATATGGATCAGATTGAAAGTGACCAGAGGGGAGGGGCAGGAGTATAAGGGGTGTAAGAAGGGGAAGGGACTACACAAAGAACATGTAGGAATGACCCATGGACATGGACAACAGGGTGGGATTGACTGGGAGAAAGGGGGTGGGATGGGCAGAGGAGAGCAGATGGGGAAAGAGTGGGACAACTATAATAGAATAACAATAAAAAATATTTAAAAAAATAGAAAGTTTAAAAAAACATTTCCTTCTTTTTGTTGTTCAGATAACTCAGCTGCAGAGGATAGAAAGAATCTTGAGAATTGGAAATAAAATGTAGTTTTAAAGAAGTCTGATATAAAATGAGCATGTCATTAAGCTGTGTTTTCAAAATGATATGTAAAGGAGAAAATGAACCGAGCACACATAATCTGGAAAACTGTTAAAGGGTCCACACAGTAGAGAAGACACAGAGCCAAGCCACATCAGTGAAACCACTTTTATTTCTATTTTTTCCACATAGATAACTTCATGTCAGCTACAAAAATCATGAAATGAAGAACTGATCCTGAAACTGCAAACTCAAAACCACTGGAGTGATAAACAGGGAACCCCCAGAGGACTGTTAGAAAAAATAACCAGTATACCATGAATTCATATTTAAGTCGTAAACATGTCATGTATTTTAAAATAATAAATATAGAACAGCAATAGAGAAACTAATAGCATGAACAGCATGAAGTATATTTTATTTTTAAGACAGATGAAATTTCTAGGCACAGTTTTAGGCATTAAAGAGGACACAGAGGCATAGGTTAGTGTGCGCTGCTCTGTACAAAAATACAGTCTGAATAAATTACATTGCTAGCCATACAAGTAGACGTCACTTACCAGTCAGTTCATTGCATG
Organism: Furipterus horrens; assembly: GCF_987537825.1. Lineage (NCBI taxonomy): Eukaryota > Metazoa > Chordata > Mammalia > Chiroptera > Furipteridae > Furipterus > Furipterus horrens. Next base: position 96,433,910 of record NW_028327187.1, on the reverse strand, counting down.
TTTAATAATATACAGGTACATGCTAATCCATATATATCATTTATATTTCAAACACATAGGTCTCTCTATATTTGTCTTTAAAATTTACATGTTGAACTTACAAAAAGCTAAACAGTTGTGCAAGAAATCCAAATAACTAGCCCTGCTGAGTACTTTTTGCTATATGTGTGTGTATCTCTCTCTCTAAGATAAACAATGGGTATCTAGTTAACAGTCTTGCTTGTAAGACATCAGACAAACCTGAAGCTGTAGACATAATGTTAATGCAGGCGAAAATTCACTTGTTTATTCTGATAGACGAAACAGTATTTCAGATGAGCAACAACAACTCATATAGTACTGAGCTTGTTAGTAATGAAACACTTCCAACAATGGTGATGGTAGAAATTAAGAAATATAGCATAGGGCTCTTCCCTGGGAAGGGGGAAGTTATAAGAAATCTACTTTTCAGTAAACTGCAAATATGTGTGCCTTAAGCCGATAACACGGTCTTGTCATATTGACAGAGAATAAAAACTTGGTAAGATGTGACATGTGATATTATTCTGACAGCACACTGCATCCTCTACTAGGACTAAGAAAAGTGCCTCATTGATGTCAGCACCAAAGTACTGTTCTTCCATTATTCAGGAATAAAGAGGTTCTCTCAAAACAGAGTGTTTAGTAGCCAAAATCCCTTTCCAACAAATATCGTATTTCTCATGCTGCTCTGACAATATGCAATTAACTGCAAGACAGTCTGGCCCAGATTTTACTATGTATATTTCTCAAGAAAATTGCTTCAAAAGATTCTATAATACTAACATCTTTCTGGAAAATTTCCACTCAGTTTCTTACAATTCTACATAGAAACATAAACTTTTATAAAGGTTTCTCTCTAGAATGCATTTAATCACTTTTTTTTCTGTCATTGGTAAAATAAGAATAAGCCTGGTACTTCATATTTACTTTGTGATTCTATAGAAAAGTCAAAAGATAAGCAATTTTTTAAAGCATTTGAATAATAAAATAGGTTTCATTTTTCTGTTGTTTTGGCAACAGTTCTTAAGACAAGCTGAAAGCAGAACTCTGCTTTGGGAGGTAAAGCAAATTATTAAATACTATTTATGCAGTACTGCTCTTAACAGATTTTGCAATACAAGAGAACATAGGCATGTTTAAATGATTTTCCAATGCTTCTTTCTGCGAGAGGGCCAAAACCAGGAATACTGTTTTTTAGTGTTTTTGTTAACAAAAATAATTATTTATAACTTTTATATTAGAACTGTATATTTGATATAAAAATATGTTTATAATTAAACTATCCAAATTTGTATATTAAACAGGATAGACAAGTTTGCAGTGTGAGATTAGTTGCAAACTTATCCCCTATTATTGATATTTCCTTCCATTTGAACAGTCAACAAATGATTCCCTTAACATAAACCCACCATAATCGTGTGCACAAATCAGTTAGCCCATTAGTTAATGTCAGAGGACCAGGTGATAACCAGGTGAATTCCATTTAGACATTTATATAAATCTATCACTATTCCTTTATTTTTTGATAAAGACATTTAAAATACTTGAAAAAAAAGCAGCCTTCTATTTTAAACAAAATGATCAACCTAATTGCTACTCTCTTTTGAACTACAGTGCTTACAGGAGAATCATTAACGTTCAGAATAACACCATTTCAATTTTTCTTATACAAATCTATTAAAACTTTCCAGTGAAACAGTAGAGAACATAGAGAAAAAGCTTTAATATGTACTTTTGTACGGTAAGTAAGTGTGCATACCGATCTAAGCCTCTTAACAATGTGTACAAGGTTAGTGTTCAAATCACTTCACTAGAGCAAATATTAATTTTATGTGTAATAGGCAAATGCAAGTGTAGGGCTAGGGAATAACTTATTACCATTTATGGCCCATCTTCTATAAAAATATTTAAGTTTGTTACATATGCACAATTATTTGCTGTGATGCTTGGTAAATGACTTGACGGGTACTTAGGACAAAAGCAACTCATGCATGTTTCTTTCTAGTTGCCCCAAGGAAAGTAGAGACTCCCAATTTTCCTCATTCTAGATATGGCTGAGGTACAATTTCTAATCACATAATGAAAAGCACATTGTCTCCAAGTCTTGACTCCCTTCCCAGGGAAATGCTGATTGCCAAAGAGTACTCTTGAAGATGGAATATGTACCATTAACCACTTACATTCAGAACTCCCATTAGATGCTGATGGGCAGTTCACTATTCAAGAGCTCACTCAAGCAAAAAAAAAAACAATGGCAATGAAGTCACTGGGTGGGAAAAGCAGGTGATAAGGACTCTAACAGTGGAATCCTTGTCAGAACAAAGGAACTTCTAAATGTTGCTTATGCCAGCTGCTCCCCTGCAGGCAATAGGAGAATCGGGCATTTCTCATTCCAACTAGTTTCTCACAATGGTTGCTGTCATATAGACCCTTCACTTGTCAAGAAAAATGACATGAACATATTGGAAGTTTGTAGCATTTGCCTATGTCTAATCAGCTCTCTTAATTTGTGCAGGTCCCTAAAATGGATGTAAAAGCTGGTTATGATGTTGACAGCCAAAAGGCAAAAGATATTAAATCAACTTAGCAAACTGCTTCACACTCCACAAGTGTTTTAGAAAACAGTGAGTTAGAAAAGATGCAGATGTAATCCTTGTTGGACGTTTTTTCCCCCAATTTGAGACTATTCGTTCTAGTAGTAGTCTTCGTAGTTCTTAGGGTTCAGGCAGTAAAGGATGGCACCCCCAAACGAGAATATAGTTGCACCCCACGCCAGGCCATAACCCCAATTGAACTCGTGGTAAATTTTCAAGCTCACAGTTTCAATGAACTTGATGGGGTAAAGGACCAGACTGCAAACCTGTAAAACAACTACAAGAAAAGCAAATCAAAATTAGAAAAATACATTTACAGGAAATAAAATAATAAAGCACATAAATACACATAGGTATGAGAATTACTTTTTAACCAAATAAACATAAAAGCCAAAACATTTGAATCATCGCTTATTCTAGATGGTATAGACTTTAAAATATTGACCATTTTTCTCTGTTTAACAATATATTAAGAATTACTCTTATTAATTAGTAAATCACTATCATAGTTTTGGACAAAATAATTAGTGCAATATAGTAATTTATATGGGAACTCAAAGTAGTAATTCTCACATCACAAACATGTACAGGGGTGGGCAAAAGTAGGTTTACAATTGTACAAATAAATAATACAATAATTAATAAATAAATAAGAATAAACTGTTCCGTGTACTCACAACTGTAAACCTACTTTTCCATACTCCTGTATGTAACTATTAGCATGATAGCAGGCAGTACTAGTTAAGTTTAACTGTTCCACTACGCAAAACCTATAAGTAGGTCTCCAAGAATAGTGACCCTAAGTATGAGCTAAAACCCTTATCATTTATTTATGCTCCCGAGGAACTGGGGACTTGGAATTCACTTGTATTTATGAAACAGATCCACTCATGAATCAAGATGTGCTTTCGTTGTTGCTGCTTCTCACTATCATCTACCTCAGCCCAATATTCCAGCAAGTCCTATTTTGATGAAACTATTTTCATTCTTTCCCTCTCATCCCGTCCACACCCCTCATCTTTAAAAGGGGGCTCAAAAGTCACCTTTGTCAAAAAGCTACACTCAGTTATACCTTCCCTATTACACACAACAGATGACATTTATAGATTTTATTTAATCCTTAGTCACTTTAAATCTTCATTCAGTCAGGGCTAAAGAGGAAATGTGATGAGTCAGATAATAAAATAAAACAAGCCAATTAATCAGGAAAGAGGGCTTTAAAAATATCTAAATAGAGTGTGATATTTATTCTGTGGATATCTTTATATGAGACATGGGATTACACAAGAGATGATGTCTTCCATTCAAAATCATGACTTTCTGTTGAGTCAACTATTATATCATTTCCATTTTATAAATCAATTTAACTGCAAGAGAATTTATGGGATGCACCTGCCCCATTCTCTACTCTATGAAACAGACAATATTCTCACTGAAATATCTGGGGTACAGTAATATGTAACAGGAGTTGGAAAACTACCAAATCTGGTCTGTTGTTTTTCACTGAAACACAACTAGGCTCATTCATTTATGCACTGTCCCAACTGCAATGGCAAAGTTGAGTAGCTGCAACAGAAACAATGTGGCCCACAAAGCCTTAAATATTTACTATCTGGTCCCTAATTTTAAAAAGTTTGTAAACCCTGATATATATATATACATATACATATAAAGTAAAATTTTGCCTGAAGTGATTATTATTTAACTCATCTTAAAAGTACTACAGATTCCAACAGTGCAACAATGAAAATGTAAACAAGGAGTAGAAGGATAAACTTTGATAACATAAAAAAGACAGTTTATTACGTTTGTAAAAAGAGCAACAGGATGGATAGTATGCTTAATTAACCTGGAATTATGTGTTTTAAAACCTATTCTCATCTGTTCTCAGTACCTGTAAAAGATCATTATTATCAATATGATTAATGTTCCTAGAAAGTCTGTATTAAACAGTCATCTATCTCTAGTATAAAACTGATGAAGTACAGAAAATTGATGAAAGCATTAATTCCTCAAAATAATTACTTTCTATGAAGCCCTAACTAAGGGCTAGTGACCTTTCTGGAACTTGATATAAGAATTCTAAACATTCCTGCCACACAGGTCAGTAGCTCCACATCACTATTGACAGCGAGTGGATAAATAGGTCCATTAAAAAAGAAGACTCTCTCAGCATCTAAAATAGAAATCACACCTTGTTGATAGCTTAAAAATCTCAGGAAAAATGGTTTAAGTTGTTGTTCGGACAACTGACAGCATATTATATAACCCATAGTATTTCCGGCCAGTAAGTGCTAAATGTGTATCAATTAAAAAAAAATTCAATCGGCTCTGTGCCTTTGTGAAAGGGTGCTTTCATGTTTTAAATGTCTTAATACTGACAAGAAGTCAATTACTATCAACCATGAGCTATAGGGGGAAAAACTTCAAAGTTACTAAGTGAAATTAAAAAAAAAAAGGTATTTCTCCTTAAGGTTTCTGTATTCTGGTCAGTAGTCGAATTACAACTGATCCTGGCAGGATAGGACTGAAATATGAATGAGAATTAGGAACAGCAATCCATCTACTCATTCAACAAATGAACTCATTCAATAAACACTTGAATGTTCCTAAAGTGATACAGTTTAAGGTGCTGGTCACAAAAGTGCTATCCTCATGGGTAGGCAGTCCACTGTAATCAAATATAGAATGTGGCAGGCATTGCCAAGGGACATAAAATACAAGAAAACAAGTAAACAAGACAGAGGATGCTATCTTCTCCTAGAGAGAGTTGAAGAAGACCTTGCTGGGGAGGAGACATTAGCGCTCAGACCTGAATGAAGTGGGCGGTGCAGGTCACTATAGCAGGGAGTCAGCAACCCCAGGGCAGGGCAGAGGCAGTGCAAAACTCCTGCTGCAGGAGCACACTGAGTGAGGTGAAACATCAGTAAGGATGCTGTGGTCGAAGTAGAGAGAAAGGAAGGGAGTGAGTTGCATGAGATGATGGAAAAGACAGCCGGAGATGGACCTGTGAACCATGCTCAGGGATCTGGAATTTATTCTAAATGTGATGGGCAGCTGCTAGAGGAGTTTGAACAGAAAAGTAATAACTGACCTGAAATATATTCTAAAAGAATTAAACTGCTTCTTTGGTGAACCAACCAGTCCCTGGAGTGAGATGTTTAGCTAGACTGCTTTTAATATTCATTTCAGTGTGTTTTATTTAGCAACTATTTGGCCTCCAAGGTATAATATAATAACTTAATTTCCCTCTAGTGGAAAGGTGGAAATATAACTCCATTAGGTTCCACTGGCATACTCTCCCGAGCAGCTTTCTTTGAGATAAAACTGTATTGTATTGTAGCCAGATGAAAATTATCCTAAAATGCTTTATGCCTGTGAATTATTTTACACTTCTGGAATCACAGAGAAATGCATGCAATAGCAAAATTGAGAAAACAAAAATATTATCCTGCACTTGCAAATAAATTTCTCCATTTAATAAAATACATCTATGCAAGCCAAAATGCCTCCTTGTCTTTCGCAGATGCTGCAAAGGAAACAAGCCCAAAGGGCTGAGAATTCAAGAAAATACCACCATACTACTGCCATGTTTTACTTGACCACCAATCAATGAAACATAATAGGCTCTGGCCGTGGTGGTCCCTACCCTGTAACTCAGAGACCATGAATGTGAAGTTTTGTAGCACTTTAGAATGTGAAGGGAATTTGAGGTTCACTTGAATCCCCCTCTCCACTTTTTAACAAAGAGGCAACATCACTACTGACCGTGAAACTGTGTGCATGAGCAGAACTTACAGGTACTAATTCTTGTGCTATGGCTAGTTTTCTTTAAGGGGATGTTTTGCAATGTTTTCAATACCGAAACATCCAAAATACTCCATATTGGAATGTTCACTATTTTCTTAAAGGACTATTTCCATGTGTCAACATTTATTGGATGTCCACTGTGTTTTAGGGGGAGGGAATAAAACAGACTGGACATGGCTCTTGCCCTTTGATATTTCCTATTGTACAGTATGTTCACTTGTAAGCCACTCACCACATGTTTACTGAGCTCTAACACTATTCCAAGCACCATTCTGCCTGGAGAAAGGAGGGCAGGCTTCAGAGAGGAAGCATCAGCTGAACTGATTCTTGAAGGATAGACAGGACTTGGTCAGGAGAGCAAGATGCCTTTCAAGAAGAAGCAGTTTGTATGCAGCTGAGAGGTCTAAGAAAGTGTGCCTACAGAAAATTCACATGGGTGGAATGAAGGGTACATTCATGTGGGAGATGTTTGGCTCAAACCACAAAAGCCTTAATGTGTCATAAAAGGAATAAACTGGTTTCTACAGGAAGACATTTCGCAGGTTTAATTGCAGATGCTGTTGGTGCTCTGTCCAGGGTCTCATATCACCACTGCACAGCCTGACTTGCACTGATCAGTACCTGCACGGCTGTGCGTGGCTTTTCCGCTGGCTACTGCAGCTACATTTTCTGACTGTAGGGTAGGTTTGGTGTTCTGTGTAATTAACACTGCTATCTCCTCTTGTCATCAACAGTCCTTCCCAATGATTTGCAGAACTTGGTTTATAAATACCCCCGCATTCTCTAGTTCTTCCTGTGAGAAAGCTCTGAGGTGTGTATTCTATACTGGTTTTCAAATTTTTTCCAGGAAGATTAAGCTCCAGCTGCTTACAGTGACAACCGGTTTGATAATGTACTCTTTATTGGCTGCCTTCCCTTCCCTTTCTCACTTTCAATTTCCCTTCTTTTACCTTCCAGATAAAAGTACTTGCACTTGATTCCTTGTATCAGGTTCTGCCTCCAGGCAAACCAAGGGGACAAGTGACAAGAGCAGATTTGTATTTCAGAACTACACACCACCTGTGTGTGTGTGTGAGACAGACTATAAGGGGAAGGGACTGGAGAAGGATGGGCCCGTAGGAAGTTAGTCACTGAATGGATATTCGTGTACAGTGATGACAAAGGTGACGTCAGAGCATAAGACCAGGGAATGTACAGAAAAGACTACAAAAGAAAAACCGAATAACTGGATTCTAGGAGAGGGGAAGGAAGGAATCACGTAGCAGTTTAAGTCAGATGTTATCACAGAAAAATAAAACAAAGCACAGAAAGTTCAAATTTGGGGACTCAGATTATCCTCAACTAAGGCAGTAATGGTGGTATATGAGAAGAAGCTACAGACTTAGAAGATAATTTAAAGACAGAATTGATAGGATGTAGCAGCCGATTGCTAAATACACCATGTACACAGAGGAAATGATAATTTGGAGAACGAAAACATTTGCCCGTGAAGGATTAATATGAAATTATCGATTTCTTTTCTTTTTAAAACGTAATCTATAACTGCTAAAAATCATCATACATGTGAAATTAATTACTGGCAGTGATACTGTCAAATTGTTCTGGCCAAAGGATAGTTTGAAATTTAAGCTGGACACTAATTTTCCCATCCAAATCTAGACTCACAATACCTCCAGTCATCTCACTGTGTTACAGGACAGTGAGGAGGCCTGCAATACACAAGCCTCTTATCAGAGCTGAGAGATGCGAAAGGGTTGCAGGACACTGGAAAAAAATCATCACTTCACATCAAGTCATTTATAGGTGGCTTTTTTTGCAGATATATGAAATAAACATCGTTATTAATAATACAATTAGTGAGAACTGTGTTATTTAAAATCTGAGTTATGAAAGACTGGGAATTTTCTGCCATTTGTATTAAAGGCCTTGGAAAAAAAGGAAAAAGAAAATCCTAACTCCCTGTGGGACATAAAAAGATCTGCAGAGCCGGACAATAAAAGACCCAGAAAGAGGCAGCCCCTCTAATTTCATGGAGTCTCCATGACCACTAGATGCCAGTTATCAGAATGTTATCATATATTATCTATCATTGTCAGTCCCACAATAAGAAATGTGCTATAGTCAACTCTACTGGAAACGTGCGCAGCTTTCCTGATGTGCTACGGTTCAATTGTGCTGCACTGATCAGTTTGTGGGCTTTATGACATCTCAAGTTGCTGATTTCCTTTATGTGTTGCTCCCCAGATGGAGTAACTGGAGTTACAGGATGGATTCCAACTGCAGCTGGCAGCTGAATTCAAAATTCAAGGCTGATTCGGCTCTTGTTTCTCTAAATGTTATGCATACTCAATTAAAGATGACTTGTGAATCCTCACTTGGGTTTTTAAGTCAGATAGGTGCCCTGAATTGAAACCCTAACTTTGCATCTTACCACTTGGATAACCCTGGGGAACTTAACCTTGCTGAACCTATTTCTTCACTGATAACGAGGGAAAAGACACACCTAATCTTAAGATTATTTTCAGAGATTGAGTATGCTAAGCATCTAGCGGTGTGACATATGGTAGGTGCTGAGTTAATTACTATAATCAACATGATAGATAACAGCTTATTCTGAAGTCTAGACTTCTAGGACCAGCAACTAAGAGAGATGTGAAATAATGGGACAATGATTTAGATGGGCTGCAATGATGGCTAGCTCTTAGCTCTTCTAGCAGCTGTTCAAGCAGGAAATGAGCCCACCCTGAATTAAGGACCTCAAAGAAAAAGAGAAGATTAAAAAAAACCTTTAAAATCTGTTTGGCTGGCTTTATATTACTTAATCGTCACCTTTTAGTAAAAACTCTTCAAAGTATATTATCAAACACAAAGTACAGTCACATACTGTAGGTTTCCAACATATATTTGTTAATGAATTAAAACATGAATAACTGAAATAATCAGTGTTGCAACTATTACTTTTTTGAGCTATGTTGGTCTTAGCTTTGTGGTCCCATGAAACTTGCTGGTTCATAAATTGCAAAGAGAGAAATGGCTTAAGAAAAGTAGAATTACAGTTAGCTAGCTATTTACATGCCTTTTTTCCCCTTATCAGATTACAAGCCACAAACCTTAGTCATCTTTCCATCCTTCACTCAACCTTATCAAGTGATTCAAGAGTACCAGGCACATCACATGGTACCAAGTTAATGAAGTAAATATGCAGGCCTGTGCAGAACGTTTCCAAGCAGTAGTGCTGTATCTGTTTTGATTTTATGTGGTGCATGTCTCGGCAGAAAAGAGTATTTCTTTGTTGAGAAAGATATCATTCTCCATGTGTGTGAACACCACGATAAGGCTTCATATTATTCGAAGAAGAAAACATTTTGAGAAAAGAGAAGTGCAGACCACTTTCAAGCAGACCACAATGAATAAAGTGGGGAAATGGCCCCAAATACATATTTGCAAAGAATCACTAAACTGAATTACAAGTGAGACAAGTCAACCACTAGAATAAGTATGTTTACTAAAAAGCAAGTAACATAAACAACCATGATTTTAAGCTAGCGTTATTTCAAATAGGCAGATTTTCCAACCTTGTTCATCTTAGGCCCAAATCAATGATGGTTATTATGTGTAATGAATATCTTTTCCAGAAATCAGCTACAGGCAATTCCTTAATGGCTTTTGCAGATGGAAGAGAGAAACCCTTTCATGGCATGTTTCAAATGACCATCTAGTTTTGCCTTGCTTATATGCAAAGTGAGCACTAATGGTTATTAAAAAAGAAAAGAAAAAAAAAAAAGTTTCCGTACACAGTAGTGTCAAAAGAGAAAGAGTCAAATTAAATCCTAGCACATGGGCATTTTTCAAATGTAGCAGTATAATGCTCATTTTAGGTCTCAGTGGGTAGAATTACACTACATGAATATTGCTGTAGAGATTCCTTTCATTATGTTATAATTTACTAATGTTTGTGATAGCTAGAGCTCAATCAAAATCTTTGTTTTGATCAAATCCAATACTTTTAACTTACTGTCGTTTACAATATGCTTTCTCTGGCAGCCAGTAGTTATTTTCACATTTCCATGAACTTTGCTGTACTTGGAAAGACGTATGGAACTTTTCAAGAAAACAAAACAAAACTGGAAACGTCCAGTTACTTTTCTAAGCATGTTTATAACAAATGCTATAAACAACAACTTTCTTTATAGATCCTGCATATGCCATTATGTGGTAAGTTAAAAGCTAAATGGGATAGTTAACAGGTAGCACAATTATATTAGATATTTATAAAATAATGCCTATAATATCTCTATGTTGTTCCTAAAATCAGAAATTTCTGAGTATTCTAAAATTTGTTCAAAACATTATTCCAGCTTTAAAGAATGGTATATCATTTCTGAACAATTTATCAAGAAATTCTATTACAATTAACTACTATGTTAATAAATCCTAGCTGCAAAGACAAACTTCTACTACAATTAAAATATCTAAGTTATTTCACTCAAAAAATAGAAAAAGCCATGGTAAATTCATGAAGCAAGAAATAAACTAGAGAACAGTGATGGACTCTTTAGGAGACTCTTCATGTTGTACTATATGATTCGCAATAGAGACCTTTTATTACACAGATCAACAAAATATTGATATCATAGTCACCACCTAAGATTTCAAAATATTTTTTTTTTTTGTAATGGTATTTTACTGGGTCTGGAATAGGCACCCAATAAACAGCTGAATGAGTGAGGGATTTAGGAGTGACAAACCACTAGATTGACCAGTATAACTAGTAATGTATGTGATCTTGAGCAAGTCACTTAGGAGATTTCAATCAGATGTACTTCTGCATTCCCTCAGCCTTGCGGACCTTCATTTTTATGACACATTCTGATCAGTCTTCATGGGTATAAGAAGATAAACAAACAGCAGGGGGCAGCAGAACACTTCTGATTTAGTACCCTTCAAATCTTCAGACATTTCATTTATTCCCATCTTTATACAGTGTTTTAAAAATCCACCTAATAGCCCAGAAGGTTCTGTCAATGTCTTCATTATTGACAGTCACAGGGGCTTATTTTGCAGTGTTCAAATCAGATATGACTGACAGGGTAACACTGAAAGCACCGCAAGAATATTTCGGTTTGAGTCATAAAGAACAGCTTATTCAAGGCTATCCTTATAAATGGAAATTGAAACACATGAAACAATGCACTGGGATTTTACTCTTATTAGCCTCTTTTTAAAGGAGGCACCTGCCTTTTAGTAAAATGCTCATTTTACCTTGGGTGATATTTTAATCAAGGAATGCTTCATACAATGATGGTTGTTAAATTAATGAGTATGCCATTGACCTCATACAATTCAATTGTCTGAGGGTTTAAATGAAACATTATGATTTTTCAGTATAACCATGTTTATGTCCAAGTAGATTTATACCTTTAAAGGTACATATACTGGAATTTTCTTTCAGTTTCCTGTCAGAAACAATAATGTCACCTTAAGATCACCAAGGGGGAAGTAAAGGGAGGGGGTGGAAACTGGATGTGAGAAGACTGTTAGTAAACACATCTGCTGTAATTCCTAAGGCAACAACCCTGTCAAGAACTATTATTTATTCACCTTTTAGAAGTTTAGAAATTGCCACTTTGCTCTGTGAAATGCTTAACACACTAAAAACTGATAATATGACAAACCTGTAGCCAATTTACCTTCAAACACAACAAATGCCTCTCAATTTGTATGCAATGCAGCAACTACATACTGCTTCTGCATAAGAGAGGACAGTAGATCGGTTCATGAAACTTTAATACCTGTTTGAAAGAAATGAACACATTTACCTGCTGCAAAGAGCATGACAGCAACAGGTCTGTAGAAGCGCCTTCGAGATCCCACGCAGATAGAAATCAAACCCACCAGGAACGCAATGAGAATGATGGCAGCCCCGCCCAAGAGTAAAGCCAGAGTAGCAATCTGCCAATCTAGAAAGGAAAAAGAAAGACGTTGCTTTTAAGCAGGAAGTCCTCAAGGAATCGAGAGAACTGTGCTCAGCAGCCGTTACCCTGCTGCTGCTAAATGGATGTGAATTTACTGCATGCTAAGCATCCTTTGGGGCTTGAGATGTTTTGCAACAAAAAGTACTATAAATGTCCTTCTTCAGAGAAGTTTCCTACGTTAAATTCAGCAGTTTTTTGACCAGGAGTGTGCCATGCTTTCCTTCCAAGGATCCTATTTTAAGCATTCATGTTCAATTTAATGCCCCCTCCATGACCTATTTTCTTTATTATTATTTAATTTGCGATTGAGCTATATGAAGTTCATAAATCTTAAGTACAGAAAGTAGAGACCTCGATGAATTTTAATATATAGTATATGCCCTAGTAACTACCATCCAGATTAAGACAGAATATTTCCATCACTGAGAACATGCCTTCATGCCCCTTCCTAGTCTTTCACCTCCCCAGGGGCTATGGGCCTCTATCACATGGAGTCATTTTCCTGCTCTTAAACTGTATATAAATGGTTTTAACTGTTTTGTGTCAGGCTTTCATGATCCTCATATCCATCCACGTTGTTGCTTGTGGCAGCAGTATTTTTTTCTTAATTGCTGTCCTTTCTTGGAAAGCATTGTCTGCGCGCGCAGGCACGCGCGCTTGCACACACACACACACACACACAAACACACACCCAACCCCCACCACCCTCAAAAGTAAAAACAAAACAAAAATCCATCAAGTTTTTACTTGCCATTCTCCCCTCCTCTGCTTCACTAAAACAACCCCCCAACAAATTAGCATCAGGGGGATCTGTTGTTCGTTTTTCCTCCCCTCTTTCATTTCACTCTAACCTTACTGCTGTATTTACTCACACCAGGAGCCCAAAGGAACTCCGGCTGATTAGTGCCTTTCTTCATTCATGCACGGAGACAGTAAACAGACTGACCACTTCCTATGTGCGGGCCCCTGTACATGGATACTTTAAGAGTCTCCCATTCCCTGAGTGAAACATAAGCCTCGTTGAAATGCATCTGTCATTCCTTTTAAAATAAAGAGGTAGAAATAGCATGACAGAAAACTGGCCCATTTTCCTTTCCACAAGAAGAGCAACATGTTCTCTAAGAACAAGCAAAGTGAATATATGAAAGCGCTATCCAGCTTCTCAGGAAACATCACAGAAAATGACACAGAGGAGTACATTCTTCAGCAATGGGTTGTTTGGAAGTACCAGGGTGCCTCTTCTGGCTCTCACTTTAATGTATGTGCAGGAAATGAAAACAAACTTAATCCATGCTTACATTGCAATGTAGTCTATCCAAAGTCAAGAACTCATGATATGTGGATGTTGCACGCTGAAATTATCTCTCTAGAAACCTTTCAAAGTGCACTCTTACTGCTGGAGGATAAAAGGTGAGTGGAGGAACATACAATACCCTATATTTTCTCCTTTCATTTATACTTGTTTATCCCTGCCTTGTGGGTCCTCTTGTACATCCTCCTCTCCTAATCAATTCTGGATATATAGCTGGCACTGAACCAGAACTCACGCTGTCTTTAGGAGACAAACAAACAAAGGGGAAAACAGAAGAAATCCAGTTCTTAAAATACAAAGGTGAATCACAAGAAAGTGGGGAAGATTTTTTCCTGCTTCCTATTTGTAACAAAGTCATATAACTTCAAACAAAAGTGTCACCTGGCTTTCAACTAGAGTTTAAAAGGATACTTATACTATGGCTTTTTATTTCATAACAGCATGTAGCTTTGAATTAGGAAAAAAAAAGAATCTTTACGTTTGGAAGTCTCTAAATTTCTTTGAAAAAATTTATACATTGCACAATTATATTGCACTTTAACATAACAAATATTTATGAAAACTTGGAAGTTAAAATTTCCAAATAATAAATCAAATTTTCATTATATCAAAGTGTTTGGGGTACAAAGAAAATAATGAAATCTATTCAACCATCTATGCAGTTCCTGGAGACTTTGTTTAAGAGAGCCCATGCTGAATACTTTCTAGTTGTACTATTACTTTTATCAAATGGTTATTACTCTCAACAACTTCCTACAAATTATTTTCAATAAATAAGAATTTTAAAATACCTAAATGCAAATACTCATTTTAAAATATCTTAAAATTACAATACAATGTTTTTTTCCGATAAGCCCTTTCACATAGTCCAATATGCATAAAATGCTATTCATGTGACTATTTCCATTTTCATCCCCAAATAAACCAGAAATTAATTTTGATCACTTCCTCTACTTTAAATCTCCTCAAATAGTAGCTTAAATACGTATATTTATTTGTATTTTATAAAGATAGACTAAGATAGAAAAAGCCTGGCAAAGTTTCCCTATAAAGGGCCAGATAGTAAATATATTTTGCTTGCTGGGTCATGATCTCTGTTGCAACGGCTCAATTGTGCCATATAGTCTGAAAACAGCCATAGATAATGCACAAACGAATGAGCATGGAAATGTCCCAATAAAACTTTATATACAAAAACAGGTGGTGGACTGGATTTGACCCTCCAGATGTAGTTGCTAGCCCCCTGCTCTAGATTGTATGCACCATTTTAAATGTTGAACTTCTTTCTAAGTAAAGACAATGATAAATTCATAATGAAGTCAAGTTGATAAATGAGTAGTAATACAGGAGAACAAAGTGATGATTATTCAATTAAGCAATACAAAACTGCAAAAAATCCTAATCTCACATAATGTTGAACTTCCTTAAAATAGTAATACTTTATTCCATATGGAACACCATGTAAAATGTAAAAGAAGCCACCAGGAGAATAACAGTTATTAAAAAGGGTCCAGGTCCTAATTAGGAAGGGAACCTCTTATAGCATAGGAAATAGTTGTAAAAAGTAAATGAATACAACCAGTTCTGATTTTCTTCTAGATGTCCTATATTTATTTTTAGTACTGAGGTTGTGGCTAATGAAAAAGTCCGGACACAAAGTCAAAAAGGCCCATCATCAGCACCACCACTCCTGTGCTATTGCTATCCTTCCCTTTGATCCACAGCTACAGATATGCCTACTTAACAGAAAAGCCATTTTATTTTCTGAGACTAGAATTGGGCTATGTTTGCTACTGTCCTAGCCAGAGGCTGGGGCTCAGACTGAAGTATTGAGGCTTTATCTCTGGTGGACAGTGCCAAGTTTGGGGATTGTTGTCACTATCCATTTGCAATGATTCACTCAGGCAGGCTGCCCAGAATCAAAGCTGAAACTTGCTGACCAGTTGAGCATCAATCAGGAAGCCAAGAATGGTTCAATATGGCTACCACAGTCAAAGAAGCCTGGGGCACTTTTCAATGTTGAGCACTATGCATTCTGGAGCTAAGAACATGCTTCTGGTGGTGTGTCTCTTGCAGTCAACAGCTAAAATCCATTGTCCAAATATTAGGATCTGCTTTACAGGTGAGATGACATAGTCAGGGACTATGTAGATTGGCCTGATAGCATTTCCATTTTTCTTTCTTTTTCTTCCCCGTGAACACTTATTTTTCTTTATTGAGGAATGATTTACATACAGTAAAATAGATCTTAAGTTCAACAACTTCTGATAAATATATACATTAGTATTAACTCCTGCGGCGCACCTGAAACCAAGCTGTATTGACTCCGTCTTTCCCTTGGACCCTTCAGCTGCGAAGAGAGGGGGGGTCTGCTGCATGGGCAACAGCAGACCCTCCATATCACCCTGCCCAGGCTCTGTAGCTTCAGCTTCACTGGAGAGGACACTCCAGCATCATCGCAAGATGTCGATACAACACGGGAGGAGACAGATACCGTGTCACTCCCGAGTCGGACTGCACAACCATTCTCGGCGGTGCAGATAGACTCTTAAGAAGCTACACCATCGTCTCTCGAGACGGACGGCTGCCGATACGATACGATTATCATCATTCAAATTGAGATACAAAACATGTTTATTATCATCGCAAAGTTCTATGTGCCCTCTTAGAATCAAATCCTCCAACCCCAGGCAACTGCTGTAGACTTTTTTTTTTTTTTTTTTTGCCTATTCCTCAACCTCATGTAAATGCAATAATTAGTCAACATGTTGTTCTGAGATTCATCTGTATTTTTGCACATTTTCATAGTTTTTCCTTTTTTAAAGGGTTTTCCATTGTTATTCTATTACAGTTGTCCAAGTTTTGCCCCTTTTCCCTCCTCTGCCCAGCCCACCCCCTACTCCCAGTTAATTCCTGCACTGTTGCCCATGTCCATGGGTCATTCATACAGGCTCTCTAACTAGTCCCTTCCCCTTCATCCCACTCATTTCTTTCTTTATAACTGAACAAGGTTAGAATATGGGGAATTTTTAAAAATGAAAAATACTTTTACGGATACCTATTAATGGCCATTAAAACAGGCTAGGCTTTATGTTTACATAGGTATTTACTTATCTACCAAATGTAGATTTGAAAAGAATATATACATGTAAAATATTTGTTATATACTACAGGATGGGCAATTTACAATAACATACTAAAGATCAGAAAAACTTGTCTCTACACTAATGGTTTTTCCATTAGAAGGTCTGCATGCCAGAAGTAGTTGCTATCCCATATTCAGTGTTTGTAAAACAAATTAAAGTGTCATAAAATTCTTAATTTTCAGCCCCATTTCTTTTTAAAAAATCATCTATTTTAAATGTTCATAATTGGTGAATTTCTATATCAGTCTTAGTTCCCTAATTTTATAGTCCTCACAGTATTTAGTCAGATGAAGTATTAAAAGTCCTTAGACAGATTTATTACTCTGCATTAATTTTACACATTTTTATAAATGATATACTGATAATGAAGTGGAACAGTGAATAGAAACAGTTCTGCAGAACATCAATGGCCATGGTGGTGTTTTACAAATTGCATTGCTCTGCACTATTAAAGCTGGTCACCGTTCAACGTCAGGTCAGCTGATCTGAAATCTGAGTTTGGTTTCTAAGACCTGAAAGAACAAATGATAATCAGTTTTGAGGAAGTAATGTATATTTTTGGTCCATAAACCTGAGAGGGCTCGAATGGGCTAGGAAGAATGCTTTGGATCTGGAAATCAAACTGGAAAAGAGGTTGTCATAATGTACGTCAGGGTCCACTTAAGAGTATTTTGGCAAAATGAACCAGTGACAAACTGGAGGCATATGAGAATCTATGGAAGCCAAGGCTCAAGATAAGTGTGTACTTCTCCCCTAGTGCTTTCTTTAACAGAAAAAAAAAGATAAAAAAAGGAAAAAAATAACAAGAATGAATATATATACTTATTTATATATAATGAATATATATATATATATTAGTTATCTTTTGCCTTGCAGCTACAGAACAAAAACTGGGCAGTCTTGCCTGGGCTAGTGTGGGTGTGTGGATTGAGTGCTGGCCTGCAAACCAAAGAGTTCCCGGTTCAATTCCCAGTCAGGGCATGTGCCTGGGTTGCGGGTCAGGTCCCCAGTTGGGGGCGTGTGAGAGGCAACCACACATTCATGTTTCATTCTTTCTCTTTCTCCCTCTTTTTCTCCTCTCTCTAAAAATAAATAAATAAAACCTTTAAAAAATATTAGGCAGTCCTTATGTCATAATGAGAGGGAGCAGAGTTGGCCACCTCTTTTGCGGGATATTGATTTTATTAACCTGGTTATGTTTAAGAAGCAAAAGACTCAAAAAGAAACCCTCACGCCCCCCCCCCATTGCCTAAAAGAACTTAAGACAGAGGACCTCTCCAGGAAGCAGGCTATGGTGACAGACAGCTACAGTTTACCAGGAACTAGGTGCAATAGACAGAGGAACGGAACCTCCCAAGGCCCCTCATTGATCAAAGTTCTCCCTGTGTCCCATTGTTAAAGACTGCCGAGAGCGTTTGTTTACCAATCATCTGCTTTTCATCTCCATGTGAATTGCCTTCTCCCCTTTAATGTCCAACCACTATTCTCCTTTTTCCTTAGCTCCAGAATGGTGTGTATACCTCAAGTGCCTGCACTATTTGTCCCAGGGCTCCATATTCTTATGGAACCTCGTAATTACATAGCTAGTGAATTTGGTTATTTTCTCCTGTTAATCTGTCTCATGTCTATTTAATTCTTAAGCCAGTACAAAGAACTAAGAGGGGAAAGGGGGGGCATTGAGATTTGCAGCTTCTCCCACATCCCACAATGACATCAAGTCCACAATTAATATGCAACGCAGGAACTAAATTTAAGTCCTCTTTCAAGGTATTTGTATTAGCTGGCACCAGTTTCCAATGCCTAGAAATGCTTTAGTTTTTTGCTGAACTTTGCCAAGTTATTTTACAGTCTAACATGACACAGTTCTGAAATTGCCATCACATTATGAAAATTCTATGGCCACATCATAACTGCTAAATCAGAAAATTCCCATTTCCTTAGGGAATTCATGGTCAAAATTTACTTCTGATTTTCAGGAAAGGCAAAAACTTAATGATGATACATTTTCCACACTTTTGAGCCAAGGTCAATGCTCCACACGAGTACCTACAGCTTTCCTTCATCCATCTTATTTCAAAACCTTTAACTTGTCAAACACAGGCTAACATATTTACCTCTGTAGGTACTGTTTATAAACTGAGATTAGTTCTACTGTATGTAAATCCCTAAGCACACAACTGTCACTTCTAGGAAATTAGACATAGTTAAAAAGCAATAAAGAAACAGATTTTTAACCTTAAATTTAAACTCCCACTTTAGGTGGGGTAGTATTTCCCTAAATGTACTCGAATGTTTTAATGAATGATTCTCACTTTTCTGTAATTCTCATCACAAATTAAAACACTGATTTTAAAAAACTTTTATAATCATTCAAATTTGCCAGACAGGCACTTATATTTTCACTTCTGAATTCTCCAAAAGAAAATTATATGAACCAAAACATCCATGACTGCAATCAGACTCATTTACTAGCCCTGGATGGTGTGGCTCAGTGGATTGAGCAGACCAAAGTGTTACTGGTTCAATTCCCAGTCAAGGCACATGCCTGGGTTTCAGGCCAGATCCTTAGTTGGGGGTGTGGGAGAGGCAACCAATCCATGTTTCTCTCACAGATGGATGTTTCTTTCTCTATCCCTTCCCCTCTCTCTTACAATCAATACATAAAATTGTTAAAAAACCAACCAAACAAAAAACCTACAGGATCTGCCACCCTTATTTAAAATAAAAAGACTCATTCACTTCACTATTCAACCTATCATCCTGACACCAACTCACAGGTCACCCACAAGTTTGCTCAAATTTATCCACATGAACTGGATCTTTTCACTCACCTCCCAGCAAACTTTCAGTTCTTCTAAATACCTTTATTAACAGGGAGGAGACATTCCTAGCAAAACATTTAAATTTGTTTTAGTTGTATTGGTGAGAATTCAGAAAGCGAATTCAGTATTGCTTATTCCATTTTGTTGTCTGAAATTGGAAGTACTCAGATGGTTTATGTTTAAGGAAAACAAGTTCAGTTACAGAATAACATTTCAAACCCACATTCCCCAAGATATTCATCTTTCACTGAAAACTGTGTCTTTTTCCCAGCTCACTCCCGTTGTCAGAAATTATGGCATTTAATTATTTTCAGCAAGTGTAATGTAAGAATTTATTCTGAAATCAATACTACATACTTCTGAGTTTGGAGAGTAAGGCCATGTCCTCATATATGGAGAATGAACCAAAACAGTGCTGTTATTTTGTGCAAAAGCAACATGGAAACCTTTCTGGAGGTATCAAATAATGTATTTAACTTCCTAAAGTTAGTGTGCATGTGGCAAACAAATTGGGTCACCGAAACCATTATTGAGTGAGTTTAAAGTTTGTTTCCTTGGCTCCTCTGCATTCTGACCTAAATCCGTCAGTGCTGGATTAGTTTCCCACTATTCCATGAGACGGAGACACAAAGGCAATGAAAAGAATTTGGGTTCTAATTTCCATAATGAAAGCGACCTCCTCTTTTTCAAACAACTACCATCAAAACGAACATTCTTAATGTGCAAACAAATATTTAAAGCAAAGAATGCTGTCTTTTATAAAATGAAAAACAATATAGACATGTGTGCACTGTGCAGCACAAAGTGAAGCGGTGTATCAGAGAAACACCTATTGTACATATCCATGTTAATCAAATTGGAAACAATACTATTTTTTAATATATTTCTCATTCAACCATTTATTTTGAATAGACCACTAGTCCTAATGTCTTGTTCCCCGCTTATTGTTGGCAAGAAAGTTGAGATTGAACAGGGGCCTTTGAGCTGTGGGATATTAATAATCTGGGCTATAAATGCTTCTACTTTTAAAGGTATCCGTTAAGTCAGCCATGAAATTAACAATCAAGATAAGTGTAGAGTTGGAGCGTGTTTTCAATTAAGAAGTTGTCCTGGTTTTTGACTTCAAAGAATATTTTTGCTTGTTCTGTATCTTTTTTTTAAAAATTGTTTTTCTATTACCATTATCCCATTTTTGCCTCCATTGCTCCCCGCAACCCCCCTTCAGTCAATCCCCACCCTGTTGTCCATGTCCATGGGTCATTCATACTAGGTTCCTTGACTAAACCCTTCCCCTTCTTTCCCTTCTTTTCCCCCTCCCCCTCCCCTCTGGTCACTGTCAGTCTGCTCCTTGTTTACATGTCTCTGGTTCTATTTTGTTAGTTTGTTTGTGTTTTTCATTAGTTTTCTGTATTAGGTTATATCATATGGTATTTGTCTTTTGTTGCCTGGCTTATTTCACTAAGCATAATTCTCTCTACTGATGGACACTTAGGCTGGGAAACAATATAATTTTTAAAAAGATCTTATTTATTCATTTCTAGAGAGGGGGGAAGGGAAGGAAAAAGAGAGGAAGAGAAACACTGATCGTTGCGTCTCGCACATACCTAACCAGGGACCTGGCCTGCAACCCAGGCATGTACCCTGACTAGGAATCGAACTTGCGACCTTTCAGTTCACAAGCTGGTGCTCAACCCACTGAGCCACACCAGCCAGGGCTAGAAGTGATACAGTTATAGAGTCCTACTCTTTAGGCCATTTATGGATTTAAAAAGTACAGTACCAGCCTGATTTTAAGCACATAAATGACCCAAGGTAACCATCCAAATTAGTGATGCAACAAACTCTAAGAACCAAAGTGCAGATCAATTTTGCCAAAATTTTGGAAAGTTCTGGTTGCCTATGATTATCATATAAGTTACTAATTTTCAATCCATGACAGTTTTGTTCAAGTCTTGAGTTACTTTGTGTTGATGTTAGAAGCATATGCATCCTTCTTTCATTAACAAATAAAGGGGCATTTTAGCTGCCTCACTGAATTCTATCTTAGAAATTTGGTGGAAATGCAATTTGTCATCTAAATACTATAAAATATGGTGTTTTTTCCACAAAAATAAAACTATTGTATACAGTTCTTAGCAAAGAGCCTTGCTATTAAAGCACATTTCAGTGCTTAGAAAAAAAGGAAAGCCACCATCACTGCTAATGATGGCAGTTTCTTACCACGAAAGCTTTCATTAACATGGGCGATAACTAATATTATCTAGTGGGTACAGGTATTTCTCAACAGTAATTTCTAACTATAATATTTCTATAAAGTTGCGATGAGTTTGTTACACTGAACAGTGTCCCTTCTCCAATCTTTGGATAAAACCGAAGAAGACTACAATTTGGAAAACTTGGCTGTTTGGAAAAGCAGGAAGAAAACCCATACCAGGACTAGTTGGAATTACCTTCCTCTAAGCAACTAAAAAGCTTTTGATGGGTTTATGGTAGCTAATAATAATCCAAGAAGATGGACGACAACCAGTCGCCCATGATCAGTATTAAAAACACCCCCTTAGTAAATAAATATGGAGATAAAATTGGCAAGCTGGCACCCCCTCCCACCAGTTCCCTGTTAACAAGCTTCTTCAGATGAGATCCCTTCTTCTATCTTCCCACAGAAGTCAAACTTAAAATCCTCCTTTAGAGAACTTGGCATATATATATTACTTAATCAATCTGTTTAAAAAAAAAAAATGTTTCATTCACCACCTTACTCTCACCATCTAGGAGTACAGTGCCTGGCATACTGACTGACTTGCCTGATTTTGGACCAGTTTAATGCCTACTCCCTGTTAGGAAATCAATGAATATGATTCAGTGAAGTTAACTCATTGGCTATGTGTGAGAAGACAGGTAAGAGGAGAGAGGTCATTTCAATCTCTCTTTAAGTCACCTAACAGTGCTAGGAATAGACTCCAGGTTGCATTCACAAAGCACTATGGTAGCATTTTGATGAACATTTGGTTTAGGGACCTTAAAACATGAGAGTAGTAAAATCCCCTTTGACAAAAATTTGAGTTCTTTTGTGGGTGTTCCTTTTTACTTATGACTCAGAAGCTGCAACTTCTATTTTTTAACATCTTTTTGACTAATAAATGTATATTTTGAAAAGACAGAATCAGTATTTGTGACATTATCTTGAAACATGGCTCATTAAACGATCATTTTAAACCTCTTAAGTTAATAAGCTATTCAGAGACAAAAATAGTCTCCTAGATTTATTTTCCTTGTTCTTTGGGAACCATGATGCCACATTTTTGTAGGATGTTTTGTTTTGGGAGTTTTTGGTGCCAAAGGCAAGATGATGTAGAATAAAAAATTTAACGTGGCTGCTGTGGCTCAGTGGATTGAGTGTCGGCCTGCGAACCAAGTGTTGCTGGTTCGATTCTCAGTCAGGGCACATGCCTAAGTTGCACCTCAGGTCCCCAGTTGGGGGCGCGAGTGAGAGGCAACCACACAGTGATGAAAAAAAAAAAAAAAAAAAAAGGAATAAAAACTTGATCATCTACTAGTACCTCAAAATCCCACACAAATAAAGATATGAGCAAAAAGGGGTAAGAAAAGGTGTCCTTGTCTAATTTTAAAGGGAGACGATCCAATACTTTGACAAGACTGGTAAAGATTTAAAAGTTAGTGACATGTGAAGATGAAATTCTGGTTCAGGAAAAAAATTAGTCTCATTTGATAAATAAATATCTTTTAAAATAGAAAGCCAGAATGCAGGACTAAGTTGATCTAGTGAAATTTATATTCATTTAACCCATTTAAGAGGCTTACATGGCTGGCTTCCACATACTTCTGGAATTACTTTTCCACTTAAAACTAAGCAGTTGTTTTAAAGTACTATATCATGGAGAAACCTAAAGAAAACAATCTTTGCTGATTTTTAAGGACCAGCCGTGGTAACAATGTAAATTTGATGATAACAAACATCTAAAACTTAACTAACTTATCAACATATTTGAGTTTATCTGAAGATTCACAATTCTATGTGAAATCAAATTTTGGATGACAATCTTATAAAAAGTGGACCTCTGTTTCACAAGTAGTCCTTAACCTCTTCACCCAAAATTCCATGACAGTATTCAACAATCCTTCAAACACTACTAGATAGTTATCTGAAATATCATATTACAGGAAATTTTTGAAAACCCACCCTGTGAAAATACTGTGGCTAACTACAATCTACCAACATTGCACCCTGCCTCATTTTTCTTAATCTATGCAATAAATTTGATTGTGCAGGATAATTTTTAGTATCTTTCCTACTCCAAATGTGCTATGATTCTGCAATTCAGTATATGGGCAGTTATCAGGTGAAGAATTATGTTATTTTTTTTTTAAAGTAAACAAAAAAACAACTCTGAAACTCCAACTTTCTAGGGCTGTATACAAGACTTGGCTCCTGTCTGGAATTTTAAGGCTTTAGTGTTTGTGTACAAAACATCTCTTCAGACTCACAAAACTTTTTAAAAAAATACTAAAATTTTATCATGCAACATGAAGTAGCAGATTACAGTCCTGATTCTTAATCAGTTTGAGCCTTGGCCATTTGATTCTGCAAATCAAAGATGAGAGAAGAAAAAGTTCTCTATTTGTGGACAGGCTAGGTTCTTGAGTTCATTTGATTCCAAATCTAAAGTAACTGCCTATAAGTGACCAATCATTCAAGCCATGTGTTGGTTGAGGGTAGTTTTTGCCCTTGCTAAACATTATTTATATACCTATTCAAAGTCCTTAGGGAAAGAAGCTGTATAGTTAGCTGTCTTTGTTCTTCAGGGGCACCAGGGTAAGAATGCAGATACGCACCTAGACTCCAGTGTCAAAATATGCTGTAAACGTGGCCCCGAAGCATCTCCTATCCTGCATGCTCATCTACAATGTGACCATGTGACTCTGTTACCGATCCATCAAGAGGTGGAGTCCAACTGTCCTCCCTTGGATTCTGGGCTGTCTATATGGCCCCTCTGCGATTTTCCAAGCTAGTTCAGACAGAGCCTGTTTCTCGTAGGACCCTGGCTCTGGACAAAATCACTCATTCTGTAAGAAATCCAACCACTCTGAGACCACCATACTAGAAGAGCTAGTTCCAGCCTAGTCCAGTCTCCCAGCTATTCCCACCAAGGTGCCAAACCCAGTGAAAGCATTTGTAAGAGAATCCTGTAGTTCCAGATGTTTCAGTCCCTAGACATTCAAGTCACCCTTGGCTATGCATGGCCCCAGGCATCCTGGAGCAGAGACAAGCCATCATGCCCTAACTGAATTCCTGACCAACAGAAGTCATAAGTACAGTAAAATAATTGTTATTTTACACCACTAACTTTTGGGGTGGTTTGTTTCCCAGCATTGGTAGATGGAACACGCTTGGATAAAATCTGTCTTTACCACTGATTGAGAACTTTTTAAAGTTTACATACAAAAACCCCTGGTCTCTTCAAAAGTATATGTATAGGGATAATATTCACTACTTTGCAAGTTTGTTGTGACATCGGAAAGACTTGAGATATTTGGCCTGTAAGACCAGTGAATAAAAGGTAGCTTTTATTTGTGATAATGATCTATCAATACCAAGATCATTGTTAAATGCTAGGCAATGTGTATCAAAATTTAAATTAGAAACTAAGTGTACTTCAATGCAAAGCAGGTTTGCCATTTAAGGGGTAAAGTGCCTTCACTTATTGAAAAAAAATCACTTTGGGTTTGTTTTCTCAATATATAATAAGGAAAAAAACACAACCTTAGTGAGCATGTACTTTCATATATTTAATTTTCATAACAAACCATTTGAAAACGTATAAGTTGTATGAGATCACATGATTGGTAAGGGGTCAGTTTCAGGGCATTTTGAATTCAAACCCTCATGTATTTACAAGACTACTCTGCCCTCCTACAGGATTATGTTATAATTTAGCAGAGTTCATACAGAAGTTTACTATGGTATGTATTTCCAGGACTTATTTGGAAGCATTGATAATCCTTTTCACTAATATATCTAGTAGCACCGGATGTGTATCTATGGTCTTGCTAAGTGGTCTTATTATTAAACAGAAACTTGAAAGAAATTCCTAAAATGTATTCCTGACAGAAGGCAAAATCTGTTGCTTAAGACGTATTTTTGTTTGTTTTGAAGTGTTTTATGAAAGGCCGGGCTTCTCACACACCCTTCAAATCCCTTAGCTGACAAAAGATTGATCTAAATGGCTCTCTGGAGATTACAATCATTCTATAAATGTGAGCTAGAGAGGAATTATATCTGCCCACAAATTAAAACGTCCTTTGTAAAAGTCAATTTAGGGAACTTGAAAATCTTAGAAACTGTTAAAAGAAAATCATCATGAAGATCTTGAAATAAGTTATACTTGGTTTTCTCTGGTTTATTATGTGAGAAAGTTTTGGTGCTAAGTGCTACTCTTTGTATAATTTTCCCACCCATCTAAACTGTGCAGGTTAAAAAAAAACAAAAAACAAGAAAACAACAGCATTTGCTCTATTTATGTTCTTTTGCAGGAAGCCAGAAAAGGGTATAACTGTTGTTACTTCCAGGCTTACTGAGCTACTTGTAAACATACGCCAGTTTCAACTCATTTTAAGCAACAAGCCGAACCTTCCCCGGAGTAAACTACACTCTGAGCTTTCCCAATGAAATGCCGTTTCCCAATTAAGGTATGGGTTTAAAATATGCACAGATGAACTCAGAAGTACTGCATTTCAGGTTTTCTAAGATTTTCATGTGTTTAAGCAGTTCGGTTTACCTTAAATTACCACCCAAGACAGGTTTTCTTATAATGCCTTTTAAAGTGGATTTTCATACTACTACTTAAAAAAGGAGTTGCATATAAAGCACTCTTAAAAGCAGCTCTTGTCAACTGAAAATAATAATATTCACCTGTTATTAGCATACGGCACACTGCCATTTCAAAACCGCCAGTGACTCATGTTACAAATGCAGCTATTTTTAGTACAGTACAGGAATGATGTTAACAATATTCCTTGAAAAGGCACTAACTACTTGATCAAGTATTTTGTGTATGGAAAAATAGACA
Source organism: Furipterus horrens (assembly GCF_987537825.1). Taxonomy (NCBI): domain Eukaryota; kingdom Metazoa; phylum Chordata; class Mammalia; order Chiroptera; family Furipteridae; genus Furipterus; species Furipterus horrens. The sequence goes on along the minus strand of NW_028327187.1, from coordinate 96,407,142 downwards.
AACACACTTGTTACATCCCAACCCAAAATTACAGGCAGTAAAATTTATTTCATTTGGTCATCTGCATGTTTTTGCTTAGTCAATACATCACACAAACATCTACACGCACACTTTATAAAAAAGACAATCTGCTTTATATGAAACAGCTACATATTTATAAATCTTACAGAATAAATGTAAAATCACCCTGGAGGTTATATGGCACGTTTGATATGAAGTTCAGGGCAGGAGACTCTGTATACGCTTGAGTAATCCTATTTGTACATAGGATTCTCCTGTAATTACTATGGCTGTGAAACCCTAACAAATACATTCCTTTAAAAAGTTATCACAACTAAGTGTGACTAAGGAAAACTCTAAAACATTACTATCATTAAAAAAAAGACTGAACATGCATTAAAAGGATTTATTAAAAGCCAAAATCAGTAGTGGGGAAAACTATCCTTAGAAAGAAATTCTATGGCCAGCAGCCATGTAAGTACCACGGAGTCTATCTAAACTTCCTAACAAGCATACTCTTTTGTTTGTTTGCTTGTTTCCACTGCAAATGGCAGTCAATTAGCCATTTTCTCATTTGCCTCTTTTGGAAAACTTAAATCGTAAGATAAATGCTTGGATTGCCCTTCCCCACCCCCATACACTGAATTGGGACACCACGGACTGACACCCGGATTACTGGTTTGGACCAGAAGTGCTGACGAAACCTTCAATACACCAGGACACAAAAGGCATGGCTCTGCTTTAGCTTAGAACCATAAAGCAGGTTATAAGCAGCAAACGATGCATACGTGGTACCAACATTAAAATGCAGCTTTAAAAATAACGGTTGAGGGCAAAGTTTCTGTAGGATCTGGGCCTAAGTAGGACAGATTGTTGTCAGCGTCAGTAGAAACATTCCTGAAATTTCCCTTCTGTAAATACAAGCTGGCCTCTTCTGAGCAGTTTTAATTCTAATTAAGACAAAGGTTTTCAATTAAGCCCTGAAAATCCTGGTGAATGGCCTTCTGTAAAACTGTCCCTTTTCGTTCTTTCCAAGATAATTCATTTTGAGAGACAATGAAGTGGATCTCTTCAAATCTTCAGAGGAGACATTTGTCTCCCTGCTTTCTGCTACTACATATACACAGCAAACAGACTGAGAAAAGCTGCTGGCCCTTTGGAACAGGCAAGAAAAGCACTGCTCGTTTCCGATTCAAGCTGACCCCTTCGTTTCAAAACACTGGTGGACAGAAGCTTTAAGTCCACAGAACATTTGAAGAAAACTGATTTTGTAAAGTGGGGAGCGTGAGCAATTTCCCATATTGTTTCTCCCCCACCCCTGCACACACCACCTTGGGGAGGCAAAAATGAACTGCTGCTAAACAAAGCCAACAACTTGTTCCAGATATCCTCAAAAATACCATCTCTACTCCTCTCCCCACCCCCCATTTGCTGATGAAGTATACTTTTTCTAGGATATAAACTATTTTGGAAGCAAAATAAAACCGAAGCTGATATTCAAGAACCCAAATAAAAATCAGTGCTGGGGTATGAGTTTGAGCAAGAGGGCAGAAAAACGGCTTGAGGGAAAACATCAGAAATTGTACCTGCTTCTTGATTTGTACCTTGCCCAGTCCTATTATCAACATTTTTGCGTTAAGCTCCTGTCTCCCTACTTCCTGGCCTAGGGAGAGGGAAAAAAAGGCTGAGATAAATGGGTATGGAGGCAATTAGGGGGAGATTAGCAAGCACTGCATACTGCTCAACAAACCCGAACTGGCTTCTCCCCATACCCCACATTCCTGGCCAAGAGAAAAGGATCCAGGCCTGAAAAGAAAATGGGAGTTGAAGCTGGTTTCCCTAACCTAGCAGAAAAGTCTTTATGCAATCAGGGGCTATTATTTCAGGAGACAGTGGGAAAGGGGCAAAAGACTCTTGTTGCTAAGGAGACTCGCTGAAGCTGGCATTCCTACATAAATTTCCATTTCTATTGGAGAGGGGAAAGAAAAGATATTTTCCCCAAAGTTTACTTGGATCCCCTGGTTACTGAAGAAAGGCATTTTACTGAATTCATTTCATCTTTAGTTGTAAACAACCAACCCTGAAAGAATTAAAAGACCTAAATGTTGACCTTCTGCTGCCAACCAGTCCCCTCCACAGTGAATTAAGCAACAAAGCCAAAATCTTTCAATGGGAATTTTGAGTAAATATCAAAGAAAAAGCCTTTTGTAAACAGAAAAATCAAATTTATGGAAGAATCTTAACTAAGTGAACTAATTTCTCTTATACCAAGAAACCAAAGACAAAAGTCAACGAGATTCTTGTGGATTTTGTGCTATTTCAACTTTCTTGGAACTGGAAATGTTTCCAGTAAAGCTTTATAAATACAGTAGTCCCAAGGCCATGAAACTGAATGAAGAAATTTAATGAGTTTCTCAGGAGTGTGTGTAAGTGTAAAATCACGGGCAGGTCCTCTCCCTTTACTCCCCTTTCTCTATACTGAAAGCAGCTAAATAATCAATATTAGCAAGGGAAAGGGTTTGCAGCAGGAAATCGGAAGTTGGCATTTCTGCTACAGGCATAACCGGGGCGCAGGGGAAGGCAACTGGGGGTCAAAAAGAGAGTACGGCAATAAAGCCCCCAGGGGTACGGTAGCTCCCGTGACTACCTTCTATCCACCCTCCATTCTATCCAACTGCAGCTTTCAGTGCTGGCTGAAAAAGGTACGAAGTTCCAGGCTTCTGTGAGTAGTTCCTTAAGAGAAAGGTCTGAAGGGGATAGGAGGTACTTGGGCTGGGAGAGAAGAGCAATTCACAATCAACGACGGTGTCACCAAAAAAGGAAATGAAGCCTGTCCCTCTCCCAATTGTCCATATCCCTCAAAAATGCAGGAAATAAAGTCCGAACCTAAACTTCTTGTGGGGAAAGCCACGTAAAGTGGAGTAGAAGAGGCAGGAACGCCGGCACTAAGAGGTAAACTAGGGCGGATTCCCGCGGAGAGGAGGGAGAAAAAGGCGCCGAACCAAGAGAGAACCCATGGCATCCTGGTGGAGTTGGAGCGTTTTTGCTTTATCTTTTAAAGGGGGTGAGGAAGCCGTTTCATTTTTAACACAGACACCTGGTTCTCTCCTTAAATGATAACAATTGCCCAAAAGAGCACCCGTGTTACTCTAGAGCCCAAGGAAAAGCCACCGGAGGAGGGAGAGTGCGCGGGACGTCGCATTGGGTTTGGTTGGCGACTAGGACCAGGGTACAGGGGAGGGGGTGGACATCAGGGAGACGACTGGAGCCCGAGGATCCACAAAAGGCTAAGATGGAGCGGGGCAGATAAGGGTAGGGGACACAAAAGATGCAGAGAGAAGTGGTGGCGGTCCTGGCAGTGGGACGCGGGGCAGTCCGGGGTGGGAAGCAGGGGTCGCGGCGCGCCGGGCCCTCACCGCTGCTGAGCGTGGAGTCGCAGTCCCAGATGTCCAAGTTGGCGGGTTTCCGGCAGGACTCCCACAGGGACAGGTAGTACTGGTGGTCGGCCGTGACCCAAGCCGGGCTGAGCACGGCCCCCAGGTCCAGACACAGCGCCAGGAAGATGCACACCAACCCGACCAGCTTCAGCGGGGTCAACACCGACACGCGCACCTCCTCCATGCCGCTACCCGCCGAAGCCATGCCCCGGGCGCCGCAGTCGGCCGGCCCGCGGGAGGCGAGGACGCCAGGCGGGTCCGGAGAGCTGGGAGCCCGACCTCCCTCGAAGGGAAGCAGCCGCGCCGCCGCACGCGGGGCTCGCTCCCTCGGGACTTCGCGCCTCCCGCCGCAGCTAAATTGGGCTGCGGAGGTGGCCGACCGGGGCTAGGTCGTCGGTAGCCGCAGCGACGCTGATCCCACCACGATCCTTCGCCACCGATCCCGCGCCAGCGCCCGCTCCGCCCAGGCGCAGCCCGGATCGCTCCGCCCCGGCCCCTCCCCGGGCAGCGGGAGGCAGTTGCCTAGCTGGGCGGGGCGGCGGTCCGCACCCGGGCGGCGTCAAGCTCGGCTCTCGGCTCCAGGCGCAAGAAGCTAGCGCCCGCTCCGCCCCGCCCCATCCCGCCCCTGTTCGGTGCGCGCCTCACGAGTCCCTATTCTCGGCCCCTCGCGCGCACAGCGCTCAGAGCTAGTTCTCTTCGGTGGTGCTCCGCGCGCGTGAGGACCCTAGTGCGAGACCCCTGCCCCCAACCGGCTACGCGAGGCGATTCCTCAAAATTGCCGGGCCCCCAACCCTGCCCCGGGCCGCGCCGGCTCCGGGGTCGCCTTGCTTCCCGCCTCCACCCTCAGCCATCACGTGGGTTTTCTTTTCTCTGCAGGCTAGAGTGGGTCCTTTTCTAGAAGGCGTCAGCTGTGGATTCCTAGGTTTCCTGGGCTGTAGCCATTGGAGTAAGAAGTGATGTAACACCACCTCCACTCCTCACTGCCGCCCTGTCAGTTTCTTATGTTGGGGGATTTGGAGGAAGGAGAAGAAACGTGACAACAGGTATTTCGTCCTCTCTTGTCAAACCCAGGACGGACCCAGTCTGGGACCCAGGAATCCCTCAGTTTTCCCTATTTTCCCAACTTTCCCTCTAAAACTGCTGTCGCTTCTATTCTCCGCACTCGCCTCCTTTCACGCCCTCTATGAAAGGCGATGCCCAGGCGCTAAAATGGGATTGAAAGCTCCTGCAAAATGTGAAGTCTTACTGCTTACCCGCTGCTCTCTTCTTTGATTGGGTGTTGACTAAAACCGTTATTCTTTTCGCTTTGCCTTATGCCAAGTTGGATCTGAATTCCTCCCTGGGCATTAACCTGGTCTTGTTCCCCACAAGACCTAGCCCAGGGCCTGGCATAGGAAAAGTGGCATATCTTTAAGTAATCAATCTACACATATGTATTGCACACCTGCAGTGCACTGTGGGCTAAAGATTCAGCCAAATATGACCTTGCTCCTGTTCTTAAGGAGAAGCTCTAATTTTTTAAATCTATACATGAGAAATAAACACCTCTTGAAATTGAATTCGCAGTTCTATAATTAACTAAGTCAGCTTGTGATTGGTGGGTCATCTGGAAAATATGATGAGAAACTCAAAATAGTGATTAAGATCTGAAGACTAGAAGACATGCCTTCTCTCTTTTAATGAAAACACAGTCCTTGACACTGCAGGATTTCATAGTTTTTGTCACTAACCATTTCTTTCCTTCTAACCACATCTTTCCTTGGGGCTGACTACAGTTTTGACCCAAGCAACATTTTAAAAAATCTGGCCTGAGTATATATTTATTGATTTTAGAGAGAAAAGAAGGGAGAGAGATTGAGAGGGGGGGCGGGGAGGGGAGAGGTGGGGAGAAACAGAGAGACAGAGAGAGAAACATCAGTCCGGGGGCCCTCCTGGACTGCCCTGACCAGGGATCAAACTGACGCTCTGAACGGGAATTGAATCCACAGTGTTTTGGTGTATGGAACCACATCCCAACCAACGGCTCCAAGCAACATTTTGATTATAAAAAATAATTAGTGTCAAATGACTTGAGAAAAAGAACCCACTGTGAAATTGAAACCCATAATTTTCTTATATTTGGAAATTAGAGAACTGGTAACTTTCCCCTACCCCTCAATTGCTATATTTATTGCCATTAATAAGGAATACCTAGAGCCCTCTGATCTCATTAACCTGTAACTTTTAACAGGCTTCTTGGCCTCCCAACCTCCCAAGGAGGAAGAAGCCTAAGTGTTTCTCCTTTAAAATGGTTGCTAATGGAACACTGAAAAATTAAAAACCAGGATGATTAATAGGGATGACCAGGCTTGTGATAGTTTTCTATTACCTGGTTTTATGTTCATGGGCTTATAATGTACTTTTGAAAATAATGTTTAAGAAAATTTCTTGACCATGTCCTTGAAGTTATAAAGACATATTTTTTCTTCAAGTTCTATCACCTGTCATTTAATAAGTTCCATTTCTAGTCAGCTGATATTTTTTCTTTATCTTTGTTCCTTCTAAATTGGGCTTTCCTTCTCCTCCACCCCTACTCTTGCCGCCCCCACCCTCCTTTTGCTTCATTTTTCTGGCTTGTTTTCAACTGCTCACTTGAGTGACTCCATCCTTCTTTGTACTACCTACAAACTTGTCTCTGTACTGTCTCCAAAATTAGAAAAATAAGCCATTTTAACAACAAAAAACCAAATTCTCCTAAAGCACTCCATTCCTCTGTTAATTATTTCTAGAATTTTGACAACAGATCAACCATCCTTACTACTAACTTTCAAAAAATGAAAAGCTCTCAAGACAAAAGTTTTTTTTTTTTTCATAAGTTTGTTGGAAAGTCATTTGGTAGAAAACTCAATTTCAAATTGATCTGAAGCTATTTATTTTTGATTTATCCCACTTAGTGTGAATAAATATGGAGCCACACACCTTGTTGGGTGTTGTTTAGTTCACAGTATGTGCACTATAGTTTACTTCAAAAATCTGAAAGAGTCTGAATTCCTTAACACGGCTAGCCCCCAAAGTTTCAGATACGAGATGGTGGACCTGCATTTACCCTAAAGATGGAAAAAGTAGCATGAGGGATTTCAGCAATTAGTAAACATGGAATGAAAACCTACAAAAAAGAAGTTATCTGACTGGAAGTGGAATATGAGGTGACAACTAAGGTATGTGTGTGTGCAGGAGATAGGTAGAAACAAGGATTCAAATAGAACCTTATCTGAGAAATAGTATGTGAAGAAGAGTCTTTGACTCAAGAGGATTTACTGATGATCTCTTAGAGGCTGTGACTTTGTCGGCCCTGCACTATAGTGTCACACAAAGGCCAGAGGTCCCCTCTTTCACTTGAGCCTAACCTATGGCACCATGTCACAATAGTTACCTTTATCCCTGGACCTCAATGGGGCAAAGTCTAGGGGCCCTAACTCTCTCTCTCTCTCTTGCACTAACGGTAAGAGCTCCATGATGTTGGAAATTGGAGTCACAGAACTTTGATGTGTGACTCTGTATGAGTGGTGCAGCCTAGGAAAAGCAGGAAGGAGCCATTCCTTAGTCTCTGAAGTAAAGGAAGAGATCAGACCCATAACTTGAATCAGGCCAGAAAATTGGGACAGAATTGTGAGGGGTGAGGTTGGATGGAAGAGATTGGGAAATTCATCAGAAAAGTAAAAATGTGTTGTGGTGGGAGGTAGAGGAGGGTGTGGAGGAGAGGGGGAAGGGGAGTGTGTTCCAGACTTTGAACATTCTCTAGAAAATAAAGAGGAGTAAATGTCATGTTTGCTCACACGGTCTGTCAGCAAGGGCACCATCTCTACATCTGCTTAGCAGTTGAAATGTACAGCTACTCAAATTCAGTGGTTTGGTGTCAACCAGAGGGGGCTTAATCTGTTAGCGACTAAACAGGAATAACTGACTGTTTTCAGGAATGAGCCTAGCAAATCTCATACATGGTTCAAGTCACCAGTCTTGACATTGTCACAGCAGCCTCTTCTACCCCTTCTTTAGGTAGGCAGTGGGGAGGTGTCCTCCAGTTTATTCTGAATCCAGGTCACCATCCATATAGAGTAGGCTCCATCCATTGGGGACAAACCATATTGCTCTGCTCTTTGAGTCCTGCTTCTCTTCCCAGATCCTAAAAAGGCCTTCCTACACAGGACCTGCAGCACTGGGGTCACATCCAGACGTACACTGGTTAGACCTGTTTGCTCTCAGAAAGGAAGGGATAGAATGGAGAGGGAAACAAACTAATCATTCAAAGATTAGAAATATCCACCAACTTTTTTTTTCAGTGTAACAGATAATGTTGGCAAAGTACATTAGAAATTAGAGGCAAAGAATACTTCAGTGGTTTACTCTCTTTACTCTATTTCATTCCTGAGGTCCACGCTAGAAGAGTTCTGATGGGAGTGAAACCATTATATAATGAGACCCGCATGATATTGATGATAATTAATCATATCCAAGAGAGTTCCAGGTTATGGTATGTTCTGTATTGCATTATTGAGATTTCTTGTTGTGTTGTTCTTTTCTTAGAGTTATCACAAATAATTTTGACTAATAATTGCTGTTTATTATTTTTAAAAAATAAGAACATTGATGGAAAGGAAGAATTCCACTTTCAGAATACTAAATTCCATTGTTTTGCAATATCTTTTCCAATTGAAAATGTGTGATATTGTTGACTCAGTTCTATTTAAGTCAGTAACAGCACACTCACATTTTGTGTTCATGTTTTGATTTCAAGTTAATTGTTTCGCAGTAGTAGCTATGACCATAATAATTTACTCGCCCACAAAGAAAAGAAATAAATCATGGAAGTGAAAACACAAGAGGCCACTGGAGTTGAAGGATGATTAGTTTTAAATAAATATGTTTATTGTAATGAAAGGAGTGTGAATTGGGTGCCCAGGAGGTAGGAAATACAGGGAAAATTAAAATATTTGCAGTGGGACTAAATCTAAATGCCTCTTCCATGTTTTCAAGCCTCTATTTCCTTAATAACAGTCACTTATAGGCGCAGGTCTTCCTTCATATTTACATGTTATTGTTGTAGTCACTTACAGCTTTGTGGAGAAATGACCCAGTGTAAGCATTTCAAGCATCTCATGACTGCATTTTAAAACTTTTTCTCTCCTTGTTGCTACAACTATAAATTGAAGCTTTTGGTTACTCTAAAGCAAGTGCTCACCTACCACCATATTATCATCCTGGTAGCATTTCAGTTATCCTTGGCCACCATCAGCATGACACATCATTTCTCCATCTCTCCTGGTGTGCACCACAGTTGAGGACTGAACTGAAATGCAGCACTGGAAGCCTGAGAAATGGTTACCCTGAATAGTTGAATACTTTGGTGGGATGAGCAGGTTTAGCTTATACTTGGTGGAGCTTGAAGGGGATTAGTGTTGAATCATGACTTAGGCGTTGACTTCAACACAAGCCAAGGGAAGTCAGAGCAGAGATTAAATCATCATCATCAGGAAACACCGTGGACAATTGTTCACTCTTTGGAGTTCATTAGCTAAGCCTCCTTTTGTGACTAGATTTTACTCTAAAGCCATCTTTGTGCACTTCTTGGTGAGTTTTCTTTTTTAAAAAAATTATTTATTTCTTTGTTTATTATTTATTTTTAGAGAGAGGGTAAAGAAGAAAGAGAGGGAGAGAAACATCACTGTGTGGTTGCCTCTCACTTGCACCCCGAACTGGAGACCTGACGTGCAACTTAGTCATGTGCCCTGACTAGGAATTGAACCAGCAACACTTGGCTTGCAGGTCAACACTCAATCCACTGAGCCACAGCAGCCAGGGCTTTGGTGAATTTTCAAAGAAACCTACTTCTTGGTGAGTTTTCAAAGAAACGTTTTACTCTTAGACTTGTGACTAGATAGAAAATGTGAAGAAATGCCTGCCTATAACATTCCCTCTTCCCAAATTAGACAGCAACGGGGTCAGTTTCTCATCTCAGAAACATTTTCATCCATGATGATTGGCAATGTTGTATTCTCTCCCATGTGTTCATTTTTTGTAATATACGCAGTCTCAAAGTTGTGGCTGGAAGCCCTTTGCAAGTGTTCTCCTGATAGGGATTATGTAGTATAAGAAAGTCCTCTTTAGTTAGAAAGTTTGGTCCCTCCTCTCCTTTGCAGCCTGAAGGATTCACATTATTAATGGGAAAAGAAGTGAACCCCAAATGTATACATCTCAAGTATAGTGATGGCTCAAATTTAATTGAAGGAAAGGCTGAAATTAAAAAAGGCTTAAGTAGAAAGGGTAAGTGGAGCAATTTATACTCATACTTCCAAGTAGAATAATGCAGTTAATTATTTCGCACTGGAATTTCCAAAAGGTGGTCTTAAATGTCAGCAATGCTAGGGGACTGAGGCTAGTGGAAAAATGATCCTCTTAGGAATTGTATTTCAGTGTAGCTCTCACCTCTACATTTCACCTTTTAAAATTTGTCTGTAAAGAGAGTTCGTAGTGCTGCGTGATTTGTCAGCAGTCTGTCAAAATTCAAATGTCAGCTAATTTGGATCCAAACAAATATAGGTAGAAGTATCAGAACCATATGAAGATCGGTGCTTTTTGTCATTCCCTGAATCTTTTCTTTTTTAACTTTTCCTTAATTTACTGTTTCACATCACCCACCCCTCCTGTGGAGATTACAATAATTCTATAAATGTGAGCAAAAGAGAAGTTATGTCTGCTCACAAATTAAAATGTCCTTTGTAAAAATCAATCTAGGGATCTTGAAAATCTTAGATGTTGCAAGAAAATCATCAGGTCTTGAAAGAAGTTATACTTGGTTTTGTCTAGTTTATTACTTGAGAAAGTTGTGGTGCTAAGTGCTCTCTGGTGAACAATATGAGGAATTGGTTTTGATTTGGCCAGACCAAGGTTAACATACTCTGGAACCTACTGACTGTGGATCTGGGCATGCCATTAACCTCAGTTCCCTCCTTTTTTAAATGGGGTGATACCTACATCTCCGAGTTGTGAGGTTTAATGAGGTAATTTATATAATGTGTAATGTCTGGCATATGGTAAGCACTAATTATAATTGTTATATTATTATAATCCAGATGTCAGCTAGGGCCTTCTGCTCCCTGGGAGATGTAGGTAAACTTTGTTTGAATCTTATTTCATGTTTCTTCAGAGTCAAAAATCCTTTCCCAAACTCTTGCTTCTTCTGTTCTTCTCTTTCAGTGGTTCTACAACTAAAATGCTCAATGCTACCCTTAAACACCCTAGGTACAAATGTCAGCCTCTTCACCAATGTTCAGGAAAAACATCAAATAGCACTATATAGTTTTTAATGACTAAACTTTCTAACTACTTGAGAAGTCATGAAGAAGGGTTACTTCACTGTGAAGAGTAAAGCCCCCCAGGTCTTGCTTGTCTCATCAGAACCACATTTATCCACTGTTCTATCTCTCTGTCATTCCCATCTTTCCCTCCTCTCCCCATCTGCTCATGCAGTAGATTCCATCACTAGTGCTCTCAATTCTTGCTACCCGAAGTGCGGTCCAAGGATGCCAGCAGCACTGGATTTACCAGAGAGTTTGCTAGAAATGCAGATCGCTGGCCTCCCTCCAGACCTATTGAATCAGAATCTTTAGTTTAACGGATCTGTAGTGATTCATGTACAAGTTAAAGTTCAGGAAGCATTGCATCTGCATTATCTTCTCGGGCCTCTCAGGACTCACCTATTCTGCAAGTAACTGTGTCAACGCGGCTGCTGAGAGATTTTTAAAAATCCCAAGTTTCTTCCTTAACTTTCAGCACATTACATGGTGACCAAGAAAATGGTGTTGCTTTCATGTCCACTTATCATCAGGCTCAAGTTGTCACTGGTTTTGGTCCCACTAGCAATGATTAGTCAGCGCTGTCTACTTTAACTGGTATCAGTATCTTTTTTGTTTTTGTTTCTATTTTTTTTAAAGGAAATCAAAGCCTGCTTTTATTGAGGCACCAGTAGACTGACCTACAATTTGGAAGGGGTGGTAATGTGAATACAGTACTCATCATCAAAGCAAATCGAAATACAAAGATATCTGAAATAACTTTACAGTGACATGATGTGTTACTAAGTTAAGGAAAAGGATTGCTCACTAACTGCTCTCTCATTTCATGTTCTTTTAAAAGTCTTCTTTCTTGATTGAGGCTTTCAGCTCTTAAATGGCCTCCATGATCGTCTTCTCTTTGAAAGGGGCGATTTGCCGATGCCTAGATTCTTCCTGATGCCCCTTTCTCCCATCAGCAATAGTGTGGAGAAATAGGGACAGTTCAGTTTTTGGGACTTACAAAAGGAATATTTGGCCGCTGCTTCCTTTCTGTTGATTGCATGCACAAGGGAAAAAACAAACTGGACTCTCGCATATGCTATAGACAGGGTGGCAGAGCCTGCTCCGGCTTTAGCCGTGACTACTTCCATGCTGGCCTCCTGGATTTTCCCAGTGAAGGTTGTCAGTGGGTCCTGGGGAGAGTCCACCTTGGGAGTGCACCGAGAAACCAGGAGGTGATGGTCTTCCCCGCATGGCTGCCAGTGACAGAAACATGGACTCCAACTGGATCCAAACCCTTCAGTTCTGCAGCAAATGTGTTGACTGTGACAATGTCTAGGGTTGTCACTCCAAAGATCTTATTGGGGTTGTACATGCCATGTTTCTTGAAGACTTCAGATGTGATCGAGATGGCAGAGTTAATGGGACTTGAAATGATGCAGATCATGGCCTCAGGGCAATGCTGGGCACAGGGAGCAACCAGCGTGGTCACAATTGTGGCATTGCTATTGAACAGGCCATCCCATGTCATGCCTGGTTTTGACAAGGTTCCAGCTGGAATACCCGCCAAATCACAAGCTGTCAGGCAGTCGGGCAGTTGCTCATGTCTCGGGTAGCCAGCCTTTCATAGTCACTCTGGTCTGTACGTGGCTCAGATCTGCAGCCATTCAAGGTGTATGCGCAGTATCGTAGAGGATTAGGTGGCTCACCAAAGGGCTGTTCTTCGGGAGAGGTGAAAGGGGCTGCCCAATTCCTCCAGAAGCCCTGAGCCCAGCTAGTTTTAGCATTGTTCTGGGCCAAGGTGCTGAAGCTGCAAAGAGAGTGGTGAGTGGGCACCAGCCGTGTAAGGGCTGAGAGCATGGCTGGGGTGGGTGGGGCTTGAACCAACAAGGAAGGAGCTGGAGGTGGGCAAATGATGCCAGCCACCTCTACGCTGCTCAGGGCCTCCTGGCTCCGCTCTGTCTGGCCTCAGCAGCATCAGTATACAGCAATCCCTCTCTATATCGCGGTTCACTTATCGCGGCCTCACTGTATCGCGGGATTTTAAAAAATATTATATTTAAGTATTTATCGCGGATTTTTCGCTATATCGCGGGATTTTGCAGTACTGTATACATATGTTGTTAAAGTTTTGTATGCTTAAGAGTGTAGAATATGTTTAAGAACATAAGTAGTGTTTATAAAAGTGTGGAAAAGGTTAAGGGACTGGGAATGGTTTATAAGTGTGTGGGAAGGGTTTATAAAGCCTTAAAATATATATAAATACTAAAGTAAATGTAAGGTTCCTACCTCGCGGATTTTGACCTATCGTGGGGGGCGTCTAGAATGTAATACCCGCGAGAAGTGAGGGAGTACTGTATTCTTGACACGATAGTTCTAAACTACCTTGTTTTGTTTGGCTTCTGCTGCTGAGGGCTATGAACTCAGTGCAGTACCAAGATTCTGACGTGTTAATTGACCAATGAATATAAACGATGAGGCCTCTCTGAGTGCACCTTAAAAACCAACTTTTGAGACTGAGGAACACTAGGAGTGACCCTTGGCTCCTTGCGAATTCACTCCGAGACATTTGTGCAGCTTCACAATACATAAAGAAATTACCAGGGACCTAGAGGTAAAAGCCAGAAAGAAGTTCAGTTATCCAAACCATCTGAAAGAGCATCATAGAGCAAAGTACAAAAGGGCAGCTAATCCCTGCTGATACAGAGCCTTAAATACCAAGAGTCACAGGCCTGGAAATGATATCTCTAGATAAAGTAAGAGGATGAAGCTGCATTATTGTGGTTTCAAACTCTGGCCACTTTGACATTTACACTCCGAACTCTTTATAAATTTCTTATCTTGAGCCAACCTAGTTATTAGATTTTGGAAACTTATATGTAGTCTTCTTAATCGACGAATGGACAAACAAAAATTAGTGTGCCAGAGAACAGTGTTGAGAACAGAAACTGCCTGTGGAAGCAAGAGGAAGCTAAATTGTATTTGAGAGAGTTGATCCAGGGGACGGGATGTGTAGACAGAGCATAGACAGGATTTTCCCTATGATGGAGAAAAAAAACTGAAGAGGAAGTCAACTAAAATTAACTTTAAAAATTATGAAAGCTCAATTTTATGTGAATAATTGGCAAGTCAGGAGAATAAAATAACATAAATAAATGAAAGTGATTGATGACTACAGTGGACAATTAAGACTGAAGGACATGCTAGTAACCCTTGCAGGGCACAATTCATAGCTAGCATAGAATCCAGGTGACTGATACCTCCATTCTATGTTTTAACACCATCGCCCTACAGTGCAGAGTGAAGCTGTGATTTCTGATAACTATTATTTCTTAACAAGATATCACCAATTTGATAAAGCAGGACAGATAAAAGATTCCTAAACACATTCAGAGAAGTCCTTTTTTTTTTTCCAATATAGCCTTTATTCAGTACCGCAGCTTTTCTCAAAATGTTTTGAATCGTATTACCAATTCCCTATCATTTTCATATTAATCTCTGGACCTTTTTTTTTGGCCATACATTTTAATACTTTGTGTGTGCCCATGATGGAGAGCACATACTTTGGGTGTATGGTGTATGCTTTGGGTAGTTTTATGTTTTTAATATAGTTTTTCATTGACTGAATTAATGTGCGCTGCTGTTGCTCATGCCTTTTTCTGGAGGACATTTCTCTCTTAGAGACAAGCTTTTTTTTTCCAGAGAAAAACTAAATCTGGTTTTCATTCTTTGCTCAAGTTTCTGAGTGCAGGATCAAATAATATAAGAAAAATAAACACATTAAATTTGTGCTTTGGAGTCAGCAAAACTGAAACAGAAATTATCTTAAAGAGTGTGGTTTTAATTATTGATGGACCTGCTGAAAAATACTTTCAGTTATTCCATGCTTTCATTTTATCTTATTCTTTCACATTCATGGTCTTTTCCTGATGATTTTCAGTGTTTACTCACATTCCCTATTTCCGGTGAGAGAAACAGAGACAGAGAGAGAGGTAAAAACAATTAAAAGGCATTTCTAAAGTATGCATCATTTGCCCATTTAAAAATATTATTCTTATTCCTTTTATGCTGTTGTTATACTCATTCTCTCACATGATCCACATTCTGAATTTTAATTGTTTTGGAATAAGTGAGCAGTGGATCGAATTGTCTGAAAACCCACACACACACAGAGTCCAGACTGTGTTATTTGTATGATATACAACCATCATGAATATCCTTGTCTCTCCTCAAGAAATATGTGGAAATGTGTTTTTCCTGGATGTGAGCAATTTCACCAAACTGAAAACACTCTGCATATGTTGATACAATGGTTCCACTGCCATTTTACTGAATGTGGCATTGATTTTGCTATTACCAAGCCAGATCTGTGCCAACCAGCATGTCATCAAATCCAAATTTAGGACACAAGGTCTGACCAACTAAGGGAACAACTAGGCTAATTATTAAAACTCTGGAGTGTCCTGCAAAATCCAGATATGAAATCACTGAATCTGTAGTGAAGAACTTTCACTCTATTTTGCTCTGTGTTATCAGTAACACTTCTTTACTATTGAAGCTAAGTATTTAAGTGACTTTGTTCTTTCACTCTTCCAAATGGTTTTCCAACCATGTCTTAGTCTCAGCATCTGCTAATGCTGCAATATTTAGTCTTGTAAGGTGTTTCTTGCCTTCTGATTATCCCTTCTGGAAAATATCAGAACAAATGTAAAATAGTAGATTATATACATAAAGAGAGAGAGTTTGATGGTAATCATTAATAGTAGTTTGCTATTTTATTTTATTTCTTTTTTCATCACCATTTATCCACCTATACCCTCTGCCACATCCACCCACTCCCTTGCCCCTCACAATTACCACACTGTTGTCCCTGTCCCTGAGTTCTTTCTCTTCATTTTCCCCTTGTTGCTGGATCTGGAAAGAAATCAGAAGAAATTAGTCTATATTAAGTTAATGATGAGTATACTCTGAATAATTTATTTGACAATGACTCTATAAGAAGACAAAGTTTGGAAAAGCATTATATAGAAAAAAATGTAAGCCTGTTTGGAAGCAACCAAGATAGGTAGATACTAAAGAGTGAAGAATTGGAAATGACTCCACCATTTATGAGTAACCCATCTATTTGAAGAAGACATATTCAAAAAGCATCTTACAGAAAGTAAAATGGTGGTTTTCAGGGGCTTGGGGGAAGAGATGAATGGAGAGTTACTGTTTAATGGGTTTAGAGTTTCAGTTTTACAAAATGAAGAGTTTTGGAGATTGATAGTGGTGACGGTAGCGCATTATTATGAAGGCATTTAATTCCACTGAAATGTTCGCTTAGAAATGGTTAAAATTATAAGTTTTATGTGCATTTTACCACAATAAAAATGGGAGAAATAAAAGGCATCTTAATATTTTATCTTTTCCCCAATGTCTCTTTAAATATTTTTAGTATGGGGGTGATCCTTTTCTATTCCTCCATGAAGTCTCTTATGGAGCTCATGGGTATCTGTTCATTTGCTTTGAGGTAATAGACAGCCCCATGGTCACCTGAGGTGGCAAATACAACCTCAGTTCAGTGATTACAATGACCAGATGCAATCTATTAAAACTCCAAACTTCATTTAACATTAAACCTTCTTAGTAGCTCAGACTTGATTCAGATTGGACATATGAAGTTGCTCTTTTTTTTAAAAGGGATGGTGCTTCCATTCTAGGTCTGTTTATGTTGTTGATCAGGCTGAGGGGTCAAGAAATATCAAACTGGTCCTGCTCTGTATTCTTTAAAATTTAGTAATTGATAGAGGGAATCTGTCACCCTCCCTCTGGCATCCCAGTATCTGTTCTATTTGGTACTTAATTTAAATTTGAGGCAAAGACTTTCATTATAAGACCTTGTCACAATGTGCTGTCAAGTATGGCCAGAAGGTTGAGAAAGAGAGAATATGTGGACCTCACTCAGATGACTGGTCAAGGACTGTCAGAAACTTAACTGTTGTGACACACATGTATTAAAGACCTAGTGTGCGAGAGATGTAAGTAGTTCCAAATCAAGTTTTATTGCACATAATTTTCTTAATGTTATTATTAGCTATAATTTATTGAGTGCCTACCAACTGCTAGCTTTTTCTAGGTATTTCACACATGCTTTTAAAATTTATTAAGTGAATACCACCGCACAAAGAGGTAGGTGCCAGCACTGCTTTCTAGGTGAGGTAACTGAGTTGTGTTAAGTTTGAGTCACTCACCTAAGGCTGTACAATTACGTAAAAAAGCTGAGATCCCTGTCTTATGTCACCTGAACTGGTTAGAACATCAAGATCATTTTATTGCTGCCAGTCAATGTATTTTTACAAGGGAGCCTAAAGCTATGTTTTACTCAGGGAACCAGATGACAAGCCCTGCTAAGTGCCTTTTGTTTTATTCCTCCTAGTAGACTTCAATCCAGGACTGACCCCCTATTCGCTGTCTTCCCACCCCCAGCAGTTCTGTCCCCCATCCTCAGCATTGCTAATTGCCTTTGTCTCCACCTGGACACTTAGTCTTCCAGACTAAGCATTGTTTATAAACACACACACTCACACACACACACAAACACATACACCAAGCTCACTTTCTGTAGAGCACAATCTGCATACTAATACAAACCCAAAATGTGGAAGACTGCTATATTAACCAGGGATGACTGAAGGTATCTTGACTGAAAGTCAGTAAACATAGGGACACCTGTGTCTCCTAGTTCAGATTTCTTTGTACTATCATAGTTTATATGCCATTTTAATGTATCATCATCCCATGTAACAAACCTATGTCCACCCGACCAACTAATAAATTTAACTTAGACTTTTCACTGTGTCTGTAAAGCAGGCCAACTGATGCCCAGGGAATACTCAAGACTCAGGGTTAGTAAGCTTACTCAACTGTAGGCCTGCTTCCATGGGAAGATGAATGTTTACCAAGAACTATTTGTGTTTGTGATGATACCTGTATGTTAAAGTGCTTGCACATATTCTGGTAATTGTCAAAGTAGATGTAGGAGAAGCAATGGTATAAAATGGGAAATAACCAGACAAAAATCTGGATGCAGTCCAAATCCAGATGGACTCTTAAGTGTGTAAGTTCTCTTTGTCCTTAAAATCAAACATGCACCCAAATTAGATAATTATTTAGTCATGGAAGATATTAGGACACTTCCATCAGTGGGCTCTTCTTCCAAGGAAGTATCTTGGGCCTGTATCACAAGATTGGTAAATATGTGCTCAATCTCTTAGGAGGTCCCATTTTACTTTGAGGAACAAAGGCTGAGAATGTGAGTGTGACGTTGACACACACACACACGAGTGCAAACATACAACCGTAATGTTGGAACTCTGGACCAGAGCACCTCTGTGTCCCATAAAGGATTCAAACCACCAAAGGCTTCACCTCAGCAGTGGACAAGCAACCATCACACCTCGGAGTATCAGAGTACAACTGTGACTCCATATGGCAACAACACAATGGTGTTCAAACTAGAATCGAGCTCTTTTTCAGATAGATTTTGGAAGAAAAATTGATTTATTTATACCAAGTAAGTTCTTCTTTTCTTGATAAATGCAAGCTAAAGCTTTCAAAAAGGAGAGATTGGAATACTGCTAATAAGGATGCGGGGTTTTAAGAAATCGTCGTCGTCGGCATCCGTCCGTCTCGAGAGACGATGGTGTAGCTTCTACTGAAGCTACAGAGCCTGGGCAGGGTGATATGGAGGGTCTGCTGTTGCCCATGCAGCAGACCCCCCCTCTCTTCGCAGCTGAAGGGTCCAAGGGAAAGACGGAGTCAATACAGCTTGGCTTCAGGTGCGCCGCAGGAGTTGCCGGTGTTGACTACAACGT
Organism: Furipterus horrens; assembly: GCF_987537825.1. NCBI lineage: Eukaryota > Metazoa > Chordata > Mammalia > Chiroptera > Furipteridae > Furipterus > Furipterus horrens. The sequence continues at coordinate 96,388,539 of NW_028327187.1, read as the reverse complement.
CAAACCGCCTTAGGGACTCCGGCTCCGGATTTTCTGTCGGGGTTTACTCCCTTAGCCTTTCCCCTGAAGAGGTATGCCGCAAGGCAGCGGAGGTTTTTTGGAGTCAGAGTTTTCCTTCTCTGTTTTAAGAAATCAATTTGAAAAATACAAGAGAGATGACTTTGTTTACACCCCAACCTTTTGATAAAGGTTATAAACATTAAACCCCTTTTTGGGAAATAATTAGATTGAATATAAAGTGATCTAGTTATCTTTCCAACAGCAGAAATAAAGTTATTTAATATCCATTTATGCATATCCAAAAAGCTTTGGCTTTAGAGAAACTATGATTTGTATAAAAAGTCATTATAACATCTGCATTTAATTTAAGGCTATTTTCTTGCTCATCGTTCATCCAATAATTTCACTTATATGTAAATATCCTAGAAAAATATTTATAGTTTTAATATTCACTTTATCATTTTGATATTGCAATTGAACCAATATTTGCTCCATCCAGGTTAGCTGTGTTTTGCATCACAAAAATCATGTGAACGTGCAGTTCAAAGAGTTAAGCTAAAGCAGTTGCTTATGGCTCTTCCTCCTTCAGGACAGTGCAGGGCAGGTTGAGAACTTGGGCCAGGGCATTATTTGTCCATGGGCAGTGCAATGAATGTGGATAAAGGACAAATATATAAGCTACATCCTGGGGGTGAAGCCAAGTAGACCGAGGAAACATTTTTAACCCTAACGTACCAGACCAAGGTAAAATCCAGGTATATGGTTGTGTGAATGAGGTGATAGCTAAGAGGTTTATAGTGGAGAGGGGAGAGGTAAAATGGAGAAAAATTCTCTGAGCAGACGCAATGGTTGCCATAGATCTTTTTAATGTGTCTAAAGCCTCACACTGTTTAGGAGGGAGCGCTCACAGGCTCCTCACTGGCCCAAAAGGCTATAGGTCATTTCCCAGCTAAAAACATATTTTTCTGTTCCCACCAATCCTAAAACCATTTTTCTTCACAATCACATTTTTAATTATGAAATATAGCGTGTTTGCAAAAGGGAGGTATATCAATTTAACCAATAACAATTAAATGAGCAATCATGTACCCAACACCAAATTTAAAATAAAGTGTTAGTACTTCAGAGCCCCCTGTATTAAATGTTTTATTGATCTACTTATGTTTTTTCCTTTTTATAGTCTCTTAATCTAGTGAATTTTTATTAAAATTTGTATTAATATTAAAATATTTTCTAGGATAATACCAATTGATAATGATGACGTTTTTCAAGAAGACTAAACTTAGGTTGTTGGTAGTGTGTTTATGAGTAGTGCTTCTGTGTTCATGAAATGTGCCTAGAACATGACACACTAGACCCTCTGGAAGGAGGTCACTATGCACAGTCCACAAGTCCTAAGGATTGGAGATTTATGCTCCCCCTCCTTAAGGAAGGAGTATTTACATAAATTATTTGGAATTCTTCTGCACTGGAGACTTGTTTCTTTTCCCTTAATTATTTGTTTTTTCAGTCGCTTATTTATATCACTGTGGACTCATGGATATTTATTCTCTACTTTGGGTTACAATTCAATATTGTTATTTATTTTGTTACTCAAATGTTGTCTTCTGTGTTCCTGTGACGTACCCAAATCATTGTGTTATTTTGTTTTGTTTTGTTTTGTTTTTTTCCAAACACTTCCTTTCTTTCTGGCACTACAGGATACCCCAGGCTCACTGTGTATATTTTTAGCACCAGTCCTAGAACCAGCCATTTCCCCAAGGAGCCCAGTCCTATAACTTTTAATACACTATTTTAAAAACATTTGCTATTAAAGTTATGTCATCATCAAAAAGTTGGAGGAAGTAGTCCTTTTTCTCTACTGTAAAAGTTGGCTTATTATTGGAATTCTTTGTTATTTCATGTTTCCTGGAACTTTCCTGCAAAACCACCCGATTCTAATGTGTGTGTGTGTGTGTGTGTGTGTTAGGATAATTTAAACTACTGATTGTGAATTTTAATGGTTTTCTGTTCTTTCCAATAGAAAGAGTTTAGGCAGGTTGCATTTTCTAGAATTTTTTCCCCATTTCATCTAATATTTTAAATTTATTAATAAGATTATTCATAATACAATTTTCTTTTTAATTACTGTAGTATCTGTAGTTATATCATTTATTTCATTCTTAATACTGTCTATTTTGCCTTCTCTGTTTATTTATAGGCAGAAATTTGTGCAAGTTATTAGTCTTTACAAATAATTGTTTAAGGGGGATTTCATTGGCCTCTTATGTTTTGCTTCTATTTTATTTATTTATGATCTTTATTATTTACTCCCTAATATTTTGAGGATGTTTATTATACTTTGATTTTTTAATTCTTAGATTGGATGCTTAGTTAATTATTTTAAAATGATTCTTCTTTTCTAATGAGCATAATGAAGGGTATCAAAGTTCCTACAAGTACTACTTTAGTTACATTCTCCAGTTTTGATACATATGAATTTGTTCATTTAGTTTAAAATATTTTATAATTTTATTATGACTTTTTTCTCAAACTTAAAGATTATGTAAAAAGTGCCTTTCAATTTCCAAATTCATTCATTTTTGAAAAAGATTTTATTTATTGTTAGAGAGGGAAAGGGAGAAACAGAGGGAGCGAAAGATTGATATGCGAGAGAATCAAAGATTGGTTGCCTCTCACATGTCCCCAACTGGGGACCTGGCCCACAACCCAGGCATGTGCCCTGACTGGGAATTGAACCAGTGAATCTTCGGTTTGCAGTCTAAGGCTCAATCCACTAAGCCACACCAGCCAGGGTGACATTCACTCTTACTATATACAGACAAAATACCAAGAACTGCTCTAGGTACCAGTGATATAACAATAAATGAAGTAGAATAAAAACCATAGGCTCTAAGAGTTTACATTCTAGTGAAGGGAGACAGATGATAAAACCAGTAATATTTAAGACAGTGTGAAATGATTTAGAGAAAAATGAAGTCAGAACAAGGGATAGAGAATGAGTTGTAAATAGGGTGTTGAAGACTTTAGTAAAAAGTAGTATTAGTAAAATGACCTGAAGGAGATGAAAGAGTCACTGAGTGTTCAGTTATCTGCATAAAAGATTCTGGCGGAAGAAGCACCAAGTTGACTAGTTCAGAGGCTGACTCATTCTTAATGTGTTAATGGGACAGCAGAGACAGATGTACTAGGCACACACTGAGTGAGGGAGGAGGGAAGAGATGAGATTGGAGAGACAAAGTTGGCTGGAGTGCTAGGTGGGTAGGCTTTTGGGGCTACTGTAACGATATGGATTTAAATTTTCACTTATTGTATGATGTGAAGCCACTGGAGAAATCTGAAGAGAGATATGACTTATCCAGGTTAGCTTTTCCCTTAGGAAGTTGAGAATATATTGAATAGGGACAAAGGGGAAGCAAGAAGAGAAAAAAATGTACTGTTATATACTTTGTATATTAGAATGTTATCAGTTTCCATAATGTTTCTCAAGTTCTTGCAGAAAAAATATTCTTTAATCATTGTATGCAATGTTACCTATACATTCATTAGATCAAACTTACTCATTGTGGTGTTCAGTCTTCTATATTCTTGCTAAGTTTTTATCTGTTTGATCCATTAGTCATTATAGATGTGTTAAAGTCTCCCAATGTGATAAGAGTTTTTGTAATTTCCCATTAATTCTGTCAGTTTGTGCTTCACATAGTTTGAGACTATATTATTAAGCCCACATGAGTTTAGAATCATTATTATCTTCTAACAGATTGAAACATTTGATCACTATGTAGAATTCTCTTTATCCTCATAATGCAACACTAGGCAATTTGACAGGTTCTATGACAGAGAGATGGATAAAACACAATCCCTGAACTACTTTCTAATTTCTCCCCAGTCATTGATTTACATTCTGACCATCATGGAATATATAGTTAAACGCTTGTGGAATTTTATCATCAAAATCAGAATCTTTTATATAATACTGATAATATAAGCTCCTTGACAAGAGGAATTTATTTTCTATTAAGGTTTTAGGTGAAAAAACAACAACATATTACCTCTATATTCAAGGAGCTTTCTGTTAATGTACAAAAATGCAGCTCATTTGTGTATGTTGATTTTGTGTCTTGTAACTTTGTTGAATTCATTTATTAGTTTTAACTGTGTGTGTGTCTGTATAATCTTTAGGGTTTCCTACATATAAGGTCATGTCATTTGAGAACAATGGATATAATGGTTTTGAAATACCTAATTGTCAGGGGGCCTGGCACCAAGCATTAATTGTAAGAGTTTCTCTCAATCAATTGATAATGATTTTTTTTTCTATTGCTCTATCCAGGGGAAGAAGTACATTGAGCTTTAATTTCAATGAATCATAACATTAGACCATATCTAAATAGAAATGATGATGTGTCATGTCTGTTAATTGATTATAATTACTGTGATTTCTATTTACTGATAATTTTGCACCAATAAATAGAAGTAAAGTTCAAGTTCCAAATCCCCAAAAGATTTTTTACAGCGCTCTACAAAGACAAGCATTGTGTAGTATTACGGAAAATGTCATTACTGCCTCAGGAAGGTATTTCTTTTAAAGATTTTATAAATGAGATTAACAGTTAACCGAGAGCAATATCATCTCATGTTAAAAAAAAGTTTTGTCAATATCATCCCCTTCATCCTCACAATACTGCCACAGAGATGGCTATTGTCATTACCTTTTACTAAGATAATTTAAAATACATATTACATTTTTAAATTTTCTTTTCAGATTAGCTTATATTTGTTAGTCTTTTCTCCTTATAATAAAACAATAAAAACACCCCTAGCTGTGGATCTTTTTGTAACTTCCACCAGTAGGAATTTCAGAGTCACTGGTTTCACATAAATCTTAGGAAACTGTTATAATCTATCCAGAAAACAATCTGCTGACTATAAAACTAAATATGTAAGTAACAATTTTCAGATCATGAGCCAACCATCCATTGAATTCCGCAATCATCCAACAAAGAAACACCTGCCTGAGAAGCACAGCAGGCAGATAGGCAGCTGGCGCCATGCTCTGGGGATTTGCTTGCAGCAAAACAATCCCTGGTTCCATTGAGGCAGAAAGAGGGTGTTCTTTCTTGTAGCTGTTATTGTTCTGTTCCTAGAAATGCAGAGTTACATTTATAGTTTTTTAAATAAATAGATTAAAAATATCTCTACATTTATTAACTGACACATTTTGAATGCTTAGCAATCCTTCAAATTTGCTAAAATTGTCGCTTATTTATTTAGTGGCTCACTGATTGCTTGTGAAACTTGACTGTTTTTCCCCAGTCATTTAAGCTTCTAGTTTACTTTGAAAATCATCATAAAGTAAGGTAATATTTAGTGAGTTATAGGATTTGAATTCAAAACGAATTTTTCAAGCTATGACACTTATACCAATTACTGGAAAGATCTTGAGTTAGAAACCTGCCCTCACAGTTTTATTTCTTATCTGCAAAGTAGGGTTGCTATGATTATTAAATGCACATGCTCATGACACGATTGTTTACAATATATCAGGTGCTCTTTTATGCTAAAATACCTTAGAAACACGAAGAGGTAATAACTAAATCTGAAGGGTTCCTTAAGGACCACCTATCCCAATTCTACATTGAACTGGTGAGAAAATTAAGTGAATTGTTGGTGATTACAAATTTAGTGACAGAAATTATGTTTGGATCTAGATTTCTTCTTATTTAAGATTTTATTTATTTAGTTTTAGAGAGAGGGGAAGGGAAGGAGAGAGGGAGAGAAGCATCCATGTGAGAGGGAAACATTGATTGGTTGTGTCTCCCATGAGCCCCAACCAGGAACTGAACCTACAACCCAAGAATGTGCCCTGACTGGGACTCGAATCAGCAATCTTTAACTTCGTAGCATGACACCCAACCTACTGAGCCACACTGGTCAGGGCTGGATCTAGATTTCTTATTCAATGCTCTAATTTACATGAACATTTCTTAAGTCTATCTCAAAAAGAGAATTTTTCTTAGTTAAAAAAAAGGAATTGGTTAAAAGCAGTTGCTGACTACTCATGGCAATTTATAGTTGCAATATCAGTTTCATGAATAAAGAATCCAATAAATAAATATTATAGTAACTGTGGATGTTAGATATAGACAGGGATAAAGTGGCCAGATGGTTCATTTCAATGTAAAAATATTTTTCTTGCCTATTTCAGGACTTTCCAAAATCTAAAAGAAAGCATTTGCTTCTCTGATTTATGAGGAGAAAAACCAGCATAGCAAAAGTGCAACTGTTGAGAATGGCAAGGGCGGGGTTGGGTTGAGATAAGGTTAAAATTACAGCCTCACAAAACTGTATGTTTTTACAAAGATACAGTGGAGCCGTTCTGATTTTTCTATGGAGAAAGTGAATTCAAATGATTAAATAAGAGAAAGTATTCCAAATTGTTTTGAAAAGTAATGATTTCTGCACTGCTGTAGTAAGTACAGTATATATAGTACTTATTACATTGATGATAATTCAAAATACTGGTTAGTTGCTCCAGTACTGTTCCTAAATTGGGTGTCATTCACAATACTGAGCATATTACACATGCTGAGTCCAATTACCTTTAGAGTTATCCTGTGAGGTATGTGCCATCTCCACTTTTTGGTTGAAGAAATGTAGGCTCAAGCTAGGTAAGTTGCTTATTGAAATTACAGAATAAAGTGTTATTCTCATCATTTTTTTTAATATTGGGTTATAATTCAGTGAGGTCATTGTGCCTCATTTAGGCCACAAGATAGTCCAAGCAGAAGTTTCACTCCTACAGGCATTCCATGGATTAGAGCAGAACTGGGGCTGATGTTCAGCCAGCAAGAACCTATGCAAGAAAAATGATGATTAACATTTAGAAATCCTGCCACACTGCTTGATAATTTGCTGCTGCCATGAGCTTCCATGTGGATCTCCTGCGTGCCGTGCACCAGCCTCCCTGATACCTCCTTACCTGGGAATTCCTAAATTTCTTCATGATCCATTAGGGCAGAAAGCATGGCTGGAATAGCAGAAGGTGGCTGTACTTTGGTCAGGGCTTTGCCCAGCAGCAGAGATGTGCGGGGTGGGAAACTACCTCCTGCTTTCTCATTCCCCTGGCCAAACCAAAGAACAGGAACGGAGTGTAGGGTATGAAGCCTGTAGAGGTCAGTGTCCTGAGGCACAGAACCATGCCGGGGACAGCTGGGCACACGGAGTAAAACCATCGTGGCAGTGGAATAGATCATTACAGAAATACAATGAGCTTGAAAGCAATAAACAGATCTGCAATTCTGGCACAGCTGAGTTTATGGCCCTGTGTTCATGTCTGATATAAGAACCATAAATTAAGAGAAGGAAAGCAGAGGATTTGGGTTTCAGCTCTTTCATGGGCTGGTAGGTTTATGCTGTAGTTGTTTCCCCTTCCGATCTAGAGGTTTCTGTAATAACCACTCTGTGGTCTATGTAGATGCAGGGCCCTGAATTTATCTTACTTTCTCCAACTGTTGGAAAATGTCAACTCTTACCTCATTTTTACTAACAGTCACATTGGTGAAGTGGGAACTTCTGCTGAAGCGATGGCTTTATGCTAATGGTCCTTGGGGTTATATGGGGTTATTGGCTTTCCAGATCATGGAATGTTGAGAGGCATGGCTACTTTTTAGGGAGCTCTGTTTGGGAAGACGTTATCTTCTCTTGCTGAATAATGTGCATGTTCTTGTTCAGTTTTGATGAAGAGACAAAAATATCTAGTAATTATAAACAGCTTTTAAATAGAAATACACAGATTCTTATGTTAAGTCTTCTAAGAGAATGATGTAAGGAAGCCTGATATAAAAGAGCAGGAATTTGAATGTTTTTCGACTCTGACAGAAAGTTACTTGCATGAGCGGATGACAGGAAACTGTGTATGAATAGGGAATCCAGGGTCCAGTGAAAAGCCATGTAAATGTGCCATATCCCTGCGTGAACTCTGTTCTCATTGAGCTTCCACTAAGTTCTATACTGCTGGCTAATCAATTTGGAAATTACACTGTCTCCATGTTTAGGTGTTTTAGGGCTGCTACAACGAAATTTCAGACTGGGTGGCTGAAATGACAGAAATGTATTTTCTCACAGTTCTGGAGGGTAAAGTTGTTCAATGAGTGGGCAGGTTTGGTTTCTTCTGAGGCCTCTTTCTTTGGCTTGTCTTCCTGCTGTGAACTCACATAGACATCCCTCCATCAGTCAGAGTTGTTTGACTCTTAATCTCCTCTCCTTATAAGGACACCAGTCATACTGGATTAGAGCCAACCCTAATGACTCCACTTGAACCTTTTGAAGACTATCTCTACATACGGTCACATTCTGAGTTACTGTATGAACTTTGGGGGCACATAATTCAAAACCTGTAGGTTTCTTTCTTTTGCTGTGGTGAATATTTCCCCCTGAATATAGACAAGAAAGCATGTAGCTTTTGGACTTTTTGGCAGTCAGTCATTTTGTGACCATGCAGGGGAGCCAAATCTAAGAGGATGATACAGAAGGAGAGAAATGAAAAGAATCACGGTTCTTATAGACCCCATTGATCTATTGAATCAAACCATCCTTGATACTCATCCCTTACCTGGACTTCCTAGGTTTGTAAAATGGTAAGTTTCCTCTATTGTTCGAGCCATATTCACCTTGTCTTTTTTTGCAGCTGAATATATTCTGATACAAGGCAGTAATGCGTTGTGCTTTCTGATCTTTCAGAGATAACCTCCCATCAAATCAACACATGTTTATTGCTTATTTATTATGTATGTACCAGTCACTCTGATAGGTTCAGGGGAGGTACTATTATACAAACTAGATAACTCTTGCTTTCTCAGCTTATAGTCTAGTGCAGGAGACAACCTTTCATTAAATAATCACACAAATAAATGTACAATTACAGCCTTTGATGAGAACAATAGAAGTAATATACTCAAGATTATAAGAAACTATAAAAGAAGGAGCTTACTTAGTACTTACTCCAGGTAAAGTTTCCCTAAGGAGAACAAACTTACCCAGGGATTTGGAAGAAAAGTACCACTTAACCAGGAAACAGAAAGGAACAATGTGGACAGAGTGTCTGAATCAGGAAGGAGATGGTGTAGCCTTTAAGGAGCTAAATGAATGCCAGGGTGGGTGGCTCACGTAGATTAGGTATGAGAGGTATTGGCATGGCACTCTTTTCAAACAATACTTGTTAAAGAATCTGAGCTCTGGGACTTCTCCAATCCTATTTAAAAACAAAATAGTTGCCGTTAGTACAAGTGCTTCTTATCTCTATGGTGAGACAACAGAAACTCTTGTTATAAATTTTATGTTGAAAACACCATGGATATTTCTTTCTCCATTTCACCTGGAAGATCTGACATATTTAAGATATATAAAGATTAATGCAGGATTTATTAGTTTGCATGAATGTCTGTGTGTGTGTATTTATAGATATGTATGTGTTTATTCATGTGCCTACTTATGAATGCATGTGCACATGTGCGTTTATAAATATCTATGTCTATGTGTACATATTTACGAGTGCATGTGTGTTGGTTATGTGTATCTATTTATGAATATGTGCATATATAGCAAAGGCACTAAGTAAAGGCTCAGTTCTGTCCATGCTATGAGGCCAGGCCTAAGCAAACGTATATAGTTATGTTCAGAGACCATTATTATAAAGGGATTTTCCTCTGCCTGTCGAAAGGTTATCTTAGGATAAATGGAACATTTACCAAATTATTTAAAGTTTATTGCAAACATCAGCATCAGTCCTTTCTGGCTCCTTCTCTCTGGACTCCCAGAAGAGCATTTTAGGCCTGTCTATCCTTCTGCCAAGAGTTAGGTTCCAAGAGCAGAGAGATGTTATGGTTTGAACAAAAAACAAACTCTGAACTGACTCTTTGAGTAGGAGACACTTAATTTCTTATCTCAAAGAAATCAATTTTTAGACTAAATCTTCCTTACAGAAAATATCTGCAATGTTTGCTTCCAGATTTATTATGCAGGAGGATGTCAACAAGACAATCTGATGGATGTAGCAAAAGATTCAGCAAAAAGAACTATTTGAGAGGACAATATTAGATAATATTTTTACAAATAACTCAAACCCCCCCAAATTTAATAACATACTGGACATGTTCTGATAAAATACTTTAGCTATTACATGCTATGAAGTAGAAGGAAATGTAAGAAGCCATATGTGCTCTTAAGTATGGTATAATGTATTTGTGAGTCATGTAATACAACTGTTATGTTTAGTTATATGGGTAAATTTGAAAAGATTTAAGGTACACAGAATGTTGCCATAGGAGTTCAAGAGTAGACTAGAAAAAATTCTGGATGGCAGGGCAGGATTAATTGATAAATGAATCCCAGCAATCAGTCATTATGTCGATTCAGAGAAGAAAGCCCTTTTCAGCTATAGAAAGCAGTGTCTGATTATTGAGAGCTGATGGACTTGAATTTAACAAATGCAAGAGGCTTATTAATCAAGATGGGACTTGGCTGCTGGCTGAAGAAACCCCTGCAAACAGATACTCTTGCACAGAAAAAGTCTAGGAAGAGGCTGTTCGTGGTGTTAGCAAGCACCCAAGCTGCTTTGATCTTCTTCCTCCTTTGCCATGAGGTTTGTATGGTTTTCATCTTTATGGTCACAAGGTGGCTGCTGCAGTTCCAGCATCATGTCTCCCCATTCTCTAGGAAGACAGGAAAAGTATAAAACAAGAAGGGAAACTTTCTTCTCCTTATGATGATTTGTGTTTTTATATTTTGGTGAGAACCTTCCCAAAGGACTTTTGTGTGGAACTTTTTACGTGGCCACCCATAGCTGCAAGGGTGGCTGGGCCCTCAAGTTATCTCGCTTTCTACCTTCAATAGTAGAAAAAAGTGAGGGAGAGAAAGTTGGTATAGTTGTTAAGGGAGCCATCATATAGGATCTCAAGGATAATTTATCCCAGGACAACATAATCTGTGATAGAGGAAGGAAAACACAGTAGAACCTTATTGGCTGAAATATCAGAAACAGTAAAAGAATAGTGAAGGAAAATACTGCAAAGATGGTTGGGGCCTGTGCTAGTTTGACTAGTGTCCCTCCAAAATTCATAACCACTCAGAATCTCAGAATGTGAACTTATTTGGAAATAAGGTGTTTTAGATATAATCAAGTTAAGACAGGGTCAAACTGGATTAGAGTGGACGCTAATCCAATGATTGGTGCCCTTATAAGAAGAGGAAAACTTGCACGCAGAGACACACATAGAGGGGAAGTTGATTGATGTAAAGATAGACAGAGAAGGAAGATGACCATGTGATGATCGAGGCAGTAATTGGAATTATGCAGCTGTAAGGCGAAGAATGCCAAGGTTGCCGGCAACCACTGGAAACCAGGAAGAGGTATGGAAGGAATTCCTCCCTAGACACGTCAGAAAGAGCATGGCCCTGCTGACACTTTGATCTTGAACATCAAGCGTTCAGAGCTGCAAGAGAATATGAGATCTGTCCAGAAAAAGTCCAGCCACTGGTAATATAATGAGAACAGTGTGCACAACATTGATGTAACCTGGCAACCAAGGAGAGTGGACTAGAGTGCACATGCATGAACAATGATGACTTACTTCACTGTACTAGTCAGTGGGGGTGGTATATGCTGCTGAGTGAGCATGTGTACTGTGTGGTTGTTGCATTCAAAATGACTGAGCAAGGAGAACAACAAATCTGCATCGAATTTTGCGTTAAGCTTGAAAACTCCTCCACAGAAACTATTCAGATAATTTTGAAAGATTTTGGGGATGATGAAATGAGCACAGTGCAAATAAAAGTGTGGCACAAATTCTTCAAAGATGGTCGAGAATCTGTTGAAAGTGATCCACATTCTAGAGGGCCTGCAACAAGCAGAACACCTGAGAATGTTGAACGTGTATGGGCTGGAATCAACAAAGATCAGTGAGAACTAGAAACTAATCTGGGGATTCCAATAACTACTGTGTCTGAGATTTTGACACAGGATCTTGGCATGAAACCTGTTCTTGCAAAATTTATTCTGCGGCTTCTGCTACCAGAGCAGAAGGAACATACGATGGGGCAGCTGATGGCAATTCCAACAAAGCATTTTGCAGTGTCTTGAACAGTGAAAGACTCTGAGAGAACTGTGTGAGGTCCCAAGGTGCCTACTTTGAAGGGGACTAAGGTGTCATTGTCCTATGTACAATGTTTCTTGTATCTTGTATCTTCTTCTATAAATATCTCTTTTTCATTGTACATGGCTGGATACTTTCTGGACAGGCTTCGTATTTGTTGTTTTAAGCCACTAAGTTTGTGGTACTTAGTTATAGCAGCCCAAGGAAACTAATACAAGGTCCTATTGTAAATTTCATGGACTACCAGATTTAGAATTGAGTCATTATACTGTCGACTACTATAGCAAAAGCTTCCTTCAAGATATTGGAAGATGTTTTGCAAAAAACAATTGTGATGAACTGATAAATTTGGAAGGTACTGTGCTTCATATCTTAACTCTAACTAGGAACTTCATATTGAGTTTTTGGGATACCAAACGTTATGAGAAGTAGAGAAACAGACTTTGCTGTTTACCCTGTATTTTCCAAAATATATTTGATCACAAATTCTTTTTTTTCAATCAAACACCAGGTACCCTCTCCAGAAATGTATGTGTTCTGAGGATCTTGGGTAAGAAATGCTAGTGTAAGGAATGAGACATCCCGAAGGAGTGGTATTGATACTGATCAGATCACTGGGAAGGAGGAGTAGGAATAGGCCCTAGGAGGAGGTTGCCCGAGGCAACGGTAAACAGCCTAGGACAGGATTGGCTGAAAAGCGGAATACCTCCAGAACACATGGAATTGTGGACCAGAAGGTTTAAATTAAAAAGAGGGCAGAGACTAGCTCTTGGGTTCTCTTCCTCCAGGACACCTGGATGATTGTGCAGCAGCTGCCTGCATTTCCCAAAGGGCAGTGATTTGGATAGATTTTGGTTGGGAGACGAAACTCCAGGCCCAGCCTAGGACCGGGCTGGCCTGACATAGGGTGTCAGGGTTGTTTTTCATTGGGTGTTCTAGAGCAAGGGTCCCCAACCCCTGCATCATGGACCAGTAGTTGTCTGTGGCCTGTTAAGTACTGGACTGCACAGCAGGAGATGAACTAAGTGGTGGGCAAGCGAGTGAACCTGTCTCTCCATGCTACCCCTGGCTGTGTCAAATTGTTTTCTACGAAAGTGGTCCCTGATGCGAAAAAAAGTTGGAGACCACTGTTCTAGAAGGGACAGGCTCTGAGTCAGAAGACTGCCAGTCTTCCAAAATTGTGTAGCTTTTTGAATCTTACGTTGTTTTCATTTGTAAACAAACCCTATAGAAATAAGATAATTAAAAAACTGATAGGGGGACTGGTAGGGGAACTCCGGAGCTAAAGATTTTAGGCTTAATTGACAGGCTTAAGTTATTAAAGCTTTAACTAAAGAGTTAAAGATTTTTAGCCTTAATTGATAGGCTTAAGTGACTAATGAATGTGGATAGTTGTTACGCCAAAATTGTGTAGCCTTCGAATAAAGACTCATTTCCTTTATCACCAAACCTTTGCCCCCACAATTTGCCTAGAGGGTGGCAGCCAGGCAGCGGGGCCCCACTTGCTGTTGGGTGACAGTATAACCAGTGTTATGTAAGCACGGTATAGAGGAGAGGAGCTTGAGGCAGGGAGAGGAGGCATATCTGAATAGGGAGGGTGGTGGGGACAAGAAGATTAACGGTAAAGAGATAACCAAGTGAGAATTCACAGTCACGGAGACATTGGCTAGACAACTCTCTCCTATTTACAAAACAACTACAGTATTAAATAGATTTTTTTAACCTGTGAAATTATTTTCGTCAAATTTTGAATTAGTGCTTATTATAGCAGTGTAGGAGTTTTGCTATTTTATTTATTTTCTTCAGTTTGTTTATTTTATCCAAATCTATATAAAATTTATTTTCTTATTTTATCTGAATGTGGTATTTCTGATTGTACATGCCCAAGAATTTAGCCACTGGTTTAGGCCTTACAGAAAGCAGATGAAAGGCATGATGAAAGGAGAATAGGATCTGCAATGAAAATGTGATCTTAAATTCCTCAAAGGTAATTTCTGACCAGTGGCTAAGGAGGTCTCAGCCTCTAAGGTATCCCCTACTCCACCCTGCTCCTCTGTTCCACCCCACCAACCCAAAGTGAGCTAGAACTGCCTGCCTGACCCTTACTTCCATAAGTGGACAGTGCCAATTTTTCTCCTTTCCACAGTTTCTGGAAGTCGTTATTTCATTCAATGCATCTCCAATGGCAGAATAAAGATAAAATTTCCATCAGGAGGCCAGGAAGGAGAAAAATGCCACATAAGGTTGGAAATTTCCCGTTTTCCAATGATAGGTGGCATTCATTTCTAAGTTAGGTTTAGTATCAGTAAGTTAGTTTGAAAGATTTATCTAAAAAGTGTCATAAACTCCATTCTAATATATCCCTTACTTATAATCGATCTGTAATAACAGAATATTCTGGCCTTTGATGACAGGTAATGGTCTGGAGCTTTTGTTACCGCTGCACCTAACAATTCTATGCCATGGTGCTCACTCCAGGTTCAGTGCTGTAGGTTTTTCTATTTCTGTTTGAGGGCAAAAGTGAATAAGAAATGGCAGTTGCCTTTTAAATTGAGGTAACATTTAGAAATGATTTAACAATCTTGATTGATGAGAACACAGGCTTTTAAGATGCAGTCGTTAGGCATGTTTTTACCTTTTTCATGTTTGAAACAGGTTCTAAATAATGTTTTAGCATTCTGTTATAAAGCATTTATAAATGGCATTGCACAGGATTATTTACATGTCTCTTAAACATGATAAAACACTTCTTATAATAAATTATTATGGGAAAGGCACTGCTATTAATCATTCATTAAATGTTAATAACATTTATCAATGTTTATTTCCTTTAAAGTGGCAAGAAAAATAGGTATTTCATATTGAAAAATATAAACTGAAATAAGGACTTTATTCTTTTTCTATTCGACTATTGACTGAAACAGATTTTTAGTTTTTTAAAATTCTGGTTATTGACATTAATGTAGATGAAGAGAGGATGTTTGAATTTTTATAAGACACCCAGTCTCTACAGTAAAGAAGAGCTCTGTGATAAGTAAGAAAATCATTAAAATTGGATTGTGCACTATAACTTTAAAACATTCTTTGTATTTCTTACCAGCAGGCTGTCTCTAAATATTTATTCACTTTCTTATTTAGTATATCTATGCCATTTTTGGTGATGATCAGTTAAGTTGGGAATATTAAAATTAATAGATTATGATAGCATGAAAATAATTTGACATTTCTGCACAGAATCACTAGTGACACTCCTTAGGTGTGTGGAGTGTTGCAAAACTGAAATGGAGCCACCATAGTGGCTCTGCTTGGGAAATGGAGTCCCGATATATCAGAATGGGTGGTAAATAAAATCAGGACTTAGATTTTTGAGGAGGTTAAGAAATACTGTGTTATGAAACCACAGCTGATACGGTTGGTGTGGATCTATTATATGCTATGTTCTAGTATGACAATGTATTCAGATAAGGTTTTCCTGCAGAGTCTTCTTTGAAAGAGTGGGCCTTACTGTGTCAGTACTTGGGAAGAGTTTAGTTCCCAGACTATGAAGTAGTACCTATAAAGAAAGTCAGATGTGGCCCAGCATGAACAAAAGAACCTCGTTTTAGACTTAGTGTTGTTGAGTTGAGACCTTCAAGAATCTAGAAATATGTATGTGCTCTTTTCATAACAGATACTGCAGTTTTTGCTTCATGGTGGCATTCTGTTATGAGTTTCATAGAGAATCTTCTCTGTAGAAGTCCTCAAATTGAAAACAATCAAACTGCACTTTACAAATCAGATTATCTAGGTTTGTGTTTTCCCCTTTGTTTACTTCCTTCTGGTTGTCCTCTAACTCGGGTCTTTTCAAAGCTCTGTCCAGTGGAAAGACCTAGAGGTTCCAAGGACCCTCATTGAGAAGATAGACCCTAGGATCCCTCATCTTCACCTAGAGCAGCTCCATGTTGATTGAAAAACATTTAAAAAAAATATTTATTGATTAGGGTGAGAGAGAGAGACAGAGAGATTTGTTGTTCCATTTATTTATGCATTCATTGGTTTATTCTGGTATGTACCCTGACCTGGGTATCTCCTACTGGTTTGAGACCCTGGCTGGTTTGGCTCAGTGGATTGAGCGTCGGCCTGCGAGCTAAGTGTCGCTGGTTCGATCTTCTAGTCAGGGCACATCAGAGAAGGAAAACTCTGACTCCAAAAAACCTCCACTGCCTTGCGGCATACCTCTTCAGGGGAAAGGCTAACTAAGGGAGTAAACCCTGACAGAAAATCCGGAGCCGGAGTCCCTAAGGCGGTTTGACGTTGTGGTCAACACCGGCAACTCCTGCGGCGCACCTGAAACCAAGCTGTATTGACTCCGTCTTTCCCTTGGATCCTTCAGCTGCGAAGAGAGGGGGGGGTCTGCTGCATGGGCAACAGCAGACCCTCCATATCACCCTGCCCAGGCTCTGTAGCTTCAGCTTCACTGGAGAGGACACTCCAGCGTCATCGCAAGATGTTGATTCAACACGGGAGGAGACAGATACCGTGTCACTCCCGAGTCGGACTGCACAACCATTCTCGGTGGTGCAGATAGACTCTTAAGAAGCTACACCATCGTCTTTCGAGACGGACGGCTGCCGACTGACCCTGACCTGGGATTGAACCTACAACTGTGGCATATGTGGAGACAATGCTTCAACCAACTGAGCTACCTGGCAAGAGCCAAAAAAATTTTTTAAGTGACAGATTGAAGCGACTACCTTAAGTTTCACTAAAGTTAACAGTGCTGTGAAATATTCAGAGTTGAATTTTCTGGCTATTAGGGTATTTCTCTACTCATGTCCCTTCCAACCTTTATTTGCACTCTGGCTAGTACAGTGGTCTGTATAGTAACAAGCAAGAAACACAAAGAGCAAATAAATTTCAGAAAATAGTTTGGAGCTTTGATGTACAGTGGTGATTACCTTCTGGGAATTTCTCACTCCATTATTGGGTGTTTTATTTTAACAAGAAACTCATCATTTCCTTTTTTGTAAAGTATATTTTATCGATTATGTTATTACAGTAGTTCCAATGTTTTTTCCCTTTACTCTTCTCTGCCCAGTACCCGCTTCCCTCCAGCAATCCCACCCCCCTTAGTTTATGTCCATTGGTTGTGCATATAAGTTCTTTCCTATATTATTCATAACTTCCCCCTATCTAGTTTGTACCAACCAATTATGCTTTTTAATCCCTGCACCATTTCCCCACTTCTCCTCCTCCCCCCTCCCAGCTGATAACCCTTCAAATGATCCCCATACCTATGATTCTGTTCCTATTCTGCTTTGTTTAGTTGTATTTTGTTTTTATTTTTCAGATTCAGTTGTTGATAGTTGTGAGTTTGTTGTCATTTTAGTGTTCATAGTTTTGATTTTCTTTTTCTTAAGTCCCTTTGACATTTCATATAATAATGGCTTGGTGATGATGAGCTCCTTTAGCTTCACCTTGTCTGGGAAGCACTTCATCTGCCTTTCCATTCCAAATGATAGCCTTGCTGGATAGAGTAATCTTGGTTGTAAGTCCTTGCTTTTCATCACATTGAATACTGCTTGCCAGTCCTTTCCTGCCTGCAAAGTGTCCTCTGAGAAATCAGCTGATAGTCCTATAGGCACCCCCCTGTATGCAACTCTCTGCCTCTCTCTTGCTGCCCCCAGAACTCTGTCTTTATCTTTTACCTTTAGTATCTCAATCATGATGCATCCTGGTGTGGTCCCCTCTGAGTCCAGCTCACCAGGGACCCTCCATGCTTCCCAGACCTGTATGTCCATCTCCTTCGCAAAATTTGGGAAGTTTTCCTCATTTATTTTCAATTCTTGCTTCCTCATTCTGCACTGGTTGACTGTTTTTTTCATCCTATGTTCCAAATAATTGATTTGAACCCCAGTTTCCTTTCCTTCACCATTGGTTTTGTGTGGATTTTCCTGTGTTTCACTTAGCATAGCCTTCACTTTTTCTCTTATGCATTTGCCGTACTCAAGCATATCTGTTAAGCCTGTGAGCATCTTTATAACCAGCGCTTTGAATTCTGCATGTTAGGTTGTCTATCTCCTCATCTGTTAGGTTGGCTGTCTCCTCGTCGCTTAGTTCTCCCACTGGAACCTTGATCCATCCCCTCTTTTGGGCCATACTTCTCTGTCTCCTCATTCTGACAGGCTCCTGTGTTTGTTTGCCTCCATGTCCCAGGTAGAGCTGTCACTCCTGTTACGTTGTAAGGGGCGGAGCCTTAGTGATTAGTCAGTACAGGGCGATCTGTTTCACCACGTTTTGGTGCTGTATGTGGGGAGGGGTCTGAGAGGGTACAATGCCGCCTGCCCAGCACTTGCCCCCTTTCCAGGCACCTCTCCCACTTCTGCACCAGACTGGCGCCCCTCTAGCTGCTGCCCTGGCCGTCGTTCCCAGAGTGGGTGGGTCTGCGGATGTTCTAGGACCGTGGGGGCCCTTTAAACAAGTGGACTCTGCTGAGTCCGGCAGTTTCTGCTTCAACCCCAGTGCCCATTGGTCTGCACGGTCAGAAGCAATGAGGCTTGATTTTCCCCAGTGCTGGGACTGTGAGCTGTGAGGTCCGGTGAGGAGCTGGGAATGCTCCCCAGGTGTCCCTTCTGACTTTTTAAAACATGTGACTGTGCTTTCTGCCGGCCTGCCGCTGCCGCCGCTGCTGCCGCCACCACACGGCATCCTCTCTGCCCCGGCTTTGCCCCTCGTACCTGCCTGGATGAGTATTTCTTCTTTATCTCTTTCTTTGCTGGACTTCCATGCAGTTTGGTTTTTCTGAAACTTATGCTTGTTTCTACTTTTGAGGTAGTTGTATTCCTTCTTAGTTCATCATTTCCTTTCTTAACAAAAAAAATTTTTTTCTAAGAATCACAGATATGGCTGGCAAATTATGTTAGAAGTCTGGAACGGTGAAGTGAGGTTTGCAATACATTAATTCTGAATTAATATAACTGTAAATGTAGTGTCTTAAAGTAGAAACCTATGAATTGGAAAAGCTGACATTGGAAATACCTTCAGATGGGTACAGAACCAATTCATTGATTAAATATACATGAAATTTCAAAGGACCTATCAGCACAAGGTCTACATGTTTACTATACAGTGTAAGGGATTTCTCAACTCTTGGTTTAACATTATGGAACTAATTTTGTCATAATTTTTTTAAAAGATGCATATATTTGCTGATACGATTTTAAGTAAAAAAAAATCTAAAATAACAAATTTCTTATGAAAAATTAACCATTAATGAGTGCTTAGTAATTTCTAGGCAGTATACTAGGTACTTTACGTACATTATGCATTTCTTTCTTAAAATAGTCATGTTTCTTATTATTATACCCAATGTAGTCATGGGTTACATTGATTTCTCAGATTAAGGATTGATCAATTATATATATATATTATCATTGATTTCTGATGGCAACCAAAGTGATCTAACAACACATATTTGATCATCGTCATGCAATTTGCAAATATCCTGGCGTATAAGTAGATAGCCTTTTTCATTAATAGGCATAATATAATATTTTTATATTTTATTATAAATTTTTTTTCAGAAAATATGAATGCTCTGTATTCAAAAAAAGAACAATAACATAAAATGAAGATACTATAGCACTAAAGTAATCCCATTTTATCAGAATAGTATTTCGTAATGCCATGGCTCATACCAATCTCTGTTCTCATTTTACATTTGGGTGTACAGTATAACCTTCTAAATATTAATATATAGATACATTTATATTGTTAGCTCCATATAATATGTATAGCTTTTAGCTAGGATCACGTTAGTTAGATCACATGGTATGGTTTTATTTATTTATTTATTTCATCCTCACCCAAGGATATTTTTTCATTACTTTTAGAGAGAGGAAGGAAGAGAGAGAAACATTGATGTGAGAGAGAAGCATCGATTGGTTGCCTTCCGTACATGCCCAGACAGGGATCATATGATCGAATCTGTAGCCTAGGTGTGAGCCTTGACTGGGAAAAATATAGAAGGCTTCACGAATTTGCATGTCATCCTTGTACAAAGGCCATGCCAGTCTTCTCTGTGTTGTTCCAGTTTTAGTATATTTGCTGCTGAAGTGAACACTCACATGATATGCTTTTAAAAACTTAATATAAGATTGATGTTTTATATATACTGAGAAATTGCTTGAGGCCATAATTTCTTTTTTTTAAGATTTTATTTATTTTTAGGCAGAGGAGAAGGGAGGGAGAAAGAGAGAGAGAGAAACATCAGTATGAGAGAGAAATATCGATTGTTTCCTCCTGTATACCTTCCGACCAGGGACCAAACCTGCAACCTAGGCTTTTGCCCTGACAGAGAATTGAAGTGGTGACCCTTCGCCTCACAAAAGGACACCCAACCAACTGACCCACACTGGTCAGGACAAGGCCATAATTTCTAATGGTTGTTTGTATTTCATTATGGTAATTAAGTGCTCTGTTTTTGAATATTAAATTTAATTTGTGATATATTTATTTATGAAACCTTAATTTGTAAAGTTTGTGCTCATAATAAATCTAAAACTCATATCTATATGATGCTACACATGTGTGTGTTTCATTATATAAAAGGTGGTGATTGAATAATAATATCTATAATTATATAGATGATATAATTTTATTTGGAAAGGACAGCTTATATCATATATCTGGTTGACTAATCTTTATGACAAAGTGACCATGGCTTTCAGGTTAAAGATTGTCCTTAATACTACAATTTATTAAGTTATAGGAGAGAAAAGGTGAAAGGAAATTACTCCCCATCACAAACCAATTCAAACATCATATGATTTCTCCTCAGTCCTTTGATCTGTATGTAGTTAAATGTACTTTTGCTGTTCTAGAATACTTTCTAAATGATGACAAACACATTCAGGTACAGGTACTGTGAAGTTTCTTATTTTTGTATTGTGTTAGTACTTCAATATTTTGAACTCTATTTTTTTTTTAGCAGAGTAGACGTGTAAGGGCCATAATAACCAGAAGTCAATATCAACCGTCTATTATATAGTAATAATTTGAATGTATTCAGTGATAGTCGGTTTAACAGTTTTTAAATTTGGTTTCTTGTTTTAGGAAGAAACTTCATTACTGACAGAGATATATTGTCATGAGAAAAGAATGAAAAAGGGGATATACTGCTTGAGAAGGCCTTCATATACACCTAGTGTGTGACAATGTCTACCAAACACCACTAAAACCAATGTCAAAAAGGACCATTAAAGCCAGGTGAAGAAATAAAATGAACCAGTTAGTAACTCTCAAAGCCCAGATGTGGTACACATTACATGTTATTAGCCAAAGCCAAATAATACAATAAATTATTTAACTTTCAGAAGATTCCTTCGACAGACGGTAAAGTTTTGAGACTGAAGAATAGTTTTACAGGCATTTTATGAATAATCATTATAATGAACAAGTTAAAAATCAGGATAATGTGGTTTCTAGAAGAGGAAAATAAAATTGAATAATTTAGATGAGACTAAATTATAAAAAGCCTTAAAAACTGGATAGAGAAGTTTAGAAGTGATGCAGTAAATAAAAGACATTTAATTTGGCAGAAAGAAAGTGTTATTTTAGGAAGATTAATCAAGGATAATATTTATAGCCTTTAGCTACCAGAAAGTAAATAAGGTATTGAAATTACATAATGGATTCAGAACATTTTATGTTGCCAAGTACATTCATTTTATAAAGAATAAAAGCAACTTATGCAGCATTTTCAATGATCAGGGGTTGATAGAATGATGCATTAAATCATTCTTCAATCAAATAACAGCTCTGAGCACAAGAAAAGGAGAAAATCATAAAGTAATGAATCATTCAAAAGGGCAGATCACCAAAATAAGAATTCATAGAGTATAAATTGTCTTAAAAATTAACATTCTAGCCCGGACCAGTGTGGCTCAATTGGATGGGTATTGTTTACAAAGGGAAAAACTACTGATTTGATTCCCGGTCAGGGCACATACCTGGGTTGTGGATTTGTACCCCATTTGGGGCATGTACGGGAGGCGACTGGTTGATGTTTCTCTCCCTCTCTTCTCCTTCCTTCCCCCACTCTCTAAAAATAAATAAGTAAACTATTTTTTAAAAACTAACATTCTTATCTAGTTTCTATTGCCATCTGAAACAGATTTTCTTAATTCATTGGTCCTCATGGAACCACTGTAAAAAATAAAGAAATTGAACAACTTTACCTTGCAATATATTAGTGTATTTCATAAATCCTAAGATTCACATTTTAACTTTTCTGAAGTCAGGATGTATCTGTATCTTACAACTACCATCGTCTAGTTAGCAATTATGTAGTATTTGTCGTTGCCTGCCCCTGTACATCCTTGGTAATAGCTTTTAATATAATTTCTGTTGACTTAGGTTACTAACATGTTGAGTTTCATTGCTTTACAATTTTGTCAGTGATTACAGTATCATTCGGTTTGAAATACAGAATTACTTGGGCATGAAAATACAGCAGTAGAACATAAATTTAATGCTATTAAAGCAAATGCTTATCACTGGGAGAATGAAAACAATTTCATGATTTTATGCAAAGAAATATAAAAAGGCTTCATGAGACCTTTGAAAGATTTCCATTATAAATGGATGCTGCTGTCATAGTTTTTGTTATATCCTTTTGAAATTGCCTAAATACTCCGAGCAGGGTCACTGTAGGCAGGAGAAATTCCCAAATCACTTGTAAGAGTGAACTTCAAAGCAAAAATAGTGTGACCAGATCATGTGTCAGGCAGGACTTTCATCAAAGTGATATATCATAATTTAATTAGTGATATATTTCTTCCTTAATTTTTTTAATGAGTCATACAACTGATGCTCTCTTGGATTTGAAAAAATGTGGTGTTTGCTTCTAAGCAGCCAAAATTGATTTCCAAAATTTCAGGCATTATCTAACATATTTTACTCACATATATAATTCTAGATCCCTTACGTAGTTGACTCAAGTTATAAAGTCCTAAAAATTTTGTGTTAAGTTCACAATAGATTCGAAAAAACAATTAATGTTTGTTTTTTTTTTTTTTATGGGAAAGAGTATAAGTTTCAGATTGTACTTGATAATATCTGCACAGAAGTACCTGTAGAGTCAACAGTACATTGGATTTCAAACTTGCAATAGCACGATGAACTTACAAGCAAACTCTAAACAAAGACTGAAGCACTGGTGATTATTTTTTGAGCTGTACTGACAGTTGGGAATCATTAGAAATGAAGATTTTCTGTCATGAATTCAGTTGTGATTATCATACACAGAAAACTGTAATCAGAGGCTAACTGTAATCCCTGCATCAGCAATCTTGATAATTTTTATAACTTTCAATGAGTTTTCAGATTCCTAACGAGAAACCCAAGCTACTCTCAAATTATAAAGTGTTATCAAATATTATAAAACCAGAGTAAAGTAGGCATAGTCCTTACCCACCCACTAAAAATAAGGCTTAGGTGTTAAATTGTGAAGAACTGCTTTTCAACATATATATATATATATATATATATATATATATATATATATGTGTGTGTGTGTGTGTGTGTGTGTGTGTGTATATATACACACACACATATACACACACACTTTTTAAATAGCCAACTCTGCAACATTTTTTTAAGAGCTGCTTTTCTGTGCTTTGTGCATCAGTTATTTTTCTTCATGTGTACAGCAGTGTTTTGCAATTATTGCCCATCTTTTACTCCTGATTTCCTTTGTAGAAGATTGATTAACACAATCAGTCACTGGAAAACAATTTTCACCACCAATGGCAGCTTCTTTTCTCTCTTGATTAGCAGCCCTGCTGCAAGTTATTCAGCAGAAATAGATAATCCGTAAAGACATTGCCAGACAAACATTCTGATAAGAAAGACGATTGAACCTGAATATTTCTGACAGGATCCCAGGTGGACAAATGATCAATGAAACCTGGCTACCTCATATTTCTGTGATATTCCTCTTTTATTCAGAGAACTGGCCCTTTAGTACTGGTTTTTGTGTTCCTCATTTCTGTATGAATCTTTGAGTCTTTGGGAATACATTTGCCTGTGATTTGTGTGAAAAGACTGAGAATGCCTATTATGTATCATTATCGCAAGCCACTGATGCCTTATTTCTAATGTATGTTCTGCCACCCACACTAAAAACAGTGTCTGTCTAAAGAAATAAGTCAAATGAAATCCAATTGAACCAGATAATTGTCTGTTTTTTCCTTTAAATTATCTACTATTATTTAAATAGTACTCATGTTTCGATTTAAAATAAGTTTAGGGAGGAAATATTTATGTTGGCAGCAGAATGATAAAAGGGAAAGTTCAGTACTTTTTTCATCCTAATGCTTTCTTTATTTTCTCTGCTCAGAAGAAAGAATGCATAGGGAAGCAGCATGATAGAATGGAAAATAGATTTTGGATTCATACATATCAGACTAAAATCTCCAGCAGGCCTACTTATTAACTGTGGGGCTTTGAACAAGCCAATTAACATTCCTGAATCTTAGTTCTATCATCTGTAAAATGAGCACAAAAGTAATTATTTTGTCAGGATTAGAGAGATGGTATATAAAATGTATACAGCTTTGCATTAGATGAAAAACAAAAAACAAAAAACAATGACCATCCAAAACCAGTTGGAAAGCCATTTCATTTTTTTAAACCATAGTCTCTAAAGAAATGGCTATGGATATGGATGTTTATACTTGACAATCAACACAACTTAAAACCCTCTTCCTTCTTTACTCTATGTCACAACATTGCATGCATAGCTACAGAAACAGTCTTTCCCCTCCCTCTACTGAAATGCTCCCAAAACCCCCAAACCCCAAACCTACATATAGTCAAATCCATTCTGTCTTCACCACTTACTCTCTGCTGCTTGCAATGTAATTAAAATATATCCATCTTCTATCACCCTTTAGCTCCAGGCAAAGAGTTGAATAGGTGAGCAGATTGGGAATACTTTCTAGTTAACTACACTCTCCAATGCATGACATTGCTCTCTCCTTCAGCTGCATGTTGAGTATGAATCAGGGTCCAATTCCTTTTCTTTTTCTGTTATTCTGGATATTAACCCCTTTTATATGTAATTTCCATCAATGTGACAGCAGAAAGCAAGACCCAAATTGTATATATTACAGAAAATTAAGAACCGGTTTAGCATTATAGGATCCCTTGATGGCACCCTCTGAAAACAAATTCTGCAAATAGCATGAAGTATTTTTGAGATCAGGACCTGTTTTATTAATTTATAGGGAAAGTTCCACTAAACGTATGTCTGAATGGACTAACAGTATGGTTAAAAATGAGCAATAATCAAGGCCAGAATTTTTGTATTTCATAGAAAGCAAAGTTGAAAAAAAATTTTTTTTTTTTGTTCCTGGAAGATTAGGAATGGATGTTATGAAAAACTCTAGGAGGTCTGACCAATTGTACTTTGCATTCATCTCTTTTATGCTTTGAGCTATTTCTAGCTAACATTTTCAGCTTCCAGAAAAGAAGGGCACAATGTACTAGTCAATTTCCTAAAATACAAAAGAAAGCCTACTTCATGTATCTTCACATGTGAATAAGCTATTAAGAGCTGAGATTGGTGGCAGTAAAACTTGGTCTGAATTACTGTGATAATTCAAATTGAAAAGGTTCCACAATGGTTTTGCAAGGAAGGGAATATATAGAGGGAATAGACCAACCTACACCAGATTTAAATTTATATACTCCCAAACTATTTGGAAAATACAAAACAGTACCAAAAGGGAAGCAAAGGCTGTGAAAAATTTCTGAACATTAGCATGAAGTTAATATGGTATATTTTTGCTATAATGTGTACAATGAATTTTTAAAAAATAATGGCCTCTATCATTGCCTCTTTATTATATGTGTGCAATCAATTTCTTAAAATGTATAAATTTCATTAGAAAATCACGTATTGAAACTATGATATTGTTACTCATGTTTCACCAAGTGGTTGGCACCAGCATTATATTGCATGCTGATAGTGCTCTGTATATTGTCTCTCAGCCATCGCAGCAAACCTTGTACAATAGATCTATATAATTAATTGAGTGACTAGCACACATTAATAATAAGTGTTCTGGGTGATAGAGTTTTAAATTTAGGGAGCCCTGTTCTTCACTGTAGCAGCAGTCACACAATAAGCTGTATGGAGACATGTGAGTGCAATGGCAATATAAATTAGACCTGCAATTTTTGGCTTTGTCCCATGAAATTGTATCTGAATGATTTTACATGGCTTTGTTACATGGGAATATTAGCATCAGATGTTCCATTTGATGATCAAAAGGGAAAAGGCATTTCAAGTAATTTAGACTTTAACCTACCTGAGGAAGTTTATGTTGAGTAGTGTCTACTAAGAATTTTATTCTAAAGTTCCAACAGTCCTAATAGGTGCTTCTTTCATTAGACAAATTGGATATATTTCCTGACATCTAACTCTTTCTAAAACAAGTGTGTTCTTTTATATATAATTTGTCTTATATATAATTTGTTTCATCACCTCTTCTAGATTTATAAACATAAATGCAATCCATTGTTGTCCTGGGATCTAATAATCAACTACAGAGTAATCGCCTTAAAATGTCAACTGGATCATGCCATCTTCTTCAAAAACCTTTTCAAGGGTTTCCCATTACAGTAGTCCCTCTCTATATCGCAGTTCACTTATAGCAGCCTGACTGTATCGCGGGATTTTTAAAAATATTATACTTAATTATTTATCACGGATTTTTTGCTATATCGCAGGATTTTGTGGTACTGTATACATATGTTGTTAAAGTTACATAGGTTAAAGAGTGTAGATTATGTTTAAGAACATAACTAGTGTTTATGAAAATGCGGAAAAGGTTAATAAGGGAGTGGGAAAGGTTAATAAGGGACTGTGAACGGTTTATAAGTGTGTGGGAAGGGTTTATAAAGCTTTAAATATATATAAATACTAAAATAAACGTAAGGTTCCTACCTCGTGGATTTTCACCTATCGCGAGGGGTATCGCGAGGGGGGTCTAGAACATAATACCTGCGATAAGTGAGGGAATATTGTATACCTAGAATAACACCTCGAATCCTTGGGGAGCTGACCTCTGCCTGTCTCTACAGACTCTTTGCACTCTGCAGCCCTGCTGACGCCCTCCCTGTACTACTCACTCCTACCATTTCCTCAAACGCCCAAGTTCTTACCTCAGGACTTTTGCCTCTCTTCCTGCTTGCCTGTTTCCCTAACTGGCTTCTCATCACTGAGGGCACGCTGTCCGTGCCCACACCTCAGAGAGGCCTTCCTGTAGTTTCCAGTGGAAATGAGGCTCCCCGCACACTTTAACAAAACAAACTTAAACTTTATGCAACACTCATCATGGCTCTTAATTATGCCTTATTTATGTGAGTTTGTCTGTCTCCCCTAGACAGTAAACTATGGATGTTCAGAAGCTTTTTATGTTTCATTCAAAATAGTATCTTTAGAGGCTAACACACTGCCAATATTTATCGAAATGGATGAATAAGTACTGCCTTAGCTCCCCTTCAAATGGACTGGACAAATTCAGTCAATAGATCTGTAAAAAATCAATATAAATTTCTCTCCCTCCTAGGATCTCCTGTTCAAATGGCTTTTGTTTTGATATTTCTCTTATTTAGGTGCTTATAAGTGATGGTTACATAAATAGATATTAATAAGCTCTTAACTGTTTTCAATAACAGAGTGAGAAAATACAGTAGTCTCCAATTATCCAGTTTTGCTTTTCACAGTTTCAGTTACCCACAGTCAACCAGGGTCCAAAAATGTTAAATGGAAAATTTCAGAAGTAAAAAAATCAAAACTTTTAAATTATGCATCATTCTGAGTAGTATGATGAAATCTCATGAATCATCCTTTTGTCCAACGTATCTATGCTGTATATGCTACCTGCCTATTAGTCATTTAGGAGTCATCTTTGTTGTCAGATCGACTGTCACAGTATTACAGTGCTTGTGTTCAAAAAACCTTTTATTTTACTTAATAATGACCCAAAGCCATTAACATAATTTTTATTACAAGATTTTATTTAGTTTTATTATTTATTCATTACAACTTTTATTTCTATAGTTGTTCAATTTTATTATTATTCCTGTTAATCTCTTACTGCACCTAAATTATAAATTAAACTTTATCACAGGTATATACAAGGTCTGTCCAGAAGGTATCCAGCCATGTAAAATGAAAAATAGAAACATCTATTGAAGAAGATGCAAGAAACATTGTACATAGGACAATGACGTCTCAGTCCCCTTCAAAGTAGGCACCTTGGGACCTCACACAGATCTCCCAAGCACCATCAGCTGCCCCATCATATTTTCCTGAATCTCATCGACGGTCTGAAGTCGCTTCCCTTTCAAAGGTGATTTTAGTTTTGGGAAAAGCCAGAAGCTACAGAGCACCAAATCTGGGCTGTTAGGAAGGCTGAGTCACCTGGGTGATTTGATGTTTCACCAAAAATCTCTGCATGAGAAGTGATGCACGAGTGGGTGCAATGTCGTGATGAAGCTACCAATCACCAGTTGCTCATAGCTGCAGCCTTCTGAGTCATCCAAATAGTTTCCATGGAGGAATGTTCAAGCTTAATGCAAAATTAGATGCACATTTGTTACTCTACTCACTCAGTCATTTTGAATGTGACGGCCACACAGTACACATGCTCACTCAATGACATCTCTTGCCCCCACTAACTGGTACAGTGAAGTCATCATTGTTCACCCATGTGCATTCCACTCCACTGTCCTTGGCTGCCAGGTTACTTTGATGTCACACAAATTGTTCTCATTATATTAACAATGGCTAGACTTTTTCTGGACATACCCCTTGTATGTATAGGAAAAAACATAATATACATATAGGACTTGGTACTATCTTTGGTTTCAGGTATCCACCGGGGGC
This sequence comes from Furipterus horrens, assembly GCF_987537825.1. NCBI lineage: Eukaryota > Metazoa > Chordata > Mammalia > Chiroptera > Furipteridae > Furipterus > Furipterus horrens. Next base: position 96,359,448 of record NW_028327187.1, on the reverse strand, counting down.
TGTTGTAACATATCCCCCATGGATAAGGGGGGAACTACTGTAGTGTCATTGGGAGAATATGTTTCAATTGATGAGTAGAGGGATTCAGGAAATGTCAAGAGGTCAGAGTGGTATTTGGGGCACTGGAATTGAGAAAAAATCTCTTATAACCAGATGCTCAATGGATTTGAAGCATAAGCTTAGCTAATACATGATTTCAATTTGCTTTGATATATCGTGCTGCATATTATTCAATAGAATTATTTTATTTTATTTTATTTTATTTATTTATTTTTAGAGAGAGAAGAGAGGAAAATCCTGAGACACAGAGTAGTGGATAAGAATGCACCGAAGGCATGCAATCAGACCTGGAGTTCCTCTTTACTTTGACACCTCTACCAGGAATTTGCAAAAATCTTTGATGAGTCATTGTGTTACTGGACAGGCACAGTCCCGGAGTGTGTCTGCCTCAGATGGGCCTGTAGTGTGTGGTTTCATGATTTTATGTAAGAAAGTTTTCACAACACGAGTCCAGGTGATTTAGAGAGTGTTTATTAAGGCTTGGGACAGCAAAACAAAGGAAAGACTTAGGGTACAAGAAGCAACAGGAGAGAATTCAGGCAGTGCTCAGCTTTGGCTCCCTAGAAAAGTTATAAGAAAGGAATGAGCCAAGGCAGAGCTACTGTTAGCTCACTGGGAGTTCAGAGAAAAAGGGGGCCCTGGAGACAGGATCAGGGAGGGAGGTAAGCCCGGGTAGAGATGCTGCTGCCCACTCCTGCCCTGCTTGCAAGTCTTGTGGGGACCCTTAGAGTTTAGGAGGAAATGAAAGGTTGATGCCAGGGGAGGGGCATAGGGGTGCTGTAGAAGGAGTCCTGCCTGAGTCTTTGTCCTGAGGGCTTTTTATCTTTCTTTTGCAGGTGGTAATCTGGGGGGGGGGTGCTGTTAGCAGAATATTCAACAGCTTTCCAGGTGCATTTTTAATATGCTGATGTGTTAAAATGAGCATATGAGGGGGATTTGGGAATATTCTTTGATCAGCTATATTGTTTTACATTTATATTGAGTCTGTCTGGTTTTTAATGGGGTTTTTGTTATTTGTTCTTGACTTTATCTGTCCTTGGATTTAGCTGGCACCAATGACATTAATGGAGTCTCTGTTTTCTATTTTCCAGACCAAGGAGATTTAAGCTATGTATTCTGTGGTTAGGGAGGAGAGGTAGAAACCATTCACTCCCAAGTGTCCTTGGTTAGGGTAGATAAGTTCTTGTGATTCACCAGCTGGCTGTAAGCTGCTCACACTGTTTGGCCTTATTTAATTTTCTTGTCTCAGCTTTCCCATTCCACTTGCCCAGAAATTTCTTAGCTTTTTACTAGCCTGCCTCAATTGGACTGTCTACAAGAGATTGAGACCAATATTATCTCAGTTTTCTTAAGGCCCTAGACCATGTACCTAACAAAGAGTTTAGGGTCTTTAAGATTAAGGGAATAATAGAGTTGACTCGGAGTTACAAGTATAAGTTCTTATATATAAGCTCCAGAAATTGATGTTAGTAATATTGTTTAAACATTATTTGATGATTTCACTAACACAATGGCATCTCTGCCACAAAATAATCTGTAATCCTATTGAAACCACATGCCCTGGTTAGTGTGGCTTGACTGAAAGGTTGCGGGTTCAATTCCCAGTCAGGGCACATGCGTGGGTTGCAGGCCAGGTCCCTAGTTGGGGGCTTGTGAGAGGCAACCAACCGATGTTTCTCTCTCTCACACATCAATTTTTTTCTCCCTCTCCATCTCCCTCCTTTCCCCTCTCTCAAAAAATAAGTAAATAAAATATTTTAATTTAAAAAAAGCCCGCGTGAAATCATGTATGAAAAGTTCTCTTAACTCTTTACTGCTTTACACTTTTCCAGGTTCCAGGAAGGCAAGATTCTATATCTATTATTATTTTTTGTAACTAAAAATTTAAAAGTACTATATACAATGAAACAGACAATAAAATGCATTTGAACTATACATAGACACACACACAAACATATATACACATATATATATACCCTATATATATAGACATACACATATCTATATGTACATGCATACATATTATATAAATAAAAATATATCTAATGGAAATATTATAAATTACTTCCAAAAATAACTTCTAAATGTATAGACAATGAAAGCTATCATTAAATTTAACCATTTAAAGTAAAATATGAATATTTGCTCTCTAATGTTTGTTTTAATTAACAGGTCAAAATGATTGATTTTATATTCTTAACATTATAAATGTTGCATATTTGTATCACAGAAAATTAGAAATACTAAGTAAAGTTAAATCCGTTTATACTCTCAATTCCTTTAATATTAAACATTTAGTTTATTTTACTCCTGATTTTTTTCCCTTTAAGCTGCTGGTTGTTGCTGCTGTTTCTTTTCTTTCTTTGGCTTTAAAAAAAATGTGTTTCAATGAGGAAATATATCACCACATAAAAGCAACAGTCTGATCTCTAGGTTATGAAAACTAGAATTAAAAAGTCAGTACACAGAAAAGGTCCAACTTTCCTGCTTGGTAAAGCTTAGATGCAATTTCATGAAATGTGTAATAAGCTGAATTTTTCTCCATTGTGTAAACAAAATGACAAGACTAAATCTGTGCCTGACCATTTCAATCTAAATCCATAGCTACACAAAACACCATACAGTGTGTACTTCGCCTGTGAGTACAACCATATTTTTGTAAGCAGTGGGGCTGGAGTAGCAAAGTGACTACAAAGAATGAAAATGTGGGAAGAAGAAATAGTGTGTACTAGACAGCATACAGCAATGGTAAAAAGACATTCTCAATTCAGGCATCTCCTAAGTGTGTAAAAACTATACTTCAACTTTGGAAAATTAATTTAAAAAGATGAAGAGTTGGAGTAATTGCAACTTAACATGAAAATCCACATAGGATAGAATGGAGAATTTATGAAACATGTTATTTGAAAAACTTTGTTTTTTTTCTTTGTCCAGATTAAGAAAGAGTAACTAAGTTTATCACTATCTGACATACTTTATACTGTTCTTAACAAATTAATAATAGACTCCTGGTTCTGCATTTACTAATTAGAACTTTCTAACAAACACTAATTAGCCCAGTGTTGGGGAGTGGGAAATTTCCCCTTTCCCTTCTTAGTTCTGCCTGGTTGAATAATTAAAATGACATAAGACAAGTTCACTGGAGAAAAACATTCAAATTAAATTACTCATGTATTCAATACTACAGGAGTTCCATAAGAATGTAGAGCCCTGGGACAGATAGGGCAGTGGGGGCTTATATGCTGTTCTGAACCTAAGGAAAAAGGAGAGTAGTGGTTTGGACTTCAAAATGTAGAAGGCAATTCACTAGTATATGGAAAAGCAGATGATTGTTAAACAAATGTTTGCAGGGCCATTCTTTAACAATGGGACACAGGGAGGACTTTGATCAAATGGGCCTCGCTAGGTTCCTGTCTATCACACCTAGTTCACGGTAAACTACATGATGATAGCTCCCTACTTGGAGCAGGTTCTTTATCTAAAATTTTTTAGGTAGGTAGGAGGAAGGTAGGTTTTTCCTGATTCTTTTTTTTTTTTCTCTTAAAATAATCAGTATCTCAAAGAGTTATATTTTGGAGTGAAAAAGTCTGCTCTCCTTCAGCAGTTAGGGAAATCCCCATATAAACAATCAGTTTTTAGTCATGTCTAAATTTCTACTCTATTCTCCTCTTTTAGTATTTGAAGACAACAGGTTGAGTCCCCTGAAATTGTTTGGACCAGTTAAATCTCAGTTTTAATAGAATTTTTAGGGAGCCCAGGGATATTGGAAAGGTCTGAACTAGATGTTTTCTGTGAGGCCAGCAGTGAAGCTATTTAGTTTTTAAATGCTCTTCTTTATAAGGTGAGAATGTTCTCTTGATTCCTACTATAGGATTAGGTAATTTTGTTGCTGCAGCCCCTGAAGGTCTAGGTGATTGGTTTACCAGACATGTTGAAGAACACACCATCAGCTCTGGTGGCAGAGAAATGGTTGTGTGGCAGTCTGAGGAATGCTAACACTTGCTGTACACCCTGAAATTTCACTGGAATTTACTTGTGGCACAGAAACTTCAGTAGTCTGTATGTTGGTCACACATGCTTCTGTTACAACGGGAGCAAGACTGTTTCTGTCCTGGGGGTGTTAGAACAGTTTGATGGTACAGTCTTCAGAGCAGTAGTAGGTTAAGTCACAGGCGTTCAGTTTTCACTGTTCACTGGTAAGTAGAGGCTTAGAGATGTCAGTCTGACACCTTCTGTTGAATTATTTTGCCTTTTCTGAAGCACAGATCTGGATACCCAGGTTGTATCCCTTTTGCAAAGTCATATTCGGTCCTTAGGAAACCTGCACCTCTGCCCCATGTTTGTTGGAAGAGGAGCTAGCTCCCGGGGCCGCCCTCTCCACGCTGCCAGTTGCAAGGGGCAGTACCAGCTGTCAGGGCAGGTTGCCACAATGGCATGTGATTATTTTGAACTAAAATCACTTGAGAAGCAGCGCGAACAGGAAGAGCTCTCATACTCTCCTTTGTCTCCCTAAAAGCAGAAGATAAATCTCCATGATAGGTGCACTCCCTACTCCTCAAGGGCTAAGAGACAACCTTATCACAGGAGTTACACAATCTACAGTCAAAAGAGCCTGTATAAACAAACCTTGTTATGCCTTGACTAATTGACTTCTTAAGCTAAAACTTTGCTTAGGTTCATTTCTAATGAACACCGACTTTCTTTGTCCTGTCACTTGCTCATGAATTTGTTGTTTCTTTGTTTAAAAAGTGTAACAAGGTTTCTGGCCCTGATCATTTCTTAGAGCCTCATTTTATGATCTAAGTATCACATTGTGATTCTCTCATGAGCAAGTATTATATTGTTTTTTTTCCTCCTGTTAGTATAGTCCTCTTTTAATTGTATTAATTATTGGCCTAGCTATAAGAAATAAAGAAGGCAGGTGGGGAGAATTCTCCCCCTCCTCAACACAGCCATAGATCTTGTCATTAGAATTCATAGGAAGGCCCTGGGTGGTGTGACTCAGTGGATTAAGCGACCAGCCTGAGAACCCACTGGTTTGCTGGGTTGTGGGCACATGTGAGAGACAACTAATTGGCAACATGCATGTTTCTCTCCCTCTCTTTCTCCCTCCCTTCCCTTTCTCTATAAATAAATAAAAAACATATTTTTTAGCAAACAAGAATTCATAAGAAGAAGTCAGATGCTTGTCCTCTTCTTCCTCCAGGTTTTAGAAATACATATCAAGGTTTTCTTGTAGATCCCAAAGCTCCTCTCACTTGAGTTGAGGGGAAGTGAAGCACAGCACAATTAAATCTTTCTTGAAATAAATCCTCTCACTACTGCATAGCCCGTATACCCATCAGAGTGGCTAAAATGAAAACGAAAATATTAAGTGTTAGTGAGGATGTGGAGCAACTGGAAGTCTCATATATTTTGGTAGTAGTATAAATTGGTATAGTTACTGGAAAATACCTTGGCATTATATACTATAGCTGAATATATCTATTCTCCATGACCTAGCAATTCTATTCTTTAGAAATATATCTAACAGACATGCACACATATGTTCAAAAAAGTATGTTTGTAGAAGCCACATTTGTAATAACCCCCAAATGAAAATTGTCCAGTTGCTCATTAGTAATAGAATGTAAAGGCAAATGGAATATTCACACAATGGAGTGCTATACAGCATTGAGGATGATCATTCTACAACTGTGCATGCTAAAAGATCAAAAATACAATATAGAGCAGATGAAGCCAGGCACAAGAGGACATACTGTATGACACCATTTATATAAAATCTTTAACCTAGACCAAGTTACTGTGTTATATTGGAGGTCAAGGATAGTGGGATGATTGGCTGGAAGAAGCTTGAAGGAGGAATCTGTGTTGCTGGTAATGTTCTGTTTCCTGATCTGGTGCTAGCGTTATGGGTAAATTTAGTTCATAAAATTTTATTGAGCTAACACTTATTAATACATACACTTCTCTTTTGGATATTAGACTTCAGTAGGAATTATAAAACAAAACAAAAGAAAACAAGAACAAACCAGCAAAAAATGAGATTAATTATCTTGACGTTTTAATCTCACCCTCTTATCTGAGCTGGAGACCAGTGATCTATTAATTAATGCTAGAAGACCTAACTTTGGGCCAGACCCTTTGCAAATCCTGCATAGATGAGCCAGCCCCTTGGCTTAGTGTGGTTACCAGGCAACTATTGTTCTCTTTTCAGCTTTTGTGGCCTCATTCTGATCCTACAGAAAGAATTGCATTCATCACCCTGTTACGTAAGTGGTAAGTGATACACTTGGTAAAGAATCTTGGGGACTTAAAGGAGGACTCCACACATGCTCACTGGCAGATAATGTAGATCACAAGGTACCAAAAGCCTTAAAAACAGTAAAACCTTACCAAATGGGACCTGAAGTGATGATTGTTTCTACATTAACCTTAAGGGTCACAATTCCAGATTCATTTTGCCAAGATCTTTTGAGTAATATCTCTATTAATTCACATGATATGTGGATTGATGTAGCAATAAAGCTGAATTGGGAAAGCTTTGGAGAAAATGTCAGAGGAGAAAAGAGATTTAATCTGCATTAGTTTAGGTTAATTTTTTATCATGATGCAGGCGGGCACTCGGAAAATATTTAATATTCTTTGAGTCAGATTGTTCTTTCTCATATCCACACATACCCTGGACCCCAAAGGTGCTGCATCTATTGAATTAATACTCAAGTAACAGGATATTTGGACAAGCTCTCTAAAAGATAATTACTAGTCACAGGCATGGAGATTTTTATGTTTCAAGATAAACAGGGACAAATTGATTCCATTTGGCAATGTAACCAGCAACAAATGGTATTATCAGATTTTCCACATCCCCATCAACAGTAGGTAATAGAATTAAATTAAATACATGCATATATGCGTATGCACATATGTATTATATAAATGTCGTAGGTGGAAATGGCCCTTCCAACATTTTGAATTTAAAGAGAGAGAAAGCATAATGTCCATGATTTTATCTTTTACTTTTTAGAAAAAATCTTTTTAGCACAAAACGATTGTTTTATTGAATTGCTTTTATTCTGACAAAATAAAAATGGAGCTCCTGATCAATCTCCACCAAAGAAACTCTGTAAGGGAACAAAAGGACAGTGGTCTTGTGTTTTTGAATTAGTTTAAAAATTGACAATTACATGAATTTCAGAAGACCTTGTAGATACTATCTGTAATGGTATTCACTCTTTTGTTCAGTGCATTGCTTTATCTGATGCCAAGCTAATAGCAGAGTAAATTATTAACAATTATTTTTCTCTCTTTCAATAGCTGGAACATAGAGTAATTCCTATGTTTTTCTTATGTGTAGTTTATTAGAACACATGTAATTTTGGAACAGATTCTCCTATAACTATCTGAAATTATTATCATGATTTATGAGACCATTTCCAAAAGGAAAAAAATTTTTAAGATATACCAAAGAAAATAATGGGGCTGTTAGAATTTTCTATTTTAGTATATTATGAAGCAATAAGAGATATACGTTTTATAGAAATTACTTAGAATCTTACAATGCTATTTCAGGATGCTTCATACTTTAAGAGAAGTTAGATTATTATACTAAAGCAAGTGTTTATTCTGTGTTAGTGCTAGTATCCTTACTCACATCTTCATACTCTATTACATACCAATTTTTAACAGCTTTATTAAGGGAAATTTACATACCATACAATTCACTCAATTTAAGTGTACAATTAAAGGTCTTTTAGTAAATTATAGAGTCATGCAACAATAACCACAATCTAAAATGATTCACTTGCACATTTAAATTCACTCTGTAGTCTTACCCCCAGTCCTTGACAATTACTAATCTGTTTTTTGTCCCTATAGATTTGCCTTTTCTGGACAGTCTATGTAAGTGAAATCATACAATATATGATCTTTGGTATTGGTGTGTTTCACTTCGCTATTTTTTAAAGATTTATTTATGTTGCAGCATGTAGCAGTAGCTCATCCTTTTTTTATTGCTGAATAATATTTTATTTTATATATATATACACAACATTTTGTATATCTATTCATGGATTGATGGAAATTTGGGTTATTTTTAGTTTTTTGACTATTATATATAATGCTGCTATGATCATTTGTGTACAAGTCTGTGTGTTCATCTCTTTTTGCAAGATGCTTAGGAGTGAAATTGCTGGGTTGTCTGGTAAATTGCTACATCTAGTATAACAGCTCAGACAGCTGTGATGTTGTCCTTTGCTGATCGTTTGCCACTAAGATAGCCATTGTTTCAGACAAAGTCCCTGCATGTGGGTTACCACATCAGGTTGGCCTCCTGATGATTATGGCTTGCCCACCTTAGAACTTAGCAGGGGGCAGGGGAAGAAAGGGAGCAAGTACAGGTGAAAATGCTGTTTGTACCTGAAACCCAGATTTCAGCAGTTTTTTTGAGCATAAACAAATGATTCTCAGGTAGTTGTATGCTTTTGGTTGATTTCCAAAAAATATCGAAATGACTGTTTTGACGATTGCTTCCAGTTGTATCATTGTGTGTTAAGCACAAGATTTGCATATCTCTTCACTCCACCATTCTGGAAGTCTGGTCTCTTCCAAATACTAGCTTTTTAAAACATTAAAAAAATTTAAAAAAAGACATCTTCCCCAACCAGGTAGTTCCATTGGTTAGAGCATCATCCAGATACACCAAGGTTGCATGTTGGATCCCTGGTCAGGGCACATACAAAAATCAACTAATGCATTCGTAAGGGGAACAACAAATCAATGTCTCTATCTCTCTCTCTCCCCCCCATTAACCCCTCTAAAAAAACTATAAATAAAAATTTAAAAAAACAAAAGTATCAAGGCATCTTTTTCATATATATCGTCGGCAGCCGTCCGTCTCGAGAGACGATGGTGTAGCTTCCTAAGTGTCTATCTGCACCGCCGAGAATGGCTGTGCAGTCCGACTCGGGAGTGACACGGCATCTGTCTCCTCCCGTGTTGAATCGACATCTTGCGATGACGCTGGAGTGTCCTCTCCAGTGGAGCTGAAGCTACAGAGCCTGGGCAGGGTGATATGGAGGGTCTGCTGTTGCCCATGCAGCAGACCCCCCCTCTCTTCGCAGCTGAAGGGTCCAAGGGAAAGACGGAGTCGATACAGCTTGGCTTCAGGTGCGCCGCAGGAGTTGCCGGTGTTGACTACAGCGTCAAACCGCCTTAGGGACTCCGGCTCCGGATTTTCTGTCGGGGTTTACTCCCTTAGCCTTTCCCCAGAAGAGGTATGCCGCAAGGCAGCGGAGGTTTTTTGGAGTCAGAGTTTTCCTTCTCTGTTTTTCATATATATACATATATGTTTACTAAGAATCTTAAACATTTTTCATAGAGGCACTTAGGAAAAATTGTTATAGAAGTATAGATAAGTTAGACAATATTATTTCATAAAAAAGGTACTAAGTTGAGGATACAATAAAATATAAAGAACCTCCCACATGTTTTGCTACCTCTGTGTAAAGGAATAAACATGAATCTTACCTTGCACCAATGATGGAGCAAAACTTAATGTTCTTACATTAGTTTAGAATTCTTCTTTACTACATTCCCAAATTCTCCACCTGCACACATACACACACACACATTTTTCCATTAATAGTGACATTTAATTAACCATGCACATTATTTCCGATGGCTAATTGTGGATTAGCTCATTAATGTGAGCAGGGCTTCATACGTGCATAGTACTTGGCTGTTTCTTCTAGTAACAAAAGATAAAAACAAGAAGAGTTTGGGCCCTGACTGGCATGGCTCAGTGGATTGGCCTTTGTCCCATGAACCAAAAGGTCTCTGGTTCAATTCCCCGTCAGGGCACATGCCTGGGTTGTGGGCCAGGTCCTGGGTTAGGGGCGTGTGAGAGGCAACTGATCTGATGTTTCTCGCACACATCGATGTTTCTCTCCCTCTCTTTCTCTTTCCCTTCTCCTCCCTCTAAAAATAAATAAAATATTTTTAAAGGGTTTGGACTTCACTGCTGAGCTACTGTAAGCGAGTTAAAAATAGATAACTAATATTCTCTTGGAAATCTCTCATAAGTCTCTATCTCTCTTTCTCTCTCCCTCGCTCCCCCCCCCACATGCAATCAGTTTGTCAGTTAATTGCCTGTAGCGAAAGTTAATGTTCTAATAAACTAGGTATTAACTGATGTAATGAGTGGTATCGTGTAGGTTATTGCCATTATAAACCATACATAACAGTTTAAAAAATCAATAACGTATTAAACAAAGGTTAGGCTCCTGGAAGAGTTCTTGGCAAATGGTTGTTTTCTGACAGACTGTGACAGACTCTTCTGCTTCTTGGAAGGTAGAACATGTTTTGCTGCCTTAGTAACTATTAAGAGTTTGTGTAATGGTAGCATCATATAACACATTCAGACATCGATGAGCCATAGGACCATATTCTCAACTTCCATCAATGGTGCTGCTCATTTATAGATCTATAGATTGGGGAGGAGGCAAGGAGGGAGAGAGTGGCTAAGATACAGGCCTGATGCTTGTTTCCTTTGCTTTATCCACACACAAACTCATTTATTTATTAAATAAATGACAAACAAAGAATAGGGTGACATATTTGGGAGTTTTCCTTATTTTTTAATTTTTTAAAATTGATTTTTATTGTATTTTTTCCCATTACCATTTATCTGTGAGTTTGATGTGTCCCCGGCAATCAGGAGTAGTGCTAACCTGGTGAATACTCTTTATGCTGTGGCTTTTACTAAACATTGCTGTTTCGAAACACTATCTTGAAGCTGCTAGTTAGAGAAATGCAGATTCACAGAAGACTTAGTGGCAACAATTCCCAAGGCAAGATTGTCTGTGCGCTGTCAGAATATATTCCCCTACCTGAGCTTCTGGAGAGTCTAATTAGTCAGAGAATAACCGGGAAATATTTGTGAGGACAATATATTTTAAAAAGCATCATACTGTCTGATCATTCTTGAAAGAATGAGTTCATAGCCTATATGCTGTTTTCATTGGAATCCCCCACCCCACACTTCAAGTCCCGTCATTAAGTAAATACCTGTAGGTTTTATCCTTTATGCATAAAACCTAGTTTCATGTTTACTTTTTCCCTCTTCCCTATTATGTGTTCTACAACAAAAAGTTACTAACATGAATACATATCTTATTAATGTACCACAGGAGCAGTTACAGAAATTCTTTGTAAAAGGCTCATGTAATTAGAATGAAGAACGTTCACCTGAGAGACAGGAATTGTGTGTTCCTCTTCTGATCTTGTGGTTAAACTCTTGGGTAACAATGAAGAATGACAACATCCCTGTACTTAAAGCTTCTCATATGTACAATAAAGAATTGACCAAGATCTTATTGGGCCCTTCCAGCGTAACATTTTCTTCACTGGTTACTGTGCAATTTCTATGTGCTAGTCACCGTGCTGAGCCTTTTCCCATTTCATTTTCCTTCTCACAATATCTTTGTGATGTAGGTGTCACCACCCCCATTTCACTGCTGGAGAGTCACAGCTTAGAGAGAAAAAGGAATGTGCTGTAGACCCAATTTGTAAGTGGCTTGGCTGGTATTCTCTATTTTAATGACTATTCGGCACTGCTCACCTGAACTAAAATGTTATTAATGGGCAAAGCTTTTGTCATCAAAGCTGCCACTCTATGACTTTGGATTTAAGATCTAGTACCTGAGAGATAGTAATAGAACTTGTAGCAATATATCGAGGTGTTTGAGTACCAGCTGATTATCGGTCACTTTCCCGACCTTCTCCTTGTTGTTGCTTTAGACATCCCCCCACCTCACTACCATGTAACCCATTCAGCAACTAACGGGGCATGCTTGGAATTGCCTTCCAGGACCCTCTTCAGCATTCAGACCTGTCCCCATTCTGCTTGGACCTGTCTCCATTCTACTCTGTAGCACTTGTTGTGATGTACTTTAAATAGTACCCTTGAAATTACTATCATAGCCACCTTTCTTCCCTTTATCTACAGGGCCGGACAGGACGAGTTGACTTCTGCCCTAAGAAGATGTTTTTCAAATCTCCTGGTTGAGAGTGAATGTTGTTTGGAGTTGAGGTTAATTTGCCTGAGTTGTTCTAAATCTGCTTCTCGAGCTCTTTGCCTGGATTCTGTCCCCTATTACTGTGATCCTGTCTGGGGATCTGTTTCCCAACTACCTCTGTATAACTCTGAGCTTCTAATAGGAGACTGCCTTTAACTTTGCCTGCTATTTTGTCTGGCCTTATCTTTCATATAGACCTGACATTTCCTCTTCTTCTGACGGCCAGGTTTCTAGATCTATGCTTTGCTTTTCTTTGCTTTATGGCCTTACCCAATACTTTCCCTGATTTTCAGTATAATTCACTACCTCTCTGGTGGATTTGGGTGGTTTAAGGCCCCTGACTTGTGCCCTACCTGAGGCTAGGGGCCAATGGGGAGTTGTTGCCTGCAGATTGGTTTGTCCATGTGAGAGATTTTCTCAATTTTTTGTTAGAATTTGAAAATATAAAAGTGAGACATCCAGAAAATGCTGCCAGTCTTACTATTGTTATATCTCAACCCCCTACCTTAAACGTAACAAAGAAATGTCCTTCTTCTCTGCTCTTTAAAAAAAAAATCCAGCTGTTTTCACTCCCCATCTTACCATATATTTACTTGTTTATCTTTTTTTATTTCTTTTTCTTCATAGAAGGTAATCTTTGTTAGGGTAAGCTCTTTTGTCTTGTCCATTGATGTATCTCAAGTACTTGAAACAAGGTCCAGCGTAAGTAAGTCCTTGGAAAATATTTGTTAAATAAATAGGTGAATAAATGAATGAATGGAATCAGACCTTAGTGTCTTGCTATCTTTAACAGTTGAGTTACTAAAGTTATTTCGTATTAGTTTTAAAATGAAATGAACTCAGAAGAAATAAATTACTGTATCAAAGTAGACAATACTTTGTCAATACAGTTATTCCCTAGAATAGACAGTGTTGTGCTTCGTCAGAGAACTGCTATGTTTGACTGAGTAGATGAATTCTGTGAACTGAGTCAGAGGGAGCAAGAGGCCAGAGTAGCTATTGTCCTAATTAGTCAGCCTGCAGATCTTACAGCATTGGCCTTTAAATAATATACTCATCAGCTTCACAGACCTCTCTGCACAGATGGTTTCATTTGAATTGAGCTTTCATGCCTATTTCTAGGAGGTTTATGTGGATGTTTTTTGGTGTGCTTGCCTGCTACATGAAGCTAATTCACCTTCAAGAAGATACACCCCATGCAGGCAACAGCAGATCGAGTTCAGGTTCACTCCTCCTGCAGCCATGTCAGAGGCTCATTGCCATGAAGACTGTTTCATGGAAACAATTTTATTTTGTGTCTGCAGAATTGCCTTTAAATTAATTATCATCATATCATCAAACTACCACAGAAATTCTCAAAGTAAGTAGGCTTAAGAAAAACACAGATGTACTCTACCAGCGAAACTCATAAAACGCAATAACAAGTAGTTACCATGGTCATTTCTGATATAAAGGGACATTAGTTCAATATTGTAAAAACCTTATTCATAAAAACTTTCTAGGACACTGAGCAGTACCAACCAGCCCTGCCTCTTCTTTAGGAAACAGATTCCCCATAGCCTCTGCTAATTTGATAAGCAGGTTTTGTAACATAAACTCGTGTCCAGACCATGGTGAGGTAGTGAAGAGAGGGCACTTGACTGAAGACTCATTAATCCATACACAGCCCTGTGGCTATGTGGTTGGGTAGGGCAGTTATGCCAACCTGAGTTTCTTTCTCAAGAATTTGAACACAGGGAGTCAGAAAGAATTTATCAATTAGAACTAGAAGCAGAAGCTAAAGGGATGTGGTGAGAATATAAAAGCTAATATTTACTGAGTTGCTACCATCTGCCTGACACTATCTAGCACATTGCATGGGCTGTCTTTCAAATCCCCATAATAGCTCCATGACCCAGGCACTGTTCTTAATTTCCCAACCTGAGGAAGTAAGTTACTTGACTATGTAATAACTGGTGGGGCAATGATTCAAACAAGGTCTATGTGATTCCAGAACCTCTTCTCTTAATCACTGCATGACACTGACTACAGATGAGGGTGAATTGGTAAAGGTTGTGTTCAAGTTAAAAAGAATGAAAACCCATGGGCAAATAGAGAGTACCAGTTCTTTGGGAAAAGAGAATGAAATGGACCAAAGGGAACAAGGACAGCTTGTGGAGAAATACATTTCCCAGATGAAAGGAGGCAGAGGCTGGTCTCGTGAACTGCCTTGCATTTGTACGGTATTGCCCTGTCAGGTCCAATTTCAAACCACTTGTACTTCCTGCATATTACTAGAGAAATTGCCTATCTTTTACCAATAAAAAAAATATTTTCAAGGCCCGCCTGTCTGCTGAGGAAATGGAATGCGTTTGGCCGGCAGCCCAGAGGCACGTCGAGGCCCTGAACGGCCTACCCTACCTTACCCTACCCTACCCTACCCTACCCTGACGACAGCCCGCTCGTTTCTAGTCCTCCAACGCCGGTACTTGGATGAAATAAATATTCTAGCTGATCTTAAAACCCGGATACTCCTTCCCTCTCCTCAGAGCTCACGTGGCAATTGTCTTTCTCCTCCTTCTGTTTCAAATACTGCCCCACCCCACCCTGAGACTTTAGCAACTCAATCTGCATCTGAAGGCTCACTCCTTGCCAGAGCGGTCCTTTTCCCTTTTCTCTTACCGCTCTGTTGGCCTATCTGTGACCCCCGTTTCTATCTGCTTTACAGAGTTCCGGCCAGACAGAGCGGCCGGCCGTCTGCTCCCCTAACGGGAGGTGACGCTATTCCTCGCCTGCCCGACCCGGGTCTTGCGCTCACAGCTGCAGATCCGGCCTGGCCCGGTTGTGCCCACGTTAAAAATATATATATATATATATATATATATTTTTTTTTTTTTCCAAAAGTTGTGTGTACTAATTAACACCATAAAAGTCTATTTTGGAGAGAGAAGAAACGCAGTTATAACATGCGCGCTGCAAGTGTCCAGTTCCTTCCTTCTGTTGCTATGCTGTTTCTAGCTTGTCTCTCTTGGGAAGACTGGCATGGAGGTGGGCCTTGGGGAACCAGGGCAAGGACACCTGATGCTCATTTCTTATTTGGATAGCCCCTCACTGGGTGGGCCCTCGACAATGAGGAAGACTGTAGCCCCAACAAAACATCCAGAAACCAATACCAGCTTCTTTCTTCTTATGCCAGAGAACTTCCTTCAGTGCTTCATTCTGATGACTCAAGCACTTCCTAAAAAAATCAACTTTTCAGGGGATCCCAAGGCTACAGAAATGTGCAGTTCTGCTCATAAGGAGGCCTACACTCCCTGATGTAGCAAGGGGAATCAATCACACATGCATATATGCCATGCACTTCTGTTGTGAAGCATTGGTCCTGGAGGGTCATGCAGCTGAGAACGTGTGCTTCCACACAGTATACCCAGGCAGCTCTCCTTTCTAACCTAGGATGTGAGGAACTCTGAACCCCTAGCATCACTGAATCTAAGAGCCTTCTCTACTCATGGAATAAGATTCTCACCTTCTACGCTGGAGTTCCCTATGAATTCCTTTTCCTCGCATTTGGATCCCTTCATTTGTTCATTGCTTTCACTTTGTTATTTTGACAAGTGTAGGCCAAATTTTAAACTTATCATCTGGACCACCTTAGATTCCTGTTTGAGAATTTTAAATGAAGAAATGTTCTATAAAGGAAAGACCGGAATGCCCTAGTCAATGAGTGAATTGATTCTTTTCATTTTACAAGGTTCTGGTAACCTCTCATCGATCAAATGGCAATGCACTTAGTATCTGGTATGTACTAAGATAAATTAGATCTCTAAATGTCATAGGAAACCAGGGCTTTCTAGAATTTCCTGAGATGCTCCTTGTGTGTGTGTGTGTGTGTGTGTGTGTGTGTGTGTGTGTGTGTGTTTGGGGACTGTATGCATGCTGGCTTTTCATAAAAAAGGACAAGACTGCAATGGTTTCCACCATTATTTAGATTATGAATGGTTGATCAACAAACTTCACTGTCTGATTCATCAAAAGGTTTTTTGTTTTTTTTTTTTAAATCAAAGTAATAAATAACTAGAAGACTATAGGACATAGTTTAATTTTTAAATATTTTGTTCTATAAGTAACAGCTATTTTTGTGAGTTTAAAGAGTAA